>NW_028322112.1:0-679228 GCF_001445615.1 Aspergillus lentulus
ACCCTAACCCTAACCCTAACCCTAACCCTAACCCTAACCCTAACCCTAACCCTAACCCTAACCCTAACCCTAAAGCGGTTACGCTTCGCGCTGATCTAACCCATAGCAGTTGCGCTTCGCGCCCCTTTCTATCCTATAGAGGTTATGGTTATTCTCTCTTCCTCTACCTCCTATATCTACTTCTTTATTACTCTATATTACTCTATATTACTCTCTAATCCTACTACCTTCTACCTTACCTTCTCTATAGAGGTTATAGTTATTCTTCCTTTCTCTACCCTATATATCTAGTTTAATCTACTTCTATATTACTTAATATTACTATTTAATCCCCTTATTACCTATCTTATCTTTTATATTACTTTCTATATTAATTATTTCTATCCTAATCTAATCCCTTTCTCTTCTATACTATCCCCTTCTACCTACTATACTATATTATTACTCTACACTATTATCTATCTACTTAGACTTCTATCTAAAATATTATACTTCTATCTTTTCTTTTTAATAGAGCTTAGACTATTTATCTCTCTCTCTCTTATTCTATAGTTTATCTTAATTATAACTCTAATCTTTTATATTACTATCTAAATTATTAATCTCTAGCTATACTATATTACTACTAGCTCTTACTTATTTATATCTTTTATTTTATATAGATCTTACTTCTTCTCTCTCTTTATACCTCTAATCTATTTATTATCTAACTTTCTATCTTAATTCTACTCTACTATTCCCTAGAGACTATAAGATTTCTTTACTTATATTACTCTAAGAACTTTTACTATATATCTCTATTTTAATTCTATTTTATATATTATTCTTTTTTCTCTAAATCTATTCTACTTACTCTCTACCTTCTTAAGTTCTTATAATTACTTTTAATTTTAATTATCTTATTCTAATTATTTTCTCTCTTATTATATAACTTACTTCTATATCCTAATTATTTAAAATACTTTATATTTTTCTAAACTCTATCTTATTCTTATAATAGATTACTCTTATCTTCTATTTATTATTTTTTATATCTTAATATTAGTATTCTACTCTAATTTATCTTCTTATCTATATAAATATATATATTCCTATAACTAAGATCTCTTTACTATAATAAACCCTCCTCTTTATATATATCTTATATTAATTAATAAATATACTATTATATTTTACTTTATATCTATTTTATATTCTATTCTTCTTCTCTTTTATTATATTTATACTACTAACCTACTAAGTCTTAATCTATTTTTATAATTATAGTTACTCTACTCTTCTTATATATATATATATATTCTACTACTATAATAATTATATTAGATTATTTATTTTAGCTTTATTTCTTATATATCTTTTATCTTTCTCTCTACCTCTTTCTCTTACCTTATTCTTTTTTTAAATATATATCTTTTATAATAGTATATTATAACCTATTCTCTTTATATATATTAATCTAGACTTATATTCTTATACTACTTTATTTTATTTATACTAAGCTAAGAATATATATTTCTTATTATAATTATTATATATATTTAGACTCTTATAGTCTTAAATCTATTCTCTAGAGTTCTCTTATTATATTCTTCTTTTCTAAATATATATTTCTTTAATAGTATTTTATAATTAAGTATATCTATAGTTAGTATTTTTATTCTTATATTTATTTATTTCTTATATTACTCTTACTATTAGACTCTATTATTCTTTAACTATATATTATAGTATTATATAAGTTAGTAATCTAATTATATATAATTCTATACTACTTAATCTCTTATTTTATAGAATCTATTAATATTTAACTAGACCTCCTCTCTAGACTTCTCTTCCCTCTCTCTAACTTTTAAATATATATATTCCTCTTATACCTTACCTCTACCTAGTAGACTATTATATATCTACTATCCCTACTAGATTTATTAGAGTAACTAGATCTAATTACTATCTAACTAACTAACTAGGGCCCCTAGTCTGACCCCTCTCTAATATATATCTCTACTATATAAAATCCACAGAATATTTACTTCTAAGAATTTTTAAAAATTCTAGGCTGAATATTACTAAGCATACTAGATATTACTAGACTAGTAGGATCTAGGGCTATCTAGGAAAAATAGCTAGAATTAGTAGAGATAAATTATATAAAATTACTATAGTTACTAGCTGCAGCCGCCGGAAAATCCTAATTCTAAATAATTATTAAAAATACTAGGCTGAATATTACTAAAGATACTAGATATCACTAGGCTAGTTAGACCTAGGGCTATCTAGGAAAAATACCTAGGATGAATAGATCCTAAATAAAAGTTTTATTACTAGCTAGAATCCCTAAAAACCCCCTAACTTCTAAGGATTTTGAAAAATCCAGGGCTTATAATTACTAGGCCTAAAAGGATTTAGAAGATAGAGAATTAATAACTCTATCTCCTAAAAATAGCTAGAATAAGTATCCCCTACTAGATATCCCAGGTCCCCCCCCTAAACCTCTACAAATTTCAAATTCTAAGAGAAATCCTTCTATTTCTCCCTGGCCCTATCAGGTCTAGGGTACATGCTTCCCACCATCAGATAGCCTAGATTAAGGGCTCTCTGACAATACCCAGATGGCCTGGATTAGATGGCTGGGGGGGGCCTGGCAGGGCGATGCCATGGTGGGGATGGGGGGTGCTGGCGGCCATACAAAAGGCCCGACGGGGTCGGTCGGAGCCGTCTAGTAGGATCGTGCTCAACCAACTGGGAGGAAGACAAGATCGCCGGAAGAGCAGAGGTTCGAGTCAGAACACAGCTATCAGCAGTTCTCTTCAATGATCATGCAAACACCAATGTTATTCTACTGACAGCAATATTGGACACAGTGACATCATACGCGCAACTCCTGACAGATTGGAAACATACCCAGTATGCACATCGCCAAGGACCACTGAGTATCATTTAATCTGTTGCTGCACTGTATAAGTGAAGGCAAAATACACTTTTGCACATCTTTCTGAAATCTGAGATTACGAGTCATATTTTCCCACATATCGCGTTGTTATATAAGATCATAGACTTTTGCAAATCATCCGATTACGAATGTCCCAACAGGTGCCGACAACAAGGCCAGGAAGATCTTGATCAAATCGATACCCAGGACGGCTAAGGTTCGCGGATCCAGCAGTCCTGTCAAGACAGTTTGCGTCCTGCAACCGGCACGAGCAGGAACTCCGTTCATGCGATCCTGCAACCAGATCAGCGCATTCGGGACGCCGATGACCGCCATTGTCGCATGATTTGACAGCTCATCCCGGTGATATTCGACTTTCCCGCCGGCACCACAGTAGCTAGAAACCAGGGCATCCGTATCACTGACCGGACTCACATCATCGTTGGCGGATTTATAGATGAACAACGGAATGTCGGGCACATGTTGTCCCATTGCATTTTCGGCGAGAACTCGTGTCACTTCAGGATCTTTGAGCATATTCGCGTCTGTGATGTACCCGTAGAAGTCCTGGAATGAGTACCTGAGTAGGCCCCCGACAAGGCACAGGTTCTTGGTCTTGACGAAGCCTGCCTTCTTAGCGAGAACAAGATGATCATAGAGAATCCGTTCGATCGCCGGGTATTCATTAGAGAGCCCTTGCATCCCTGCAGGAAGGAGTCCTGCATAGATGCCCTTATTAACTGTGTTGAACACCGGCATGATCTTCGGAACTGTCCCTCCTAGCGCCGCTCCTGCAATGTTGAGCTCTGGCGCATACGATGCACGAAGTTCTGCAGCGAATCCGCTCGCCAGGCTTCCCCCGGAATATCCCCAAAGCGTTATTGTGGACTTGGGAGAGATCTTTGTGAACGTAGACGACCTTAACGCGGCGCGGACATTGTCAAGCACCACATGTCCTGAAAGATTGTTTGCGAGAAAGGTGGCATTTGGACCTAAGTGATCCGGCACAGTTACCACCCAGCCTTTGTCCAGTGCCGCGATGATCAAGATCAGCTCTGCTTGGGGCATGATCATCCCCAGCTCATCGTCGGTGGCCGAGTCAAGCTGAAAAGCGTACGACGGGGCGCAGTTGGGGTTGGCTGCGTCCTCGGCTACTTGAAAAGAAAGCAGCTTGGTGTAGTCTGCATTGTGCGGGACGAGAATTGTCGATGCAGCCGCAATGGGCTCACCAAAGGAGTCCGTCGAGCGGTACAGAAGCTGATAAGAAGCAGCAAGATTGATCGGAGCAAAGCCGAAGGCTGAGATAGGATGGGGGGGATTTCGCCATCTCAGAATGGTGCCAGGAGCGGTGGATTCAAATCCTGTCGGAGCACTATAAAATGGGTCTTTGAGTGGATGAACAAGCCCATCTCGGCTGGTTGGGAGAGCGAAGACGCTCAAGGAAAACGATACTATCCAAAGCAGTATTGCCCAATGCATCTTGGGTAAGCTGTCGGAAAATCCCAGGTTGCGACTGCTCTGTTCTTCTGAGCGTCCATACTGCGTTTATACAAATTCATATCCTTGTCCATCTGATACGATGATCAGAGTCCATCACATGCAAATCTCAAGTCGATGTAACGTCAATCCTTCGACTCCTCTCTCGTATGCACGCGGCATCTTCTAGCCTTGTGGTAAACGAGGGGATCCTTTTCTGCATCCCGACCCACATTGAGCGTCCGTCCAGGCAACGCAGCATACTCCATTTCTTCTTTACCTTCTTCACCGGACGGCACATAGAAATGGAAATATCTGTCACATGCTGGTCACTGGCACACAAAACCGAGGGTTCATAATCCATCGACTGATACTAGCAGGTTGGATAGCCTCAATCGGCAAGGATCATAAATGCGATGTATTTTGAAGTAGCGGTGGAACCAGTCTCCTGGAGATAGTCCCCTGCAGTAACAAGGGGAATCAAGACCTGTAGATTATGACCCAAAGAGCCAGATTGAGCAGCCGAAGCGGAATTGCTTTGGTGAATGCATTAAAATTATCATCCATCAAAAGACAGCTAAGAGCGCCCAGGCGATATCACTGTAGCTATTTTGTTCGTCTGCGAGGAGCCGGACTGGATATCGTTTTTGCTAGTTTTGCTAGATTGTGACTCGTCTACATAATCTCCAGATCTATACATTGATCGTGATACGGCATCGACTGAAGCTGATTTCAGACGAATTGTCCGACGCCAGATGGGAAGTGCGATGAAAACCCCGCAAAATTAGGCACACCGGCTCGTGTTCTCCACAGTCGGGCTGAACAGGAACCCACAGCTGACTCTTCCTCTTACTCTCCGGTAAATGAGACAGTTGACCTCAGAGACGCTAACTATTACGTACCATACGTGACGATGGTTTTCCCCAGACTGTGAAGAAAAGTCAACGCCAAGCCCTCGGCTGAAGCTGTGGCTCTGGATTGGCTTAGCTTTACCATTCCAGTGTGTTTAAAGCCGTATGATCGACCGAAATCGCCATTCGTTCTCGTCCTATCGTTGACCGTACAATATCCACTGCCGAGATACCACGTGCAGGGGACGGGGACAGAGGCAGAAGCTGATTTTGCAGCAGACAAGGTGTGTTGGGTACTCTGTCAACGGACTGATCGCTGTTGAGCAATATCCCAAGTGTTTATACTGCCTCGCCCGCATAACAGTAGCGACACGGCTTGAAGTCATATCAACCCTTAACCATTTTTTACCGTCCATGTCTTTCACTTGTTCATATATTCCGTCTCTAGTGATTCCGACGTGTACCAATTTGAATTAACAGGGCCTGATTAAAGCTGGTCCTGGCAGACACATTCCTAGGAATCATTGTGGTCAAGGTTGAAGTCCATCTCTCTGCGGACGACAATCGCTCAAATTGAGTCTGCCGCAGAACATATAACCACAATAGCAAGTAATTTGATCCCCGTAAATTCCGGGACATTGCTAAGGGCATGTATAAGACAAAACGCTGTGTGCCTTGGAGAGATTGCATTCAGGCATCCTGCCCATATCCGTTGAAACCGGAGTCCTAATTCATGTTGCTCTTGCCATGGTTCATACTGAAGCACAATCAAAGCTGTCGTGAAACGCCGTGGACTTTGCTGTAAGCATCCATTAGAGTGTTTCTGTAAATCACAAAGACCTCTTCTCCCAACACCACCTTCTCCTCGGGGGTTCTCGTCAAAAGCCTCCTCCAGTTCGCTTGTCAATGTATAGACAGAGAGATCGGACATGCTTTCGTGCATGGGGCCCGGGAAGATCTGGTTTCTCATCAGGTCATCAGCCGCCTTAACCAGCGAAGGAGCTGGTGGCAGCTGGATAGAAGACATGCAGTCGCTAAAAGGACCAGGAAGAGTTCTTTATCGAGGTCACTGGGCCATTGCGTGCGGGGGGGCATCAAAGGCCTTATTGACCAGCCTTCATCACAAACCCTCAATACCCCAAGAATAATGGTGCAGTGAACAATCACGCCCACAAGCAAAGATCTGCTCGAATATGACCACATCTCTAATGTCATATGCTGCCCGTCCCTCTCGTGATGGCATCTGCAGTCAATCATTTTTGCTATGCTATCATTACTGCTAAAGACCCCAGTCATACTTAGAGCTTATGCAGCATCTCTGAGCAGCAGAGAGCGAATCAGCATGCCATTTCCCACATTAACACACTTGATAGATGGGACAGAATTCGCAGTCATCCATCTTATCAATCCACTCCTGAACCCATGGCCAAATTCACTGCGTACCTGATAGCAAAGGGCCAGCCCCACCGACTTCAGCTCTGCGGTATCTATGTGTAAACACGGGGATTGAGTCACTACTCTTGTCAAATTTAACGCTTTCATTTATGCAAGAGCGAAGAGCATTTGGCTTATATAAAATTAAAAGATCAAGAGAAAGAAACGATTCGACATTTTACAGAAGAATCTTGAATAATTGCTACAACTTTTCGAGAGCGATGGGGTGCAAACCACTGGTAGGAGTGTTTGGCCCTATTCGCCAAAGGCCACATATATTTTATACCTTGATGGGTCTAGAGGATGGTCACTGTGAAATACTGCGTTTCCTTCATTCATGCTCAACTAAGTAACCACTTAATGCCAAGATGAAAAAGCATCCAGCTAATAACAGAGCCGATAAGCAATAGAGGATATTTTTGCGGACATTATATAGTAAAACACTTCTTTAGCCATCCTAGTATTAACCCCACCACAAAGTACCCTCAGGAAAAAGCCTGTTGTGGACCCTAGGTCCCTAGGTAATGGGCCTAGTGACCTAGTCCAAGCCTGTGAAATTAAATAATAGGGTTTAATTTCTAAGATTTGGACTTGAAATTGCAGCGGTTTAATTCCAACTGGTTCTGAACTCAAGTCTCACCCAAACTCAGACCGAATGCAACTCTACCACTTTAATATCAATATCTAATAGAAATTATCAGTCCCCTATATCTCAGCAACCACTAGGTATTTTAAATCAATATTTATATATTAGATAGCCTAGATCTAGGGATATCTAGTGATACTAATAATTATATAGAAATACTAGAAATTCGTAATTATGGTCTAATATAGTCTAAATTAGTTAATCTAATCTAATAAAACTGCAAAAATAATATCCAATGGGATTAACCAAACCTGAATCAGGCCTAGGGTGGTGAAAATAAACCTAAAGTAGTTCCCTAGGGTAGGGCTTGAACCCTCATTCGCTGAGGCTTAGATTTAATTTTAGCGGTTTGGTTATGCCACTCTAGAGATGAGACTATTCACTATTCCGTACAGACTGGGCTGTTCTGCACGACTAAGAACAGCCTGTCCACAGTCACCAGGGTCCAGGAATTGCAGATCATCATGGGCAGAATCCTTAGACCATCTCCCTGATCCAAAACATTTAGGGACTACTATAAGTCAGTAATATTTAGCAAGGATGAAGACAGCGGAGGGACTTGAAAACAGTTACTCCCAAGAAAGGAGAACTAGTACACAACTAGCCCAATAATAGAAACTGGGGGCGTTATTGTTGTTGTACCTGGGCTTAGGAAGTTCCTTCTTAGGAAACAACAAAGGCCAGTACCTATGGCGACCAAGTGATAAAGTCCCTGCGCAACAGTATGTATTATTTTGTATATATACAATAGTAGTTCACTGATCCAAGGTTCCTAGCTCTGTATCCAAATCTTGGCTATTTTATCCCAATCCATTTGCTCTGTTCTACAGTTGTTCCTGGCTAAGTAGTATCCCGGTTTCTACTCGTTACATGCCGACACTCCAGATTCGCCTGGGTATGAGAGATCCCTTTATCCACCGTGACTTCCGGACCAGATCTTACCGTGGCATGTCTTGCTTTGTCTGTCCAACTTTGAGAGGACGCGTTGGTGGCCGCTGCAGATATCCGTTGCTCAGTAGTGGACACATGTTATGTTCTCGGCGTCCGCGGACAACGAGGACGTGGGGTGGGACGATCAACACGGCATATTATGGAGCAACCGTCCCGTCTCAGATATCTTTTTCTTCTTGTCTCCGGTCAAGCAACAAAGAGAACTCGTGACGAGGGTATCAATTGACCATGAATACCACCAGATCTAAAGGTGTTGAGCTGTCTGGCGATATCAAGTTCATCAAGACCCCCACGGCAACGCCCTCGGAGTATAACACCGGCGAGACCTGTGGAATCTCCTTGACCAATGTCAGTTCACCGCTGTCGCTGGCTTGTGGTTTATCTGCCCAAAACCTTGCTGACTTCTTCCAAGGCCAAAGCTATCCATAATGCCCCGTTGCCAGCGGATGGTGCAGGAAACGAGAGCTTCTCCAACGTGCTCCTGGCCAGCGCCATCACCGGAGTTCCTGCCCTCCTAACATACCTACTTGGCGGTGGAGTAAAATCTTTCATCTTCGTTGCTCTTCTTTCCGTACTTCCTGTTCTGGTGGCCTTTTGGACCTGGACCTCTACTTGCAGCCCACGGATCAACGACAAAGTTAAGTTGCCTGGCCGACCTATTGAGCACTATGTGACTTTCAAGAGCGATGAGGACCAGTTGAAATGGCAGGGAAGAAAGAAAATCCCCATGCAGACCTTTGCGGAAATGTACTTGGATGGCTTGGTGGATTTTAACGGCGATGTGCTCGACATCTTAGAATACAGGCATGATTGGGCCAGCTTTGCCTTTACCTGGGACCTGTTCAAGTTCATCATCTTCACCTTCTTTGTCAACATCATCTTCCACACAAAGGCCCAGGATGAGGAGCAGGTCCGCCCCAACTACGACTGCGGCAACGACCATTACGCCTGGTTCCTCGGTCCGCGTATGATCTATACGTCCGGAATTATCTCAGATCCTGAGCGGGAAGAGACCCTGGAGGAAATGCAGGATAACAAGATGGCCATTGTTTGCGAGAAGATTGGCCTGAAGGAAGGCGAGACCATGCTTGACATTGGCTGCGGTTGGGGAACCCTGGCCAAATTTGCCAGTCTCAACTACGGCGCAAAGGTGACCGGACTCACCATTGCTGAGAATCAGACCGCCTGGGGCAATGATGCCCTCCGCAAAGCCGGCATCTCTGACAAACAGAGCCGCATCCTCTGCATGGACTACCGCGACATACCCCGCATGAAATACGACAAGATCACACAGCTGGAGATGGGCGAGCACGTCGGCATCAGGAAACTTACCGGGTTTTTCCGCCAGTGCTATGACATGCTTAACGACGATGGAGCCATGTACGTGCAGCTTTCTGGTCTGAGACAGGCTTGGCAGTACGAGGATTTCGTCTGGGGTCTGTATTTGAACAAATACATTTTCCGCGGCGCAGACGCTTCGACTCCCTTGTGGTACTACGTGAAATGCCTGGAACAAGCTGGATTCGAAGTTAGAGGGTGAGACGGGGCTGGATTCTTTTCTCGTTTCAAAGGCTGATAACAAACAGTATTGACACGGTTGGTATTCACTACTCAGGCACGCTCTGGAGGTGGTACCGTAACTGGGTTGGAAATTTCGAGGCAATCAAGTCCAAGTATGGTCTTAGATGGTACAGGGTACGTATCCGTTTTTCTTTTATGGTACAATCGTCGCTAATGTTCGATAGATTTGGGAACTCTTCCTGGCCTGGTCGGTCATTGCTTCTCGTCAAGGCTCTGCTGCCTGCTACCAGATGGTCGTCGTCAAGAATCTGAATTCAACTCACCGCATTAACGGAGTGCTCAGTCAGTATGGCCTTGCTGGTGCTCTCGCCGAGAGCAGGAAGGCGGGCAAATCTCGTCTGCATTAAGACGTCGCTACTGTTATGAATTGTTCATGGAACGAGCCGCACCGTGGGAACGCACTGATGGTCCTTTATATTCTAATACTTCTCATATGGCCTATCCTTCGCTGGGCAAGTGTCCTTGCGGTAGGGTACGTATTAGACGGTAACTTCATATTGCCCTGAGAGACACTGAATATGGGCAAAGTTTGCAAATCTACAGGAGAGAAGTAATTCCACTGTAGAATGTTCATGTAATAGGGGGTATGGTTAACTGGTGTTACGTGGGGGGAAGACTCGGGACAGTAGAATTTGATCCCAAATCGAGATATGGTTAGCAGATGAGTGTCTAGGTTGGATTCCCCTTCTTCGTATCTATGGTCCCTGTTTCTCGCCCTTTGCCAGTGCAACCTACAAGTTGCATCCCTCCCACCGGGTAGTCCTGCCGCCCACAGTCGGATCTATGGCAGCTAATATTAGTTTTTTCCTAGCCAATGGGGCTTTCACTATTCTCTTTCTATGTTATTACAGGCCCGATGTCCCAAGGTTAACTGACTAACTTCTCTTTTACCGCCACTATGCATTTCACTCACCTCAGTGCCTTGTTCACCTGAGCTCAAGTCGCGAAGGTCTATGCCGTTTCTGTTGAAATAGGGATTATGACATGATTGGTAAGTGGGACAATCTGGATGAGCTGGCCCTTAACCGCTGGCTAGCATGGTTCATTGGGATAGCAGCGGCAAGCCGTAACTTCCGTAAGCAGTGCGGTGCTGGTCACGTATGACAAATTAAAGATAGGAAGACGATCCATTGTGTAGGGTTAGTAGTTTTCTGGATGTGAATTATAAATGACCAGTATAAGCATCATCCTTGCGCAAGTTCTACTAAGGTTTGTTACTTAAATATTGTTCAGTTTGTATTCATTGAACCCGGGCTGAAGTCCGGAAGATTGTCCGCCTACACGCTCCACCTGAGTGCGTTTGGATGTAAGCAGAAAGATAATAAATCAAGGGACGCCAAAAGGATTTCGGATCATCAATCCAACCTTTTGATAAAAGTCAACAAGATGGAATACACAAGGTAGAATTATATCTCCCAAAGAGTCTCATCCAGTTGCTAACGCTCGTGGTTGCCATAGAGTAGGCGACTCGGGACTCTACGTGTCGAAGATTATCCTCGGCACAGCCAGCTACGGATCTTCACGCTGGCAGGAATGGATCTTGAATGAGGAGGCTGCGTTGCCTTTACTGAAGCATGCTTACGACATGGGCATCAATACTTGGGATACGGTAGCCTCATCAGCTTTGGCTTTATTGACGAGTTCTTGACATTGACTGCTTTCTCAATCGCAGGCTGATGCGTATTCCAACGGTCGGTCAGAAGAGATTATTGGCAAGGCCCTGCGTGTCTACGGCATTCCTCGAGAACAGGTGGTGATTCTAACTAAGATATTTTATGCGCTTGACCCGGATGGCCAGAGTCCTATCGCGGCTTTGATGGACAAAAAGAAACATGGCTTGGTAAACAGAGTTGGCTTGTCACGCAAACACATCATGTCCGCTGTGGAGGAGAGTATTGAAAGGCTGGGTACGTACATTGACGTCCTACAGATCCACCGACTGGACCGTGATGTCAGCCTCATGGAAACAATGAAAGCATTGAATGACGTGGTCGAAAGCGGCCAAGTGCGGTATCTCGGAGCAAGTTCGATGGCGACGTGGGAGTTTCAGAAGCTGCAGAACACAGCGGAGCGGAATGGGTGGCACAAATTTATCTCTATGCAAAACTATTATAATCTCCTCTATCGCGAGGAGGAGCGAGAAATGATTCCTTTCTGCCGGGATGCTGGAGTCGGAATTCTACCATGGAGTCCCCTCGCACGTGGTGTGCTGGCCCATCCATGGACAGAGAGAGAGACTGATCGCGAGCAGACGGATAAGTTACTCCAGCGCCTGGTTCGGAGCCACGAGACTCTTGAAGACAAGGAGGTGGTGGACCGGGTGACTGAAGTTGCGGCCAAGAGAAGTGTCAAGATGGCGATTGTCGCTCTGGCCTGGTGTCTCCGGAAAGGACTGTGTCCGATCACCGGCTTAGGAAGCACATCTCGCATTGATGACGCAGTTCAAGCTGTGACATTTCAATTATCAGATGACGAGGTCAAGTACCTAGAAGATCCATACCGACCAAAACCAGTTGTGTATTGATTGTGAGAAGCAAAATCTGCTAGACTTGTTCTGGGGTTATTGCAGCGTATGGAGTAGTAGTTTACTACTAGCAAGTAGTTAGTTACTGAGGAACTCACCTTTATATTTTGCATGGTAAATTTGTTTTGTGGCGATCTTGGTGGTGTTTAACCACCGAGAATCAGCACATTCCATGACCAATCTTTCCACAGTCCCAGCACTTAGATTGCCCTTTCTTAATGATCTTTTGGCCTGACGTTCTGTTGCTTTCATGTGATATATGATATCTTGGTTTGAGCTCCTTGGTGGCGGCAGTGGAGCAAGTTTGGAATTATCTACTAAATACTGTGACTACTAACTTAAATATAACCTTTATACAGTTGGTCTTATAATTTCTACTAGTTAGGCCATAGTCTTTTAGATAACTAATTACTCTATAAGATTTACATATCTAAAGCATATAGAAAATATACTTAACCTGTTGTAACAATCAAATTGAAAAAGAGTAGGAGTACTCTATATAGGGAGGAATAGTTAGAATGGCAGGATAGGTAGATACTAACAACGAGAATTTTTACTATACAAGGGTACGCCACTAAGCAAATTGTTCATCAAGACAGTACTGACAAGGATCCTGCGGAACTGAACGCTGCTGATGCGTTCATAAGAGAAGCGGTTTGAAGGAATCTGGAGTCGCAGGAACTCGGTGGCGATAGCCTACCTTACCTGGTCAACTGAGGCCGTCATGCAGCCAAGAGCCATAATACCAGAAGTGTTTTCAAATGCATTCCATATGTTTGAATCTACGTTAGGATATGGTAAGGAGGAATTGCTGAGAACCTTCCAGTAAACGCGGATGCCCGGTCTGATAGGAAATCCAGAAATACTGGGGACACAAGATTGCTCCATTGTCTGAGTTTGGTCAAACGTGCCATGTCATGAACGGCTTTCATCCTCTATTGCGGACCCTCAAACGGTCCAAGGAATTACTGAAACAACCTTGATGGATGGTACGGCTCTCATTAAGCGAGTATAGCTCACTGCTGCTGATTGACACCTTACCTATCAGAAGCGCGAAAAATGCACCCGATCTGTCCTTGAAAGAAGGCTTCATTTACGCTTTACCTACGCTGGAGGCGGCACCGACGATAGATACACATCTTTTGGCAAAATGCAGAAAGAATTGCCCTATTTTCCTTTTCATAAAATGTTACAGACAAACTAGGGAGGGCTGGGCTCGGTGTGGTCTTCCTTGAAATCTCCTCCTGCTCTGTGACAGGTTTAACCATTCATTTTTCCCCCCCTCTCTGAGGCCTGAATGCTCCAACCTGAACCCCAAAGTTTCAAACGCAGCATTGTCGGCAATGGAAGTTGACGGGTTCTGTCCGTCAGGCGTATTCGCTTGGATCTAGGATAGGAATTAGTTCCCAGTGATCATGAGAAAAAGAGGGGGGAGTGGGGAAAGGAAAAAGAGTAAGGGAAGCAAAATGAAGAAAATCTATGCTGGATGCCAATTCTTTGATAACTCAAGGTAACATACCAAAGCTTTCGTATATGAGGCCTTTAACATTGCCATAGTGTGCGTAGCTGGCTTCCCAGATCGGTCGTATGGGTGACATCCCCAATGATGAAATGACCGGCCACGGGCCTCCTAACAGCTCTGCATCACATCGAACGAAACTCTCGTAGTAGGGTACGGATCCTCCCATCAAATACTTGGCGGTATATTACAAGCCAGACAAGAGCCTGTTGTCCAACTCCGCAAATAGGTCTGGGGGGTCGTACTGGTTCGTAGTTATCGGAAATGCCTCTACTGGGTTGCCAAGCCCGAGTTGAGTGTGTTGATTTCGACCGCTCTCTGAAGCTTGACCAGTAGGCGAAATGGTACCTGATAGATTGGCCCATGATGAATAGAGAATTAACTCTTTAACATAGCCGCATAGCGTGATGTTCTCCATAAAAACCGCTGCAGTGAGCATAGATTTCTCCCCACTTATGTCCCAGTTTGCTTCAAAGGGTATGCTACAGCTGTTGTTGTATTGGTAAGGGATGCAGGAGGTACCAGAATATCCTGTACCATTATTGAAAACGCAGAAATCGAATCACTTATCCAGCCGTTGGGATAAGACGACGATCGGTATGTGTAGCGGATAATTTCTGCTGCGTTAACAAGCTGGCTTCCAGAGAGGGCAGCCGCGAGTTGACCGTCGGTGCCTGCAAAACATTATTCCCTAACCTTTCATTAACATCAAGTGCGCCTAAGTGGGTGTTATACCATTTACCACTTTCAAGGTTTTCCCCAAAGCGTCCAAGATCTGTGTCGCCTTGGTAGCATAATCCTTACTTATAGTGATATACCACATGAGCGCCAACTGTAGCGCAGCTGTGCTATCACTCGCAAATTAATCCATGCACACTAGCAAACTTGCATCTTTATCTCTAGTGACGACAGGACATGCCGCTGTAAACCAGTATGATAATGAAGAGTATAAGTCTGCAGACAATGCTTGGTATGAAGTATACCAAGGTTGACACTGAGATCCAACAGAAGACCTCATACAACTCAGATTTGCAGTAGTGTGAAGATTACCAAAATGGACTCACGCTGCAGTCAGGGCTGCGAAAGTGCTGATGCACGAACATTGTAAGAGCATTTTGAACAGCAAGGACCCCTTTAACTTGAGGATAGTTGACAAAGTGCAAAAAACCACCCAGCTGAGAGTTTTCCTGAAGAAAAGGACTGCATAAATTACCAGGTTTTATAGATAATTATGCGGTGTGTTTCCATGCAAATGTGAAGGCTCACAGTAGGACCCATTTCGCTGACATTAACGTTCAGCGGAATGTAACTTGAAACGTCAACTGGAGATACTTTGACTCGGGTGTGATTAATATGCGGAGCAATTACTGGAAGAGCGAGAGTTCTTCAGAAACCAAATTTCGAAAATCAATTTATCCAAGTTTTATGATCTGCAGACCGTTGCTCTTTTCGATCACGAGGATTTTAGAATCGTTGGAAGGTTTCCGACACTTGGCCCGGTCCTTCTGTAAGAAGGCTGGTTTATTTCCTCTAAGCATTTGCAGATCCTTGAACTTTATCAACTTAGAAAACACCGGGTGCAAGTTTCCAGGAGCAGATAAGGGAGTTAGATAATCAGAGCAGGATAAGCAAAGGGCGTGGGTAACAATAGGCTATACAAAATCCACCAATGCACGAAAGCTAGACTCCTGCAACAGCCATCCCTGATTATCAAGATACTGTATCTGAAACAGCTCCGCGGACCGGCAGTTATCCCAGAGGAACATTAATGTATGCGATTTCCCTATCAAAAATTTGAATTTCACAGCGCACCAAAAGATGTTCGCCAAAACTTTTCGTTGTGGCCTCTTATTCCAGCGAGTCTCACATGCTTCGCAGCTGCTGAACCCATTGCTGACCATATCCCGGGTTGTGCCCAACGCAGTCCACGGGCACCCACATGCTCGCCCAAAGTAGGCGGCTCGTCCGCCGTCTGCTATCAACATAGGCCCGAGTGGTACCATTGCCATCCAAAAGGTCAGAGGTACTACATTAACAACTAACTATCCTTCACCTGTATTTGATGCAGCATCAAGCGATTAGGCGAGCTCTCTGTGTCGACAGTCTTACGTACTGGGACAACAAGGGGGAAGTTATTCAGCTGCAGGGCATCACCGGTGCCAGCATCACTGGTTTCGGAGTGATAAATGACAGTGGTCATGCAAGCTGTATATCTTCTCAATGACAACCTTTGTCAAGTTCTATGAAGAGAATCAGGATTCAGACTAGATGGTCAAGACAAGGGGATTACTTTGTCAGCAACACATCCTATAATGTAATTCCCAACCGAGCCGGACACCCGCCTGAGCCGGACACCCCCCTCATCTAAATCCAACGCGTCCGAATTCGAAGAGATCGCTGTCTATACGCTGGAACACGGGCGAAAGGTCGAACAATATCAATGAAAGTTAAATCAGTCTCTCTGCCGGCCGGCTCTTCTTGGTTGGATGAACGACGGTCAGCATTTTTATTGATTAATAAGTCCCTCTCAGAGTCGGCAGTGCTAAATATCTGGAAAATGCTCCATGATTATGAACTAGCGAAAGCGAGATACTTCATCGCATCAAAACACCTCACCGGATTAAGGACTAAGAAGCCAGCCTCAAGTAGTAGCGGAAATGCTGCGGTATCAGGTCTGCTGCGGAGACCATATAGGTACTTGGAATTCATTGGCTGCAGGTGGCAGCCTGGATTATAGGACGAACGATCTGCTGAGGGGATCACAATCGAGGATGGACCGCGAGAAACCATGTTTATTTGTTCTTCGGGCATACCAGACCTTTTTTGGTGGAGATGGTAGCCGCCCAGAAGTCAGAAACCTAAGTACCAAGAATCATGGACTCATGCGTTCCCCTTAAATATGGAGGGACGAGATTGTGCATACCAGACAGTGGGAATTACTGCTCTTTCAGTTATGTTCCACAACTGGCAGAGCTGCTTGTGACGGTCGAGGATGAATCATATACCTGCAATACAGGCAATGAAAAGAGCTACCGAAGCAATGATTGTTCCGCTGGCAATGCCATTCAGAAGGGATTATGGAACTGGTCTCTTATGAATCTCGTGAATCAAGAATGAGGGCAATTTACTAGTTCATACAGAGCAGGCACCTAACAAATACTCTAACCTTCACTCCTGCAAAGGCGGTTGAGAGCTCTGCAAGGTGCGCAAAGTACGCAGGGCCCACAGCAACTTGGTAGCACAGTAATGCAGAGAGATCTTAGTTATGATACTGTGTATTTAGTAAGTCACCCACTAAGTCAAGAGTCTGAGATAGCCGAACTGGACGGCCTGTCAATCCAATGGCATCATGAGAGCAGGGTGTCAAAAAATAAAATAAAAAAAATAATAAAAAAAAGTATCTAAGGAAAACTAGAGTATTGCACAAAACAAAAAGCTCCCAGATGGGCGCTTCTAGTTCTTCTTACACACAATATTGGTGTGAAGAATGTGAATGTTTTTTGAGACTGCCAGCCATGCTGAGGAGCGCGGGACGGATCAAGGACGCTTGGATTTCAGCCACTATGCCAAGCAGCGCTTATATGTGCTCCCTTACTTGAAGTTTCACTGGCGGTTTATGAGCACGGATAAGGCTTGGGGAAATCACCGAAGTTACACCAAAAAAATCGTCTGATCTGAGCTATTCCGGCCCGATCCGAGGATGAAACGGCCCAGAGCTATTTGGAAAAGTTCCAGAAGGCTACCTTATATCGAGGGTGAGAGAGACTAGCATCAGGGACGTAAATCCCATAGAACTACGCTATTCACACCTGGGAGCTACGAATCCTCGCGTCACCTGCACATGTTTTAAAATGGTCACCAATGTTAAGCTCGGCAAATGTCAACTTAGATACAAGAAGTAACGCAAGGAAGCAAAAGAAAAGTCGCTCCAGCCAGTGTAGACCCAATGCGACAAAACACGTCCACTGCCAGTGTGCGACCCAAGCAGGTGGGCTCTGCTGTTTACTCCGCATAATTGTAAATCCTGAGATCTATACGAAGCCCAAAGTGAGTCATATTCTACAGGGATCTCGAGCAAAACCCGACATAAAGTAGTCACTCCTGAGTCAAAAATGTTCTATAGACACACAAGTCAGTCCGAATGAAAAACCTGTCTCGGCAGCCACTACCTTTCGAGAATGATCGTACAGGTTATACTTCTGTCCTGCAGATCTGGTGTCGGGAAAACTTCCATCGCAAACGAGATGTCCGAACAGCTAAAAGTCCATGGTATTCCTCATGCCCATATCGATGGAGACAATCTAGATATGGTATATCCCGAAGAGGAGGCCCTGATTTGCTATTTCTCAACCTTGAATCTAATGTTCGGAAACTATTATCATCGCCGAGGATGCAGCAATCTCATCCTATCAGGAACTGCAATGGCTCTGGAGTATGAATCTATCCAAAATACTGTTCAAGCTGTCATCCAAGATTCTCTCCAATTCCCGCAGGGGACAGAGCCTGCTTATGATCTCAGGGGGTTCATCTTGACAGCGACCGACAATACAGCCTCAGAGAGGTTACGAAAAAGAGAGATAGGCAGTTTACCGGATCAATATTTGGCGAGCAGCTTCCAATTGGCAGCGGTACTGGAAAACGGGGTTTGGGGATGGGCTTGTCGAAGTTCGACGGACGGTCGGACTGTGGAGGACGTTGTGGCGCAAATTTTGGAGCAAGGAAACTGGATCTAGAGAATACGGTTCTCTTCTTCCATGTAGGAATATATATAGGTGAAAAAAATATATTGGGGAAGGGTTAAGATTCCTCAAAATTTCTTTCACTAATGGCAGGGCAGGGAACTGGGACGAACCATTCACCTACAACATCCCAGGGTGTGGGAATCATTCTAAGGGATAAAGCTCATAAAACTAGTACTAATTTCCATCTTAGGACTTGTTGCGAATCCATCCAGGATCCTAAATGCTAATCAAGCTAACGGTAAATACCATGGATTCAGACATTTTGATGTGCCACTGTAGGTAGGGTTGCGAACTGGGATAAGAAGGGAAATACCAACCAAATGAAGCACACACAAAGATTTTGATCTAGTTATCTGCAAGGCCCTCAGTCATTTTTAGGAATGTCTTGATTGGACACTGACTGATTTGCCTCATTTGGCATGGTGGGTTAGTGATAGCGGAAAGTTGTTTTTGATTGGGGATTTGGTGCATGCAATGGTGCTATATTTGGTGCATGTATGTTATCTTTCTATTAAGGGCTGCGTTGTATGCGCCAACTAGAAGGTGAGACTAATCTGGTGATTGTAAACGGGGAGCTGGAATAGTAATTGAAGACCGTTCTGCTCTGGCTGAATATCTTGACTGGACCTTGTCTGCAGAAATGTCCTAAAACTTACATGGGTCTTCTAGCAAATTCACAAAAACCGGATTGAGTGGATTTGAGAAAGGTGTATGAAAATGGCAAGCTCTGGCATTTGGAGCATGTTCCTTAGCAGCAGGAATGTGATGCTGCTATTATGGGTGACTTTAACAAACTAGAAGTACCTCCCGAGTATGTTAAAAATGTAATACACATGGGCTCATAGAGTAAAAAGTTGTATTGGCTGCATGGCATTTACCTTTGAGTCCCCTTGGATGAATCTCTCCGGGAAATAGTTGGCAACCAGGTTCTGTTTCCGACTTGAATCTCGCCGCACCATTGGGCGAGAGGATCATACATATTATCATGTTCTTGATACCTGAACTTCTCTTATTCAAGGCAATCCTCCAAACCTCAGCTGG
Organism: Aspergillus lentulus; assembly: GCF_001445615.1. NCBI lineage: Eukaryota > Fungi > Ascomycota > Eurotiomycetes > Eurotiales > Aspergillaceae > Aspergillus > Aspergillus lentulus. Next base: position 19,695 of record NW_028322112.1, read on the forward strand.
TACAGCTTGTCTCCCGTATCTTCAATTACCAACCAGACATAATTATCCTAGTAAGTGGCATATCTCCGGCGGGGTGCCATGCTAGGTAGATTATACTGAGCATCTAGATCCTATGAGAATCGTTTTGAGCCCTGAATCCTGTCACCTGGGTTTCCCCACGGGGATCTGCATACACTATTTAGCCTACTATTCCAGTCAAACCCCATTAAGAACGGGAATACAGCCTTATTATCTGGAGCGATGTTCTTCAGGCTGATATAATCAGTACGTAACCTAGCAATTCAGGCTACTGTGGGCAGAATGATTTCTCAATAGTAAGAGATTTTGCCTCATTTGTATGTTTCTAGGCGTAACATCCCAGCATGGTATTATACCTCAAGCTATTGACGCGTTTCGAGCCCAGCCCAGATTATGTAGAGGATGGAGCTCATGAGATATGCCTTGAATACACTATAGCGTTCGTAATTTCAACCGTACTGGTAAAAGCATATCACATACCACTGCTCAACAAGATAACTATGAAGAATCTTTCAACTCGACCTCACAACAACCAGGTTCCTAGGTAGTGAACCATATCCCCAAGCCCCAGTAGCACCCAAACTAACCCACCCCCGTATGATAGCTTACTTCCTCACTCATTTCAACGTCAAAACCGCCGGCCTCCAAGGCAAGGTATTATACCCCCCACCCGCCCTAGGATCATGCCCCTGATAAAGAAACTGCAAATTACAAGCATCAACAGTCATAGTCTGATCAGGGTTGCTTCTCACAAGATCCCCATGACTGATATCATTCGTCCAGGTCGCTCCGCTATTCGCCTTCCCAGCAAAGGGGTTACTCTCAGTCGCAGCCTGCGCAGTCCAGGAACCCCCAAGGCTATCAGCTATGAAAGACCGAAAATACCTCCCATTCGCACCGATCGCCTCAACGATCATAAGATATTTATTCTGGCCCTCGACAGTGTAAACCTGCACCGCCTCAAAAAGACTATACTGGCTATCGCTTAGGACGACTTCATATTGTGTACCAAAACTCCCAGGAAAGTTGGCGATTGGCATGCTGGCTCGGTAAATCTTGCCGTTGTCGCCGGCGAAGAACAGGTACATGTTATTGCTATCGCCGATAACAGTTTGGTCAATGACCCCTGTACTAGAGCCGGAGATTGTTCCAGAGAAGAGAGGTTGGGCCGAGGACCAGCCGTTGGCGTTTGTGGGGTCACTGGATGTCTTGTAGGAGAAGGATGTGGGTCCCCATTGGTAGGCTAGGATCCAGATATTCTTGGGCCGGAAGTAGAAGAGTGTTGGGGCGACGGTCCCTGAGCTCATGGTGTTTTGGCTTGCTGAGGCCATGTCGGACCAGTTGGTGAAGGGGGAGAAATTCATCGAGCCATAGTTTCCGGATGCATCTGTTGTTGAGGCATAGACGAGGTGCTGGCCGTTGTAGACGACGTTGGTGAAGTCTTTGAGTGCGGTCCAGCCGGACTTGGGTTGGGCGAGGGCGCCGGTCGATGTCCAACTGTAGGTGGATGGGAGGGGGCATGAGGCCTGAGTACCTGGTGTTGACAGGAGAAGGAGAAGGATACCACTCGACCACGCGAGGCTTGCGATGGACTTTCGGGGTGTCATTTTGGAATCTTGTCCTCAGGAGGGGTTTTAGAAGGAATGGGCTGAGGGTCTAACTTGTGAGATAGGAAATTCAGATGAATAATGGGGATATTTATATCCTCGTACGTGTCTACAGCAGGTTTCTGCAGAAGCAAGGTAAAAGTGGCTAAATGCGAGACGGCTAAATGCCAGACAAAACAGTTGTGAAAACTACCTCATATAATGGTAAAATGCGACCATGTCCAATCTGCGGAGAAAACTGTGGGGAAGAACCCGCTGCCTAATCGGAGATTTGCCATTCTCATCACGCATAATGCACCGCAACAGAGGAGGAATCTCATCCGACAATCAATCTGTAACAATGGCTTAGTTGACAGGTTGATTATCTGTGCTGCTCTGATCACCAATCTCTGTTGGACTAAGAAATACTTTTTGGGATATGATATCAGTAGTAAATAAGTATTGGTGTGGAACATACTAAACCTAGTATAACAGCTGAAACCAAACTAACGCCCCTGTTGGCACCAGTTTAATGCTATGATAGATCCCATTGGCTAGCATGATATATATATGGATCTACTAAGACACAAATTGACCAAACAATGTTTCACCGAAATGGTGTACGGAGCGAGCGATGGTCTAGGGACTAGGGTTCTAATCTTCCTGGGCCATCACCCAGTCTGACTTGTCAGGAAGCTTGACGAGTTGCTTGACCAGTTATTCAGTTGCTTAGATCTCATCTCAGGCATTCAAACGTTCTAGACTTGTCTAGTCTCACCATAGTTTCACCCATCAGACTACTCACTATAATCAACAGAATCTAGAGTGCAAGCCTTGCCTAGCAGTCAGTGGTCAAAATGATCACCCATCACTAGGATGCGCCTTTCCTGTTGTTTAGAGTAGGTACAATTGACGACCTCATTTTTGGGATTGTTAATTTAGAAGTCGGATCAGGGGGGGAAGAAAAATAAAGTAGAAAAATATATAAAGTAACATTGCTCTAATCGAAGACAAATAAAAGTATTTCTGGCCATATTTTTTGGAAAATTATCATCCGTCCTTGCCCTAAATGCAAAATTAATAACATTTACATAAACCAAACATCTATAAATATAAATCTACATTAACATACTCATACTATCACGGCAAGCTCTCCCATCTAGACAGTCCAATGCCCTGAGGCAGTTGACGATATCTACCAGACGCTACTCCCGTTAGCCCTACTCATTCCTGTAACACTCCATTATAACTTGTCCAAGTTGACTGCTCTATTATCAAGATTCGGGAGTAAGAAAGAGATCTTCAAGGACATTAGATATCTATTTCTGGGATTCAGGTGTCTTCTCTCGAATTACTGCGTCCCCGTCTTCGCAGCATCAATCATCAACCCATCTTAAAGACAGATCCCCACATGAGTAACCTCTGAACTACACTTTTCCCCCAGTAGCGCAGAAAAACAAATCCCCTTCCTTCGCCTCAGACCTAGGAACCTCTTCCCAAGCTCTGAGCATACTAATCCTGAGCCACACGAGGAATTGTAACCCCCAAGGCCTGACAGATGGAATAATGAATCAACCCCGAGGAATCGAAACCACCACCAGACGGGCCCTTGCAGCCGCAGCCCTCCAGACATAGGGGAGACCGAGTTCCATTTCGGCGGCTTTCATGATAGCGGGGCCTTTGCCTGTTCACATAGTAGTCAGCGATATAGAAGATGGATTCACCGGAGGTTTGGCATTTTAGTTTGACGTCGATGGATTTGATGTAGGTTTTGATGACGGAGTAGCAAGCTTGGTCCTGGGCCTGAGTGGTAGTTGACGTCTGTGTCGGCTATGGGGTAGGCGAGGGTGCCTGGAAGGGCGACTGCGAGGATGGTGCTGAGAGGAAGGACTCATTTTGATCCAATTTGAATTAAATACAGTTTTTGTTCATGTGCTCATTTTTCTTCTTCTTGTTGCTATTTAATTTTTATTTTATTATATATATATATATATATTATTTTTTTTTTTTTTTTTTTCCCAGCTGGGGCTGGTGCGAGTAATTTCAGTAGATGGATGATGACTGAATATCCTGTTGGGATGGGAGGAACATTGTTGCTTTTCTGATTTCTTTTTTATTCATAAACCACTCTGTAAGCACAGCTCTCGCTCAGTAGTGTCTTCTGTTTGAACTGATAACTCCATATATACAACTGACCTTTGCCTAGTATGTTGGTGGGGTACGGAGGGAGTGGCGGAATCACAATGATTGATCAAGGAGGGAAAATAGAAAATTTAAAATAATTTTCCGCTCGTTCCTATTCTTGCGGAACATCGTCCTACTAAATCACCATCAGGGAGCCCACTTCTGCAAAGATGATAACTTGCACTAAAAATGCAGCCATGTCAACAATCTTAATAAGACATACGCCTAATTTTGTCACCTGCATATTTCGCCATCTCAGGCCCTTCAAGAGGATGAATAGGATTACTTTCCAACTGGAACGGCTTGATATTGCCGGATGCTTGCTGGATCTGAATCTCGGTCTGTTGTTGCGAGCTGCGAGGTATTCTACCCCAGCAGAAAGGCATTTGCTGTTCAGCGGTCTGGCTTTCAGGAGCTGGAGATTCCCGGCCCGCTAATTGAGAACACAGTTTATTCTCCATTTTCCTCTTCTTAGATTGGTATGAATGGTTTCTTGATTGCGTGATGGCTTTGTGGAAAGGACAGGGAAACAAGGAACAATAGGTTCTCGTTGTCACCCTTTGGTGTTTTGTGGCCCTTACTGCAGTTAGGTAGCTGATTTATGGTTCTGAAATGGAAGAAGTTAGTGTATATTGATTTTGTAGGACTAGGATTTTGGAGTTCCCTGAGAGTGGAAATGGATTATAGGTAAGATAAAGCTTACATTGTAAGGGATATATAGAGCAGCTTAGGAGCAACTGTGAGATCAAAGCAACTCTTACCTTGCAATCATAGTTACTCATAAGTATCTTTCCTTCTGATATATACGGTTGGCAGACCCCACATCTGCTGTGTAATCACCAATCCATGGACATTTCGATCATCATGACGTCTACATTTAATTGTTTAGGGGGTCTCGCTGTTGTGGCTAGACCGTCGGACTATTTGGACCCAAGGAATGGGGTGTAACCAGTCCATTTTTCAACCCAAACCGCGGTTTTCCCGCAAGAAAGTTTATCATCTAATCAGCCCATCCAGCATGTTTGACAGCGAGCATGCGTCACCTGACCATGGAAAGGGCCCTTTTGAGGTTGAGATACGGAGACTGCTGTCAGGATTTTGGCACTGAGGGATAGTTGAATAAAACATTGATTGGATTTAGCCACTTGTATCCCACATGGCACCCACACATGGCTCCGAGACGGATCGGGTTTTCAATAAGGAGACGAAATTGAAACAATGTCACGATGGCAACTTCTCTTCATATAGCACTGTATATCTATAAAGGTTAATGTTGATACGATACGTGCATCCTGGCAAAGGTAATGTACCTTATGTCAGCTCTCGAATATGCAACCTTCTGACCAGCCAAAAAGAAACGTAAGCGCTGGGCGGATGTGGGTTCAGTGGGATAACGATTTAAAGTAGGATCACTTAATGCTATTTTTCTGTATCATACCAGCTTCATAACCTGACGTCCCAATTAATCTGGAGCAATAAAGGTCCTATCACCTTAGTTGATTAAGGTTTAACAAGTAAGTTGCTAAGTATAGCCTGTCTTATTTGGCAAGAACACCAAAACCATTGAGCCAAAAATATTGAAGAAAAAATTGGTCTATAAGCGAATTTGCGCAGCGAGGATAGCATAAAGGGGCTCATCTATTTATACAGTTAGTTGGATACCATGGTCTTGGTGGTTACGTTGATGCCAGTATCAAGGATGAGTCTAGGAATCTGGGGGAAGCCGTACTCCTCACAGAGTCCATGTCCAGTGGGGATAGCTCCTGGTGAAGATAAAGTCACCAGGTGAGCCCTATAATAGTGATGAGGACGACGCCGCGCGTTTGAGGCCTTGAGCTTTGTGATCAGTGCTTGAGTTCGACGCCACCGTACACACTGATCTTAAAGGTTGGTGCATTCATCTCGCCGCGGTTGTGTAGGCGACGTTCTTGACAGTAGAAGCCGAGTTCTCCCTCTGCTACTCCACCAGTCTGTGCTTGTTCGCCTGAAAGGACGCCTTTGTTCTGGTAAAAGCTATAATTATATGGTTAGATAAGTGTCTGCGGCGAGCTGCTCATAGCCGACTGAGTATTGACTTGCAGCACCATGCATGCGTTGCCGCCGCGCGCGTCAAAGTTGAGAAGAATCAGTCTCGGCTATCTGCCTTGCTAAATATCCTGGCCTCCAAAAAAGGCCTCAATGGCCAGGGCCTTGGAGCGATGGAAATCTGGGCCGGAGAGTATAGGATATGCCTGCTTGTGGCGGGTCGATGTCCTTCTGAAAAGTCGTGATATACTTGAACCATTCTGCCGTAGGAGCAGCCCAGGCTCTCCGATGTTGCCAAAGTCTGCGCTGACACCTCCCACCATGGATGAAATCACACTGAAACGGCTGGCAGTTGCCCGTATTTGGCAACAAGCCAAATCTGTGCTGAGACAAATTCACAACTAGGCATAGCTCCGGACGTTGGCAGTGCCTGCAATGGCCATGCCGATTTCCTTTGACAGTAGACTCATATAAGCCAAATGCATCACTGCGGTTGTGGACGCACATACAGAGTCGAACTAGTAGGCCAGACCCTCTCACTTGAAGTGCCAGGGGGGGTTTCAGGGCCAAGCGCATAATGAAGTCCCTGCAAAGTATGCTGTTGGGTGACTAGGGTCATGGTGGTCGTTGGTGAGCGAATCAAAGAGTGCAGCGATGTGGTGGGCCTCGTCATTTTTGTCTGTCCATCTGGGTAGCCGGCCATTTTGAGCGCCTCAAAGGTGCATGCCAAAGGGTGCCAGTTAACGGGGCTCATCAACATTGCTCCTCTAGGCGAGGCACAGAAGAACCAAGAATGAAAATCCCCTCGTTTGATCATAAAACAGCCGTACCTAGTTGTCATGGTAAATCACTTGTCGCGATGGCAGGACATTGAAGCGACATTTGGGGACGTCGTGGTAGACATAATGAGTCCCAAACTTCGTTGAAGTGCCAGCTGCTGGGCCACATTCAGCTTTCCCAAGTTTGATGCAGTTGGTATCGTCAGGATCACTTTAACTAAGGTCTACCGGCTACACACGCTGCTAGAGCCACTATCTTGAAGGCAGCGGGAATGATTTTATGGCCAGGTCAAGATCACAAGTGTCATTTTTTTAGATGCAGAGGATGGAGAGCCTCCGTCACCACAGACTGAAAGCATTCCTATCGTGGCATTGAGCTTGCCCACGTCCTAGATAATGTCCAAAGGACAGGAGAAGTCTAGGGAGCATGCAGCTCTAAGCATGTCCCACCAGTTGGCGTAGGCGGCTTCGGGTCGTCCGTACACCGGAGACAGACAACTAAGCGGTCTACCAAAGAAAGCCAAGCCGTCCTCCAAAATGTAGTAAATTTTCCGTGTGTGAGGGACTGAGGGCGTGCTTCAGAGCCTTCATATCCAATGGGTTTGTTGTATGACCACTCACAGCGGGCATTGATAAATCGTTGTAAAACTGAGGGATTGATTGGGTGCTCACTTGTAGTCCTAGGTGTAGCCACCGAAACTCACTCCTGTGAGTTCGGTCTGGTTGGTACCGGTTTCTGCGGGTTGGTGAGGAATGCCACTCTAAGAGAGTATCTCGATAATTCTCATTCTGATCTTTTCAAGCTTGATATTCAGCCCCAAGGTCCAGGTGAGGGTAGTGATCCTGGCGGAACTAAGCCGGACATGGATGGTGTAATTCGTATTGGGGATGAGTCAACCCGAGGGCCGAGGTTCTCTGAGACACAAATGTCACGAAAGTTGAATCTCAATCATTCACCAGTCTTTGTGAACGCGAGCTAATTCTGGAAGACGAACACCAAAATGGGCGATATGCAACGAAAATACCCTACCTGGCACGGCTACTTTGAATTCATCACCACTGTGTCCCCTCCCACAGAGAGTATCAACTTCTTCAGTGCTCAGCCATCCGCCCATGCTTATCTCCAGGACACAAGCGCCTACCAACCCATTCCATTCTTCTCTCGGTACGACAAGGGCGATACATCGGACACCTTCTTTAATGAGACTCTACGTACAGCAAGAACCATTCCCCACGCCCTTGCAGTTGCGCGGAAAGAGGCGTTGAATTTGCGTGACAAAGCTGCCGACAAATGGGTGACTGGGGGCGCTGACCAGCCAGATTATCTGCTCTTCGTGCAGCTTGCCTCCGGGCTGAATGGATATAGGGATACTGTGCACGGTGGTGTGCTGGCCTCGCTTCTGGACGAAGCTCTGGGGTGCTGTGTGGAGGGATTCCGTCAACAGCTGAAAGCAGGGGAACGGACGGCTCTATACACTGCCAACTTGAATATATCCTATCGCGCGCCCGTGGCATCCCCAGGTGTATATGTGGTCAAGGCCTGGCTTGCGCGACGGGATGGGCGAAAGTGGTTCCTTGAGGCGCAGGTTGTTGGGGAGGACGGGAGAGTTCGGGCGGACGTGAAGTCGCTGTGGGTTAGTGAGAAACCTCGGGTAGTATTGTGAGCTGTATTGTGCATTCAAGATCTCGATAGCTCAGGACCTTTACAGCGACTAAAATATGCATACATTGAAGCGCTCAATAGCAAACGTCACTTTTGCCTTTGAAGAGCATGTGCATCATCTCTGTCGTCAATAGTTATGTCCTATCGCCTCGCTATTAGGTTACTCGATCCCAGAAACAACAACATCCACCAACTGAGTAGATAGCTAGCAAATGAGAACCTCCACATTGCTCCCACAACCTCTTTGTTCTCTGATCAGAATCCAACCGCTCCCCATGAAGTAGCCGTATACTTTCCAGGGCCAAATTCCCACCCTGCCATAACACTAGTCAAGTAATCTTCTGAGCTATACCAGCCATTGGCAATACCATGCTCGAAGAATGGCGTCAAACTACCCGAGAACCAACCTGAGTTACTTGGGTCGACGTATGACATGGTTAAGTCACCGGTGGGCCAACTGTAAAATATGGGTTAGCAGGTTGATTTCAAAATACGCCTGAAGTGAACTTACTGATACAAGTAAACATCCCACGGCTTGCCGCCAATATTCACATTCCGTGCCCAAGGCACTGCACCATTTGAGTCGTAGTGGTCAGAGAGAGGACTGTTAGGAGCCCGGTGACCAACCCAGATCATCACCTCATATTTGCCGTTACGATTAGTGGGAGCGTAGGTTGAGTCGATGAAAATGTCATAGCTAGTTCGTTAATACAAGTGGGTTCCCAAACTGAACACAAATGGACAAAAGTATATAAGGACTTACCAAGCATCGTAGCCTTTGCCTTCCGCAGGTTGAGCAGTCTGACTGAACCAGGTTGTATGACCCGGGTTAAGATCCTTGATCTTCTTAGGTAGAGTGTGGACTGGGGACCAAGTGCCCCAGTCTTCGCCAGTAACCATCACAACAAATCCACTACCGCCTGGGGCGTCCACACCCCAAGAATTATCATTACTATACCATGGACTAATGCTGCCAGAAGTGCTGAAGTGCTTAAAGTAATAAGTATCTGAATCAGCACCATTGGCAGCATAACCAAGTCCACTCAAAAGGATGAAAGAGGCAGAAACAAAACAAGGAAGCCACTTCATTCTGAATGCAAGAACGCCGTTCTTTGGATTGATTGCGAGACTTGTATGTCAATTAGTTTAAGATATGGGCTGAATAGTGCGTATTTATGGTCATCAAGCTGCCCAGTGAAGCCAGCCAGTGCTTCCAGGCAGAATGGATTATGGAACCTGGCAGGAAATTCCTCTGACAATAACCCGCTGGGTTGATCGAAGCCCTCCATATCAGAAATTAAACTGCTACTCAGCGGACGCAGTGCCACTCCGCTGAGGACTTTAACCGCAGATTGTGAAATGATCTACATATGTTGAAGCCCTTTTGATAATCTACGCATTCGTGGAGAGATCATCAGACCTCGTGTTTAACTAAAATATGGCGCCAACCCTAGCTGAAACATCTCCACAGGAATATACAAAGAGACAACGTTTCTGCTTGCCTGGCCAAAGTATACAGCTGCTCCAAGGCCAATAGAAGCATCTGTTTATTCCGTTCATATGCGCTCAATATATCCTGACAGCTAATTGCACGTAGCTTAGTCCTGGATTTAGACTCCAAGATGCGGTGCTTTTAAGGGGCTTTTCCATGTCTCTCTAATGCGTGAAGGAGCTTGGTGACGACTCTGAATAATCTACTGATCAGTGAAATGCTCTACATATTCATTCTTCCCAACTTTATGCCTTATCTCTGGCGACCAAATACCACTGCTCAAGCTCCCGACAGAGTTGGTTTGTCTGGTTGCTTTACCATGTGGCTTAGTCCTGAAACTTTGCAGCAGGGACACCGAGCGGAACGCTCCGAAAGTTGCCTTCAGATAATTATACACCGTCGCTTCATGACTTGAAGCCATATCAATGGATGCCCCAGACACTTTTCCTGAAACTGTTAAGCACAATAAACATCCCCAACTTACAAATATGGCGTAGTTTTCTGCGGATAGTCTCTGAATGCGGAGTTTATCTCTTCCCCAGGATCGCCAACAGATATGCCAAAGCCCCCATCCGTCATCCCAGGTCTAGAGAACCACAGCGGCTTGAGCACAGGATTGAACAACAAGACGCATCCCATGAGCCCTGGACCTACTGTCCTAGACATATTCTATGTCAATAACTATAGTTTGATTTGACTATCTTTGATTCAACGTGAATATTTCCAGCTGTGTGAGTTGCTAATGCGATAGGGGCTCTTCCCTTCATTGACTGTTGGAAAATATTCACACTAGTTAAGGGGTCCTCTTAAGATTCAATCTGGTAGCGTTGCAAATCAAGGAAGACTTATTGCAGCAGCATGCATTTCAAATAGAGTTTGTCCGACGGCGAATTATACTTAGTTGCGGCAATGGATGTACCTCCATCTGGATATATATGAGGTTAAATTTATCCGGATTACAACCTCCCACACCGGACCCCGGCGGGGAAATTTAAGGAATGATACGCCATTGCAGTTTCCAGCAATCCGTTCTAGTCGAGCTCCATCCGGACCACATATCATTAGACAGCCCCTGCTAAGCTGCTCATCGCCAATCTCGAGTGGCTGGCTTCTATCATAGTCGGCTGACTTTCTTTCCCCTGTGTCTCAGATTTGATATGAGTGCGGGCTAAACATCTGCAGGTTTTGGAATACCACACGCAAAGTGGTTCGTGGTCACACAATTGGGGTCGCAACCTTTGCTGCCACGGGAAGTTTCTTGTTTTGTTATGGCTCAAGTGCAATGGCGGATGTGATTGCCTCTGCGAACTTCCTGGAATTCTTCAATACAGCCAAGGCTCCCTCAATTGTTGGTGCTGTCAACAGCACTTGTTCCGGTGGCGCTAGGTGTTGAATCACCCCTCTTTTCCCCCACGGGAGGCTGTATACTGACCCTTTTCTTTAACCTTGGTTAGCCACCGTGAGAGCTCTCATGGCCGGTTTGACTATAGGCTGGCTGGGTCATAAGAACACTATCCATATCGGCGCTTTCCTCTCACTTGTTGGTGGTGTGTTGCAATGCGCAGCACGGAACTTGGTGTGATCCAACTCGGACGAATTGTTGCTGGCTGGGTTGTGCATGTGATGATGTATCTGCGCTAGTCCACCTGGCTGATTGTGCGCATCCAAAGATGCGTGTCCTGTAAGGGATGTCGCATCACGGATTATTAAGGGGGAAAAAGAAAAGAAAAAAAGAAAATAGACCTTGACGACTTCTGACGCGATCGGGACCCGGATTGTCGGTCTTGCAAGTGATTGGAGCTGGTTTCATTGTCGGCAGGTGAAGTACATCATCCTTCTTGCCTACTTACCTTCCAATCAAAAGGCCCGCGCTCACCTAAGGGACATGCAGATGGATTGGCTACAGTTTCTTGCATATCCCCGAGACAAATATGCTGCAATGGTATTTCCGTTGGCCTCAAGGGCTACCAGCGATCTTCCACTTTTTCGGCTTGTCTTGGGTGCCCAAGTCACCAGCCCACCTTGTCAGAAAGGGAAGATGATATAGCCCTGAAAGTGCTGCGACGCCTCCCCTATAAGAGCTCCAACGGTGAGTGGATCGGCAGCGGATTTATAGAGATCAAAGCTACCATCAGCACAGAGAGGGATATCAGTGCCTCAGGTCCGCTTGTTATATTCACGGTGCTCCAGTGGCGGACGCGACGGCTTGTATGTACCGCAGTGCAGGTGTTTACCCAGAATACCAGGCATCAACATCATCACCTACTGACAGAACATCATGTACGAAACACCGGGAATCGAGGGTAGCCGCGCCTCGCTTGTGGGGGACTTATAATGCCGTTGGTCCTCTGGTGAATCTCCTGTCTATTATCTTTTTATTGATCATGTTGGCAGACACAAGCCACTGCTCTTTGCCGCCGCTGGTATCACCCTTGTTTTCGTTTGTAAGGGTGCCATAAACTCCCAAGACCTTGACGAGACTAAAGGGGGATACAGAATTGGTGGTGCCTTCTTCCTCTTTTTTATTTCGGACATATTCCCCGTCTCCTTCCATTTACATGCCGGAAATCATGCCGACGCAAATCTGGGGTAAAGGCAATGGTTTTGCCACCGGTGTCGGGAACTGGTTGGTTAGTACATGTCGAGCCAGGTTTCTCCTATCTCGCTACACAAGCTAGGGTGGAAATTCCACTTTATTTACGTTGCATTGAAGGAGTAAGGGAGACTTCACACTGCGATCTGGTTACTGATCTTTACTAGTGCCTGATAGATGTGTGGGTAACCATCCTAACAATTTATCTCTTCTTCAACGAAATCAAGCAACAGCGGCTTGAGCAGATCGATTAGGTCCTCGGGGACAGTTTCCTGGGAATGCTTGATGACGATCTGAAAGCCAAGAGGGTGGAAACGGAGACCTTGCCCGAGGGGCAGCCCAGATTGAGGCTGTTGGTACTGTAGTAATAATCAGTAGGTGTTCTGGAAATCTCCATCCAATAGCCTGGCGTCTTTCCGATTGGAAGTAGGAAGCACACCTAGCGCATTTTTGTGGCCGACTTTCGCCAGTTTTTTGAATCGCAATACTCAGATGTCAGATAATGTTCTAGACCGTACAGAAAACTGTCAGGAACGAAAGGCTACATATATGAGGCTGAATGAAACCTCTTGTTGAAATAGACGTTCATTCTGTCTGATGCTTTCTGCTAAGAACAGGACTTATAATAAAATAATAGATTAGACTCGCATAACTGAACCGCTAAAATCAAATCCAACCCTCACTGAACCCGCAGTGGTTCGATTTCGGTGCCACACTGTTTCGCTTAGTGATGACTAATTTCTAGGATTTCTCTAGAAATATTTATATCACTAGATAGCCTAGTATCTAGTCTATCTAATTATAAAATATGAATTCAAAATATCTAGTGGTTGCTGAGATATAAGGAAATAACCATTTCTGTCTTGGGTTGGTATGAAAGTGGTGATGGCTTATTTATATATTATAATATATGCACTACCTTTGACAATCACTATTGACTAAGAATAATTATTTAACTACCACTTATTCAGATAAAATAATATAATAATAATTACCATATATTTCAAAAAAAATATTAATTTTGTAAAGGTATATTTGGTATGCCCTGGGTATAGGCCTGAGATAGGAGAAATTGAATGCTGAAAACCATTGAAATTTAGAACCTGAAACCAACCCAAATTAAAACTAAAACTGAACTGAATCTAACCATGGCTAGTTAGTAAGGCTTTAGCTAGGCCTATCTAGGCCTAGTGGCGGTTTTTGCAGTTAACTTGAACAACGGAACGGATCAGGTTGGTTCTGATTTCTAATATTTAGCCTCAAAATCATCAGCAGTTCAGTTCCAACTGGGGTTGGAATCGCCCGAACTCGGACCAAATGCAAATCTATCTACACACTTCCCCCCAGCTTAGGTTATATAGGTGTTCTGATGTGAAGTAATGAAATCAGTCTCAAAAGACATTTACTGGAAACGGTAAGTAACAGTAAGAATGGTTGACGCCTATTTACTGTATGTACGCGCAGACCAACTGAGCAATGGACTGTCGAAGAAACCGAGGAAATCCGTCAAGCCTACCAAGAGAACTTTGATTACTTTGAAGCTAAGTCACAATCTGCGAACTCTCAAGGCAAGATATTCTTCGCGAAAGAGCTTAGCCCGCGGTTAGCCGATCCAGCTGCACTCACTCAGTACCTCTTGAACCATGATTATCAAACGGCTCCGCAACCAGGCATCCGAATCCTGAATTCCTCTTATTGACTTGGCATCCAGGTTCCGAATTCATACGGCGCAGTCAGGACGATTTCACCAAAGAATATCACCATATTTCCAGACGCATACATAGAGAAGTGGACATTGACCTTTCTGATACGACATCCGGCCCTAGTATTCCCATCTTACTATCGGGCACTGCGGAACTTGAAGCAAGAGAGGTTTATTGAGCCCAACACGATCCAACCAACGTTGGAGTTGCACTCTACGCTCATATGGACTAGACTTATCTATGACTGGTACTGTGCTCATGTCGTGCAGTCATACCCGGGAAGGCAGGATGGCATTTGCTTTCCAATTCTTTAGATGCCCAAGACGTCATCCACCATCCGGAGGTGGTCTTGGAATACTGTGAGCTCATAGGAATGAATCCAGAGAAGGTCAAATTTGCGTGGCAACCGGAGAGCTCTCCACGTTTCACAACGGGAGTCGGTCCTAAATGCGCCGAGGCAGTAATGACGGCAACTCTAGACCCTTCAATGTCTCTGCTTAAGGAGAAAACACCAGCTACTGTGGATATTGCGTCCGAAAGGAAGAAATGGGAAGAGGAGTTTGGCGAAGGCTTGGCCAAGCAAATGGAAAAATGGGTCGAAGATGCAATGCCGGACTATAATTACTTATGGACTAAGAGATTGTGGGTGAATTAATGCTAATGTGAGTTGTATGTGGTACTTTCAAAGTGCAGATCAACGGAACTGGGGCTTGGATCCGAGCTACCAATTAGAGGTAACTCCCAGCAAAGGTCTGGCAACTTCCCTAGAATGCCGTAGATTTTATCCGAGCTTGAGAATAGCCCTACATCCTAGTACATAGGTCATAGGGGCCTCAACACAAAGCCAGGGGGGAGGGCGGACAACATCTTGCGAGAGCAATGCATTATGTGGGACTCCAGTCATCCGTGACAATACATTTAGTAGGTCTTGTATGAGGAACATAAGCTACGCCGAGTCAGTGGAATTCCTATTAAACCCTATAAGATAAAGAAGGAACTACAATCTTCCATAACCCTAGTAAGGAGACTATATTCCTGTAGTTAATCTTATATTATAGCCTTACTAGAACTTATAGGTGTGTTGTTATCACCTCTATTAAGCTCATTCTGAATTTCTGGCTTTGCACTAGATAAGACACTATTAAAGTTATCTTACCCTATGTACTCTGCTCTATTTATAGCTAACATAGTATATATAGAATATCCTCAAAGTGATAATAAGGTAGGATATATACTATAGCTCGGATTAGATTAGTAGGTACTAGGTACATAGGGAAGTAGCTTCTAATATAGTACTTGTAAGAGACTTTACATTATAAGAGATAGATATTGGATTGGTTATGCAACTCTATCCATAATCCAAACCGCATGGATATGAGGGTCAGAGGGTGGGTTGAATAGATCATGGATAAACCTACAATCCGCATTGATTTGGATCAAACATGGTGCGGATCAATCCATATCCAATGCATGTGCCAGCCTAGACGTATCACGTGCCGAGTGGGGAGGCGTGGCGTCGGCTTTAGAGGGATTGTTTTTGTCCGTCGGTCCACTCATGAGCCTGCTAGGGATTTCTGGCAAAGAGTGGCTCGAAACGTAGAAACTGGTCTGTGGAATTAGACAAAATTCGAAGATTGCAATGGATGGCCGTCATCTTACTGTCAAGGATGATTAAATTACAGTGTAGGAAGAGAGCCCATCGATAACTGGGACTCTTATAACAAAAGTTTTTCTAAGGTACTCAATGTTGTAGCCAAGGTATAAGAAAGCAAGCAGAGTCGCCCAGGAATTCTGTGCTGGATTCACATTGCTCAACAGACCTGAGCATAATCTCACTACCTTTGTCCGGCTTTTGTCTCCGTTTAAGCGGTTTCCTCCTTGTGCTCACTGGTGCCAGTCTTGTCTTCCAATCCTTTGGATTTAATTCGCTGCGCCAGGATACTGGTTTCCGTGACTCGGTGCTCGCTTTTGGTGGAATTGCCGATGAACCAGGGAGACTCGGTGAAGAGTTTCCTCATCTCCTCCAAGGGCAACTGTTTCGTTTCCGGGAGCATGGCCCAGAAGAAGACGGCATTGGTGAAATTGCAGACCTAGATACAGCATGTCAGCTGCCAGCGAAGGTTCCCCCGAGTATCCTGGGATGCAACAGGGAGATCGCGGAGGCATTTGATGGATACTCACCACGAAAAGGATATAGAATTTCCATCCAGAGTTTGCCATTCCAATGGGTGTCA
The DNA here is from genome assembly GCF_001445615.1 of Aspergillus lentulus. NCBI lineage: Eukaryota > Fungi > Ascomycota > Eurotiomycetes > Eurotiales > Aspergillaceae > Aspergillus > Aspergillus lentulus. Next base: position 35,972 of record NW_028322112.1, read on the forward strand.
CTTGACCAATCATTGTGCTAAGAGAGAAAGATGAGTTATTAGCTTTATTTCTTTACCATAGCAAGATTCAGGCTGGGAAAGGACACACTTGAAGGCAAATGATAGCATGCAGCCCAAGGCTACCCCCCTGGCTCGTGTTGCTGTATCGAAAATTTCGGCAGGAATCATCCAAGCTATATAAGATTTAGTGACGACTTCGCTGAATTGGTCGAAGAATAATATGAAAGGGAGGAGGTTGGGCATACACAATGATCCCATAGTGGCAAAGCAGAAATTAAAGACCCATGTCATGATAATGAAACCCCAGTGTGCGCCCGTGCTGTCAACCTCAGGAGGAAACTGGGCTAGAAGGATTGTGCTGATCACGTATGTGAGACACATGGCAAGATTTCCACCCACGATGAGTTTGCGACGACCAATTTTATCGACGACCATCATAAGAAGGAATTCACCAATGAGGCCAATGATTGAGTTGATGGCTTGGTAGCGCAGAGTGTCCGTTCCGTCTATGCCGATTTGTTTCTAATTGAAGCTACAGTCAGCCATTTGAAGAAGAAGAAGAAGAAGAAGAAGAAGAAAAAGAAGAAAAAGAAGGACTTATGCAAGGAATACTTACAAAGATGGTGACCGAGTAGTATTGAATAGCGGAGACTCCCGTCATTTGTGTGGCAGCTTGCATAGCACAAGCCAGTAGCAGACGACGGAAGTTTGACTTGTCGACGATCCACCGATAAAATGTGACCTGGCTATGTTGCTTCTCTGCGGCAACCTGGGCTTTGATCTGTTCAAACTCGGCAAGAATCCAAGGGTCGGAGCTGTTGCCGTTGGCATGGAGTCGCGCCAGGGTCTGAAGGCCTCTCTCCCGCTGACCGCGGCTAATGAGCCAACGGGGCGATTCTGGGAACAGGAAGATCAAGGCGGACAGTAGAGCCGCCGGCACAATCTGAATGCCTAACGGGATGCGCCACTGGCGGTTATCCGCAAAACTAACATAGGTGCCGTAGCTGATCCAGCTCCCGCAGACACCACCTATGCCGAGCATGAACTGTTGCAATCCAGTCACCAGACCTCGGATATCGGGATGAACCAATTCGGCCTGGTAAATTGGAATGATCATGGTGAGTACACCGATACTGTAGATTGTTAGTTAGACAAGCCCTGTCCCGGTCGTCCCAAGCCAGGAAAGGGACTTTGAAATGGGGAATTTACGAGACACCCGAGATGAAACGACCACCTAAGACGTAGCCATAGTTTTGCGCACCGGCCTGCAAGCCACCTCCCAGGCAGAAAAATAAGCCGCCGGTCAGGATGGTTGCTCGGCGGCCAAAGTAATCAGAGCATGGGTACGCTAACCCGGCACCGACGGCGGCGCCGGCCGTGAGAAGGGACGCGACCAGGCCTATCTCAGTGGTGGATGGGCCGAAATAGTCCAGAAAAGAACCGCTGGATACCACTAGTAGAAGACAGTAAAAGTGCATTAATTTCAGCGAACACTTGCAGAGATTTGCGCTCGCTGACTTACCCTCGGCCACAATTGTAAGGTCATATCCGTAGAGAAACGATCCAAGTGAAGCAAAGGCGCCTACCAGAAACTGGTATATCTTGGGAGGGAAGCCCATTTTGGTTTCTTGTGAGACCAATTGACCTTGAGTATGGGTAAAAAAAAGTAGATCAAAGAAGGAAAAGTGTTGTCTACCCACAATATTCGAGGAACACCCCCGGCCTTTTAAGCTATGCCGATCTCCATGCGGGCAGCTCGGCTCTTTCTTGGCGGGAGAGGACTGACTTCGCAGGAATATGTGTGATGTACATCGCTCGGGACAAGTTCCAGCAGCATGCAACGCGGGGAAAAAGTGGGTTACCTTGGCTGGATTCCAGCTGAGGGTGGTTTAACTCGAGGATTGTAATAGACACCCTCAAACTCTACTCTAACACCCTATGCGCAGTATCTGTATTACTATCGATCAATACTACAATTCGGTTCCAATAAGTTTGAAACCCTCCCAAGGTTTCCAAAAGCATCTTCTGAGTCACGGGTGGAATAGAGACCAAGTCCTTATGCCCCAGCCATCAGGAATGACGGATTACAAGGCATTCAGAAGTACCTTTGGAAAGAGAAAGAGAGTAAGTCGCAGCATATCTGATTGAACAGTAGGTCTGGTCTGGACTTTCGGACTTAGACAAGCTGCCACTGCATCCGGGGGATTCATGGGAATACGCATACGGCGCTAAACTAACATGGCGCTCGGATGCCGATTCAGCAATTCGAGTTTTAGCTTCTATTGTTCTTTTTCTAAGGTCCAAACCCACTAATTTCCTTTTTGGGAAGTCCACCGGTGGCTTGAGAACGCCTGCGGAAAATGAGCCAATCAGAGCGCGACGATTCCGCAGTCACTTGTAAACCCTCATCAACTCTCATGATCTTCGCTTCTGCTATGCGAATGTCGGACGATCTACGGTCCAACAAGACAGATGTGACCAAGTAGGCGAGATATTTTATTGACTCCTCGGAATAATGGACAGCGAGTTGAGCACGGGATGAGACAAGACGACTCGAGAAGATGGCCTGCCACTTTCTCTATCTCTCTTCTTTCCACCAGAAAGAGAGAAATCGAAGCAATCTCATGAACATCGCCAAGTATGGCAGAAATTATTGCACTGCGCTTTGAGCACCATCCTTCTGGGCTGGGTGTACATAGCTCCTCGCCTCGTATATCCTGGACATTCTCTGCTATTGACGAGTCTATCCGTGACTGGAAACAATGCCAGTATGAGATTGCCGTTCAGCGTCAAACTGGGCTGCCGGCACACCTCGTTGTCCAAAGCGCAGAGTCATCTTTAGTCGCATGGCCGAGCACGCCGTTACAGTCCCGAGAACAAGCTCAGGTCCGAGTTCGAGTGCGTGGAAGCTGGATGGATCGAGCAACCGGGTGCGCACATTCGGATTGGTCTGCATGGTCATCTTGGGCGACGGTTGAATGCAGCCTTCTCAGTTCGCAGGATTGGACTGCTATGCCGATCTCTAGCCCATCCGTTCTGGTGAGCCCCCAAGAGCCACTAAGGCCTTTGCTCTTCCGAAAGGCCTTTGTTTTGCCTTCCGCATTTGGCTCGGTGTACCACGCCCGCTTGTATATTACAGCCTTTGGGGTCTATCGGGCATATCTTAATGGTACCCAGATTGGAGATCACGAAATGGCGCCCGGATGGACAAGCTACCACCATCGCCTTGCATATCAAGTGTTTGACGTCGGCTCCTTAATCACCACCAAGGGCGATAACGTGTTATGCATCGAGGTTGCTGAAGGGTGGTTTGCGGGCCGTTTGGGCTTTGGTGGTGGCAGGCGGTATATCTATGGAGATCGCATAGCCGTCATGGCTCAGTTGGAGGTAGGAGGCCTCGCAGCTGATCGATTCCAGGTTGTGTCCGACGAGAGCTGGAAGTGCCACCCGAGTCCCATCGTGAGCAGCGAAATTTACAACGGCGAAATCTATGATGCGCGAGCTGACGTTGGCGACTGGAACCAACATGGCCCTCTCTATATTGACGCGGACTGGGAGACAGTCTCCGTTTTGGCTTTTCCCCGTGCGCGATTATATGCGCCGAACGCCCCTCCAGCACGAATCACGGATCAATTGACACCCAAAAGATTATTCACCACCCCCTCTGGCCGGAAGATTGTTGACTTTGGCCAGAATCTGGTCGGAAAGCTTCTCATACATTCCATGACGCTTCCGGTGAACGCAACAGTGACCTTCACCCACGCAGAGGTGATGGAAGACGGAGAATTGGGCACGAGACCTCTTCGCGGTGCACAATCCGTTGATACTGTCGTCTCATCAGGGCGGCCGTTGATTGATTGGTCGCCGAAATACACCTTTCATGGCTTTCGATTTGTGCAAGTCGATGGATGGGATCCTGAAACGGAGCAGTTCTGGCAGACTAACATTCGTGCACTCGTAATCCACACTGATTTCAAGCGGACGGGGCGGTTCGAGTGTTCCAATATGGCCATTAATCAATTGCATCAGAATGCCTGCTGGAGCATGCGTGGGAACTTCTTGTCAATTCCGACGGACTGCCCCCAACGGGACGAACGCTTGGGATGGACAGGAGATATTCAGGTTTTTGGCCCATCTGCAACATTTTTGTATGACTGTATTGGCATGCTTTCAGAATGGTTGGAAGATGTTGCCTGCGAGCAATCAGAGCACTACGGCGTTCCCCCGTTGGTGGTCCCCAATGTCCTGGACCAGGTGTGGCCATCCATTCCCCAGGCTTTGTGGGGTGATGTGGTGATAATTCTTCCATGGATATTGTTCCTGTCATCCGGTGATCGCGATATTCTACATCGACAGTATGCCAGCATGAGCTCATGGCTGAACCAGGGGGTCCGTCGAGGCCAAGATGGACTGTGGGATCCCGAGTTATGGCAATTGGGCGACTGGCTCGATCCCCAGGCGCCACCGGACGAGCCTGGTGATTGCAGAACAAGCGGTGCCCTGGTGGCAGATGCATACCTCGTGCATGTCACATCCCGCATGGCTGATATTGCATCGGTCCTCGAGAGGAAGACAGAGAGTACACACTACAGCTGCAAAGCTCAGCGTCTCCGTGCCCTGTTCCAGGACAGGTACATAACACATTCCGGCCTCATAGTCGGTGACTCCCAGACTGCCTATTCCTTGGCGATTGTTTTCGGACTTCTATCTACTAAGCACCAACTGGACACTGCGAGCCGTCAGCTCGCGGCGCGTGTACGCATGGCAAAGTTCCGCGTCGCAACCGGATTCGCCGGTACGCCTATCATTTTACGTGCCCTCACCGACACTGACAACCTCTCCCTGGCCTATCGGATGCTGCTCGAAGACCACTGCCCATCGTGGTTATATCCCATTACTATGGGTGCCACAACCATTTGGGAACGCTGGGACAGTATGCTTCCGAATGGGTCCATTAACCCCGGTGAAATGACTTCTTTCAATCATTATGCCTTGGGGTCCGTTGTCAGTTGGCTCCACGAGACTGTGGGCGGTTTGCGGCCACTCCATGCTGGCTGGCAGACTACATTGGTGTCTCCACAGCCCGGAGGGTCCTTGACGCACGCTGCAGTCTTATACGAAAGTGTCTACGGCCTCTGGAGCTGCCAGTGGAAAGTGGTTCACGATGAAGACAGAGATGGAGCGGTTATACTCTGTTTGGACTTGGTCGTCCCACCAAACTGCCAAGCCGTGGTCAAAGTCCGGACTGCTGAAGATGGATCCAGCAGTCTAGAGGAGAATGTGGGATCTGGAAATCATCGGTGGAAGGTTCCCTTCTGTCCTTGGCTATGGCCACCCCAGGCGACTGCTCCATTCATCACAAACCCTGGGCAGAATGTCAATTAGATTCGCAGTTAGAGCACACAGAATTTTGAAATCATTCCACTAATACGCAGTCTTCGCAATCAGCAAATAGGGGTAGTAAATTTCGATCTTTGAACCCATCCTGGAACCCATCACGGTGGGTGGGTCTTATGTTCTACCGAAGCGATCTGGCGTAAGGTTTTCCAAGAGAGCGTCATTTGTCTTACAGGAATCAGGTCCACTCGGCGATTTGCAGTTTTTGGAGTAGCGTAAACTAAAACTGAATTTATTTGAAGTTTTCCCTGCATTTTAAGTCATCAATAGCCCATATAGCCGGCGCATTTTAGTTGCGGGTGAGTGGATTTGTTGCCTGCATCTTCGGTGAAGCTCTCACCGAATCTTTTCACCCTTTCAAGACCAGAGAGTCTAATGTCCCACCCTCGGATCGATGCTCCACTGTTCGAGGTTGGGGGTTCTTCCATTGAACATGCGGGGAAAGCACGCGGTGTCGCATGTGTATAAAGGCCCGTTCCCCGGACCTGTCTCTTGAGGGAACCAGACCAGGTCAACTTATCAAATGTGTTGATCAGAGGAAACCTTATCTGCCGCTTAGAAATCATGATTCTGTCTTCTATTTTATGTTTCGCTGCTAACGTAGCGGCGTTGACGCTTGACATCGCTTCGTCTGGAGGCAATCAGTCAAGTCCACTCTTGTATGGACTTTTGTACGAGGTAAGTCCGCGGTTCCCCTTTGTGTCAATCTCCGCAAACCTGGAATTGAAATTGACGTTCCACGGGATATCTACCACTCGGGTGATGGTGGCCTCTATGGTGAGATGCTCCGGAACCGAGCATTCCAAGGATCCTCGTCTGGTGGAGCTGCCAGTCTAGCACGCACCACAGATTATTGGCATCCTGTTGGTAGAGTTTCGCTAGCCATCGACACATCTTCCCCCGCCATTTCGTCCAGCCTGCCATACCAGATGCGAATGGATGTGCCAGCGGGAACCACTGGAACTGTAGGATTCTACAATGAAGGCTTCTGGGGTTTCGACGTTGACGCGACCAAGCGTTACATCGCTAGCCTCTACATGCGCGGCAATTATTCCGGGACTATCGACTGCTACTTCCATAGCAACACAACTGGGCAAGTCCTTGGATCCACGAGCATGAGTATCGATCAGACATCATCTGCGGGATGGGTGCAGAGCTACTCCGCGACGTTCCGGCCAAGCCGGACTGGCTCCGACGGCAACAATACGTTTTATTTCACGTTTGATGGTTCGAAACTCGCAGGGCAAAGTGTCTATTTCAACGTTCTCAGCTTGTTCAAGCAGACGTTTGATAACCGGTACAATGGCGTGCGCGAGGATCTTGCCGAGGCGTTGCTCAACATGAACACGAAATACATCAGATTGCCTGGTGGAAATAATATGGAAGGCAGCGAATCTCCTTATGAATGGAAATGGAACGAAACCCTCGGTCCCCTTACGAGTCGTCCAGGCCGCCCTGGCACCTGGGGTGATATCAATACCGATGGATTCGGTCTTCTGGAGATGATGCAAATGGCACAAGATCTGGGCCTTGAGGTGATTCTAGGTATCTGGGCTGGTCTGGACCTGAACGGTGAGGTTGTCTCTGTGGCCCACCTACAGCCATACATAGATTCAGTCATGAATGAGTTGGAGTTTCTCCTGGTAAGTTGAACCGCCTCATATCCTCTATGTGCCCGTGTCCACGGATGCGCCGCCCGGCTCTAGAAATGCGAAACGATCGCTGACGGGACCAGGGAGAGAAATCTACCACGTACGGAGCGAAACGAGCTGCTTTGGGGTTTCCTTCACCGTTTACCATCAACTGGATTGAGATTGGCAATGAAGACTACCTCAATGGTGGAACGAACTCCTACTATTCGTACCGATTTATGGCCTTCTACAACGCCATTCACGCTGTGTATCCGTCCATCAAACTCATCTCCACCATCAACCCAAACCCAGTCACATCCAACGGCAGCTCGCTGGACCTTCATATCTACGGCAATGAGAACTACTTCGTCTCTCTTTTCAATACCTTTGACCAAGCTAGCCGCAAATACCCCGTCTTCGTCAACGAGTACGCAGCAACCAACACGGGATCTAACAACAATGGCCAGGTGGGAGCGCAAACCCTCGGGATGTCTTGCGCGGAGGCCATATTTCTCTTGGGCTGCGAAAGGAACTCGGATGTCATTGTCGGCTCTGCCTATGGTGCCTTGATCAAGAACTACAACGAAGCCCCTGACACAGTGGCCGTGATAAAGCACACCGCAAATGAGGTCCTCTATACTATCAGCTACTACGTCCAAAAGCTTTTCGCGGACAATATGGGCACCATAACTCTGCCCGTGACCGCGACAAATGGTGGATTGGGCCCCATCTACTGGTCCGCAACAGCCAACAGTTCTTCCACTATCCTCAAGCTCGTCAATCACAACGGGAACACCGGCTCGTCCAACGCCGTGCAGGTCAACGTCAAAGGTTCGTCCAAGACGACTGCCTCTCTGATTACCTTGACTGCCCCAAATTCAGCAAGTGTCAACAAACTGCCATCCTTGGGAGGTGAAAGCAGTACCATCACTACCACAACCTTGTCTGGTCGCGCTGGTAGCTTCGCCATCAGCTTCAGCAATCCTTATGAGATTGCTATCTTGGTTGTCTAAACAAACCTGCTTGACCGAACGCAGATTGACATACAGATAGATGCTGAAATATTTGACATGACCAGTTTCTCTTCCAGTTAAGTTGTGGACATAAGGGTTAGAGCTTGGCTTGGTGACAGCACATTGCTGCAGGCCGGAATCACCAGATGAATTCTTGTTCAGTCAAATATATAGCACGGTTATCCATTATCCACAGTCGGCTTTGTACTAAGCGCCTTTCAGAGGAAGATAGATAAATATGGAATCTTGATCATGAGTTGAAATCCATTCAAGCCATCAAGTAGTTGCATTGGCACTGATCGTACCTGCGACGACATCTCGTTTTTGCTATCAGAAATCTCTTAGCCGACCCCAAATGCGGGCAGTCGACCCTTCTCAGTGAACATATGTGCCTGTGTGGAGATAATCTCCATCTCCACGGCCGTGTGTGGATCGATGGCCTTCTCCTCGAGTGGCAACGCGTACTCGAAGAGAAACCGCACCATCCAACGGTCGAGGCGATGGGGGTGATGGTGGTGGGAGAGGAGCAGGCAGTTATTCTGAAATTCCATCAAACGGTTTATCTTCAGTGAACTGTTAGCTAGACGAAAACAGGAATGAAAAAAAGGGACAAAAAGAGGAATTTACGACACTGCAATTCAGCGGATCAAGGAATAGTTTACCATGGTTTTGACAACGGGCCAGTACTCTCCCAACTCGAGCAAGGCCTCAAAATTCGCTTCGAGGAAGAGGCGTGACTGCGGAAGCTCGTTCTCATCTCCGAAAAGGAGAGTGTGAAGAAGAACAGATGAAGAGACGATGGCCATGTGGCCAACGGTTGGATACACGGCCTCGCATCCGGGCTGTTTTCTTCCGCGGTCGAGCCAGGTGCTATAACTGAGAGCATGGTGTTTACATCGAACTGCAAACTGCCGAGCACGCATAGTCAGCGTGGAGCGTGTATCAAGGTACTGGTAGAAAAGTAATGTGGCGTAATGGTGGAAGCCAAGATGGAGGCCGATGAAGGTGCCCCCTGTGCCCCGTTTGCTGTGTTCGATGAGGTTTGACTCGGACAACTGGACATTGCTTGGCAGTCTACTTTGCCAGTCATCCAACTGCTGCGCAAGACGATCTGTGTCTTGTTCGATTTGGTCTGGATGCAGCCCCTCGCTGTTAGCGGCGCGCCAGTTGAGCTCCTGGATTGGGCTGAACACTTCAATGAGCGTGGCCATGTGGGCCCATAGGCCAGGGCTCCTACTTGGAGCGGTGGGGTCATTCAATGGCTCATCCGGAGTCATGCCGGCAAACAGGCGCTCATCCATGGGTAACCGAGCCGGTCGAGGCCAATCCCTCATTTGGCGGGGAAAGCCCAGGCTCGAAGAGCACCAGTTGTCTGCAGCAAAAAGCGCCCACCAGATTCGGATTCGGAGCTCATGAGAGACTGGGTTATCATTGCTTTGCGTCATACGTGATTCCAGCAATTGCATCATTGCACTTGCCGTTCCTAGCATCACATTTGACATGAGTATCTACCTATCCAGAGAACGGTGGCGTCCACACGCAACTAGAAACGCGTGATTTGAATCAGAAAAAACTCACGGAAGAATAGGAATTCTGATGATGGGTTTGCATGCGCCACGCATAGATTTGCGACTAGAATGCAAGTTTGGATATTGTCTAGGCAAACATGCTCCAGATTGATCTGGAGTAAGCGTTTGGACTCCGCCGTGAGCAGAGGCGCAAGGGACCGGAGACTTGGCTGATTCGAAACGTGTGCCCCCATTGCACAGATCGCGAGAATCAAAGCTCTGCTGGCTTGCCGGTCACGAATGTCCTTCCACAGGGTCGCGTCGTGAAAAATGCTATGTGGTCGACCGTGAATCTTGGACAGATACTCATGGACAAGCACAGCAACGGATCCATCGTCGGCGAGGAAGTCATCTACTCTCTTGTCCCGAGTCTGCGATTCTGTTGACGACTGACTGTCCGGCCGACGGGCGTTGAGAGCCCGCATCCTGAGTAGGTTGGCCTGCGAGCGTGAACATGGAAGATGATGGCGCAGACACCGGTCACAGGGAGCCGATAAAGCACAACCCCTGCCAGGAATACACTTGCGCTTGGCATCTCGACATTGTAGACACGATCTCATGGTCGATACAGGGTAAAATGCAAGGCGAACAAGCAAAAGAGTGTGGGATGGGGAATGTTCCGTGGCCCGCATTTCCCCGCAGTTCGCCAGTGAATCTGACAAACACAGAGGAAGACTGCAGAGAGACCGAAACTTTAAGGCAAACAAAAGTCCCCTAATTATATAACACAAAATTAATCTAGAGATAAGAGAGGAATATTGACTATCTTGATAATCTAAACTCTTTTCGTAAACTTTCGTATATTCAAGAATGTATTAAGGGAGTATAACTTTATAAGTAGAGTCTTTACTAGTAGTAATATCTAATAAGGATAAAGCCTATAACCGTCCTAGTAAAAGACTATTGGTCTATAGGAAGTAATTTTATATTAACTTAATAGTCTAGTAGTGTAGATATTCCTACTAAAAAATGATAAAGATCTATGTAAGGGCCCTATGTTTCTATTAAATATAATTATTATAGTACTCATAATATTAGCTATTGTTTAGTATATTTAGAATAGACTAATTTGTCTCTATACTTAATAATAGTATAGATTTCTTTAATCTCATTGGTATGGTGTTTATGTAGACTACTCAGAGTTCTTCCTAAGTAGAATGATATTACCATACTATTTCGTATCCCTACTAAGTATTATTATTGTATAGTCAGGATTCAAATTACTATATAGTTAGTTGCTTACTGCCAGCAGGAAACTATGAACTACTAACATACTGAAATACCTAGAGATGTATTTTCAGTTTTGTCCCAATTGCCCAAGTAGCCGAGGGGGAATACAAGACCCGACGGAGCAATTGGTAACCCGACTCATAATATCTCGGTGCCGACCCATGAACAGGATTAGCATTAACAAGGGTACTTTTGTCACGAATCATGTACTCTAGTCCACCCCTAGATATAAATAATCTGTGATCTGTACACTCGCTTGCTGGAATTGACTTCCTCCATGCCTAAACATTTCCCCCGGCCCTCAATCCTGGGCACAGTCATCATAGTCATGGCTTCGTTTCTCCTGGCGCCATTCACGCCGCTGACTCTCCGGATCAAAGTCTTGGGCGTCAGTCGATTATTCGGATCATTCGAGAATCTTCATGGCGAAGACACCAAAGTCATTCCGGATACCTTGTTCACAGAAGATTTGCACTACCATGCCCCGTCGCATCAGCTGTTCGGCGCGTCCGAAAGTGAGGACAAGACCAGGAATACATGGTTTCCTCCGTGCGTCGGCTATCAATCTGAGCCATAATAAAGACACATGCTGATCAGATTGCACAAAGATTGACCAACTGGAACGAACCGGAGTCGATCGGCCAAGGAACCATTATCGTGATTGATGCCAATGTACCTTATCACCTACCTTCGAATTGCAAACTTCTCCCTTCCCAGAAGCGCGATGGCTAACAAACAGTGGATAGACCTTGAGTGCTACACGCCTGACGCTGCTTAATTTCAAGGGACCCTTCAACACCCATGGAATCGATATCTACTCTCCTCCAGAGGATCCAAGCTCCGTCTACATTGTGGCAGTGAATCATCTGCCCAACCCGGCCTACTATGAGGCCCCCACTCGCCCGAAACCTTCCAAGGTTCCCCAAGCCCGCTCTCGGCTGGAGATCTTCCATCATAAAATCGGCTCCAAAGAAGCAACGCACCTGCGGTCCGTCTGGCATCCACTGATCCGAACCCCAAATGACGTATATTTCCAAACACTACATGAGATCTACGTCACCAACGATCATTTCTACCGCGATGGAGTTATGAGACTCGTTGAGGATCTTGCATACGGAAAGACAGCCCCGACCGACCTGATCCACCTGAAGATCGCGGATCCCATCACTCAAACCCTGAAGTCCGGAGGGGAGGTAGATGATATGGCTGGTGTGATTGGAACCGTGGCGAACAAAGGTATTCACAACAACAACGGTCTGGGTCACGGCAAAACCCCGTCGGAGATCATGATCTGCCGTACGGCCATCGGCCAGCTTCTCCTGGCGGAAGTGGATCAGCAACACAAACCCCAGCTCAAGATTCACGAGACAATTCAACTTCCCTGCACTCTGGACAATCCGTCCTACTTTGCCGATCCGTACGTTGCCAAAACCGGGAGAGATGCCAGCGGGTATGTCCTTGCTGGCCTAGCTCAGGCAATCGCCTTCCCGAATGGACTGGACCCGGTGATGGTCGTGCTGGTCCAGCCCAAGGCAAACACCAAGTCCAAGATCAAAGACAAAGACGGCAACAAGTGGACACAAAAGGTGATTTTCCAAGATGACGGCCATATTCTCCGAACCGCCAGCACAGCTGTTCTGGTAGCAATTGACCCGGATGAGAACAATGGGAAAAAGCAAGCAAACCTCTTTGTGACCGGTCCGCTGGCCAAAGGGGTCGTGGTCAGTAGGATCGACCTTTGAAGTCTGACTTGTCTGTCCTCGAAGTCACGGCTTGTCTCCCAGCCAATGTGCAAGGATACCCGTTAGTACACTTATGTCCGTGGTCACTGGCCTTACTAATCGTTGCTGTTTGTTTAGACTTCACGTTTTTCCTCATATCCTTTTAATAGTATTTGCTTTCAGAATTTACTAAAGTCAATACACCTAAAGAATACTTGCATATGTTGTAGCAGACGCCAGTCAATGCGCTTGCTGATACATCAATAAATGTCACGGCTGCCATCAGTTGCTTTCTCAGCCGATGACTGGTTGGTCATGTAACCTTTCTGTTTCTGTTTCTGTTTCTGTTTCCTTTCCCTTTCCCTTTCTTTTTCCGATACCTTATCGATGCCTACTCAGGTGGGACAAAAAAGGGCGAATTCGCAGTTGGAGCATCAAGGTCATGCTCACTGTGACAACGAGAACCGTCTTCAGTAGTCCGTAGTGGGGCGGGAACCCATAATGAAGACCAGCCAGGTACTCTACCTCCACACGTAATGCTCCTCAATCTCGTGCCCATCAGGGTTGCAATGCCGATTCCTAACAGTTGATTGCTACTGGTTCTGTCCCGGTCTGGTGCCGAGATCACCGAAAGAAAACTCCACTCGGCTGGTTCTGCGTCAGCTTCGTTGACTGACATCATCTCAGCCACGTTAGCCACGTTTCGTGTAGCAGCTAGGCACAAGCAAAACGCCATTGGCATGGAATATCCTTGCCTATATGCGAGCCACGCAATGACTCCCACATTCTAACCGTGGCACTGGACCATCCTCGCCCTAGCGGGTTAGGGTGGTCCAACTTCCAATGCAAAAAGATCGTCCCTTCGCCAGATAATTCAATGCGTGCATGTGTGGCGCCCCTCGGATAAGCGTATCGGCCACGCGTAGACATAACTAGAGGGGAATTATTGTTTCTCCAGAGGACGCCTTCAGACGAAATGAACCAACCAAGTCATCAATTCTATGTAGGCGCTGAGGCGACACTCTCGGCTTGCGCATAATTCCGCTGGCAAGTCTCAGCGTAAATATCAAGCCCATCTCCTATCACCTTCAAGAACAGCCACTGTTCGTCCCCTCGGATTAGACGAGCCCAGAGCTTCGCCACGGCGTAGCCAAGGTAAACACAGTCGGAGGGACTTGGGGGTCGCGACCACAGATCATCGTCTCCGGAGGTCCGTCCTTCTTCGACAATGTCGGTAATCCAGCTTACGAGGCGAGACTCGTGCTCTATTTTCAGACATATTAGCAGAAATATCAAGTGCAGTTTCTCCTTATTTTCGAAATTGAACTTCTGTTCTCACGAACAATAATGGAAAGTCACATACCGTCCAGCGGCCTCCGGGTCTGGCAATCGGCGATACAGAACAGCCACTTGCTGAGAAAGGTGGCAAATTCCAACCCGCAGATCGAGTGCTGCACGCTCCACACAAACGCATGGCTCTGCGCCACGAAATTCACGCCCAGTTTGACGGGGATGCTGAGCGCGTGTGTGGCATGCAGGATGGCGGGGAGGAGGTGGGGCCCGGCGGGGAGGCGAGGCATCTGTACTAGTCGGCTGGCTATCTCCTTTGCATCCCGCGATCGCAGGATTCGATACGAACCCAAATCGACACCAAGTCGCACATATGCAACGCCAAGCAGCGCAGTGGATGTGAAAGTGACGGGACCGTTGGGGTTGCGGGGATCCAGACTTGATTCTGGGGCTCGTTGCCAGAGACCGGTCCAGGCGTGAAGTGCGTTGCTGCGAGGGTGGGAGCAGAATTAACATGAGTTCAACAATGCTATTAAGCTGATGCTCCACCTAATGGAAAACTTACCGCATGATCTCCTTTTGTCCACTCATCAAGGTCTTGTTTACTTCATTGTATGGACTCAGTGACCGGTATGCAAGCAGGATCTGCTGAATAACGGCATGGAGAAGGATGTAGTTTGCCAGAGGGGATGGCACAGGATATGCATTCGGAAAGCCTGGCTCCTGCGGATGTCTCATGATGTGGCACAGAGCATCCTGAAATAGCATCTGCTCGCGAAAGCTGGGCCTGCTGCGGATACGAGCCCATTTCTGTTGGTTTGGAGCAATCCACTCCAGGCAGCTACATGGCAGACGAACGCGGACTTCATCGGTCAAGATCACTGGTGGAGTGCCGAACGCTAAAGACTGCAGGGTTAGGAGGGCAAAAGAGAACAATTTCACCCTTCGGTCAGTCTCTTGCTGAATCCATGCTCGCCAGTCCGTAGCATCAGCGTCCAGAGACGGTGCGGCCTCTTCCAGCTGACATTCCCTGACACATCTCGCCAGGAAGCTCTGGAGGTCGAAAGCTTCTCTCGCGACGTCTTCGTTTTTTTGCCATGTTGCAAATGCAATTAGTAGGAAGGCACAGCGTGCGTCGCGCATTGTTTCGCGGTAATGCGAAGTATGACGACCAATGGTAGCATCGTTCTGGTGCACAGGGCTGTTCAACATCCTTTCATTCTCCACGAGGTCTCTATCGCGCGTCCTATACTGAAGCACACCTTTGGCTGCATGGAATAGTAGCATTGCTTTTCGGTTCTCGTGCCGGAATTGAGCTCCGAGCGCGCACATAGCTAGGAGGATCTCCGGCTCGCAATCATCAATTCGGAAAGTTGGAATGTGTATCATCGGGTAATGAGGGTAGAACCCGTCGAAGAACCCATTCCCAAATCGTGACAGTGAATGACATGACGGTAGATTGTTAGCCGCCTCAGTAAAATGGGTCTGGGTCAGAGTTTGGAGCAGGCGTTCCCGATGTTGACTTGTGACGGTCAGGATAGGCAATGTCAAAACGCCAAACTCCGCTGCAATACATGGTTAGCGTGCGAAGGTCTGCTGCCATTGTACGTTGGAATATCTTACCAACGGCTTCTCGCTCGGTGGGTAACTTGCTCAACCTTTGATCATCACCCGAGGCATATCCCTCGAGTGGCTGTGTAGTGGATGGAGCTGACTGGGCATTGAAACTGGACTCTCCCGCAAATATCTGTGTGATGCAAGGCTCAGTTGGGAGATACCATTCGTTGTTTAGACTGATGTTGTTGCTGAACATCTCCAAATCTTCCAAAACCAGTAGATCCTGAGAGCTGAATGGCGGGATCCCTACATGAAGTCAGTACAGACCTGCCATAGCAGACGTGTTTCGTGCCATTCGTCGAGCATTATGTGAGACACCACGAATTTGAAGACGCCACAACATACCTTCGAGTTGGACATGGCTAAATTGGCTTGTCTGGCTCGTTGGCCCCGTCGGGATACTTGGCAGATCTGCCAGCTCCAGCAAAGACGGCTGAATACCCGGTTGAGAGTAATCAGCTCGCGAGTGGACATCGCAGGTGTCATGAGCTGCCGTGGGCGACGGGTCGTCCGTTGAAGAGGGGATTGGGGCATGGCCAACGCTTTGGTGGCGCTTTAGAAGGTCACGACGGCTGAATGAAGCACTACAAGCACATTTGTACGGCTTTTCATTTGTGTCTGGTGCAGAGTTTCTTTAGCTTCAACCATAAACGATTCGGTCCGTGATTGGCAACTAACGGATTCGAAGATGTCGTTGGAGATGTTCGTATCGCCGGAAGGAACGCTTGCAATAGGGACATACTCGGGGCTTCTTTCTGCCGGTCGGAGTGTCTTCGGGAGTCTGTGTTGCTGGAAATACATCCATTCTCACAGCCACTTTACTAGGACAGTAATGGGCAATGAAGGGATTGGTAGTGTGAGGGAAACAGGAGAATATGGAGGCGCAGAGTATGTGTGGAGGTGTGGAGGTGGTGGTGATCACGTAATCATCGTGAATGACATCAATAAAAAAGGCCTAGAGGAAGGCCTGTCTGTAGCATTTGTCATCATGCTCTACACTTTGGCCAAGTTTTGATACAAGTTTTATTTCAAGAAAATGTATCGAATGGTTGGAGTCATTGGTCATGTATATTCTGCACAGTCCTATAAATCGATAGTAATATCAAAGGATACAATCATAACCGCCACAATGAAAGGAAGAAGCAAGCTGAGAATCCTCCTGTTCACCAGTGTCTATTAGCATGCAACGTCGAATACAAGCCACTTGAATGTTCTTACCCGAATGAGTGCGTCACAGGTATGGAATGTCTAGGATTGACGATTGAACGCCTCGACCTCGATTTCGATCAACATCTCCGGAAAGGCGAGGCGAGGAACGGAAATGGCCGTCCAGACAGGCCGATGTGCAGGGATACGCTTCTTAAGCTTCTCGACAACGTAATCATAAGAACTTTCCATATCAACGTGGTAAGAGCGAACGAGATAGACATCTTCCCACCCTTTCAAGCCAGCAGCCTGGAGGACCCGATCGACATTCTCGAAAGCTAGGTCTATCTGTTTCTTAACATCGCTGTCATCGAGGTCCCCCGAATTAGTCCAACCGCCCTGTCCAGCGCATTTAACAATGTTCCCGGGAAGGAGAACGGCTTGAGAGTAATGGCAGAGGTCGCTGTGCTTCTGGCCGGCACCCGCTTCATTGACATAAGTTAAGGATGACATTCTTCGGAGATTGCGGACAGAAATTAGAATGAGAGGACTTGAGTGAGCTTTCTTACAATGGTTGTCTGCCTTGGGTTCCAAAGTGCTCTTTAAGTACCACCCTCCTTGTGGTGCTGGACCCACAGAATAAGCTTGCTTGTTTGGAGACAATGTAGAGTAATTTGGAGGTGTCTTGGCATCATGGAGGTGATCCCACTTGCAGGATATCCAAAGCTTGGCAGGGCTACAAGCCTAGCCTATCAACCATCGAAAACGATACGGTGATACCCTATACACAGAGATATTCATTACTTTCCTTTAAACTATTGATATGTGTAGTGGTTTGGTAGATGTAGCAAGACGTAGAATAGGATTATGATCATATGCATTCATGAGGCGCCCTGGTTCATGCATAATGTGTCCAAGAATATATTTTAGAGGCTGTCAGTCAGAAGGTTCAAGGTTGTGTGGCTTGTATTTGCTTCTTCAGATTCCATCTGATTAGTGATAGTACTATGAGCACATGCATTCTCTGGAAATATCTTGTCAAATTTCCAAATGCATTGTGCGCAGTTTATAAAGTGTCTCAAGAGTCACATCAAAGCTATGGGGCTGAGATTAGCCATTTAGGTCAAGGTCAGGTGGATTACTCCCCTTACAGAGCACTGTGTGTTGCTGTGGTTCTGTTGAGAAGAAGCAACAAACAGTAGTTCTAACTTTCTCACAGATAGATTAAGAGTAAATTGACGAATAATTTGTTTAGAAAAGTTTAGGTCCTGTAGAAGCTAAATAATGGTATTTGATTGTAGAGGTCTAGTTAAATAATTGAAGGAAAAAGGGGTAGGAGGGGAACAATCTAGTGAACGAAGAGGTTGAACAGACAATGCCTACTTACAACTTCTCCATGTGATGTTTCTTAAGCTGGTTAGTGGACCACAAAACACTCTGGAACTCCTAATAGAAAACATGAGGTGCAACCTAAGCTGCGATGTCAGTTGCAAACACCCTCTATTGGACTCCTTTCTAACAGATGTATTGCCTTGACCTGGCTTAACCTGGAGCAAAATATTATTATCAATGGCGTATTGATCAGGTTTTTGCATTTGCATGACAGTCTGGCAAAAACCTAGCACACCAGCAGATACCCGTACCATGGCATGTTGCATGGCACAAGCCACCAAACAAACTTATTTACTAGATCCAATAACATGACCAGCAAGCAGTTCGACATCTCCAAATTCCGGCACAACCAACAGTGAAAAACAGTCAAAGACAGCTGCTACATATGAGGAACAACTTAGTTATGCAGTCTGTCTATGATAGAAAATGGTACTGTCATGCTGAACTAGCGTAACCTTTTCAGTACTCGTTGAAAAATACCTCGATGCTATCCACAACTGCGCCATCCTTGCCTTCAGCTCCAATCCACTCTCCATTTCCAAGTTGCTCTCCTTCAATCCTGTTCAGTTTACCTCCTTTTCCACCAACCTCATAGTGGCGGGACCTGTTTGTGTCGAACTCAATTGCGTCGACATAGCCTTCATTGTCCCCCGCGCGGATGGTCATGGAAGTTATCTTTTCATTATCTTCGAACTCAAATGGTCTGTAGATATTGTCGTTCTTTTCGCCAACAAGCGGGCCTGTATAGCCATCATCCCAGGTGAATTGGAATCCATTGACGACATCAAAGCCAGCATAGCTGCGTCCCCAGGCGTCAATTCTCTTGATTTTGTGGTGGCCATGTTCGGCGTCGTAGTAGCTGCCTCCATTACCACCGTATGGGCCGTCTTCAACACGTTGCGTAGTAGGCATGATGTTATGCAGATGCTCAGCAATACTGGGGAGAAAATGCTTGTTTGTTTGTGAGGTTGGAGATTGCCTCAAAAGATAACAAGATCATAAATTTAAGAGACAAGAGTGGTGCTGCTATAGACAGGTAGTCTTGTTCTATTATATAGGTGCTAGCTGGATTGAATCAGTTTCTTGGGTTCAACATTGTCTACACATCATACTCTAGCGTACTGGCGTCATGATGATTTACTCAACGTGGTCACCAGCACAAATAAAAGTGAAGTCCAGTTCATGATATAGACGGATTTAGAAACAATCAAGTCTATCCAAGTCTAGACCTCTCAGAGATGCTTTGTTTCCACAAGCATTGTTGGTCTTGACCGAATTTGTATGGGCTAGACCGCTAGAGGCAAAGATAGAGCCTTCCTACAGTAAACTCCATGCTAAGCAACCTCAGAATGCAAGAACGAAGGAACAATATAGGACTATCCAATGCCGTTTGCGGATATCTACTAGCCAGACAGGCGTTTCCGGAAATACTCTCGTTAATACAATTAAAGCATCTTTTTGACATCATCCACTAGCCATGGGTTCCATGGGTTAGGGTTCAGAATACAAAAGTGTCCAGAGAGCTCCTGGTATTTTCCAGCTCCGCCTACCATGGAAACTATTATTTCTTGAATTATATTGTTAACTTAACTATCTATGAATTCTTGGTACATTTTCCGCGATAAACTTTCAAGTGAGCCTACCCTGAAATGTTACATCTAGGTCCGATATCCCAATCAGAGCGAACCATTGTTATGTTTGCAGTTACTGAGTCGCCTTCGGAGTATTGCTGCCACAGAAGAATAACCCAGGGAAGTCCTTCAAGTGATTGTTCTTGGTTATAGTATCCTTTGGTGTAAGAATCACTGTTTTGTTTTTCCGCATCTGGTAGTTAAGGTTCCGGCAACTTCCTGATGGTGCAACCACCTAGCCAACAATGCATCCCTCTTTGATGAGCTCTTTGCTTTCCAGGTTATTTTTCCTTTTGAACTATTCCACTCCCTGGCTCATGCTGAAGAAGATATATTGTGGGGAAAAAAATACATATCTGACAATCTTGATTTTGGTGCTCTCGGGCCTGTTTACAGGCTTGTGCCATTATATTTTCCCATTACGGAATATATAGAGATAACTAATTGTGAAATTTTCCATTGTGACTTTTTGGACAGCTGCGCCAGGAAGAATTGTACTTCCTGAGGAGCAAGCCTGATGAGAAAAAACAGGATGGATATGTCATGCTGCTATTGTGGAAACGACTAATCCAGCTAAGTCTTATTATAGAGAATGGGGCTAGTCTAGTACTAGCGATTGCTAGGCTGAGCAGGAAGTAGCAGGGGAGGAGATGATATTAAGCGGAGTAGTAAAATATTAGGCAGAGGAGGCTGTGTTCAGGAGGTGATTAAAGTGACAGTTCACTCAATGATTTGAATGGGAAGATGAGAGGATAGGACTGGAATGAGAAAATGTGAGTATGAGTAGTGTTTTGTACTCTGTGCAATCGTGCTAGTCAAAAAGGGAGGGGACCTGGACATGGGATAATACCCCCATCCAGTAACATATGCAAATCAATACACATCTATTGTCCCCTTCCCAATAACCTCCTCGAGGAAATCAAACCCTTTCCTCTGCAACCACCAAGTCTGTGACCCAACCTTCATCGTCGCTGCAAATGTATGTTCCTCCCCAGGAATCTCGGTCATCCCACACTTCACACCTGCCTCTTCCAGCCTCTTAAAATACTCGCGGCTCAAATCAATAGGCACCAGCGTATCCGCCGTGCCGTGCACAATATACGTCGGTGGAGAATTACCCGAAACATTCTGCGCTGGGTCAACCAGCCTGTACTCCGGATCACTGCTTTGACCCTCAGGGTATATTGCGGAAAGTACAGTTCCGGCCGCGATCTGGGTAAATGCGAATGCGTCGCGTGGTTGAGAGAAATTGGGACCCTTGGATGCGCCGGACTCGATTTGACCTTCTAGCGAGACGGAGCTCTCTGTCGGCACGGGTTTTTCGGCGTAGACTTTATTGATGAAATCGGTTGACAGATTGGGGGGCAATTTAGCTCGGACGTGGGGGAGTGGTTTGGACCAGAGTGGATCGTTGAAATTGACTGCGCCGTAGAGAGAGAGGAGTGCTTTTGGTGGTTTTGGGGTGTTGAAGCCCTGTTTAAGTTAGCTTGCTTCTTTTCTTCTCACCCAATATACCTTTAGAATGCGTTGAACACATCGAATGGACAGCATATCCATTCACAGATACTCTGCGTATTACGGAAGTTGAAAGAAACATACCAAGGTCAACGCCAGATGCCCTCCTGAAGACGTCCCAAACGCAGCAATGTTCTCCAAGTCCGCACGGTACGGCCCATGCTCTGCCAAAAAGGTGTCTAGGTGCCCGGCATGTATCCACGCCAGCAAATCCCGGATATCCTGCATCGGGCCCTCCAGCAGGTTTACACCCGGACACAACCGGTGATTCGGAACGAGCACAATCCAGCCCCGGTCGAGGCAGTCGTTGATCTGAGGTATAGACACCATGCGCGAGTGGCCGAGCATGAAGGCGCCGCCGTGGATGTTAATTACTTACCAATCAGCATCCCTTCAAACATATTTTACAACTGGAATATGACCCTAAACTCAACTGGTATTGAACGGTACTCACCGACAGGACAAATCTGCGGAGTTGCGGAACCCGACAGGGGAAGATAGATGTCCGTTGTGATCTTGCTGCCGTGGGCCTCTTTGTAGACGGTCCTTAAAGGTTTTCCGACACCCATGGTCGTTGTAGTATTGGTCCGATTTATGAGCTACGGGTATCACTGGCAGGTTAACGGGTAACGGTTGAGGAGGGGCAGTTTTATAGCTGTCAGCCAAGCTCCAGACTAAGTAGTCCGGGAATTCCGGGCGGGGCGGTCGGAGACGGACGGATTGCGGGAGGGCTAGTTGTGTTTATGAATTACAAACTGAGAAAGCATGCTGCGATGTCCTCTTGAGGTTTCACGGCCCTATCATGAACGGTAACATGGGGCTTCGGACATCCGCTATTAGAACTACATTGCCGGCCAAGGGACATGCGGACGCCAAATGGGGGCGGCGACTACGGGCAGACCCTGAGGCCATTGATTCTCGCAGTGGAGGAGATTAATGGCGAGGATTAGATAGGAGAAATCGGCCTTGTAATTCTGTTTCTGTGATGACCGTGTTATTTATTCCTTGCTGTTCTTGTGTATACTAGAATAGCCGATGTGTGTTCGGTGACATGTTCATGATTGATGATTTCAATAGCATAATTGTACATACCGATGAGCGGAGCATGTCGATTACTTCGTGGAACCTGCGTCAAGCAAGGTTTCTAGTGAATGCTGTGCTGGCTTGCGTCGCAAACATTAATGGTAGTAATTCCTATCATCCTAAGTCCACTATCCCTGCCGAGACCCTCCACATAAACCGCCACAAAGAGACTAATCTCTCGTGGCGGTTGTCTGACCATCTTCTTGGGATGCCATATTTTCTCTTCTTTCAATGGTACTGCACCATCCGGAGACGCGGCAGAGTCTTCTCAGTATCACTTTAGGGTATAGGAAATACTATATTAGCCGGGGAACGAAGGTTGAAGTATGAAGTAAAATCTTCGATTGCGCAAACGAGGGAATATCATAGGCATACGCATTCCATAGCTAACCCATTACACAAACTTCTGTGTTCTGGTCCGAATCCAAGGACCGGCATAGTACAAGGGAAGCGCCAACGCAATCACCGCCCACTGGATACCCGCAAACTCGTAGAACATCTTGTCGACGCCCTCACGCGCCATCCAGGAGAACGATCCCTTGGCCAGCCCAAAGGCGACCACGTTCTTGGACGCGTTGACCAGAACCAGCGCCTCGCCGCTCGTGGACGGGTACGAGTCCACCACATACGAGAGCATGACCGAGGGGACGAGCGTCAGGGACGCGGCGGATAGAGCTGCACCTGCGGCGGGACCGATGTAGTGTCGCTGGTGGGCGACAGAGTAGCCGAATATGATTAGGCCGATGGGGCAGAGGAGAAAGGGAACGAGGAGGGCTGGGAAGCGGTGCTCCGGTTTGTGGATGTTATTGTTGCGGCGGCGCAGCCATTGCGAGAGGTAATCGGTGAGAGGGCCGGCGATAGGGAAGGCAATGACGGTGCCGATAAAGCTGCTAAGGGTGAAAAGACCGAGATCGGCCGACGTGAAGAGGTAGGGAGGCGGCGAGAGAAGGGATGGGCAGAGAGTTGAGATGGAGACAGTCCTAATATCGTCAGTACACGGTGATTCCAACTTTTTGGTATGGAAACTGAATGGCTTACCCTCCGAGAATGACACCATACATGATTGAGGCGAGCAAGACTCCGGGTATCATGATCATCGGTAGCGGCAGGGCAAAGGCATAGCCCAAGAATTTCAGAACTCCCTCTTTACGGGCCTCCTGTGAGATACCGACCCTGAACAGTCCCTTCCAGTAGGCCAAATAACTAAATGAATCACTGCTCGCCCGCGAAGATACCGTTGCAATGTGTCGGTGAGAGACCTTCTCCAAATCCTCCTGAGGCTCGGGCTCAGTCGCAGTCTCGGTCTCATAAAGGGTTTCCGGCAACAGGAAAAAGGTCGTCACGAAGTTAACGGCGGCAAGGATCAAACACATGTAGAAGAACCAGCGCCAGCCTTTCGATGCAATCAGGTAGCCGGCAATCACGGGCCCAATCTGCGATCCGCCCGAGAGAAAGAAAGCGTAGGTAGCCATCGCACTGGCATAGTTGCGTTCGTAGAATAGGTCTGTTAGGGCACGTTAGACGATGCTCGATCTAGAATCATACTTATGCAGATGTACCTGCGAAGATACTGGGTCCCAAGGACTCGATCGAACCATATCCTAATACAATCAGCGGACGCGTGATCATCAAGACCCAACAAGACATACCGAAACTAGCAAGAACACGTGCTCCCATGAGGCTATTGTAATTTTTGGCGACACATGTCCAGATAATACCGGTCAAAAACATCGCCATGGATATGAGGACAATAGGACGCTTGCCAAAACACAGCGCCAGAGGCATCCAGAAAATGTTTGCTAAGCCCATGGCCAGCACGGAGTAGCTAATTAGGTCAGACAGTTGTGCAAAGGGAAGGTGAAGATCCTCTGCCAAGCTCTCGAAACCAGTGGCTATCCCAGACTGTACCGATATCGTCAGTGCTTGGTTGTCGAGGAAGACTCGAGTCGTCTTTACGTACCGAGTACATATTGCCCATAAAGACAAACACGTTGACAGTGAGCAGGGCGGAATATCTCACCCGCCGAGGGAAGATCTGTTGAATTCAGTCATCGTCATGGCCCTCACAGGATAAGCAAATGGCGGCTAGAGCGATCGCATACCCTGGGATCGATCTTTGATTCCGCCATGGTGTTGTTCACTGGGCGGCCGGAGTCCATCAAACTGACAAGGATGTATGTTGTGATGTGAGTGAGAAGTTGTAGTCCTGCGGCAGCCGGACACCGTAGACTGAGAATGCAGCCCAAGGGAGAGCACAAACATATATCTCGTCCTTTCGGCAACAGCCTGCTTCTCGGCTATGCTGTTCCTGACCACTGCAAGCTTCAATAATGCACCCAACTTGTCTTCAGCAATGTGTTCCCCGTGGGGTATTGGTCATCTGTGGACGACACAATGGAGCTAGATGCGCCACCTTGCATCTCGACAAGGGTATGTCTCGACAAGCCAGTCATATCCGTTGCTTGCTGAAAGAACCGGATATACCGTGCACGCAGAAGCGTGTCGGGTCCACTTCGGGTCCACATTCGGACCTTTTGATTCGTGTGACTCGATGAGTGGTTCTCATTAGATTCCCAAACCATGACAGGCACCTGTGCCAGAAACTGATGTAGCCCCGAGACAGAAGACTTGACACAGTTGTTGTAGCGATTGGCTTGACTCGGATTTTGTACAACACGAAAAACCCTGCATGGTTGACGCGTTTAGATTCTTAAACCGTGGAACTGATCCAGGATCTCCAGCTGTCCTTTACCATGCAATTGTGCCGAGGGACAGGAGATTCCGGACCATATGACAGGTCTCGGTATTTCCGAGCAGCCCATAATGCCATGCAATCATCTACTACCTTACAGAGGAACGCCCCGGCAATTTGGCCACCAGCTGGGCGGCTGATGGTGACGCTTAGTGGGCTACTTGATGGAACTGTACAGTATTAAAGTATTACGAGAGCTGCTTCTTTCGTAGGTCACTTCCTCTTCGCGGTTGTTATGTCTCTTCCCACCAGTTCAGCAATATCTTTTGAACTCAAACAAGTGGTGAGACTCTCTTAAGAGGATCATCTCTGCATTGCCATTGCCATGCTGGCCTCAGTGGTCTGGTTGCAGCAGTGTCATACACACTTACCAGTCATACAGTAGAATTAGTTGTGATACTCACTCAGCAGAGCACTGATACCTGCCATCATATCCTCCCTTACCTCACTCACATAGGGCACTAACTTATCTCTCAAAGATGGTGCAGTTCTAGGTTAGCCACTTAGCCACAGAGCACATAATACCCA
Organism: Aspergillus lentulus; assembly: GCF_001445615.1. Lineage (NCBI taxonomy): Eukaryota > Fungi > Ascomycota > Eurotiomycetes > Eurotiales > Aspergillaceae > Aspergillus > Aspergillus lentulus. The sequence goes on from NW_028322112.1 coordinate 61,486, forward strand.
TCTACCCTGGATTCTCCACCTATATCTGAGCTTACAGAATCCGACAGCAAAGCCATCATTAAGGAGACTTCTAAGCAACTTAGTCTGTAAACTCAATCCTCCTACTATAACAGTATTGATATTCCTATTAGGGACATGGCTCCACAAGCCAGATGACAAACAGCAAGAAACGAGGGATGAGATCTCCCTGTCTTAACTTAGGAAATCAACGGCGCCTTTTCTAGTATGTGGTGAGTATCTATCCTTTCTTTTTATACTTCTGGCAGGACAACCAGCTGCCTACACATACAGAACATGCGCATAGGTCCAGCCTTGGTTATATGGGCTACGATACGACCAGAGATGGTGAGAATGCAGTTAAGTAGCACCCTGGATTGTTCTCCAAGACGTCTGCAAATACGTAGTTCTTTCTCTTTCTGGCAGAGCTAAATAACTTGTATCAGATACTCACATTATACTATTACTTTCATGATAGTCCCTTACGAGTGAATATGTGTATTATGAACAACAGCTAATCATATATACAGCCGTCCCCATCCAGCAGCAGCGCACAGTATCAGCTATCCAACATCGGAAGCCCACCCAAATCATCAAACAACCTCGTAATCCCTTCAAACGAGTAGTCGGGTAATCCAAAGCCGTATGCCCACTCCTATTTGATGATTAGTATCCAACAAAAGTCAAGCCTATCAAGATCCTCCCAGGTCCCAACATACCGGGATATCAAAGCCAGGCGGCTGCTCCTGTTGATGCATTGCATGAGCGTGGATACTGGCATCATCGCCATCGTCACTGGCAGGAGCGGGCCGAGGTTCCGAGCTGCGGAAGTCCTTCAGGTAGTTCTTGATGATCTCGACGGACTTTTTCGCGACGACGGACTCGTCCATCGCTTCTAAAATCTCGACCGCCATGTCGACAGACCGTAATAGCGGGATTGTCTCGGCACACATTCCCAGCTCGGACATGGGGAGGAGAAGGGTCAATGTCGCGAACATGACGTAGGTTGTGTTGTACCACCTGTTACAATATGCACGTTAGATCTCCATCCTTTGCCGGGGTTGGTTCTGGTGGTGGGGGATGAAGGGTACCAGCAGCGGAAGAACGTGTGGATGCGGAAGACGTCGTATATGACCTCGATTGTCTTCGTGGCTGCATCCAGGCACTTTGCGATGGTTTCGTCTGGCTCCGTGGGGGTGTGTCGCAGTTTGCGAGTGAAGTAGCTCAAAAAAGGGCGAAACAGCAGCATCTTCACGTTATAGTATCCTTTTCAAACTCAGCGGCTCCATCGGTTGACTATAGATCCTGGCACTTACGGATCTGCAGAACCAAGCGCTGTCTGCGAGCCCATTTAGGGTCTTTCAATGCGCCGCTCGATGGCTGGTGCCCCAGGGTATCTGGTTTAATCCGGTCCGGCAGCTGGGCCATCCATTTGTGAAGGTCTGCCTCGATATCTAAAGCGGCCTGCAGTTTTTCCTGCAAAGTGATGCGCGAGTGGTAGATTCGGACGGATACGCGCCGGATAATCTGAGCGAAGTCCACCATCCAGGGTATAATGGCGTATTCGGAGTCATCGCGCTCTGGGAGGCCGCGGTTGTGATATTCGTCCATACCTAGGGTGTCGGGACGTCCGATAGAGAAACTGATCTCACTGGAATATCATCAATATGTGGTCTGGCGTCAGACACATAGTGGACTTACATTTCGAGAGAGAATATGCCCCTACCAAAAAAAGGGGCTGAGTACCATGATCGTGAAGTATGCTTGCTTGTACTCACCACCAAGTCTTCGAGATCCAGCCCGAACGTTGTTCGTCTTTTGGATTGCGTACATGTCGGTTGAAACCAACAGCCAAGCAAGTACGTACAGCGAGGCCCAAATACATATAAGCCACTCGTGTTCTAATCAGCAGTTGTTCACCTAGCAGGCTGGATGGCACTCACAGTTAGGATTTAGCTCGTTTTGGCATATTTTTGCCTTGGATCATGTTAGCCCGACATATATCATAATTGGCAAGCTGCATTTTACCATCAAGTATAAACACTGGACTGTGTCCAGATTATTAGAAAAGTGCAGGTGATTCAGATACATCCGCCCTTCATTGAACAACTTTCGGCTCCATTCGAACCGCCCCAGTCCCCCTAGCGTCTTCTCATCCCAAACACGGACCAAAGCTCCAAACGAGAGTACACTGAGGTACAAAGCCACAAAACTCGGCTCCGGCTCCCGAGTCCTATTGAACCATAGATCACGCGCCCGGGAATAGAAATCCTCCTTGTCGATCAACGGATGAATGAAATGGATATTCTCAAAGTACCCATTGATGAACGCGTGCGCATGCTCAAAGTAGTAGTTATGGTCCTGTAGTGGCGCCAACTGCGCAGAACCAACTGTGCAAGAAGGCGAGAAACTGGAATTATGCAGCGTCGAGATCAGCGAAAACCCCGCCTGTGGGGCGCGAGAATCCCATTGTTTTTCGGCGCAGTCTTTCTCCCTGGTCGTTTGAAGATGTCCTATCAGTGCTGCCGATGAGGAACTGCCGTGAAACTCGATCCCGTTCGTGTGATGATTCAGCTCGCTGATTTCGTGTTCGACAGTGTCGCATGCTTCCTCCTGCGGGTCATAGGGCGACGGTAAAGCCTCCCTTGGAGTAGTTCCATTCGGCGGCATAGACAATGGTGTAGCATCGATGCTTGCCCGGGGAGCTGGTCCGGGTCTCGAGCGCGTCACAACTGTTGGCGGTTGATGAGCATGGTGGGAGATGAGTTTCGACTCCGCCACGCGCAGCTTTGCAGTTAGCTCTTCGACTTTCGTTTCTAGTTCGATTACATAGCTAATAGAGTCAACAGAGCCATTATCAATCTAGAACGAACGAACTATTGGAAAAATACCTGGCTGACTGGCCGCTTTCGCGCTGCCGGTAATTCCTCTGATACACGCAATCGAGATGGTTTTCTGCACATGGTTAATCCACTTATCCTATTGAAGCCAGTATACGTAACAAGTTTACTCTTGCAATGAGTGCAGGGATACAATTCATCGCATTTATATTTCTTCAGGCGACACCTGTCACATGCCTGCGCGGCACGTTGTCGCTTCGGACGCTGTGGGGGAGTTGCAGAGGATCGTTGAGGCTGATGCTGCATCATCCACGCATATTTGTATCGTTCAATTAGATGATTATATTTCGAATACGCTGTCAAGCGTGGCTGTAGATAGATGGACGTTCGATAAGGGGCCGCGATCTCTCTGTTCGGCAAGAAAATGCGCCGGATATCCCGACGAAGGCTACGAAGCCGGGATGAATTGCCGGTGGTCGCATGATGGATCTCCCCGTGGGGATTCCCCGCTTCTCCGCTACTCCGCTTTTATGCTTTGCACAAATGAAGGCCCCAGTTATTTCCTGATGAGTATGCCATCTGTATATTCTTGCCTATGTACATAATGAGAAACTACGTAATCATATGATCACAGTTCAATTTCCACATCGAGATCTGTAGCCACAGCCTGCACTTGACTATAGTTCCATTCGGGCTCCTTGTCAGGCAGGATAGACCCCTCGAACGGCTTTCCGAGCCGGTGCACCAGCGACTCAATGCCATCACCATCAGCGAACGAATACACCCGGACATATTTGCTGTCGAATCGCAGAGAAAACGGCTGACCAGCGGGAACCACCACTGTCTCTCCCTCACGGAACACCGTGTCAGTTGAACCCTTGAGACATACGGTCAAAGTCCCTTCCAGCACACAGAAACAGTGATCTACCGACTTGAAGGTCATGCGCTTAGAAAACAGACCCTCACTGTATACCTTGGACGACTCAATGCTCGAAATCGCGCAGACGCCATTGCTTTGTTTCGTGGTGATGAAGGGTCTGGACATCACACCCCCCAGCATCCATTTTGGGCCCGTGTTAGAGCGCAGATAGTATGGCTCGTGACCATCTGGAATTTTCTCATCATCCTGAGTAAATTCACCCACCTCGGGAGGTTCGTAGTCGGGTTGGAAGACGACGTCAAACTTGTCTTTTGCGACCATGACTTTGGGGATGAGAATGGACTTTAGGTCACGGTTGTCGTCCTCGGGCACAAGGATTCCCTCGTAGGGTTCCGAGATATACCGGAAGAAATCTACCCAGTCGCCGGGGGTGATCAGACCGTAGATCTCGGTATGTGGTCCAAGCATCTCGGGATTGTGAATTACTTTCTGTAAGGAGCTTTGTCAGTTTAAGCACTAGCGAAACGGAGAAACAAGATATCTACTCACAGGAGGCACGTACGCGAAATCGCCTGGTCCCATGATCCGACACTTATCCCCGTTCCACAGTTTCAGGAATCCTTTCGTTACAAGGAACACGTCGTGCGCGTGGTTATGATAGTGGAATCCCGGGGCATCGGATAGTACAGCGCCACTCTGGAAAACCGCCATCAAGCCATTCGTCTGCTTGGCCGATGCAAGAATGCGAAAGGTTCCCTTGCTACCGGGGATAGTAATGCGTTCGCCTTCCAATTGAGGTATGGCGTAGGGAACCCTCGACTGGGGCGCTTGATTTGTGAAGGCGAGAGACATGGTGGGAGGTGAGTCGAACAAGATGTTTCGCCGTATTCGCGTGAAGAAAAGAGGAAGACGGATCGGTGCAAATGCATACACAGAACGGACGAACAAGAGCTTTTATCCTCAAGGTAAAAGCGCACGAAGCGCGAATGGTATAAACACTTTAGCGGACCCAATGTGAGGATGGACAAGCTTCGAGGGACCATTAGAACATATTCGGTAATTGTTCTGCCGACCCCGGATAACCCGTCGGTGCAGAGGTCGGGATATCCGAAATGGTGGGTCGTGCAATTTTCGGATGGGAAACAGTAATTACGGGGGAAAAATTGTGGTTTTGTAGCCATATAAGGATTTGCAGTAGTATTGTCAATCGATAGATCATGGTAGATTTACGGAATCTAAGCACAAACGACCTTGGAGACGATTCAATATTGTCTGATTTGTACTAGGTTACCTTGGTTCTTGCAATGCCATGGGACCACAAGGAATCCGTGAGTAGCCCTCGTCATGGAACCGCCCCATGGTTGAAGGACGGTGAGAACCACTCACTTCAACAATTACGGAGCCAAACACCCAGACCTTTGAGGGTAGGAGGTATACTCGTAATGAACTAGGTGCTACCTAGAGTCCACAGAGTCTCCCGAAAGGAGCTCCCTAGACGTTGAAATAGCAGAACATTAATTGATCCATTATGCCAGTCACTAATAACCCCAGCTCCGGCCAACATTTGCTTGATACTCGTTATGGTGCTACAGGTGCGGGTAGCGATGTGTCTGAACCCCTAGCTAGTTTGGCGTGAGACTACGAAAGCTGTCAGTAGCTTCTCCTGTCGTCTTATGCTATGTTCATCAGTCTCTTATCATTAGGTACTGATCTTTTCATCCATTTCTACTTCTCACTCCATTTGTGCATGGTTGTTCAGGGGATTACATCTACTACCCCTTTGTTGGCCACCTCTGAATTGGTCGCCATATTCTATAGCGCCCTTGTACTAAGCTGATAATACAAAACCAGGAGTATTGAATTCCCTCATTATACGGAGGAGAGAAAGGCGAAAGTTCGATCCAAGCCTCTACGCCCATCATGGCCGGAGTTTCTAGCAATAGTGGGAGCAAGTATTCTATCATGTGAAGGTCGCGACGCCGTCCTTATTGGGCATAGGCGCGCGCTATAACATTAGTATGTCTTCCTACAGTGTGGATTTCAGTCCACGTTGGCGACGCCGTCATTGGGTTCTATAGTCATGATCAAATGTCACGTTCCAGATCAGGATCACTAACCGATCTTTCATGTTGGCTAGTGAGACGTCCTCTCTTCACAGCAGTATTCGTGACTATCACTATGAGAATGGACGGCGATATATGCAATACAGAGTCGAGAACACGAAACATTCTGGAAATCGGATGCCACAGATCATCTGATTTAGGGTAAGTGCCGCTGAAATGCGCTGGATTTGTAAAACAACACTTTCCTAAATAGATGCAGCTTAGGCGAAGGCAACTCGTATTCGAAAGTCACAAACACTCGGCCGCCCCAACAGCAATCGCAGCCTGTTGGACAAGGGGTCAATTCACGGCCTGGGACAGGGGTTTTCATTCATGTCAAAAGTTTACTCGCAGCAATGCCCAGTCAGCTTCCTTTGTTGAGCAGCTTAATCAAAACAAGCCCCCAAGCTCGCAGCTTAACAGTGCGCCCTCTGGTATGCCATGCAATGACCCCAGAATCCAAGCGAGATGACTGAAGGCAGAGGCTGCTGTTTAGGTTGCAGGAGGGTACTTATACTAGATCGATTGCCGCTCGGAGGTTCTCAATTGACTCTTATATTTTCCCGTATATCAAATAATCCATAATGCTCTCTAGAACAACACTCGCAGCCTTTATGGCAGCGGCTGCTGCTACTTTGGCTCTCGCTCAAACCAACATCACCGCTGATGTCTGCGCAGACCCCTCTACCTTTACCAGCTGCACAACGAAAGCACTTGCGGATAGTAAGGCATGCACAGATGTTTGCAACGGAAACAAGCTCTGCGTTCTGAGCTGTGGATGCGCCATGTACCAAGCTTACATGAACTGTGTCGGCGAGTCGTGGAATCAGGTACATTTCCTCCTTTTTTCCTCATGGATATGTCTAATCACTTGATGCAGGCGTACTCGTGCGAATACGGCAAACTGGTAGCAATGTACTTTGTCGAATGTCCCACGGCCTCCGAACCGATCCCATCTGGCCTGCGCCCGATAACGCTCCCGGCGGCTGCTCGTGTAACCTCGACAAGGTGCTGCAGGCGACACTCAATGCACAGAAGGACAGAAATGCATGCTTGACTAACAAGACCACAACGAACGTCATCGAACTCAGCAAGAAGTATACTGCATGTGGGTGCTGCGAGGTCAGCACCCGGTTGTCAGGGTACGTCGCCACCCGCCTTGTCCGCACCATAGTTACTGACAAAAAAGGACAGGATGTACGAGACCTGCCCCGACACCATTCCCGCCGACATGGGCGCAGACCTCTGGCTTAGAGTTTCCACCATATACAGCGCCGTCGTCCGCTGGAGCTCGTGTGGTAGCGTGATGGATGCATATGACTGTGGAAAGCTGGGCTTTGCACCGCCGTCATCCAACTCGAACACGTTCTACAAGCCGGACAACCTGCCCCCGAACGGTACGCAAACGCTGTATAATACTGGCGCGGCGAATGCGCTTACTGCCCCGCCGAGCGGATCGGTGTTCACTTGGTCACAGTCCAGCGTCACGTACACCGTGACGGCGTCGCCGTGGAAGAATAACCAGGTCAAGGCGACTGGGACCGGTAATGCAGGGACTGCCGGGGCGAATGGGTCTGCGAAGAGTAGAGCAACTGCATCAAGGCAGCTGTCGCTGGGGAATCCCGCTGTCTGGGTCCCAGTGATCACTGCAGTTGTTAAACTTATGCTTAGTTAGAGTTGCATTCAGTCCAAGTTTGGGTGAGTTGAAAACCAGCTGGCACCAAACTACTGCAATTTCAAGTCCAAATTTTAGAACTCTGAACCCACCCTAACCCATTCTGATTCAGTTTAAGCTTAACTATATACTTAAAGCTTAGCGCAGCTAAAGTATTTCTGGCAAAGTTATATTACTTGTTAAGTTGTTATTTGCCAACTATAGTTAGATTTAATTAGGATTTAGGTTAGATAGACCACTATTTAAAACTAGTATTAATAACTATAAGATGTTATAAACTTATAATATCTCCTTATATGCAAAGGTTTCGTCCTAACTTAATAATTAAATATTAGGGGAACCGTGACTTTATAGCTTAAAAGTTAAAACGCAATAAAATATATAAATATATATATATAAATATCATAATTATACATGTATAAAAGTGACCCAACTCTTCTCCTTCCTATTCATATTTTTTTAATAGCAAATCGCACTCTTTTGTTTGCACAAGTCCGCACTGCAATCACCCTTCAGTATCACGCCGAGCTTCCCTCGATGTGTTGCCCTTCCCTGGACCATTTAAGAATAATCGCTCTAACAATCTCTATGTGCTCTCTTGTAGTTAAGACTTGCTAAAAAGGCCCTAATTGACTAACTGCAATATTACTACTTATAAACATGGGTGTGATGCAGGAGAAGATAAATACCTTGATAATGTATATATAAATTATTGGACATGTTAGAATATGCTTATAACTCAGAGGGAATGACTCTCCCCAAGTTAAATTCTAACAATGTATCAAACAAGTCGCAATAGGACATACAGACACATTCTATCTACATTTGGCTACCATTATATAAAGAACTGCCGGACCTTGGCTTCACGCCAGTCACTACTATCATAGCTGAAAATGATCGCTACGAACGGCATTAGTTGCCTCTAGAAGCTAGCTATTGCCTAGGGTATAATGTCAAGATGGAAAATATTTATTTCAATGAAAATCTGATGTTCCAAACATAGATACAAAGACTTGGTCAACTCGCTAGATGAGCAGACTTGCAGAGAATAAATGTGCCTTATGGGTGCTCCGTGGCTTCCCTCAAGAAGAACTGTTGGTTCTGGCCCTGGGGGCGTTTTGGAAAAGTTATTATTGCGGTCCCATCATTAGTCCCATTATCTCGCACATCAACTACATTCTCAGGGTAGGCAACACTATAGATACTGATCATGGAGGGTTAGCTCTTTGTCTCACTAGGGCTTTGAGAATATGGGAATAACTTACTAGTACGCCCCGCTGTCGTCCTTGACAGGCTTGACCTTCCAGCGTACTCGTTTCTCTCGCGGGGAGATCAGATTCCCTGTGATCTGTGCTGTACCGTCGCCTGGACGAGAAGAGGATGTCTAGTATTAGCGCAGCCCACATTAAGAAAAAAAAAACCGCTTACGTACCACCCGAAGCAGTCAGATACGTGCCGGACTTGGCATTGATGATGAGGTACTCGTCAACAACGCCAGTATAAGCAAAGAGAAATTGCTGATCTGGACCCCATGTGGCATCGTCGAGCTTCCGACTAGCAAAGGTGTAAGTCAAACAAGGCAAGCGTTGCTGAGACGGAAAACATACTAGAGTTGCAACTTGGTGCCATCTGTCTTTTTTCCGCCGTCCAGGTCAAGTCTCTTGTCGACAGATCGAGCAACGATGGTATAATAGCCTGGTCCAGTAAAGTCACTCATGATTGCTGTAATTCTGAGTAGTCACTTCAAGGACAGTTGGGAATACTCGAACTGATGAAGAAAGAATTAACAAACCAGAAACAGTTGCTGGAAGATGGCGGTTATTTATACCCTTGAATCATCTCCAGGATCGCTAAACTGCTGGCATTGCCATTAGTCCTGTTGATTCCTTTCGGCGATCGCCGTATTCTGCTGGGATGTTTGCCAAGGCCGCATTTCATCCTTGTAATATTCGAAGCCATGGGTGCTGCCTTAGTGGGAGCTCTGCTGCGGTAGTCTATCCAAGGAGACTCGCGTTCCCCGTGGCCACAAGCCCTTGCTACGTGACAGTGTTACACAATATTGATCTGGTTTTGAAGATGGCAGTACGTCCAAGGCTACATTAGGATATCTGCACGGAGTTGCCGATACAATATGTGGCTGGCTGGAGTGATCAGAGGGGATCATGCGAACCAACCAACAGACCAACCAAAATCACCTTTTCAAATCATCATTCAAGGCGCCCTATCCGGCCACGGGCACGGCAACAACAACAATAACAATAGCAATAACAACAACGGATACGGAAACAGAGACGACGACGACTTCAACCTCGCCGTCTTCTACGCCGAATCCCACGCCAACACCTCCGACACCTCCCTCTTCTCCTCCGCCCTCTTTTTCCTAACGATCTCTGTTTTAGCCGTACATGAAGAAAAGCCAGTGCAAGTTGACCTCAATTCCTTCGGCTCCTCAATGCCGCCGTTTGATGCAGATGAGCTCGATAGCCCATTAGTATCGTATGGACTATCTCAGTGATTCCATTGTTATAGAAGAGTCGTCGGCGGCGAAGATTGCCAACTGGCACTGACACTTAAATCCCTGGCTTTTCCCTTGCATTCCAAACTTTGCAACTAGACAAAGGGCTGAAAGAAGTTTAAGTGATAGGCATATATAGACTGACTAGGACCTCAAGTTATAGTATACCAAAAACCAGTCAGAATACTCCTAGAATGGCCGAGATATGAAGCTTCGAACATTGCGCTTTAGTACTGCAATATAGTAGCGGTGGTTCGGTGATTGGATACATTAGAACATGAAGACCATTCTCTAATTGCCCTAAGCTGAGCTCTTCCTAATGGCAGTGATTGTCCAATGCTGCCCTGTGTGATTCCCATCGCCCAAGAAGGGTTTGTGTGTATCCGCATACGTGTCAAGATGCAGCTCTGGGCCTGAATATGCATTGCTTAATTTCCATGTGCCATCACCCCAGCTCTCCACTGTCCACTGCTGCCCTGAGTAATTCCCTGCTGTCGCTAAGTGTGGTTTTGTTTTGTCGTCCCCATATACATCCAGAACCCTGTTTGCACCGAGAAACATTGTGTAGAGCTTGTAGGTCCCGGAAGGTTGAGGAACGAATCTCCAGTACTGGCCACTGTAATCTGCGGAAGGTGCCATTTTTAAGAGCCCCTCTTTGTTGTCTGAACCGTCATTTTCCACATCAAGGGCTGTGGAGGTGCCGAGATAGGCATTTGTGAGCCGGTACCAGGTGTTAGGATCAAAGGAAGCCGCCATGGTGCTTTAAAGAGATGCAAGGTTAGATTCTCGTTTATGTAGATTCAGCAAACCCTAACAAACCTCTTTGAAGCAACAGAGGTGATGACACAATAAGAGTGTGATTACAAGTTTGAACAAAAGTGCTTGTGGAAGTTGTGGATCATCTGTGAACGGCCCTGGAGGTCGCCCTCTTAAGAGTGATACTTGTCTCTGCTCGTTATGCTGTCATCTTCGCTTGAGCTACTTAAACCTTCCAATGAAGGTGGCTCCGCAAGTAAACTCTGACACTGATTCTGGTCCAAAAATAGTCCATAATTCTATTGCTCCTTAGACTGATTGCCCGCGTCGCTTATCCCCCTGCCCTACTGCATTGCTGCCTGACGATGTAACCTTGTCTCACCCGCATGCAGAATCAGGCCTAATAAGCTCCAAGGATATCTGTACCAGCTTAATATCCGTCACGAAGCTTTGAAATATGCAAAATGAGTGTCAGCTCTATAGTCGCCCAGACCTAAGCAAGGGCAGTGTCCGGGGCTGCAGTGGTGTGTTGCTGGCATAGTGTTAATAGTTTCTCTTAGGAAGATAATAAGCCTCGTAGAATTTCAGCGAGGTCCTTCGCAATGATGGCCATTTTCAGGCGTCTGTCTGGAACAGAATCATCGGCCGCCCAGAACTTGGTTAGTCGTCCATTGAATGTGATTGTGGCGACCTGAGATTCTGTGACAACAATGCACTAAACATGTATGGCGTGCCTCAGGTGGCCCAGTTTGAAATCAGCGTCATCCATAATAATGTCTTTAGTTGTACAAGCTATGTAGTATTCAAAGAGGGTTAGGGAAACCAGATATGAGCCAGTATTTTTAATTGGCAAATAGCCTCATGGGAGGTGTATTAGCCACCCTATACATGCGTAGTCCTCCTTATATAATCTAGCTCCGGCATTGAGAGCGGGTTCAGAGTGTCGCATTTTGTATGGGCAGCTCAGTGTCAGTTCAGTGACTTTATTAGTGCAAGCACACACTGAGCTGTGTAGCCTCAACAGAACTGCGCAATTAGCACTATTCTGATTATGGAGCCCATGTCTCTACAATATGAAGAGATTTAATGTTGAAATTTTACGAATATCTTCTAGGGATTTAAGTCTAGTATGGGCCCTTTTGGTGCAATTACTACAGGCTGGGGCCCTGTGCGGTGCCTTTGTCTGAGACTCCGCTTATCTAAAATCCCCCCTGTCGATGAGCTCTTTGTCCATGAACTCACTCAATGTCGTAAACTAGCTGCCGCTGATTGAGTGGAGTTCAATCATGCAGAGGCGTAGAACTTCGGCTTCCGTGATTTGGGGAAGAACTATATCTGAGTGGCGTGCGTTCCTGGCCAAGTTTATCAGGGTGGGGGCATACGAAGGGGTGCAGTGGAGCTGAGAAGCTGAATCACCCAAGGGGCTAGTTACTGCCTCAAGGCAATGAATACCACCGACGAGCCTGACAGTGGAAATCCTTGAATGTTAGCTAGAAAAGAGGGGTCTTCCCTTTCAGTTGATGCAAGAGTCAGGTGGGCTGCTGCTAACAGGCTGTATAGGATAGTAAGCAGGGCTATATGGATTGCGCCAACCATTCTGCTGAATCTGGATGGTGAATGTGCCGAGAAGGATGCTCAAGGATCAAGGGATGGAGGTACAGTATTGAATTCTGGAGTTGGTTCCAGGCCTTTATCCAGTTTGCATGGAACATTCTACGGATCACCCGGCCCGGGCCGATATAGTTCCATCTTAAAGATATCGAAGGGCGGGGTAATGAAGCTCCCCCACATGTTAGGTACGGCTTCCAGTTTTCATGCGGTTTGCATAACATTTAACTGTAAATATCAGAATCATGTGGTTCAGACCAATAGTAAGCCTGGCGGATCTTAGCTCATGGAGACCTGGTAGTTTACTGTAGGTCTTCTTCTCATTTGACAGTATCCGAGCCGATCACTGTTTTTTCTGCTTTGTGATTGTTGGTGTGGGCGCACTATTGACTTGCGTATGCCATCCCGGACATCCTCGAAGTGTACTTGCTCTGAACTGAAGGCGCGCAAAATGGTGGGCGGCAGAGGGCGGTCGAGCCCGTAGGCAATGAGGAAAACCGTCCTCTTTGTTCGTCGCAAGCTTCGAGACGGTGCTGGTCCAGCTAACTTATTCTTAAATCATGGTTATTGTCACAGATAATGTCCTCGTATACATATATCACCACCAATCAATTCCCGACAGAGATGATTATTCCCTTATATAACCCAAACACTAGATATTGAGTGTTTATAGTATCTATATCGAACATCACCTAGTAGGGTATCAGCTCCTCTTTCTGGGTTTAGGCAGTTCCTTTTTAACCGTCGTCTTCCACATCTACTCCGTGCCGCTAGGCCCGCAATTCCTGGTCCAGAACGGGGACATCCTCCGGTTGAGCGTGCCGAATTGCCCGAGCAGGACCTGTTTTGCGCAGAAATTCGACGACGCAGCGGATCGTCGTAAGTTTCAGTATTTCCATGTTCCGTGAGCCGCAGCCAGGACATTGCGAGAAACCAAGAGGAACACAAAACCGAGAAACATGGTCACAACGGCAAATACTTGCATGCCCATATAGGTTGAATCATGCTGCCTTCCCAAGATCGCTCCCATAATCGGCAGGCCAGTAAGAGTGCTGCTAGATGTCAGTCCAGTAAAAAAATAGAAAACCATTCAAATGGGGCCAACGAAGACCTACGAGATAGCTATAACCCCCTGATAAGTACCTATCTGTCTCCCCAGGGTCTCTAGTCTGCCGGACTTTGCGCAACATGGCATCATGATGCTAACGAAGGCGCCGCTGAAAAAGCCATATGCCACAGCAAAAACGATAAGGCCGGCATTTGAAGAATGGTAATCGAAAGGCAGCCATAAACAGAGGATTGCAATGCAGCTTAGGAAGGCGGATGCGACGATGATGTTAAAATATCCCACCTTGTCTCCGATGTGCCCGGGGATAATCCGTCCGAAAAGGGAAGCAGCACTGCAGCTCAGGTCAGCTCTGCTAGGGACAACAAGATCGAACAAAACTTACTTCACAATAGCGATCAGGTAGAGGGCCAGCGAATCCGACATTCCCGACGATTGGGCCATGCTGGGAAGATAATCGAAAGGTGCCCATAACCCCCACATCACGAAATATGAGCCGAGGGCATAGAAAGCGAAGCCTCGGTTTTTGAACAGCTTGAGTTCAATCCATGCCATTTCTGAGTCCCATTTCCTAGGGGGCAGGCGCGCACTGAGAAGAAAGAAGGAGCCAACTAAAGCAATACCTATGAACAGGGCCGTGTAGCGTACCATGCCATTGAATCCCACGTCTTCCATAACCAGTTGCAGAAAGAATGGGAATACCACGCCCCCTGGTCACATATCAAATTAGCACGTCGTAGACACTGACAGGATAGTCTGCTCCTTACCAATACTACTGCCCGCAACAGTAATTCCCAGAGCAAGGCCTCGCTGCTTGACGAACCACTGGCTCACGCAGACCAAGGAGGTGGTGAAGATACCTCCAGCTCCGAGTCCATAACCAATTCCCTGCGCCAAGATGATCTGATAGTATTTGGTGCTAAGGCTCGTCATGCACAGTGAGAAGAGGCAAAGAAAGGTACATGGGAGCATGACCGGGCGCGGTCCGTACGCATCTACAATGCGGCCGAATAGGGAACCTGGAGCCCAAATGAGAGCGAGCTGGATTGTAAAGATCCATGAGATGTCGGAAGGACTGTAGTTCTTCAACAGAGTCTCTTGATAGGTGGTTTGGAAGATACCAATGCTGTCCAGATCAGCAAAAGGACCGGGTCACAAAGCTTTTTCGCGGAAGGAAGGACTCAACGCGTTCAAGAAGCCCAAGGTAGCGAACAGACCCAGGGAACCGCCAGCGCAACATAGCCAACCTCGAAGGCCGCCCTCTGGTGGGAGAGCTGAGTCCATGGCAGGGCTCTCAGAGACGACGGGGGGTCGTATGGCCTTTTCTTCATCTTGCTGGGTGCCGATGGGCGACTGCATGGCGCAGTCGGGCTTTCTGATGATTGTGCTTCACAGTCTACAGTGATTAGGCGGCGGTTAAAACTTAAAACAGAAGTCCAGCTCGCCATTTATAAGCAGATACTAAATTACTACTAAAACCATAGCTATAGCGGGTTGATAGCGGTCCGCGCGTTCCGCACGTCCCGGGCAGTACTGCGGCCACATAGTAACTAATGACTCACTTAATGTCCCGCCAGCACTCACTAGGGCAAACGTGTTCCAGGCAGACCTCATCATGTTTCCGTTTCCTGGTTCAAAGAGACTGGCAAAATGCAGCATCTCAGCCAAGAAGCGCGCAACGTACGCCCCGCAACTGAACCAGAACATGTAGATCTTGTGTCCAAGATTATGGTAATGCACGAGAAATCTACACCCGCCCATAACATGTTCACCAAAGGCCGCGCCGATTACAGCATCCTTCTTCAGACGTGGATTTGACCTGAACGGCCTGCCCATGAGGAGTCACCCAGGTGACTCTCACGTATGTGCCAAATGCCGGTTGGAAGCAGTGGTATGGCCCAGGCTCGTTGCCATCCAGAATCTACATCTTGTTAGGGATGCTTCTTTGCAAAATTTCAGCTGAGAAAACTCACTTGAAAGATCTGAGGACATTGATGTCAGACTCATCGTCGCGAAATGTATATCCAGTGCCATTAAAGCAGAGAACAAATTGCCTGGGGCCTGTGCTGGGATCCATCTCATGCAGGACTTCAGGATTCACCCAGCCATTTAATTAGATGGCACATGCGGAGGTTTAAATATCCACACTAGTCTAATTAATGGATCATTATCCGTTCATAGCTGAAGCCTATTTGAAATCTAAACACCCAACCAGGGTACTGTCAATCTGCTCCAGATAACAGGTTCAAGCTTGGTTATGCATTGAGTTACTAGGATACAGGACACTTTGAATCGCGAGATTCAACCTGTTTCTTCATACCATACCAAGCACCCGAAGGTAGGAGCAGTCGGACCCGGAAGAATCGGCAACGACGGCCGGTATGTGACGGGTCAGATATCATCATGTCGCTAACGGACCACTGTTTTCCCTTGGCATCAACGAAGCTTCGCGAAGGCGGATGCATGGGGCAGCATGGCTGTCTTCAGGGATTGTCGCACTGGGTGTCATACTCAGAGTTCCAGTATTAATGCTACTTCTCCACAACTAAAGATGCTAGTAGGTTATGTCAGACCTATTTCGCTCTATCAATAATAATTTCCAGAAGTCATCTAGATAGTGTAACCACTTGTCATGGGGCTGCGGCCAAGGTACGGTCACTGTCTCAGGGAGGCTTATAAGCATGTTCTAGGCCTGGGGATTCCTATGGACTCACCATTGAACCTTTTTGGTGTTGGGGTAGTAGTTGCCTAGAACGCTGCTTCTTACATCACTCTTAATACTAAAGATAAGCTTACTCTTTATGGGGAGGTTATACCTGTAATAAAATAGATTAGTTTGTAGATAGATAAGAGATAACCTGAGAAATTAAATAATTAATAAAGAGTATCTATTTATAAGTATCTAGATTTCAGAATACCTTACAGCTATTAGCTAGTAGGACTAGTAGAAGAAAGTATACTAGGAGAATCCTAGTAGCTAGATGTTATTCACTGTCTATAGAAAATTAATAGTTTATATAAAATATATCGTCATTATTATCATACTAATCTCGATCTGAAATATTAATTCAATATCTATGGCGCTGAATGGTGGTAGTCAAGAATCATTCTTAGCTATAGTGATCATTCAAAGGTGGATGCACATATATAAATAAACCACTGTCACATTCATACTATGATACTAGCCCTGTAGCGGGCAGGGCCTGCTGAGTGCTCGAGCCTACTAGGCACTCGCGATCTGCCTCAGGCACCAACGAACTCCTGTCCAGTAAGGACACCAGCAGTCACGTGACCCTCGTAGCAATCAATGTAGTAATCTATCTGGTCACATGATCTCATCCACCATTGGCACACTCCTTTTTATGTTTGGCCGCCACGGCCCTAGTTAGAAGCCTTCAGCGATTTCTTACCGTCCAAATCTAGGTCATAGATTTATAAGGCTTCTAGCCCGTGACAAACCCCTGACAGAAGTGATTATTACATTTATTAGAATCTAGAGATTAGTGATTTGTATCTAAAAAGTGTGGATTAGTTGATCTAATCTGATAAAACCGCGAAAACCATAACTAATGGTTTAACTGAATCCGAATTGGTTCCACCCTAGGGAAACTGAAACTGGTGCGATTCCCTAGGCTAGGCACCGAAATCGAACCCCTGCGGGTTCGGTGAGGGTTGGATTCGTTTTAGCGATTTGGTTATGCCACTCAAGTGATAACTATCTTAGTTTGAAAATAATTTCAAACCACCGTCATTCAACCCTATAGAAATTAAACTAATATTCCAGATATAGATCACTATGATGATAATTACCATATATTCCATATAAAAATGATAATCTTGCATATTTGATAGGTAGGAGAAATTGAATTCTGAAAACCATTCTAATTTTTTATATTGCCTAGGCCAACCGCCCATCTAGATAGGCTAGTGCTGCTGATCAGGCTTAGTGGCGGATTTTGCGGTGAAACTCACGAATCACACCAAATTAGAACCACACCAGGGTGGGTTCTGATTTTCGAACTTCTGATTTATAAAAGTTGAACTTGAAATCGTTGTGGTTCAGTGACAAGTTTTAGTAGGCCATGACTGAACTCAGACTGAATGCAATTCTATGCTGGGGCTGCTAGATGACTTACCGAGCATAGAGTATCTACACCTGATTATACTTATCTACATAATAACTCTCCTATTCTGTTTTCCATTTAATTCTTGTGAAATATTTATGCATGAGAGAGACGGGGAGGATGTATCACCTAAAACTAAACCAGACAAATAAAAAAACGCCTTTATGGAACGGAATTATTTGGGACGAGATTACGCTTTTTCCAGTAGTAAGTAGTATCCAGCTGTCCGCGGACCCCGAGCATTAAACTAGAGCAAGTGCAGCACAGATCTTGGAGCTACGCTTTCTTCCTGTTGATATCGGGGTCCAGAAGGAGTTTAGTTTACCATAATTTCCTCGTCTAGGACCCTGCTCTGATAGCTTTTTCATTGCTCATAAACTTGACCTACCTTCTTTGTCTATCCGCCGTCTGCCAACACCCCAGCTCATGGCTGTTTCCATAATCGAGGATCCACAAAACTCATCTCTAGATCCTGAATCTGAGTATCCAGACGGTGGTTGGCGCGCATGGAGTGTGGTTCTGGGCTCCTGGTGTGCTATGGTGCCATCATTTGGGCTGTTAAATACAATTGGGGTGCTCGAAGCGTGGTTGGCAAATGATCAATTAAAAGACTACTCAAAGGCGTCAATAGGTTGGATTTTCAGTTTATATTCATTTTTCCTTTACTTTGGAAGCGTTCAAGTTGGTATATAGGCTCTCGTTCCTTAATGCATGTATGGGCCAGCTGATGATTACAGGGCCCGCTTTTGACGCCTATGGGCTAAAACCATTGCTTATCCCTGGATGCATAGGGCTCATAGGCTCTATCATGGTATTAAGTGTGGCGAAAGGTATGTTTCACTCTACCTCCGACTCAACCAAGGCCAACTGCATTCTCACTGCTCCCTAGAGTACTATCAAGTCATGCTTGGATTCAGTGTTCTTGGCGGCATCTCCTCATCAATGGTCTTCACTCCCAGCGTCGCTTGCCTTACTCATTGGTTCCTGCGACGTCGTGCGCTAGCCACTGGCATTGCTGCAACCGCTGGTGGATTCGGTGGCATAATCTTCCCTGTCATTATCTACAATCTTGCTGAAACCGTTGGATTCCCCTGGGCCATCCGTATCCTGGGCTTCATCTGCTGCGCATTCTGCATTCTCTGCATCCTCTTCCTCAAAACACGGCTTCCACCATCTACCAATGTGAACAACAATGGGAAGATCAACCTTCGTGCCCTGTGCGAAATGCCCTTCACTTTCCTCACCATCGCCATTATCCTTATTGACTTCGCCCTTCTTATTCCACTTACCTACCTACCATCCTTCGCAGAAGCACACGGTCTGCCTCCCTCGCTCTCCTACCAACTCGCCTCCATCCTTAATGCGGCTTCCATCTTTGGTCGCGCGGTCCCAGGCTATTTCGCTGACCGTTTCGGTCGCTTCAACGTCATGATAATAACTACCTTCATCTGCGCTCTGTTCACCTTCACAATATGGATACCCGCTGCGTCCAATAAGGCTGCCATCTTCGCGTACGCCATCTTATTTGGCTTCTGGAGTGGCTCAGCCATTAGTTTGGCCCCGGTCTGCGTCGCCCAAATTTCAGAGACTGCCGAGTATGGCCGTCGTTATGGGACTGTATACTCGTTGGTCAGCGTGGGTGCACTGGTTGCCATCCCCATCGCTGGCGAGATCCTCTCAGCCAACAGCACGCCCTCTCATGAAGATTACACTGGATTAGTTGGGTTCTGTGGAGGGATATACTTTCTCGCGGGGGTGTTTTTCAGCCTGTCCAGATGGAAGTGTACCGGCTCCCTAATGGAGGTATTCTGAAACGCACAGACTGACTTGATATAGTTTGGTATGCTCCCATCTAGTGGGTTACTTGGAATTGGGGTTATAATTACATTCTTTCGTCTAATCAGTTATTTTTCTTGTCAGATTACGCATGCTGTACTGCAGCGCCCTGAACAATAGAAGGAAGTGAAAGGTTCTCGCGTTCGTCCAAAGGGCCTACGAGCAAGCTCCAGCCGTCCTCATCAGCATGCCCGCGACGCCCGCTGCCGCCTCCCATCCCAGCCACCACATCAGCCCCGGACTGCGTCCCCGGCCATTGGGGACAGGCAATCCAGCCATTATTCCATTTGACTCATTCCACAGCATCCCACCATGGCAGTCATGGCGCCCTAACCCGCTGGTATCTCCATGAAACCAGCATGTACCCATTAGGCTCTTTTCAACTTTTTCAGTGCCTTGGGCTCACTGTTCGGTGTCGGTGTGTCGTTTGCCGCCTACAACCCCGAAATGGTTATTGTATATGGATCCATTACTGGGCTGCTGCTCTTTGTCTCTTTTGCAATCAAATTTGCTATCTAGTCAGAGGCAAAGCCTCCAACTGAATGGATAATCTGAGGTCCCAAAAATGGGCCAAAAAAATTCTGCCGTCAATACATGATTAAGAATTATGATCGCGGTCTCAGTACACATTAAATAAGAAAATGGGGAATGCTTAGTAGAATAAGAGTCAAAAGACTGTAAGGAATTTCAAATGCACATAAACAAACAATAGGAACTGCTAGTTGAGATTCTGTTACTTAGCTAATCACAGTGTTTCTTTATGCCTTATTTTTATTGTAGCTTATTTAATGCACACTTATTTGGGCTTCTGCCCACTATATTCTGTTCCCGCGGCCTTGTGAAATCTGGAGTTGCAGATGTGGCTTAGGATTCTGAATTGTGCAAGGACTACTTGTCACAAGATATTATCAGTTTTGCAGGTCTGTATCTATATAGCTGGGCTCTACAATTATTTACGTACATGTTATCTGCTTAAGTGTGAAGTCACTTATTCTTTGCAACTAAGAAGATGCCGGTAGGTTATGTAAGACCCATTTCACTCCATCAACAACGAATTCCGGCTGAGCCATCTGGAGACAGTGACCACTCTCGGTGGCGAAGACAGGCGCGCTCTTCGTAGACAGTTTCAAGGATTTCTTCATGAGACCCTCATTCTTGGCATCGACCGTCTTGATCAACTCTCTCACATAGCTCCTCTGCTCCTCAGTCCCATTCCCTTTAGCTACGCCCGCCTTGTACAATCCACCCCAAACCTGCTTCGTGTGCCAACAATCACATAACCCGATTTATCTCCAACCAGTGGCTGCTTCTTACTCAGCTCCTTCTTCCGCAGTGTCTCGAAATTTGGCATGTAGTTCTCGAAGTCCTCCTTGCGTGCAATCAGCTTGTACTTCTCGGCTGCTTCGGCCGCCCTGAATGCGTCCCACTTCTCCCATGTCAACTTGTGCTCCGCCTCTACGCCCCAGGCAGAGTATGGATCAACATCCGCAGCAACAGTCCAGAAAATTGGATCGTTCACGTTCATCACCAGTGCAGCTGTCTCAGGGTTGGCGTCCACAAGCACCAGACTAGCGATTTGGTCAGTTCCCTTTAGGGCGATGCACTCGTGGGCCATTTCAATCAGAAGGGAGACCTCCCGCGCAACGTTCTCGGCCGAGGGAGCGAGCGGCGAGGTCTCTTGAGTTGTGATAGCCGGGACGGTCGTAAGTGTAGCTTCGCTGCGAGGGACCCAGCAGCCGCACCACAGCTTGTCAGTTGAGTGTACCGCTTGCGACGCCCGAGATAAATAGTACGACGGGTTCTTCGAAGCTGCTGGGCTCTGGACCATGAGTGTAGGGCGCCAGAGAGCGAGTGCCCATGTTGACGAGGCGGCCGTTCGAAGGGAGGCTTGAGGAGGCCATTGGTGGGAGGTGGTTTTATAATTTCTTGAAATTTGTAAATTTGGGATGAGTGGTTTGTGATATTCAAGGCCGTTCACCAGCTGAATCAGTTGCAATATATCGCGATATAAGTGGCAGAGTGATGGAAGGTAAAGTGATGGATGTGAAGAGAGTCGGAGAGGGAGCCGATGGATTCCCTAAACAGGAAGGGGATGGAATAGCTACAGCATCACTCTCAAAGCAAGCTGTGCCGCAATTTTCTGTAAGCGCCTGCTTAGTCTAGGTACTGGGGAGGAAGTAAATCCGAGTGATATTACTGAACGGTACAGAAGACAAGGAAGACAGCCTCTCATGAAGATAAACCATGTGAATACAAAGCTTATAGCATGATCCGACATTATATATAATCATACCTTGTTTGACATGATCCAGGCTTGACACTACTATGTACCTTAGTATTCCGCATGCCCTGGCGTAACTATGGTTCGGATGATAGAATTCTATTTGCCCAGTATTGCAGTCTAATTGGGCATTCAGGGATTTAGCCCTGAGCGGGAGCAGGATTAGGGATATGGGAAAATGCGGGACTTTAGCCTCGGATTAGTCCGACATAGGATCGCTTGAGTTGGGTCCCGCCTATAGTCTCTTACATTTATATCAAAGAATGCTCCCATCTGCTGTTGCTGAGTGTATAGAGCACTGAGTCATCCGCCATGGCATAACAATGACCGCTCCACAGCGCCCGCAGGTTCCGCTATGGCTGGCATGGCACTCGTCTCCTGAGAATCAAGCGTCACCCTCCAGTCCAACAATCTTCAGTGAGTCTCTCCAGAGGCGGTCCTCCTCCTCGGGATTGTAGGTCTGTTTCACCCATCCCACTCCAAAGACCTGACCATCGTCCTCACCCCGCTCCGCTTCTCTGATATCCTCCAAATACTTTCCACCACGATCCTCCCACTCTTTGCCCACGGCAGCCCAGATTGTTGTCGCTGCACCCTGTTCCGCCGACTTCAAGATCTTGAGAATGTACGGGTTGGTCATGAGTCCCTCCAGGAACTCGGGGGGCATGTTGCGGGAGATGTCGGTGTTGATAGCGCCTGGATGCAGACTGGTGGCATGCAGTCCTTGAGCACCGTAGTCCCTCTCGATCTTGTTGGCCAAGTACACAGCCGCAAGCTTGGAGTTGTTGTAGGCTATCTCATGCTTATATCCGCCCTTTTCGAAATTGTAGTTGTCACTGGATGGGAGAGTGGCGGCGCGGTGTGCGGAGGAGGCCACCACGACCACGCGGGAATGGAAATGGGGCGTCACGCTGGCCAGCAAAGCTTGCTTTAGCAGTTGGAAGAGCAAGAAGAATCCCAAGTAGTTTCCGGAGAAGTGCGCCTCGATCCCATCCTCGGTGAGAGTGTAGTTCTGCAGGCCCATAACTCCCGCGCTGTTGATGAGGATGTTAACCTGTCCCTTTGTGGCGGAGAGGATTTGCTCCGCACCAGTGCGGATGCTCTTGAAGGAATTTAGGTCCATCTCGACGAGAGAGACACGGGCGGGCTCAAGTATGCCAGCCAGGTTCTTGTGAGCCTTCGCCAGGTTGCGGGCAGTTAGAAACAAAGTGGCTCCTGTGGCCTTGAGGGCGCGAGCGGTCTCGACACCAATGCCTGACGTGGCACCAGTAACGACAATTATTTTTCCAGCCAGCTTCCCTTCAAGACCCTCATCTTGGATGATCTGGAGGGCGGTCGGCCGGGCATCCCCGGCTCCTTTGGGGTCGAGATGCGCAGCAGCGTAGGGACTTGAGGAACCCATCTTGTGCAGCTCGTTGCAGGTTGCAAGCGCTCAGGGTGTGAAGAGAAAAGCAGTGAGATAAACTTGATGAGGTTCTCTTTCGTAGAGTCCACGACCGTGGGAGTGGTGTCCAGGCACTTATGACTTTTGAGTGTATATAGGTCTCCCCGGATCCCTGGATTTGTCATCTGGTCTCCCTGTACGGCTGCCAATAGGCCCCAGTATAATAGGCATCGCGGCCGAACGAGCGGTCCCCACATGGCGGATATTGCGGCCGCATTCTCTCCCCATCTGCGGCCGCCTTAGTAGCGGCACCTACCCCCGCTCTCACTCTCGGGTTTTTGGAACTGCGTCCGAGGCAGACAATGTTCGTCTATGTCCTACACCCTCAGTCAACACTCACTCCCTATCTACGCACATCATGCAGACTTCCAGTCGTGATTCGAGCCTCGAACTGGCTGCGCAAGCTTGTCAGTCGTGCAGATCACGCAAGAGAAGGTGCGACAAGGCACTTCCCAAGTGCTCCTCCTGCGCTAAGTACGGTAGACCACCCCATAGATGCAGCAGAGCTGACTCTCAATGTCGCTACAGACGAGGCCGGTCATGTGAATACTGGCGGCCAGAAGCTAGCAGGCACTCAACTACCGCATCAGACCCGAAGAGGGGATGGTACCCCTCTCCGCTGGACGAGGACCAGCCACAGGACGGCCGCACCATAGACTTTCCGACCATCCTCTTCCTCGACCCGGGCTTATTGCAGTACGGCCAGGTGGACACAACACACAGCGCGGTGTCTGTTCCTCCCCATATCCTGCATCTGCTCGGTGACCTGGACGAGATCCGGTTCACTGCAGGCCAGTTCTTCCAGCACATCCATCAGTGGATGCCCTTTATCTCGAAAAAAAGATTCTATGATATGTACCTGCAGCCTACATTCCACACTCGCCCCGATGTAGTCCTGTTGCTCTTGGCTCTCAAGTTAATCACCACTCTCCCCCCAGCTGGGGCGCGGGGTCCCCGCACTCCCTTGTATGACGCCGTTCGGCGTTTCTACGTGGAGGTAGAAGACGCCTTCTCCATTCTTGTGCTGCAGGCTGGGGTCCTGGTGGCGTTGTATGAACTGGGCCATGGGATCTATCCGGCGGCGTACCTGTCGATTGGGGCATGTGCGCGGTACGCTCATGGGTTGGGCATCAATGTTTCTCGCACCGTGCCGTCCCGGAGAGTTCTTACTTTGGTCGAGGTGGAGGAACGGCGGAGGGTCTGGTGGGCGATCGTGATTCTCGATCGGTACGTCGCTCAGCTGCATGGATACTGTATGTGCTGTAGACTAATGGCTGAACCCTGCATAGTTTCGTGAGCATCGGCTGTCCGGGACGACCCTTCGCCACAGCCGATCCACGTTTGGACGATCTTCTACCCGCGGATGATGCAGCCTGGGACCAGGGGGTAGGTCCGTACACATGTGTTCCGCCAGTCTCTAATGCCTAGAGTAGACTGTGCGACCAGAGGACTTCGCGACCCTGTCTTCTCCAATGACAAGCCATATGAGTAAGTTCGCTCTGCTGTGTCAGGCTGGCCGACTCCTGGGACAAGTCCTGCACCACCTCGGAAGCGACGTCGCCATCCACGACGAGGTCTGGATGCAGCTCGATCGCACCTTGCAGTCGATGCTGGCTGCGGCATTAAACGTTGACCGCCCGGACTATGACCAGATTACTTTTGTGTACAGGTTTGTGAAGCCTCTCTTACCAGTTGATCAAACTGATTAGTCTCAATCACCAGTGCGCTTGTCGCCCTGTATACCCCGTGGCTTGTCCCCGGCCGAGCCGCTGATCCTCACAGCGACCGGTTTCGACGGGCGCGAGTCGTGCTGGACCAAATCACGGACCGGATCAGTGCTAACCTGGTGGAGCGTCAATGCTTCCTTGGCCGCGACCCAGAAGACATGTCCCCATGGGGGCTGTACTTTGCCTACCGCATCTGCGGGGCGCATATGGCGTCTCAACGGGAATCGCCACATGCGGCAGTGATGATACAGAGTCTGCGGGAGGCGTTTCGCACAATCAAGGTGCGGTGGAATGTGGCGGGCGTGTATCTGCAGCTGTTGGAGGCTCAGGAAGCGATTCATCTGGGGATTTAATGGCTCTGCTTGGACAGTTGATACAGCCTTGGTAATTGATTTGACATCTAACTTTGCTGCCTTCCATACAAGCGATTGGAAAATGACACATTGATTCTTCCACTTCATCTCTGCCCATCACTGTCCATATAGACCACCTGACCCTCTTTTATTATCCCCATACTTTTGCCTACCCATCCTGCCCGAGACAATGATTTTTAATTCTCTCTCTATTTTTCCCTTCCTTTTTCTGTTTGTGCCTAACGTGGTTATACAGCCGCACTTGATATTGAATGTAAGCTCTGTAGATGCTGTTTTCTATGACGCCATACGCTCAGGACGACGCTGCAGCTCCTTGACCATATCGAGCCCAACTTGGGTAGATTCATCCAGGTTCTCCTCCGGCAAACCAAGGAGCTCATTCTGTGCCTTGGCCGAGAAGTCGCTCGCATCATTCGGGTAAAACGCCCTGGCGTAGAGCAGTTTACTGAAACCAGCCATGTTACCACCCTTAACCAGCGCCAGGCCATCTTCGTATCGCTTCTTGGTGTCCTCATGAGTTATCGTCCAGTCAGCGTCAGCGGTGCCAGTGACGCGCTTGACGCTCTCAAATATGTCGTTTTGGCTGACGACAAAGCTCTTAAGATACACGCCGTTGTTGAGGAATGTCGACAGAGTAAGGCTCTTATCGTTTTCGTCGTGAGGCCTCTCGTTCAGGCTCAGCACCTTGGCCACAGCGCGCCCAACCTGCGATAACGTTGAAGTAGTGATCTTGGTGTTGCCATCGTCGTAAATTGTCAGGGAACGCTTGTCAAAGTCGAACCCGAAGCGCGCCTCGCCACCCGCCAAGCTGTAATCGTACCAAAAGCCACAGCACACCGTGATCCACTGCATGCCGAGCCTTTCGATCTCGTCCCGATTTGCCTTGGCTACGGGCCCCAGCAGCGTGTCCTCGCCGAGTTTAATGTGGTCAATGTCGCCCGCGTACCCGTTGGGCATGATGTAGGGAACACCAGCTTTAGCGGCCGCCTGGACGAGCTTGCTGTGGGTGTCCCGGGGAGCAGTAGGGGCCATGGTTATAATGAGAAATTGCTGGCCCGTGAGTGCGTCGACAATGGTGGCCTCGTAATCATAGTCGACTCGGGCGACTAGGACGCCCTCGGGGAGTCTGTTGCTGCTATCCTTGCGGGTGAGGGCCGTAACTGTGTGTTTTCCGGTTTTAAGAAGAGCGGCGACGATGTGGGATCCAACAGTGCCTCCAGCCTAAGGACGTTTGTTAGTGATTGTGTATGTGGTGCTCTTAGGGATATACCTACACCGACAATGGCGACTCTCTCAACAGCATTTCTGAAGCCGGCGGGCTGGTCCTTGGCGTACTCAGGCATTTTTCTTTTGAAAAGGATGTTAAATTGATGAGTAATGTATATTATTGTTGTGGTCGTGGTGTTATAGCTATTGTTGCCGGTTGAGCTTGTGGTATCTGGCTTTTCCTCCCTGAAGCAGAGAAGCCGGTCAATTTATATATTCCAGACCCAGTCTCAACATCTCTACAGAGCTAGACTTCTATCCCATTCTCTCCATCTCAGCCTAGTGACACCCGATCAGATTGGCCAATATCGAACAATTACCTATTCTCTGATTTGGCCAAACCTTCAAGCATGATCCACCCAAGATACTGGCGCCCCCGTTCGAGGGCCCTACGGACGGAGATACAGCGGTCTTACTAATGATCATCCCGCAGCTCTCGGCCGCAGCGGCCGCACACAGGGGCCCATTGACTAACACTGGCACTATTCGAAATTACTTGACAGGGGTCGGCCTGATTAACTCCGCAATAGCCGCACCGCACCGCACCGCACCTACATTGAAGCGGAGTTAAGACAGCATAGCTGATATTATTGACCTCCCGAGTAATAAACCTCGCGCATATCTCCGCAGTGTTAAGACGATCAGGTTGGAAATACGACCCAGATAAAGAAGAGCCTTATGACTCCTACAAAGCTCAGCCTCGAACCTCAAGGACCACAAACTATAGATATCCTCCATGGCAGGTTGTCAACACATAGAACCAAGACACAAAGTCGGCAACGCCATCATCATCTCGGCTGATCAAAGTCCATACTACCAGTCGTCTTACTAGGCTGGACTAACTCGTCCCTTCAGCCTCAGTCCGCCTAATTAGCCACGCAGATACCTTTCCCAGGCAAATTGACACATGGGGAAGACATCCGCCGAAACCTCGAATGAGGACTACGAGAATGGCGTATCCAACCAGGACCACGATGGCAACACCGAAGACCATCAGCTCCAACCCTTCAACTCCAAAGTCGAACGCCCCCAGTCCCTCGCCCGCGAAACCCTCTTCGTTGCAGTCATCTGCTCCTCCCAGCTCCTCACTCAAGCCGGTCTTGCCCTCAGCATCGTGCCCCAACACATCATTGGTCGCTCATTCGGCATCGACAACCAGCCTGCCCAGCTGAGTTGGTTCTCCGCGGGGTACTCGCTCACCGTCGGCACTTTCATCCTTATCGCTGGACGCCTGGGCGATGTCTTCGGCCATAAGCCCTTCTTCGTTGGCGGCTACGCCTGGTTCAGTTTGTGGTCGGCCCTGGCCGGCGTCGGCGTCTACAGCAGCTCCAGCTTCTTCATTTTCTGCCGCACCATGCAGGGCATCGGCCCGGCTTTCTTACTGCCCAACGCCATCGCGATCCTCAGTCGCTGCTACGACCCGGGGCGTCGCCAGAACATGATCTTCAGCCTGTTCGGTGCCACTGCCCCCGGCGGTTTCGTACTCGGCGCCGTTTTCTCCAGCCTGCTTTCCCAGATGACCTGGTGGCCCTGGTCCTATTGGGTCCTGTGCTTTGCATGTCTTCTGATGGGCGCCTTGGCCGTCGTCATCATTCCCGCAACCCCGGTGCCAAGCAAAACAGGGCCTGAAAGTGCCAGTATCTGGCAGCGTGTCGATATCTTCGGCTCCATCACTGGCGTGGTCGCCCTGGTCCTCTTCAACTTCGCCTGGAACCAAGGCGCCGTTGTCGGCTGGCCCACACCTTACACCTACAGCATCATGATTGTCGGCATCGTCATGTTCGTCGTCTTCATCCTCGTCGAGAAGAGAGCTAGCCACCCCCTGATCCCCTTCGGCGTCCTGCAGATAGAATCGCTCTTCACTCTAGCCTGCATCAGCGCCGGCTGGTCCAGCTTCGGGATCTTCGTCTTCTATACCTTGAATTTCCTCGAGGTCCTGAGGGGCCAGAGCCCTCTGCTCACGTCCGCCCAGTTCACCCCGGTCGCCATAAGTGGTCTGTTTGCTGCGGTTACCACCGGTCTGATCCTGAGTCACTTCCGCACTTCGACCGTGATGCTCATCTCCATGACCTTCTTCCTCATCGGAGGGATCATCTTTGCGACTGTACCAGTGCACCAGACCTATTGGGCGCAGACTTTCGTGGGGATCATCGTCCTTCCTTGGGGTATGGACATGTCCTTCCCCGCTGGTACCATAATCCTGAGTCGGGCTATGCCGCGGGAGCATCAGGGTCTCGCCGCGTCGCTGGTCAATACCTTTGTCAACTACTCGATCTCCATTGGGCTCGGGTTTGCCGGCACGGTCGAGGGGCAGGTCAATGATGGCGGGAAGAATGTTCTACAAGGATTCCGTGGCGCACTTTACATGGGTGTTGGACTCTCCGGCTTGGGTGTAGCTGTGGCTTTGATATTCTGTTTTGTGGAGCGGCATCAGTCCAAGATGCCAGAAAAGGCGGCGCAGGACAAGAGCGAAACGCAGGAGTACGTTTAGATTCTTCAATGGCACGTTTACATAAATACAGTACTGAATTTCATCCCGGTATTATAGCTGAATGTCAGGACCGAGCATCGATAGATATGGCTCGATAAAGAACTGGTCCCAGTCCACCTCCCAGTCCATATCTGGCACAGCAGTGTTGGTTTCGGATGCCGGCTGGGCCGGTAAGAATTGATAGTTTGCCTCGACAGCTTCCAACTGAGCAAGTTCTTTTCGCTTCTTCGCCATATTGAGACTGAGTAGATGCCGCGCCATCGACAACGCCTCACGCGTCAGAATGGTGTCGGCAGCCTTGACAAGGTTCTCTAGGCCCTTGAAGGCGGCACCAATGTGGGCTGAGGCGGCCGGCGTGTCGATGGCCAACAGGATGCAGGTATACTGGAAGACGCTGCCAATGACGTTCCAAAACAGACGACCCTGGTTAGCTTGCTGCTCGGCTGCCTCCACTGCGGCGTTGCCGCTATCAATGACGACCTTGATGACCTCATCCGGTATGCGGGTCTTGAGCTGGTAAAGGCGACGATAGAAGCAGAACGCGATGTCCGCCTTGGTGACCACCAGGAACGGATGTGTGGTTTGGAGCCCATCCAACACCTTGAGACGCCCAAGTAGCTCCGCACTTGCGGTCGGTGGCTGTGATTCGAGCTGGAATGGAGAGTTGGGCGATGGGATGATCTGGATTAATTGAACGAATTGGTCGGCAACGGACCCTGATACCGGGATGATAGACTGGCAGGTTACGGCCCGAAAGTGTACAGGCGAACGATCGTACTCGTAGGACAGCATGTTATTCCCAGCCCACGAGATCCAAAAAATCCTCCTCAGTCGGTCCGCATCATGTCCAAGGGCCGCGGCGCCTGCGATGGACGCCATCTTCTTGATGTTCTCTTCCTCGTGCAGCCCTATCGCTTCACAGAGGTGCATTTGGGTGCACGAGGCAATCCAGGCATTGCTGGGGCGGGTTGTGGCGCGTAGGTAAAGCACTCGCATGCCCCACGCGACGATATGGTCGATACCATGCAGTCGCATAGAGGCCGGATCATCCAGAATGGCTTTGGCGTACTGCACCAGGTCCGACTCCCGCGGGTGTCTGTTGGGGGACAGGAACGACCCGAGAGCGGCCACACCAGCGGCCACGGCGGCAAAGGCAACCGCATTGCTGCCGGAACTATGATAATAATCTCGACATCGCTGAGCATAGATTCTCGGGTCCATAATGTCGCCGATAGGGCCCAATATCGAGAAGTACACTCCTGAGAAAACGCCGAGGTCTTTCTCCGAGATAAGATTCCCCAGAAAGCAGTGAGTGTTGGATGCCTCCTCGGGGCGAATACCAAAGTTGTACGCAAAGGACCGCATTTTGGGAGGACTGTCCGAGCCAAGAGCCACACTCAGGATGTGTGGGAATGCCATGGCCGCCGATGCCCCGGAGTGTCTGAACTTTTGCTCGTCAAAGATTCCCGGCGAGGTGCCGGCCACGACGGTAGAGCTCTTCGTCGACGAGCCGTCAGCTTCGCGAGAGCCTCGCTCCATGTGAGACCGGCTGCCTGGACTGCGCGCTGTGCGGGCCTGGTTCGTCAAATGATTTTCACCGTCGGGGCTGACGCGCTTGGCTGAGGGCGGAATAAGTACCCCACCACCCATAGTATCAGTGGTGTCGTCGTCGGTGTACCTGCAGTTGTATCCATAAGTGGTACACATGGCGCAAGGATACACAGTGTCACATTTCCGCTTGCGTTGATGACATGGGATGCATGCCTTTCTCGCGCGCTTGCGCTTGGCTATTGGCGTCGACATGACTGGTAAAAGGCCTTAACCTTCAAAGGCCACTGCTGAGAACATTCAACTATAGTATAGGTGATCTTCCGGCCCACCGTTTCGGGGATAGAGTTGATCGTGTCGCTAAGCACAAATAGTTGATAATGAGCAAGTTCGTAGGCTCCAATGAGAAGAGATCGTGTCCCAACAGGATTAGACGCCGCTTCTACGGAATACCGAGTTATCATTGGTGTGGACGAGCGTATGTATCCATTTGGACGTCAGCACTAAAGCTGCATGGATCTTCCCCACTTCCAGCCAAAAGTCCAATGATGTCTAGCAGGTAATCAAGTTGGTTGATTGGAGGGGGACCTGTCAACCATTTCGACACATTCTTTATCAGCCATCACCCACACCCTTTGAGTACTGCTTACCACATGCAATGAACAGATCATCTATTGCTCGACGCTGTAAGCTGTCCTGTCTCTTGATGTCAAAGAAATTTATCGAAACAGCAGCATGAAGGTCATCATTGCTGGAGCGACTGGGTTCGTGGGACAAGAGGTCCTTTCACAGTGCCTCGCCCATCCCTCTATCACTTCTATTGTTGCCCTGTGCCGTCGTGAACTGCCCACCACGCATCCCAAACTCCACGTCGACCGCATGAAAGACGAAGATTTTCTCTCCTACTCAGATCCTCAACTTTCTGCCTCTCTCCGAGGCGCAGACGCTTGTATTTGGACGCTAGGCGTTACCCCATCGCGCGCTTCTGATGAACAGGCGTTCCGGCGGGTGACACTGGAGTATACCAGCCAGGCTGCCAAGGCCTTCAGCAATGCCTTTACTGCTTCAAATGACGCAGGGCAAGAAGCCTCTGCCGGTCCAAAATTTCGTTTCGTGTATGTCAGCGGCGGAATGGCTGAGCGAGACCAGTCAAAACCTCTGTGGTTCAATGCGGGCTATCGTCGTGTGAGGGTATGAACCCCTTCCTCTTCCTTATCTTCTGCGCCTAGAGATTCACCACCCCAGGGTCAAGCCGAGAATATACTGCTGGAGCACGCAACTGCTCACTCCACCACATTCGAGTCATACATCATACGCCCGGGCATGGTGCTGAGTCGACAGGGGACATTCGCCGACCGCATCCGTGGTCTGGCACCTTCAGTAAGGGTGGACGTGTTGGCGCGGGCAGCGGTCGATCTCGCCGTTCAGGGACATTCGGAGAAAATCTGGGAGAATGCCCAAATTACTGAGTGGAAGGGTGTTCGTGGTCGACATAGTTGATTATGATACAGTCGTACCGATCACTGCCTGAGACTGGACAAATACATGTTTCGTATTTCATATGTTTTGAGCTAGTGACTACACTGAATGCTTCGCAAAGGAACCTCAAGAACGCGCTCATTTATCATTAGAGCGTAGTTTGTTCCAAGGAGATGAACACGGATGCGCCAAAGTTCTGAGAGAACTCCACAAGAGCAGTCTTAATGGAGATACCAACAGCGGAGAGACATCCTTGAAGGCTGGGGATCACATCGAGAGGCCACCTGCGACATGATCTCGGCGGCAGCACTGGGCCAACGTGGGTTATCGCCCATGTGTCTCTCCTGCCGTATATGTCCGTCTTAGTACCTGCGCCACGCATGAGGCAGTACCTGACTATATTAATAGACGATTTTTGACATGCAAAGAGAGATTAGACAAGTTGCCGATCATATCTCACCCTTGAATACCCCAGTCATCTCATTGGGCCGAACCTGTGCTGGTCCGAGTCTGGTCCGGCCATGGCCCCAACTACGGCGGACTATTTGTACAAAAGGAACTTTTGGATTTTTTTACTGTTTGCCGCATGTATTACCTATTGCCACTACCTCCACACAACATTAAAAGTATAAAGATATTAAATACCATACAGTAGGGATATTAATATTAAATTCTTATATAGTAGGGATGGCAAATTGAATCCTTATATAGTAGGGATATCGAATGAATAGTACTAATGTCAAATTCTTCTATAGTAAGGATATCAAATGAATAGTACTAATGTCGAATTCTCATATAGTAAGGATATCGAATTGAATCCTCATATAGTAGGGATATCGAATCGAATCCTCATATAGTAGGGATATTGAATTGAATTCTTCTATAGTAAGGATATCGAATGAATAGTACTAATGTCAAATTCTTCTATAGTAAGGATATCGAATTGCATCCTCATATAGTAGGGATATCAAATTGAATTCTTCTATAGTAAGGATATTAAATTAAATAGAACAGTATTAATATTAGATTCTTATAGGGGTATAGTAGTAGGGTGTTAAATATCACCATACTTATATATATTTTGAATGTATAGTATTAGTGGTGGGGTGCCCCTAAGTCTTTAATATATATAAACTCTAACTGTATAACCTTTATAAGGATTGAATACCCCTACTATAGAAGGATTTGACATTGATACTATTTAATTTGATATCCTTACTATATGAGGATTTGATTCGATATCCCTACTATATGAGGATTCAACATTAGTACTATTCATTCGATATCCTTACTACAGAAGAATTCAATTCAATATCCCTACTATATGAGGATTCGATTCGATATCCCTACTATATGAGGATTTGATTCAATATCCCTACTATATGAGGATTCAACATTAGTACTATTCATTCGATATCCTTACTATAGTACTATTCATTTGATATCCTTACTATAGAAGAATTCGGTTTGATATCCCTACTATATGAGGATTCAACATTAGTACTATTCATTCGATATCCTTACTATAGAAGAATTCGATTTGATATCCCTACTATATGAGGATTCAACATTAGTACTATTCATTTGATATCCCTACTATATGAGAATTTGATATTACTACTATTTAATTTAATAATTACTGTAGTGCGTGTAACTGTAGGGAGGGTAAGTGTGGTAAGATGTAATCATTGTAAAAAAACCAAAAGTTCCTTTTGTACAAATAGTCCGCCGTACCAACACCATATCGAGGACCACCACAGCCGCGATGGATTGTAATATATATGTACTTCACCATTTTTAGAGGAAAGCTTCAGACAAAAAGTAAGAGTCTCCTGAGAGATTAATTGCAAGTCAAGATTGTCACGATCATCCTTACCGCCCTAGCGAGGTTGCTCTGGAACTTTGACATTGTGCTTTGTCCAGAGAGCGACGCTTGGGACAAACAGGCAACGTATACTTTATGGGACAAGAAGCCCCTGATGTGTCAACTGCGTGATGTTCGAGCCCGATAATTTTGCGTTGTGAGACATTGTGGGATGAGGTTATGCCTTTCAGTCCAGCGTGGGCTGGGTGAAAATGTGGGCCTAAACCAGAATTGAGTATCTTAGGAAATGAAAATACACCGTATGAGCTTCTTGATCAAATGATACAAATTGGACTTTGCCAGAAAAGTATCAACCAGCTCTTACTTGGATATCTGTCTTGTTCCATGGACTCTGACCACGCTATGACCAAGAAAATCAGCCACAATAAGCACTAATGATAGTGAAGATCCTTGTCGATATGCGCATTTTAACCACTTGAAAGAGATGAGAAATTAAAACACACCATGTACCCTACCAAGGTCATCTCCGTTCTTGGGCAGGATAGCCTATGAGAAGCTTAACCCCTCGTCAAGGGTCCAAAAGCCCCTGTCTGGAGGCATCTATTTGTACACGATAGAGACGCTAAGATGTGTCATGAAAGCCTACGATAAGCTACTAGCGCATTTCGGTTGGACACACATAATCAATGCAATTCGAATCCTCCACTGGAATTTGTAATCAATGGCTAAAGCGTTTTTACCAAGGGACCTCTCTCATTTGGCCCTCTTCGAACTCCCACTGGGTGCCTCCGGGGTACTTCCGCTGGTCATCCATGATCAATTGGACAACCACCTCTGCTCCGTCCTTGGGATCCTTGCCCATAGCGGCATAGTGAGTAAATGCCGTGTTCAGTAATCCTGGAGCGACCGAATAAAACCGAATTCTTCCTGTCTTGGAGGTTGCAGCACCCTCGGCCTCCTCCCTGGCAATGCGATCGTTCTCGACCGACTGCATGTGGGCCGTCACACCGTTCATACCCACTTTGCTCGCGCCGTATGGCGGATAGCGGACCATCTTTTTGGTCATAGCGTTGGCGATGCTTCCAAGGCCCGACGTAATATTGATCACCTTAGGATTCTCTGCCTTGTGAAGCAAGGGCTGGAACGCCGTCGAAATCACTGCCACTGAGGTAAGGTTGACATCCAACATTTCGTTGGTGACTCTGCGCAGCTCGGGAAGGCTTTGATCTTTGATGAAGCTAATGATACCGGCGTTGTTAACCAGGACTGAGTTGTTAATGAGTTATGCTGTTTCTGGAGAATCCATGAGCTATGGTGTGGAGGCTCACCATCGAGTTTGCCATGTTTCTCCTCGACAAACTTGACAGTCTCGAGGATCTGGTCATCGTTGGTCACGTCCAGTGGAATTACCTCGATCTTTGCCTTGACGCCCTCCTTGACCAACTTGGCAGCCGCTTCTTGACCAGCTTCGAGCTTTCGGCTAGTCATGATGAAAGTGCTCGCAGCATTGCGGGCGCCCGCAACCTGAAGGATGGCGTAACCCAGACCGCGGTTGGCGCCGGTGACGAGAATGACTCTACCGGTGGACATGATTGGCGACTCTTGCAGCCGAATGTATGAGGAGAAATAGAGAGCACTAGGATGGGACACAATTAACACCGACAGTATTTTCTTACCCTGAATACGACATTCCCACTCTTATATGTCTCATCTTCTTTTGACGTGATAATAGAACCAGCAGCCGCCGTGCCCCCAACCATGGTTCTAGAGATCAACAGTAAGTGTCGGCTCTCTTCCGACGGGCAACAGGGGAACCAGCAGGGACCGCAGGATGAATCTTCCCGCTTCTCCACATTGACTCTGGGGGCGGCCGAGATGGCTAACGGCGTCCAACCAAGCCTTCTTGACGGCTCGTTGACGGCTTTTTCTCGTAGACTCTGTGGGTACGAGGCGTAATCAGGGCGAACCTGGAACCATTAACAAATCGCTCGGCATTGTGCTACACTAATCGATCCAATGCGGGGTCAGGTCAGCATGGGGACCATTGGAGTCTATAATGCCCCTCATGGATCGGCCCGGCACGCTTGATATTGCTTGAAAGCTTGTTATTGGTTAACCCCTATCTAAATTTTGCTTTTATGCGCCGAGCCTGGGAGTAGCTGCATTAGTGAGATTGAATCAGACTTCTAGACACCGGATAATCGGCACGTTATCAGGTGAGTACATGGAACATTGGAGTCTACAATTGCCCTCATTTGGATTAGCCCGGCACGTTGCTGGTGAGGAGTCTGGTTGGAGCCAACAACCCGCACGTTCCTCGAAATCATTCCTTGGTCGTGCGGCGGACGAGCCGGCTCTGCTGCTCAACAAGGCCAACACAGATTATCTGGCGGGGGAAATCGGACGGCGTATCTTCCGGTTTATGATGAAGCGAGAGGAGGCCTTTGAGGTCGGACTGAGCCTGTCACAGATCGGCATGGACAGTCTGATGGCCATTGAACTCCAACGGTGGTGGAAGAAGGCATTGGTTTGGATATCAGTGTGCTGGAGATCAAGGGGCCTGGTATACTGGAGCAGTTGGGCAAGGTTCAGGTAAATAGTGTGGAGGTGAAGGTGAAGATAAGGCAGCAAGGGCGCTAACCCTAATAAATTAAAAAAAAAAATGGAGAACTCCAACATATAATAGTGGGATTCACTAAGTACTAACTGACTAGCGTGTGGTTTAGAGCAGCTAAAAAGGGCCAGATGAGTCATATCAGCTTTTCTCCGCCAGGGATGGATGTGATCCCAAAATAACCACCGAGGGACCGAATATACTAAGTCAGAGTGTTAAATACCTGCTTCTTAATTCCATGTCTGCTACCCTAAAGAATTTAGGTCAAAGCCTCGCGCGCATAAAACCATTTTCATCGCGAGCTGCAACTTCGAGGGTCGCTCTGGCTTATGAGCTACATAGCCTCACACCTGCAGATTGCAAGAATTTGGGTGCCAACAAGCATGTCCCCATAATTTTCCTGCATGGATTCCTTGGGTCCAAGCGAGAAAACAGACGGATGAGCAAGTAAGCTACTATGTGGTCTTCTCACACTGTTCCTTTCCGGGCTCATTTTTCAATTGAGGTTATTGGCAAGAGATCTATCGAGGCCAGTCTTCGCTGTAGTAAGCATTGCATTCGAATCATGTCTGATGGCTTTTCAAGTTAACAGCAATGGAGGATCTTCGTAATCATGGGGAGTCGGGCCATCACTTGAAGCATGATTACATGGAATTGGCGTTGGACGTTGCATCTTTCATGCAGAGCCATGGGATGGAGAGAGCAACACTTATCGGGCATTCTATGTGGAACTCCCTTTGCGGGCATCCTGGATCTCTCATAATGCTAATCTACTGCCAGGGGTGCCAAAACCGCTTTGACACTTGCTCTTGAAATGCCAGATCTTGTCTCCGATGTTGTAGCCATCGACAATTGCCCAATCCATTTACCCTTGTTGGATGACTTTCCACGGTACCTAAAAGGAATGGCAAAAGTGAATGATGCCAAGGTGAAAACTCACCACGAGGCTGAGATGATCCTGCGAGAATATGAAGATGTACATGCCGCTACTCTATCTCCACCCCTTGTGAGATGGATGCTGACATTGATTGACCCAGTCTTTAACCATACGGTTATTTTTGCTGAGCAATTTTGTCAAAGATAGGGACTCGCCGTATCTAAAGTGCCGCGTTCCGTTGGATATACTCAACACGGCATTGACTCCCTTGGGCGATTTCCCGCACAAGAACGAGGCAGTCCAATTTCACAGTCCTACCCTTTTTATTCGGGCACTTCGAAGTCATTATATCCCGGAGACTGCGTTTCCACTCATGTCTTCCTTCTTTCCTCAGTCACGGATCGTCAATATAGACTGTGGACACTGGGTAGTTCAGGAGCGGCCGGAGGAGCTGCAATCAGGTGATTTACCTATTCCTTGATCCTAAAATATATCCGCTAACTTGAGTCCTGTTATAGCAGTGGTAGATTTCCTGAAGACCAAGCCTTAGAGGTTTTTGACAGCTTTAGGTCTGGATAAATCTTTCTAAGGGCGCTAGCCTAATGCACCATGGTGTTGAGGGTTGTATATGAGAGTAGAATATGGATAATACTATTATAGGGCCAAATGTGAAATATAATATAATGCACATCCACCTTCATGCGGTGCTCTTCCTATGCACCATTAGGACCATTGATGGCCTGAGAAGTAGCTCTGCCGCATTCTCAGCAAATGGCATCTCCTCGCTCCCCGTGCTATACGACGGACCAGGTCCCGGCAACGCTCGAACATATCCTCTTCATATGAGGCCAAGGCCTTTTCCAACTTGACAGTCGGAACATTCATGAGACTTGAAGCACTCCCACAGTGCTGGAGAATGCGTTCAGCTAGCATAACTGCATCGCACATCTACAATTGACCCCTTCGCCCACAAACGGGGTCGAAACGTGCGCTGCATCCCCAAGCAAAGTCACCCCAGGAGCGGCCTCGCGCTTTCAGCCAATGTCACCTAGCTCCATGCGGTGCAAAGGCCAAGCACAGAAGGGTCCCTCGGTGTTCGCAATAATGGCCTTGGGCTGTGGCGCCCAGGATGCGTAGAAATCGTCCAATGGCAGCAGCATCTGACGTACGGCTTCGAAGCCATTTCTCTTCTACCATCTCTGGTGTCGAACTGGGGCTCAGTATACAACGGATCAGTTTAGTCTGAAATCACTTCCTCCTTTTACTCGTTCGTTGACCAAGGACCCTAATTTGATTTAGACAGGGAGCTTCTGTATTATCTGTTTACCCCTTTCTTCGTGATATTCGAGAGCATCGTCCATCATCACAACCACGGACCGACAATTGAGCAGGATCTGAGTTTGTTGGCAACAATGGTAACCTACTTTGCCGACATGCGATCGCAAATGCGCCCGCTGGCTTCTGTCTGCTCCAAATTGCAACACACCGCGGTTGTTTTTCTCCAGCTGGCTCAAACTCATGTTCGTCCTAAAGCCTCGACAAAACCTGGCAGCAAAGCGACTCGACCATCAAAACAAGCCATCAGCTCAAGACTTGATGGCCTGCCACACAGGTCTGTGAGGGTCTAACTGACGCTGGTCTGGGACAACTTGATATCACCAGTTACCTAGAATGGCTGCCGGCAGACATGGACAATACATATCGGGTGCTGGAAGTCGAGATGCAAGATGCGACTGATCGTCACTCTGGCCCAAGTGATGGAACCGATTTAAGGGAATTTCCAACTCGGGGAACGACATCGGATCGCGTCTTTGATTGGTTTTCGTGGGACGCCTACTATGCCGAGATTGTCTCCTGAGCTGGCAAATCAAGGAGTACGAGGGAGTTACAAATTATGCATTATATATGACATTCCTGCTGCAGTAAATCCATCTCGACGGATAAAGATCCTCTTGTGGCACTTCGGAGTCGCATAAGTTACCCGACGCCGAACCGCCGAACCACACTGACTCTCCGACTCTCCCTCCACTTCTCTTCCCTAATTATTATCATTGCTTTTTAGCTTCTATTTACTCACCAGCATGAATGAACCATTCACCCATAGACCCCATTCCCAGCGCCGCAGCTGCCTGCTCTGTCGCTCACGGAAGGTCAAATGTGACCGACAGGAACCGTGTGGGGGTTGCATTCGAGCTGCTTCCACCTGCATTTATCCCAGTGGGACGGGGCGCGCTCCTAAGCGGCCACTGCAGTCCACGAACAACTCGGCGGTGCTGACTAGACTTGACCGGCTGGAGAGCATCATTAGACAACTGGAAAGCCAACAAACCCAGCAACAGCCCCTGGACTCATCCACAGCCTCTCCGCCACCCCAAGGGAACCAGCGGAACGGTCGTCTCGCTATTGACAGCACCTCCAGTGTCTATGTGAGCAACGTGCTCTGGGCTAGTCTGGGCGATGAGGTCTTCTCTTTACCCCCCAAGTTTACATTTCGATAAGACCTGACCAAGGACTATAGATTGAAGAACTGCGGGATTTGCTACACGAATCCCCATCGAATAACGATGACGACGACGAAGGGGGTTGGCAGGAAGAAACCGATGAACAGGAGGAATCAGTCGGCACGAGGGGGTTGAATGCCGCCATTATGGGCTTCAGGTCGCTCGCTTACTCCCTGCGAGACTGCCATCCGTCCATCTCGCAATCCGTTGCTCTGTTTGAGATTTTCCAGGCCAACGTCGCTCCCGTGGTGAAGATCTTCCACATGCCGACCCTCACCAAGCTCTTCTGGGACGCGGTCGGGTCGCTTGACACTCTCGATTGCAACACGGAGGCCCTCCTGTTTGCCATATACTATGCTGCGATCATCAGTACTACCGACCAGACCCAGTGCCCTCTTGGCCTACCTCGACCCCAGGCCCTTCGTACCTGTCGCTTTGCCGTTGAGCAGGCCCTCGCCCGCGCCGATCTGCTGAATACCCAGAACATGATCTTACTTCAGGCGGCGGCCTTATTTCTCTGTGCCCTGCGCAACGAAGATGACTCCCGAACTGTCTGGTCGCTGACGGCGTTGCTCGTGCATATTGCACAGGCTATGGGTCTCCATCGCGACGGCGCGGCCTTTGGATTACGGCCCCTGGAGACCGAACTGCGACGGCGACTGTGGTGGTTCATCGTCGGCCTCGACCAGCGCTCGTCGGAATATCACGGTTACGAACCTATTGTATCCGAGTCGTCCTTTGATACCCGGCTGCCGCTGAATATTAATGATTCCGATCTGACCGCGGACATGGTTCAGCCGCCGGCCGAGCGAGACGGCGCCACAGAGATGACCCTGAGCCTGATTGGGTTTGAATCCATCCCCATCGTGCGCAAGGTAAGCTTCATTCCACCGCACCGTCGTCAGACAAGAACAACCAGCAGTGCATCAGTTACCGAGTTGTCGTTGCCCGAACGGGAGGCACTGGCCGAGCAGCTCCAGAGCCGCCTTGAGACCCGATATCTGGCATATTGCGATCCCTCTGAACCCTTCCTCTTTGTCTCAGCTACCGTGGCGAGGCTTATCATCGCCCGCGTATGGTTGATGGTGCACTATCCTCGCAAGCGGGTGGATAGTAGTAAAGACGTATCAACAGCCCCGCTGCAGGCGAGTCTACAGGATAAGATCTTTCACCTCGCCATC
This sequence comes from Aspergillus lentulus, assembly GCF_001445615.1. Lineage (NCBI taxonomy): Eukaryota > Fungi > Ascomycota > Eurotiomycetes > Eurotiales > Aspergillaceae > Aspergillus > Aspergillus lentulus. The sequence goes on from NW_028322112.1 coordinate 102,493, forward strand.
GAGATCTTGGAGCTCTCCTGCTCCGTCTTGTGCAATCCGAGCATCGCTCACTGGGTCTGGAGATCCGATACCTACTCCCAGTGGCACGCAGTTGCCCTCGTCCTGTCCGAGATCTGTACTCGGCCCCCTTGCCAGGATTGCGACCGGGCGTGGGCAGCAGTGGAGATTCTCTATGACCGCTGGCGTATGAAGGAGCATGCGCGCAAGGGTACGTTGTGGAAGCCGATCGGGCGGTTGATGGCCAAGGCGCGTTATGTCCGTGAGATGCAGTCCGTGGCAGCCTCTGTCGGGGGTTCATCATCGGTGGTGGAAGTGAGCCCTAGCCTCCCCCAAGCTGCCCATCAGAACAATGTCACAACAACGTTGGATCCCTTGGATGATATCTTCTCTCTGCCACCCTTTATGGAGATGAGTCCCAGTTTAGATGATCTCTTTCTTGTGGACGATGACTTTGTCCAGGTAGGTATGCGGACTGGCTTCTAGTATACTTTAGACTTGACGTAGGGTTCCCTATTTTCATTAGGTTTTCCTTCTGTTGTTATGTGAATACACAGGCCATGTACTTAAAATTATCAAATTTTACTTGTTAATACTTCATATTTTCCAGCATAGCATGAACCATGAAGGCTAGCTACGTATCAACATATAGAATCCACCATCATAATATTTATAGACTCTAGCCACAGACATATCTAACGTGGCTGTTGTTTTAATTATAAGTCTATTAAAGACCAGGAGTAAACCCTTCTGTCTTTGCATTCCAATCAGAGGGGAAATGCGGACCTTCGCCGCCGTCCCATCCCCCTGCCATCATCGCAACGGCCAGAAGCAAGGAAGATGAGGCAGGGAAGTACGGAGTGGGCACCCGCGTACCGCCAATGGGATTGCCAACATCATCAAATTGAAAGACGGGGTCGAGAAGATAATCCACGGCCTGCTGTGAGTCCCCCAGTCGGGTGGCCGTCAGAGCCAGCATGGGGAAATCCCAACCGTATGAGTTGGTCAAGTTCCAAACGTGGTTGATCTTCATCATCGTCGCGTTGACGATCCCGACGTCCACACCAGGCGTGGGAGGGAGAAGGCCGTAGACGGCAATCTGGCTGGGATGGTCGGAAATGTAATCGTACGTGGTCCACATATCCGGAAGATCTGCACAAATGGCGTACGCTCCGTCAGTCACGGGCAAAGGAGCCAGATTATCATGAACATGTACCCATTCAGATGGAACAGGTTGACCTTGTCGACGCTTCCACTCAGATGCAATTCGCAGACCGAAGCGCCAGTATGCCAATTCGAAGGTGGGATTGTATGTTGAATTCGGGTTCGTGTTCTCCGACGATGGGTACATTGGCGGACCTAGATCGTACACCTGCGTCGAGGTATTCCACCACGCATACGAGGCCATGAACTCGGCGAGTTGCGTCAAGACGGTGTCCCATTTCCTGAGAGTCTGAGCCGTGGGAAAGGCGCGATACTCCAGCTCGGCGAAATACATCGCGTGCGGCTGCTGCCAGATCAACAGCGCATTGATCTCGCCCGGGGCTGATCGACCGGATGGATCACTCATCTTACCCAGTCGAGCGCCTGAGTATCCTTGTTCTTTGGCGCGCTCGATGGACGAGGGAAGAAAGCGATTGTATACTCCGAGACTACGGTTGAGGAGCTCCCATTTACCCCATCGGGCCCAGTGGCCAAGATGCCAAAAGACCATCTCAAGATGGAACTTTCCGTACCATCCGTTGTTTTGCAGACCTGATTCTTGAGGAGGGTCCCTTCCCGCGCAATTGACGGCGAGGAGATACTGCGAGAGAATAATGCGCCGCTGCAGTTCTTTGGTGTCTGAGCTTTCGGTGGCCGTGAGGTCGACGAACGATCCAGATTCCCAGTACTCGGCCCACCAGTTCGCTGATTCTGCTTTTACTTTGTTGAACGTGCTGACCTCGGCGCTGTTCGTTAGGGTATAGGCGGAACTGAAGGAAAACGTGGTCTTTCCAGATGGGTTCAGGACATATCGATGGGTTCTGTTGATCGGACCGCTGATGCTGCCTTGCGGTAGCCACGAAATGCTGTTGTAGTAGGTTGTTCCACCCAGAGAATGTTGAATTACGGCTTTCTGGTGGTCATGGACGGAAATCCTCGTTGTATGGTTTGATACAGCATTCCAATCACCGACAAACGGCGCTTGAAATGACGCTGCCCCGGTTGTCAGGGGATAGTCGAAGAAGACACTTAATGAACCATTTTGCAGAAGCTGCGAATCTACGCGCACCGCAACCGCGTCCGAGCTCGGGCTTCCAACGGTCTGCACAACTACCTTCTTCCCTCCGAGAACGAACTCGGATGTCAAAAGTCCAGTATAGAGATCCAAGGTCTGCGACATGCTGGACAAGTCTGCCAGCGAGATATTCTTGCCATTGTACAGCAGACCAATCCTTCCGAGGTTGACACGATGTGGATTCGCCCTCAGCCAAGTCGAGATGGCTGCCTCGGCCGGATTTGGCATATCATAGTTTACCAGTCTGCCATGAGTCCACCAGTCCAGTCCCGTAAAGTCGGAGGGATCATCCTGGCCCGGTTCGGTAGGCAGAGAGTCATTGGCCCAACACCAGGAGGACAGAATATTGTACGGCAAAATGGTCTGCAGCCCGGTAATATCAGCTCCAAAGGCAAAGTTGCCATTTCCCACCTGGATGGGAGTCGTGGAGGACAAGTTGGTCCGGACGGGATTGAAGCGACGGACGACCTCCCGCCGGTTTATCCTCGAGCCATTTCCCCCCGCCGCGAGGGCCAGAAATATGAGTATTATAGCCTTCAACAGGCTGGAGAACGCCATGATGATTCGCTGGTCTTGGCGCCCAGATGACGAATGGTCTACATAGAAGCGGACAGTCTATCGCTTCTACGATCTGTGAACCCCAGATGCAATGTTAGAAGTAGACATGATTAATCCGGGATGAAGTCCCAAGGATCTGCACCATCACCACTTTTGATGATGTCTCGGTCTAATGTGGACCGACCAGTAACGATCAGACCCTGCAGATCTGCTTGTTCCATTTATTCCATTGGTGCAAAAACCAGATCCTTTCAGACGCGGACTAGGAGACGCAAGTTCCATCCATCCATACGGCAAGTTATCCAGTTGGAGCCGTGACGTCGACGAAACCGTCTTTGATCTAAATCCCGTACCCCGCGCTGACATTTCCGCTTAGACAAAGTATTGAGGTTTTTGGCAGGCTGTATGATTCAATATCGGACAAGTAGACCCTGAGGGGTCTTTCAGAAGATTTATAAAGAAGTAACAGAATTAAGTAATTTAATAGATATGCTAGTACCCTTAAGAACATTTATATTCATTATATTACTATTATTATACATAAAATAAAGAGATTAAAGACTAGTTATACTATTCACTATAGAGTTGCATAACCGAACTGCTAAAAACGAATCCAACCCTCACCAACCCTGCGGCAGTTCGATTCCGGTGCCTAGCCTGGGGAATCGCACCAGTTCCAGGTAGCTATTGGCTTGGCGGCGAGCCATTTTGAGCTTCAGGGCGAATCATCGCGCATTGACTAGGGGAATATGGATTTCTCATCTCGCTTAAGCTCGCTGGCGGCTCGGCGCGCATAAAACTATGCTACCATTCGCTCCCTTCCGATTCATATGGGACTTGAGTTGAGGCTGATAAAAAGCACTCTGATCCCTGATTGATTGACAGACACGTGGAGTTTGATCGTCCTCCCTGTTTCTAGAGAATGATTTCATAGTAATAGATAACGAAGACAGAATATCGCATTCGCTCGCAGTTGTCGCCTCAAGATGAGAGGCCCTGATATTCTATCTGCTTCAATCCTCCTGTGCGGTGCTACAGCTGTTCAAATAGCCAGGCAGCCCGAGCTCACCGTTCATTACCCCTATCAACACCAACACACACTGGGAACTTCCAACGAGAATGACACAAATTCCGCGCCCGATTTCCCCGGCTTCCAACTATGGAGCGAAACGGACAAACTAGACGCCAAAACGCTGTCAAAACTCAGCCCGGCATGCAGGGCATCCATGACACAGAGGATATACTGTCACAAGAAGACACGATCTCTGCAGCGCCTTGGGCGTCGGAGGTGGGGTCTGGGTCTGGGAAGCGACGCGCTCAGCGATCTTGTCTGTGCCAGCGGCTGTGGGGAGTCCATCGCCGCGTGGTTTAAGGGCGTCGAACGCGATTGCGCGACATTAGAGGAGAGAATCCTCTTTCCGGCCCAGCGTGGTGGGCAGTTGTGGGCTGCGTGGAACGAGACTTGTCTTAAGGATGAGGAAACAGAGAGATATTGTGGTGGTAAGTTCTTCTTTTCTCCGTCCGTCGCGAATGGTGTAGGCATGGTGCTCACCTACATTATATGGGCAGATGTTATGGACGACTTCACGACCTCTTTCATTTTCATGAATCAAATGCCGGTCGAAGAACTCTGCTCCTTCTGCAACGTGCAATGGCACCAAATGATGCAAACGTCCCCCTACTCTCTCTACGACAGAAACTACAAATCGAACCTCGAACGCATCAACAGCGCCTGCAACCTCACCCTCCCGACAGCTATCCCGAACCTCATGCTCTTCGAAAACCCATACATAAAGTGGGACCGGTACTGCCCGGGGACCCATCTTTCGTATACCACTTCAGCAGGGGATACGTGCAACAGCATCGCGGCACAGTTCAATGTTTCCTCAGCAGCTGTCCGCTCGGTGAATTGGCCGCCTATCGACTGTTTCGCTATTCCCGAGGGTACGAGGCTGTGTATCCCGTTTGGGTGTAAAACTTATACCCTGAAGGATGGGGATACGTGCGAGTCAATTGAGCGGCAGTTGGACTTGAAACCATGGTGGCGACTCTCGGCGATTCGGGAGTATAACCGTTGGGTGAATGAGGATTGTTCGAATCTACATGAGGTTAGTGACACTCTTTACGGGCATGTTATCTGTGTTGGCCCGACCGGTAAGTCGATCCTGGACGCATAAAGCTTTGTTCTAGTTTGACTTGTAGTCAACATGAAGTGGCTGGCTAAACGTATAGTATCCAAAAGCAAGTTGGCCTTGCGCTACTTATTACGCAATGAAGTATGCAGTTTGATTCTAGTGGATGTTAACACACTTAAGGCTACATTATCATGCTAATAATAGTGCTATTAGCACCAAACTTCCTTCTGATAATACTAAAATTTTTTGGCGCTCATAACCCTCGCGCGGTTTATCTATTACTTTCAGGTTTATGACGGCATCCACGGGGCGCAAGACCGAGACCTATTCGAAAAGGCCGTCAAGCTTGAAGTATCTCTTGCGGTAACTGAAGGGCTTGACTGCTGGTACTACAAAGTAGTTAGATCAGCGTCCCGATATTTGGCTTCTATCTATCACGAGAGGGCTGTCGAAACGGCGAAGGACGGTTACCGTAGTGACTTCTGGCCTTGAAAAGTTACCTGACTGTGAAGTTACGGACCAAATCAGAGAAAGGAAAGAACGGCATCTCAGATCATTTAGGTCATCCTGGACAAGTCGCCCTGCGAATTAGTTCAGATTCATAAACCAAGACACTCAGTCCTACAGCTTGAACAGGTTCTCCCAATGTCTCGGTGTATATTACCGAAAGCACTTACACGCACAGATCGCAAAGTCCTCGCGGCAAGACTGTTTCCAAGGACCGATCAACCAAGCATTGGATATACTTAGCAATGCAGGGCCCACGAGCCGTATTGGTGCCCTCATCGAGCTCCTGAGCTGTCTTATTTGCGCAGGGGGTTTGAAGAACGCCTCTGCAGCGGCGGCTGTCCTCTTTGGCCAGCCCTCCGGTTTGCCAAATAATGAATTCCCTTCCACGCTGAGCCGGTTCGATCCTGTGCTAGTGTGGCCTTTTGCGATGGCCTCTGCTTGAACGTGGACAACCGTTGCAATGTCTACAAAAGGAAACAGAAGGAGCTGCACTTCTGCACGGAATGTCCCGGCATCGTCTTTTGCGAGAGTTGTTTCCCACCTTTAAAGAAAAGGAAATTGCCGTTCAGAAAGTGCAACGCTGAGCCTGAGTTCGTGCAGTTCTGGCCGGTCCCAGAGGAGGCAAAGGGTATTGCGGGTAACGTGACCGAAGACTCGATTGAAATTCGGGAAGATTGGGTGGAAGCGCGAAGTGTGAAGGTGCCACGAGGCTCTGCCTATAAAGCTGTGCCTACTCTTACAAGAAAGAAATACGGGTCATATTACATTGCAGTGGATGAGTGGTCTGAGCAGTCAGTCTCGAATTGGGAGTCACGGTGACAAATCTACATTGCTTGAACCAGCGTTTGTGGCCGACTGACAAGTACTGTATTTCTGAAGCCATATATAATCGAATATGCTAATAGTTTATTGTCCACGCTCTGCTAATCTGGTACTTAGCTTGATTAGGTTTAGGAACGGGGTGAAGTCCCAAAGGCTCTGCACCATCACACACTTTTGGAGGTTGTCTCGGTCTAGTGTGGAGCGACCAGTAATGATCGGACCCTGCAGATCTCCTTATTTCCATCATTCCATTGGTGCAAAAACCAGATCCTTTAGGAAACGAACTACGTAAGTCCCCTCCATACGCAGTTTTCCAGATGGGAGCCATGATGTCGGCAAACTGTCTTTTGATCTAAATATCCGTACCCCGCGTTAACATCTCCGCTTTGACAAAGGATTGATTTTGGCAGACCGGATGATTCACGTCCCTGAAGTGATAATACATATCTACTATAGCTTATCATCTTTGCCAAGCTACACCTCTGGTAGCGCGAGTCTCGGAGGAGAATAAATGCCGACTTCAGCTGTTCCTGCACTCACCTTGACTTCCAAACAAAAGCTCTGGAAGACTGCCAAGGGGGCAATATATTTCCATCTACCATTAATCTTGGATAATTGGCCGGCAGGCTATTTGCTATTCTCTATCAAGGTCATTGGTTTGTTAATAGCCTGTGTACCATAGCCAAGCCAGATGCCCATTACTGTTCTTGGAAGACAGCAGATGAAGGGTATATATTATGGGTCTTGTTACTTCGTCAGATATTAGGCACAGTATCGTCAGATCTCATAAGGTATTCAGTTTCAACAGTCCAAAATGTTTGGCCAATCTATTGTTCTTGCGGCCGTTTGTCAACTTTTGACCCTGACAGCTGCCCTCCCTACAGAGTCTGATTCCCTTTCCCAACGTCCCAGTATTGAGGTGACACCTCAAGGCGCTTTCAAGCCTTTTCCGTTCTCCCCTGCAAGGCACAAGACTTGCCATATCAAATCCCATGGAGATGGGAGTGATGACTCCAAGTACATCCTCCGTGCGTTTCGCAAATGCAGCCCGGGCGGCCGCGTTGTTTTCGACAAAGACAAGGTGTATACCATTGGCAAGGCGATGGATATCAGATTTCTAAAGCGGGTTGACATTGGTATGTATACCACTGTCTGAGGAACATGTGTATTTACATATACGTGATAGATATCCAAGGTAAAATCGTCATGACCAATGACATCGATTATTGGCTGGCCAATTCCTTCAAGTACGCCTTCCAGGACAGCTCAAGCTTCATTCAAATTGGAGGCGCCGATATCAACATCTACGGCGGCGGGGAAATCGACGGCAACGGTCAGGCCTGGTGGGACGCTAGGATGAACAACAAGACGATCCAGCGTCCTATCCTGGTCACGTACATGGATTTCCATGGTGGATCTGTGGCCAACATCACTCTCCGCAACTCACCGAACTGGTTTCAATTGGTGTATAGCTCGAGCAATATCGTCTTTGACAGCATGTATCTCAATGCTTCATCAAGCAATAGCAATCCGACAGCTAATTCAGGTGAGTTGCCTACCTGGTACGCGGTTCTCAGGGCTAACTCTGCTAGATGGATGGTACGTTTGACCTGGCATGAAACCAGTCTGAATTGACTCTTATAACACAGGGATACGTATCGGTCTGATAACATCGTAATCCAAAACTCTCGCATTTTCAACTCCGACGGTGAGTCACTGTAACCGTTCGATGATGGTGATCTTCTGACATGGTTAGACTGCGTATCATTCAAGCCGAACAGTACGAACATCCTCGTGCAGGTAATATCTCACAAGCGTACGTTACCAGACCAGAACTGATCATCTCTGGCAAGAATCTGTACTGCAATGGTTCCCATGGTATTTCCGTCGGTTCTCTTGGCCAATACGTCGGTCAGGTAGACATTGTGGAGAATATTCTGGTCTATAATACGTCCCTGAACAATGCCTCGGTAGGTGATGCGCCACTACCTTCCAGAGCGGGATGCAGAAGCTGACTCGTCTCGTCAGGACGGCGCTCGTATCAAAATCTGGCCTGGAGCAATTGGCAACTCCACCAATACTGGCGGCGGCAGTGGCTGGGTACGGAACGTAACCTACGATGGCATGCACAACTATAACAACGACTGGGCCATTGAAATGACTCAATGCTACTTTGCGCCTAATCAGACCGCTTGCAATGAGCATCCGGTATGTTCGGTTGCTGTACATACAAACTCGGCTGATAGTCCTAGGCTTCGCTCATTATCGAGGACGTTCTGTTCAAGAATTTTGACGGCACTACCAGTAGAAAGAGGGCGCCTTATATTGCTACACTTGTCTGCTCTAGCCCAGATGTATGTTTTCTTTTGGATGTTCCTCATAGTCCGCTTTGATTGACAAAAACAGGTATGCAAGAATATCCGCACTGAGAATATCAATGTCGTCAGTCCATCCGGCACTGACGATGCTATTTGCACTAATGTAAGTCCTCAGGTTACCCGGCGTAGACTCTAAGGTACTGACAACCTGCAGATGGATCGTTCCCTTCTCGACCTCCGCTGTACCAAGGGTTGATAGTATTATATATTTATCTTGGCGGAGTTTGATGCAGTTACGCCGTTCCTGCATATTCTGAAACAAAGCAGTAGTATGAAGTCTGATATGTATCAATTATTGCTGTCCCTCCCAACAATCACGCAATGCAATTAGTTTATTTTTGTTGAGAGAGCTCTTGGCGGAGTCAGCCGCACACTTGTTCCTAATTGGCTGTCATAGGTAGTCATGGTAGAATAATGATCTGATAGGGTGTACGGCTCCAGGCTCCAGCGCATTCATCTGCCGCTCAGCAGAACAGCCAATGGTAAACACGAACCTACAAGCCCATTGAGGCTGGGGCTTATGTCGGTCAAACTCAGACTGGTCCCCACAATGCACTGTTTGTTCCCCGGCGCCAGTTTCCCACTTTAGAAGACTGAGTCAACGGCTTTTAACTTAATCAGCCAGTATCAGGGTCCTAATCATGTGTTTCTATTGCCTCCCATTCAAGCGCCTCAAATTAACCCGTATTGTTGATTGGCTGTGCGCGTTGTTGTCTCAGTGTCTGCCTGTCACGATGTAACGTAGGGCATGGATTACCCGCACTAACTCTGGTTGACCCACAACCGTGTTACGCCGCACAGCATCCATTCGAGTTTCGCGCGACGACAACTCGCTGCTAATACATGTTAGTTTATTGCTGATAACAGGGATTCGAGATCAAGTGGACAGGCGATTCTACCTAGGGACTACGCTGTCAGATTGATCCTCTGAGTCGTCGGAGGAACCGAGGACAGATCCTCTCTCCCCAGGCCAAAGGGAAAAGAAACAAACTTTTAAAATGACAGAAAATTTTATCTAATGACATGGCAGACACGTCATTTTGACATGATTCCAATCCCACCTGTATCTCTGCGATCTGCGTCCAGTCACAGACCTAGGTCGGGTTGGTTCTTTTTTAGATTAGATTTTTTTCCCTTGTACCTTTTCTGCTTTTCAGACTCGTCTTGATTATTATTATCACAGGCCCAGACACACTTTCCTGCCAAGCCACAAACACGAAAAGGCACTAATGCATGCCCGATAGATCATCTCACAAGTGTATTATATAGAAGGGACTGGTCCCTGACATCGGTCGCGTCCAGATCTTACACTTTCCTGTTTCCCTCCTGAATCGGTGTACCTTTTACATGCATTCCCATGTACCTCAATAATGCAACCCGCGTCCTGACTGCGGCTTTTCGCGGGACATCCTCCTTTGCGGATCGCATGTCCGAGTACTGGCAATCATGGCCTAAGAAGAGACAAAAGCATGCTTTTGTGGTCATCGTGACTGTGGTTTTGTTTTGTCTTGGTCTGAAACTAGGATCTGACCTGTTCTATGCCCATTACTGGGATCGGACGACAATATCCAGCTTTCCAAACACGCCCTACGTTGATTACTGGGAGTGGGAGACAACGACCCGCTTCTCGAATGCGCACAGCGCCAATGAAACCCAAGAGAACAGTGGTGGCGAGGACCTTTGCGGCTCCTTCCCATCATACCACCTCTCGCGCGTTCAAGTCGTTCTCAAAATCGGCAGTACAGAGCCTCCTAATCGTGTTGATACCCATCTGGCCACTGTTACCCGCTGCATAACTAACCTCATTGTCGTTTCTGACCACGAGTCGGAAATCAACGGTCATCACGTTCACGATATTCTCGCAACTCTGCCAGAGAGCTTTTGGGGGAATAGCCCTGACTTTCAGGCGTATAGCGCGCTCCAGCGCGGCGAATACAAGACGGTGGGGGGTTCTCAAGGTTGGACACTTGACAAATACAAGTTCCTGCCCATGGTCGAACGCGCTTATGAAATGAATCCCACTGCTCAGTGGTTTGTTTTCATCGAGTCCGATACATACGTCGTGTGGGACAATGTGTTTCGTCTTCTTGACCAGTTCGACCCGTCTGTTCCTTTATACTTTGGCTCCCCAACTCCGGGAAGGGACCACTCTTTCTTCGCCTATGGGGGTGCTGGGTTTGTGCTGTCCACTGCCGCGGTCCAAAGGCTGGTGACTCGTATGGGGGAAACCAATGGCGTGTACAGTCAGCCTTCGTTGAGTCAGCGTTATAAGTGGTTGATCAATAAGGATTGTTGCGGTGATTCCATACTGGGATGGGCACTCTACCAAAGTGGAGTGAAGCTGTCTGGGATGTGGCCGATGTTCAATCCACATCCTGTGCATGGGGTTCCGTTTAATGAACACCATTGGTGTCAGCCAGTGATTAGCATGCATAAATTATCGTTGGAAGATATGGCGGGGCTGGCGCGATGGGAGAATCAACGGGACCGAAAGGTATGTCTTTCTTCCTTGCCTTCGCTGGTATGTCACCAACAACTCCTAACGTTGACACTTTTTAGCTTCCATTGCTATATGCCGACCTGTTCAAGTACACAAAACTTGGCACACTCGACTATAAAACGGACTGGGACAATGGTGACTGGGGCGGATGGCAAGAACCGCCCGAATCACCCGGCCATAAGTCTGTTGAAGCCTGTGCGGAAGCATGCCATGAGCATCCCCGGTGTTTCTCATATACCTATGTCCATTCTGGTCGCTGTGTTTTCGTTCCATCGATGCGACTAGGCGCGCAAAAACCCGCCACAAAAGACACCACCCTATCAGCCGGGTGGGACCTGGAGAAAATCAAGCAGTTCCGGGATACCCACAAATGCCAGCGACCTCAGTGGGTGAAGCCAAGTACGGAACGCATTTTTTGACGAATATATATGACTACCTACCCTTGCTACCTATAGACCCTTCCCATGTCGGCAATCTCTTCATATTTTTTGACATCGGACGACCTCGATCTATAGACCCGATGTCTACCCCTGATGAACAGCGTTATTTGGCAATGATCACGACCACAAATTTGTCTCAATGCTTAACAGATGGTTGGATAAATGGTTGCGATTTACGGGAGAATGCCTAAGGCATTCATCTATTTTATGTATATTAGAAGGAGCTGATGTATTGATGACGCAGCGCTTGCCTCGTCCTAGTTCTGAAATTGCAAAAAAATGTTATAATTTACCAACTGTAACTTGTTGTGCTATATCTTCTCGCAGCAGACAGCGGAGACATATTGGTCACAATATACCCTGCTGTTCTGCCATCATCTCTCCTATATAAAGATGATTTTCGAATATCCGAGTTGTAGACATCCCCTGGGACCACATTTCCATGACTTGAGGATGTGTAATTTCAACAACTGCAGGTCATCTCCCTTTCTGCTAGTTGACGACTTCCAGGCCGGTTAATATCGTGATCTATTTGAGACATTGCTGTACCACTACCCAGGTTACTTGAAGATCGTTAATGACTATCATCAATCAACCTGATTTGAGGTGTTATGCGGGGTACTCCACCGGGAATACAAGCTCATTGGAGGAATAATTCCAAGACCTAAATTATCCGGGGATGAAGCCTAAGAAAGCTTGGGGAATCCTAGGAGGATCTATAGATCATTCCTTCGACTCCACAAAGGATAGCTTCAATTCGACTTTATCCGCAATTTCCCACGTCTTTTTATGAAGGGACAGTTTCCCACCGAGATGATTGTGCAATTGTTTCGTTGTCAAGACAATAGACAAAATGAGGCCTTCTTCCGCTCTTCTTGCCCTGGGCCTCCTCCCTGAAGCTCTTGGCAAGGGTACTCGACCAGCAGAAACATACAAATCCTGCCAAAGGATCACCCCCGATCCTCTTCAGGGCTGTCCCCATGGCACTCTGTTTGTCAGCCAGACCGACCATCGAGCTCATTTCAAGTCTATCCAGGCGGCCATCCACTCGCTGCCCAATGATACCTCTTCCCATGTCATCCTTATCGGCGCTGGAACCTATGTGGAGCAGCTCAACGTGACACGCTCCGGGCCTCTCACGCTCCTGGGCCAGTCGAATCGCCCCTGGCAGCGGGAAAGCTATGGTGATATCGACACCAACACCACCATCCACAACGATGTTCAAATCTACTGGAATGCAGCCAACCACAATGCCGCATTCCCGGACAATGTCTACACCGGCGTTCTGACTGTCGGTCCTACCTATAACGCGACCATTACCGGCGCAGGCCCAACAGGATATCCGGTGCCTGCCGACACCCCTTTTGGATGCTCCGACTTCCGCGCGTACAACATCGATTTTCGCAACGAGTACGTTCCATATTCATATGGACCTGCCCACGCTGTTGGCTTGGGTTATGCAAACGCAGGTTTCTACTCTTGCGGTCTTTACAGCTACCAGGATACTGTATGTTGTTGAAGAACCTGTGACAGATCACCGCTGACGAATACAGTTGTACGTTGGCAAACTCGCCAATGCTTATTTCTACGACAACGTGATTGCGGGCCAGACCGACTTTCTCTACGGCTTCGGCACGGCTTTCATCGAAAAGACGACTCTCTCCCTGCGCGGGTGTGGTGGTGGCATTACAGCCTGGAAGGGCACCAACACCACTGTTGAGAACAAGTACGGTGTCTACATTGCCGATTCCCAGGTCATCGCAGCCAATACATCCATCGGAAATGACATCAAGGGAAGGTGCTCGCTGGGACGTCCCTGGAATAACCTCCACCGATCGATCTTCATGAACACATACTTCGATTCCAGCATTCTCCCTGCGGGATACACGGTATGGAAGGGAGCACCGAACAACAACTTCATCAATGAGACCTTGATGGCGGTGTATGGTGTCTACGGGCCTGGATACAATCAGGCCGCGGAGAAGAATGGCAATGTCACCCGGATTTTGGACAGAAAGGGAGTGGCGCCGTATGCTCGTCCCATTGATGTGTTCATGACCCCGGACGGTCATCAGCCCAATATTGCCTGGTTGGATCCGATCGCGGCGAGCACTGGAAGGCCTTAAGACCCGTAGCTGGATGGCACGAGTAATCAGCGACACATGACAATCCCTATAACAGTTTTCTGGGTTGGACTAGGTAGATTAGCTGAAGCGCAGAGTTAGCTTTGTCATTGCAGCGATAGCCTCAGTGTCCCTCAATGTACCCTTCTTCTTACGTATCCGAGCTAATTTATCCTTTGACAGGAGTCGAACAATGTCCGTGTCGCCCACGATGACATGGTCGCTCCGACTTGCATCCGCCTTGTCTCCGAGTAGAGGCCGACTTGCGTCGCCGTAGCCAATGAGAAAGGAGGAAAGCTCGTTTGCCCGTGCTTCTGGCGGACCCCCACATGGAAATGTGTGGGGTAAAGCAAAATTCCCCAGATCATGCTGCAAGGGTCCTGACTCCTGACTATTGTGGCGCTCGAGAATAAGAGGGAACTTACGATATGCAGATACGCTGAATATAAATAGTGCCATATGTCCGGGATCTCATGCATGTCCTCCACAGCCAGGATCGTCTAGCACGCACTCGAGTGTGCTTTGCTGGCCGTTTTGCTAAGAATCCAATCGCGACATGACCATGTCCAACAATCCAGACGCTATGGAGGGAGAAAAGCCTCGACCTCTCGCGGAGGGCAAGAAGGCCGCCCGCAAAGAACAGTCCATGACACTTTGGCAAGCGGTACGCTTGTATCCCAAGGCCGTGGGCTGGTCCGTCCTCCTCTCGTCGACATTGATCATGGAAGGATACGATTTGGCACTGCTCGGCTCCATGTATGCCTCTCCGGCATTTAATAAGAAATACGGGTTTCAGTCTGCGTCCGGCAAATGGACGGTTCCGGCCTCGTGGCAATCGGCACTCTCCAACGGGGCCCGAGTGGGCGAGGTCATCGGGTTGCTCATCAACGGTCTGATTTCGGAACGACTGGGATACCGCTGGACAATGGTTTCTGCGTTGGCGGCAATGAACGCCATCATCTTTCTCTTCTTCTTCGCTGTCGATATCAAAATGCTGCTCGCTGCAGAGATCCTGGCCGGTATTCCCTGGGGCATCTTCCAGACTTTGCCCGCCGCATATGCCTCTGAAGTGTGCCCGGTGGTCCTCCGTCCGTACTTGACGACCTTTATCAACATGTGTTGGGTAATTGGCCAATTCGTGGCGGTGGGCGTGAATCGCGGATCCATACAAAGAACCGACCAGTGGGCGTACCGGATTCCCTTTGCAGTGCAGTGGGCATGGCCGCTCCCGATCCTCATCGGAATCCTCTTCGCCCCCGAGTCACCCTGGTGGCATGTCCGACGGGGTAATCTCCAGGGTGCTAAACGGGCCCTGCAGCGGCTTACTTCATCCAACGATCCGAACTTCGACCCGGACGAGACTATCGCCATGATCCAGCATACAAACGAGCTAGAGAAGGCGCTTGCGAGCGGCACAAAATACACCGATTGTTTCAAGGGGACGAACCTGCGCCGCACAGAAGTTGTCTGCGTAGTTTGGCTGGTCCAGACACTGTGCGGGCAGAACCTCATGGGTTACTTTGCGTACTTTTGTGTCCAGGCTGGTCTCCCGACGGTGCATTCCTTCGATCTCTCATTGGCACAGTATGCGCTCGGCTTCATTGGGACAGCAGGATCGTGGTTCCTAATGACTTACACCGGTCGTCGCACACTGCATGTCTGCGGTCTGGCAAGCTTATTCACTCTGCTCATCATCACAGGTAGTCTTTCCTTTGCGCCGGGAGATGATAGTGCAGCCAAGTGGGCGATTGGTGCGATGTTGATCATCTTCACTTTCTGCTACGACTTTACTATCGGACCGGTGACGTATTCACTGGTGTCAGAACTGTCGTCCACCCGACTCAAGGCCAAGACGATCGTGCTGGCGAGAGTCGGATACAACGTCAGTAACATTGTGGTCAATGTGCTCACCAACTATCAGCTCAACTCGACGGCCTGGAACTGGGGTGCCCGCAGCGCATATTTTTGGGCGGGAACATGCCTTGTCTGCTTCGTCTGGTCGTATTTCCGCCTGCCGGAGCCCAAGGGAAGGACGTATGAGGAACTGGATCTGCTGTTCGAGCAAGGAGTGTCGGCGCGCAAGTTCAGAGAGACGGTGGTTGATCCATACGAGGGCGAGGAGGACCACGTGGAGGTGCGAGAGGAGCACCACAAGGACTAATGAGATTATATAATATATGTCCGTGATCTATTATCATTGAAGTCAGAGTAATCAATGTCTAGAACACTTTTGTGTGGGCTGATGTATCCCTGCATAGCGTTGCATTAGGTCTTACGCTGGCCCCACTGGTCCCTTGCCTTGTTATTTAATCCCGCTCATCCATCCTCAACTCTCCTGCATCCCATCCTCTATCTACCGGACTGATCATCATCATGGCCTCTGGACTCATCTTCGATCCCCTGCAGCTACTCCGCCTCGCGCCATTAGCCACCAGCACAGGCAGCCTCGTGCATGCCCTGGTTGAGCTGTTCACCAACTCGGCCTTCCTCCAACCATCTATCCGGAAATCCTCCGACGCAGTCCTGCCGAAATGGTACACGTACGTTTTCAATCGCCAGATCGTTTCCGTCCTTGCGCTTAACCTAGCCACCATTTCCACCGGCCTATCAAATATTCTACTGAGTCGGTCTCGCAGTGCTCTTCCCCTGTCGCGCACAACGTTCTACTGGGCCGGCGTTGCGGGTGCGGTGGCGCATCTCTTCTTCGTGCCGTTTGTGGCGCCTCGGATTCAGCGTATAGTCGAGAACAGCAATGAGAATGGAGCAACTGTGGAGATGGAAGAGTGGCTGGGATTTCATCGCATTAGGATGTTCGTTGCCGATTTGCCGGCATGGTTGGCATTTGCGGGAGCCGTCATGGTGGTATAAGCATCTATACAATGGAATATGTGCAGTTTTGCACGATATCCACAGAGACCAGCCGTAAATTGATTGCAAGTCCAGTCACTGTAGATCTCACACTATCGTTAGGAACTGAGGTCTCTTTTCATTCCCTTTATATCGTTTAATCTTGGCGTGGGATGACTCGGAACACCCCCACCGTTTCTCCGTTTTTCGATCCTCCCCGCAATTTCTCTTCATGCAACCAGCAATCAGACCTAAAGATGCCCCGCGACACGCAGATGGTCAAGCAAGCCTGCGATGCCTGTCGACGTCGTAAAGTCAAATGCAACGCCCAGAGACCCTGCAGCCAGTGTCGATCGGCCGGGCTAAGCTGTCGAACATCGCTGGTGCGACAGAAGAAAGGACGGCAAGGCCAGTCGGCCAACGTTCTTTCTGAATTGCGCACTCAGAATGCTCAAGACCATGAGCCATCTAACCCTACAATTGCAAGTCCAACGGTGGCTACTCCTCTTGTGAATCCAACTAGCGGACGATGTCGATTTGGGCGCAAGGAAAATGTCCTTCCTCGGGAGCTGATCCGGGATTGCTCCGAGTACTTCTTCGCGCGCATGCAAGGCACTGTTCCCATTTTACAGGCGAAAACCTTCCAGGATTATGTGGATCAGATGGATCATCGTATCCATGCGTATTGCCTGGTGGTTTCCTTTTGTGCCTTTGTCATGATGCAGACGGGGTATTCCTCCTCGCAAGCTGCAGGCTCAAGATGGACCCAGAGTATGGACGCCGGGCGCGAATTGCTCGATGAAGCGACAGAGGCGCGAAGGCATTTTGATCCGCTCACTGTTCCTGTCCGGCAGAGCATCACCATCGCGTTTCTTCTGTACGGCTGTCATATCGCCTTGGGGAATCAGCGCCACGCCTACTATTTCCTACGGGAAGCCACCACCTTGTACACGGCTGGCATGTTGGATACTCAAGCAGGCGCATTAGACGGCGATGAAAACAATTCCTCTTCTGGCAAGCTCTTTTGGCTGCTTCTGATTTCGGAACGGTACTTTCCCTCATTTGACCCATGTAGAATAGTCCTAATTCAACCAGAGCCCACGCCATTCGCAGACATCGGCCCGTCACCCTACAGGTCACCGCCAACAGTCCAACTCTGGAAGATCCTTCACCTGAAGACACATCCACTATTGGATTCCGCTGTCTGGCCGACCTCTATCGCCCGTTTGACGAGTCGTTCCTTGGACTCTGGAACGGTACGCATGCCACATGCTCCCGCGAGTCGCTCATTCTTCTCGACAAACATATTTGTGATGCAGTTCCTCCCGATCTCGAGCTGCCGGATATCCCAATGGCGGACCTCCGTGTCTCGCAACAGTGGCTGCGAACCATGATCTGGCAATTATCCACCACCGCGGGCTTTCTGTCCAGCAAAGCCAGCCATCCGTGCATGGAATTTCGGTATCCGCTACAAATTGCCAGAGACCTGTCTTTGGCGACGTGGAAGCTGTCAACGCAGAGTATGGAAACGCATGGGATTGGACTGGTTGGTTAACCTTTCCCATCTGTACAGAACAATGCTGATAACGTGACAGATTGAGAAAATCTTCGAAGTGGCCTGCACCCTCACCGATGTGATGGCTTGTCTATCGGCAGCGGGACTGCGCTCTTCCGGGTTCAACTTGGGCCCGCAGGATTACTTGAAGCATTTCTTCTCGCTTGTGCACACTCTCCCCGGTGGCCGACAACGGTTTCTGCCATTGCTGTTAACAAAGGTGGGACAGACCTTGCCGTCCATGCTGCAACCCATCACACAGCACCTGAATCTTCCAGCAGCGACCGTGGAGACTTCTGTGCCGGCCGAAAAGGCTGACTCGGAAGCCTTTGGCGACATGTGGCCGGATGACCAATCGTACAGCGACTTCAACTACGCTGAGATGAGTCGGATTGGAGACAAGACGCCGGAAATCGATGAAGCGTTTATGCAGTATCTGCAATCGAGTCCTTGATATTCTATACCAACATCTCTCGTAACATCAAGCGACAAACAAAGCTATAAAGGAACAGACATAAGAGAGACAACCAAGCCAGCAAAAAGCAACTTCACATCCATCTGGATATTAATCGCTATACTGCCAGGGCTGCTCTCTCTCCCCGTCGTCAAAGGCACTGCAGTTGGCATATTCACCGCCGTGGTAGCCGGTGACGGCACCGGAGTCGCAGCGGGCACCGCATCCTTGCCTGTCCCGATTTCAAGGATGGCATCCTCCCCGGGATTGAAGTTTGTATTGGCCATCGAGATCTCGCGATTGGCTAAATCAAAGACGACATACGTGCTACGGAGAAAGGTATCGCCCAATACGGGGATTCCACCGGTAGTTGTATAGATACCGAACACGCACAGCACAGTGTCTCCGTCCATGTCGATCCCGTTCAAAACGAGCTCGTGGATACTGACATCGATACTGATACCGGAGAAGTCGAACGTCAGAGTGATGTCTTTGTCTTTCATGGAGCACGGGAGAACCGGGACATCGTACTCGGCGTTGTGTGTGACTCCAAGATCAGAGTAGATCTTTGTGGTGAGCGATAGGGGTAGGTGAGTCACGCTTGCTCCTGAGTCGATGGTGACAAGAAGAGGAAACTCGGTGTCTGGATATTTGGTAGTTGTGTTTGACGTGCGCTGTTGCAAAGAAAGCCCGGTCAATATGATTCGGATGAATGTGTACGCGCCGCTAGTGGGCTGAAGGGGAATTGTCTGCAGCTGCCCCAGATACTTTGCCGCGTTCGCGCCTCCGAAGAGGATCGTGCCGCTGTGGGAGGTTACGTCCTCCATCCAGAGGCTGTACGTAGCCGACTTGATGTGGCCAGCTTGCACCAGGGCTTGAGGAAAGTTGGGATATTCAGTGCGAGTAGCTTCAAGCGCAGGAAATCCAAGTCCCAGTGTTCCTCCTGCTTACAGTCAGTGTATGTTGATTAGGCATGTACGGAGAACCGTACGATTTGAGGTGCTCTCCTCTGCTATGCCAAACTGGAATTGACTTAACATCACTCCACCTAACTGAATTGTATCTTTGACATAGTCCCCCGCCGCCTTCGTGCCATCCTTATATGTGATGTTGAACTCGTGGTTGAGGAACGTGTAGGTCCGCGATGAGCTATTGTCATAGACCCCATATCGTTCGCAGTTATTCGCCATGTTCCAGCAGAAACTCGACGATGGGATATTGAACCAGGTGTCGCTGCTTCCAGTGTCTAATACCACGGCGATCTCTTGCTCTGAAGTCCCAACAGTGACATTGACTGTATATAGCGTCATGACATCCTGTGCCGTTAATTTCGCGAATTTCAGGTGTCAAAGTGAATTCAAAGGGACATACCTCATTCAGTATTCCTTCAGATAGTATCGAGTCGCGCCTCGACACAGCGCGATGTATTTCGAGAATGTCATTGTTCCGTTGCCGGTTGAATCGAAGCTCAACAACAGCCGGACTATCTCCCTTGCCAAGAGCAATGGCATTACTTGTCTCAATGGCCAAAGAGAGCAAGGACAATATTCCCTTTCTCATGATGTTTATTCTCTAGCTATAAGCATAGTGCATTGGCATAGGCCACTACATATCGCATGGACGACTGAAATCTATGTTTGCAGCGCAGCGTCCAAAAGTGTCAAGCAATCAGGGGATTTTTCAGCCTCGCCAGGCAGAACTAGTATCAATGTTACATCGTGCTCATAGTCGATTACGATGGCAAGGCTAGAGTGGGGACCAATATGTATGCTTGATCTCATTGGGAATTAGATGCGGCGCAGTAATAAAATGACACTAAGCGACATGACACTAACGCTTGCCCCTGGTCGATAGTGGACCATGGGGCCACGAGTCAGAAATCCCACGAGTCAGTCGTCAAGTCTCGTTGGGGCGTAATATTCATAAGCAGTCCCCTTCAGTGGCACGATGCTGTTCTTCCAGACACATGGGCTGCACACCTACGATGGTCAAAAAAAGATACTAACTCAAGTAGCATAAGTAGCAGCCAAGGAGAAGATATTTTCCAGGTCTCAGGTATCCAATCCAAAAGGCACTGATAGAACGTTCCAACGCGAGATCTATCCAATATCCCTATATGCTCCATGGGAATTCATCGGTGGCAGTCTGGATTCGGCTTCGACCGTCGATACATCGTCCGAAGCCGATCCTACTCGCAATTGCTGCCGATGATACTGACAAGGTGCAAACCCTGAACGCCACCGAGAGTGTTAAATTCTTTACACTGGCCGATCGTGGCCTTTCCACCTCGGGAATTGAGAAGATGTTCAGCACAGAGAGCTTCTTCTCCCTGCCGGATGAGATCGAAGCTACGGTCCCCTGGAGCGCAAACAACGCCGGATTGAAAGAAGACATGTAGACCGGTCCTTCAACACGCAGATCAGATACCAAGGCGTCGCATCAGCTGCAGTTCGGCGAGAACATGGCCAACCGATGGATCAGCGACGAGCATCTCCCAGGGTTGTAGACCAAGTTGTTGGCGTTTGTGCACCGCGCCAATAGGTATCGGAGCAGTCAATGCGCTGCTTTGCTCAAGAAGTGGGATTTGGGGAGGACTTCTTCATCAAGTGTCATGATAACTCCCGGCCGGTTGACATAACACCATGCGTCTGCTGCATTCCTCTGCTCTAGAAAGAAGGATAAAGTGGGCTAGAAATTTATCCGGGTCCAGAAGTGGTCACCACGGTTGGAATCGGTGATGCGTGGATCAAAGTCGACGAGCACCCGGGGGACATTGCCTGCATCATGAGCGACCTATTAATGTCCTATCAGACGACGGATTCAAATCGACATTTCAACGAGTGAAGACGTCCTCGGAAAAGAGTGATTACTTTAGAAATCCGTATATCATTACGTATTTCAACCAACCCTGCAAGGACTCCTTGATTCTGGATCCTTTAAAGACGTACCCAACGGTGACTGAGAGCGGTTCACTACCAATGGGATAAGGAGGACTGTACTACATTACAGGAGAAGCTAAAAGGCATGGAGGTAGCTACAGGATCTCAGTTTAACCGTACTCTCCCCGTGAAATAACACAACTATACACCTTAAAGCTATAAAAGCGGCGTCTGACCGGCAAAGAGCCCTCAAACTAAGGTTGGCGAAGACCAGTATGGTAATTATCAGTCTGCCTTTTTACAGGGCGTACCCTTACCCTCTAAGCTTCTATCATATGTCACATACTTCCTTATAAGACATGCCCTTTCGGACTTTGTTGTAGTATTTCCGGGGTTTAACAGTAGTAGGTCCATATCCATCTGCCTAAAGCTCTTGCACCGTTACCAACCATCTCTACTAATCAAAGGTGTATTCCATACACCCTTCTATATCATATTACTTCATCGCACGTCTTATTAGACAGCCATGCAGCGAAATGAAGTGTGTGGCCACCAGCCACAATGACGTCATTCCAGCCCTATCTATATCGAAGCCCCATGAACAAACGGGCGTCCACGGAGCTATTGATCCTTACATGTCTATAATTTTAGTATGCTAATTAAGCCCCGATAGACTAATATAGCTGCGGGGCCGACGTAGTGATGATCCAAATGACGTGCGGGCGTTAGCCCAAGGGCTGTCATATTACCTGCTCGAAGATGTAGATCCCTTGGCATACGTTGTGTATCACCTATAATGATGTCTCCAAAAGGATAGAAGATGTTATATAAACTACATCAATCTGGAGCATCACCATTCACTATTATCCATCTCAAGCTGTGCCATCTGATCAAATAATTACACAAACCATTCCATCGAAGATCTACCAGAAGTACAACCAACCACTATCACAATGTTCCGCCGTCACCACCGTCCCGCCACGACCACCACTCGTACCTCCAAACCCAGTCTGTTGACTCGTCTTCGTGGTCCCAATGCTCGTACTCGGACAGTCAAAACGAAGACGACTACGACGCGCCATAACGGCGCTTATGGTCGCACCAGGGCCACTGCTCCCGTACATCACCACCGTCGCAAGGTCACCCTCGGAGACAAGGTGTCGGGGGCTATGCTGAGATTAAAAGGCGCTTTGACACATCGACCGGCTGTAAAGGTATAATTTTGCTGTTGATCGCGTAAAAGGATAAGCTGACTGGTCTTATAGGCCGCTGGCACTCGCCGCATGCACGGCACTGATGGACGTGGAAGCCATCACCGTCGTGCTTATTATTAAGGACTTTGCATATGAGTTATGATGAGATACCCGAGTTATTATTCACCTGTACTATAGTGTATTTGTATCAAATTAATGTTGTTCCGTTTAATCTCACACAAGTACTTTCGCTAGTGACCTCCCCGTAAAACTGCAGGAGATGCGAATACGACAGTGGTGGACGGCGACAATCCGGTGGAGGACGCTGTTGACAAATGGCGGGCTGGAGAAGGTGGAGAAGGAGTATACATATTGCAGAAACTATCAAGGGGATAAGAGTAAGGTGTAACGCGGACAGAGAAGAGCTTAGTATCAAGGGGTAGCTGAGAAAGGGATGGAGGAATGTCTCGGCAGGAGAGACATATATATGAGCGAACCCCGTTCTTCAGCATGTCGGTCAGATTATTTGAAGGATGCTCCCTATCAAGTCATCTATCATCATCAAATATATCAAATATCAGCATCTAGTATCTACCTTAGTATGAGAGATTATCGCGTTGTTTAACCCGATTTGGTAATTCATTGGCGCTGGATATCAACTCCGCTAGGGCGAAAATAACAGCCTGGCCACATTATAAAACTCAACTTCAATTCCAGCAGGATTCTGATTCAGTCGACCTTTAATCTCATCAAAGATCAAAATGTCATGCAATCACTGTCATTCCTGCGAGAAACCCTTACAGTCCGACTCTACAGACAAGGGTCAATCTGCCCGTGCCCTTCAATGGATGTCGGCGGTTGTCCCTGAAGGATCAGCGCTGCTGTCCTGTTCGTGCTGCTGGTTACCAGTCCGTCCGACACATAGGTATAATTGTTTGATGTGCACTCAACTAACTGCTATACAGACAGTTCTAGACTTTGTCTTTGCGGGTTCAGTAACCGCAGCAGGCATTCAAAAACTTCGTCCTCTCTTCTTGGCTGTCTCCGTCTTGACCCTGGCGTGGAGCATCAGTCAACAAGGCCTCAACAAGAGCAACCTGCGACGAGCAATCATTTGTGCATGTCTACTAGCTTGGTCGCAGTATAGCGAACAGGCACAGTCTACAAAGGGACATCATAGCTGTCATTGATTAGAGTAATGATTGTGGGTGACTTGGAGACTCAAATACAGGAGATATGCTGATTGTCCACTAGGTAATAAGACTCCATTGTGTACCAACATTATGCTTAACACAGCACTATGTGACTTAAGATAAAAATTGAGATTCCTCTGTCAACGCCGTAGTGACCAATCTTCAGCTACTGCAACAATCTCCGCTGCGTGTCTGGTAATTTCTCGCCGTGAATCCATGTTATTTCCTCCCGATTTTCCCCGTCCCACCATCCACGAGCCCCATGTACGTACATCTTTCGCCTTTTTTCGATCAACGGCCACATAGCCATCCAGCGTCTGCCCGCCTGAGTATCGTTGTCTTGCTGCTGTACCTGGAAAGGAGTCCCCAGGTCTCTCCACTGTTCGAGACGCTGGCTGTCCCACATGACGTAGCCAAACCGCCGGAGCTCACGATGCTCCTTGTCGCAAATGAATTGATAGCACCGAGCATCGTTGTGGGCCCATTGCCATGCCTGCTGAGGGCCAGAGTCGCTGTCGTGTGCAAACGGCTTTCTCACAACCTCGTCAATTTGCTCAGGTGTGAGATCTCTGTAGAACATAGCTCCAAGGGGCCCGACAGCGAACCTCTGCAAGAATTCAAGCTCATTGACTAGGAGCCAGTTCGAGCAGCGGGAGTCCCGAACTGAAATTAGCCCGATGCGGCTGTGGTGGTTGGCTCTTATGACAAACCGATGAAGGGCCGTCAATCCTTTCAGCAGCTGGTCAAACAGTTAACAATATGTCAGAATGTGGAGCTGACAGCTTACTTACAAATCCTCTCTTGTGTTGGCTTCCCATGACAGCCTCCCATGTCTCGTTGTCTGAAAAGTAGACCGTATAATAACCCAGCTCGACGTCGTGTGCTGCGATGTTGTTAAAGGCTAGATGTGACGTAGAGAGTCAGCGGGACAGAATCGAGATGGACAAAGTGTAGAGAGGTAGGAGAGAAGGATATACCTGGTGAGATCTTCCAGTACAAGTACTCATTCACAGCGCCAATTTGCTCCATCTCCCAGGGCGCGTGCTTGCCGAAGAATATTTCATACTTCTCCCGATGCTGGAATTCAGAGGTGGATGGACGTGCATATTTGATGCCGCCAGTAATCCAGCGTTCTTCTCGGTTTCGAAAGCAGAAGAGATGGTTGATCGTCTCCTGTAGGTAGAATGCCCGAGCGACACGGCACCACTCAGTCTCGGAGGGTGCGTGGACTGGAAAGTTTAAGGGTGCTACGAGACCCAGAGCATTGTCGATGTAGTCATTTGCGAAGAATGTTACGCTCTCGTGGAACTTCACCAGATTCAGAGCTGCTCCAATAGTCCATTCGAATGACTCCACCAGGCGGCAGTTAAAATACAGGTCCAGGATGTCGAGGACCTTTGCTCTCGTCCACGGCTCGATTTTCCGTGCATGGTAGCACAGGACAGCGTATGCCAGCAGCTCTCTGGGTATGTGACGTTGAACGATTTGCAATATGATCGGAGTCTTGTAATTGTAGAAAGCTGAGTACAAGGAAGAATGGCTTAGTAAGACGGATTTGAGTGATTCGATGTCTGGAAGGTCGCATAGAATATGTTGTCGGCACTCCAATGGAAGCGCATTGAATAAGCATGGAGGGGATGCTTCGCGTATGTCCGCATTCTGACCAACGGGAGGAGATGAGATCATGGCAGTCGGGTCTGTGGAGGAAGACATTTGCTGCTGTTATGTCTCTGTAAGGTAGAGGGAAGAGGTAGAGGGAAGAGAAGAGATGGAAGCAGGTCGATGAAGATGGTTTATATAGTTCTATACTCATGTCACGTGGATGATATTGCAGCAAGTGAATCCAATCTTTTTCGTGAAGATTATAGGCAGTTACCGATATAAGAGGTAATGGACATGAATTATAAGGAGATCTCCGATTCCCAGCTGTGAGCAGTGGAGTTATATGGCATTCTCCGATATAAATAAGACCATTGATAACAAAGATCGTCAATGTGTTCAAGACATATTCAGCGTTAATAGGAACAACGCAAGTATTGACTATTGAGCTCCAGTCAGGTCAATCTTATGGCCAACCTGGAGCTAAAGATTAGAGACTCCTATGGGAAAGCGATGCCTCCAAATACCAATGATACCCTGCCTCTACACATCAGATACGACGGACAGAACTAGATTATCAACGACGCAAGTATGCTGCCAGACTTGCAACGGAAGTAATAAACATCCATTCCCCGAAGGGTAGTTAATGGCGAAAGCACGATTTGCTTGAGCCGGCCGTTTCACCGGCCAAGGACGACGCTTGGGGGTCATGGTGTGCTCTGCGATTCGAATCTCCGATATGACGGACGTAGAGGCATCATTGGATCCAGTTAGATCTTTGTCAATTATCTTATCACTATGAGACCTTCTCTTTTGCTGTGGGGAAATATAATTTTATGTGTTCGGGCAGTTGATAGATACAACGACAGCATTGTGTATACAACAGACGTGAGATGCCATCACCACAACAGACCCCAGATCGAAATGTCATCTAATGTCCAATAATATTATTATCCCTTTACTTGTAAGGCGACATTTCAGCCCAAGAGGCAAGGGGAGGCCGAGTCTCGGTTGAAAGGAATAGCGACAGGTGCAGATGATGCTCCAATATACACTGTAGGACCCATCACAGCTGCCTGCAGCTGACCCCTCAGCTCCCTCGTTATAGATGTCATGAATGTTATAAATACGTGTCTGCCTCCTCAAGCTGCTCTCTATTACCTGATAATCGAGTTCCTGCACCCAATTTCATCAGTCGAATATTGAGTCAAGACTATCGGTCTTCAACCAAGCATGCCCTCCTCTGCTCAGAACGTGGGCATCAAAGCCCTTGAGATCTATTTCCCTAGTCGAGTAAGTTAGCGCAGGTAGCATTATGTCTCCTGTTGCAGTTGCCTGTGGAGCTCGGTTAACGAAGCGCAGTATGTCCCCCAGACCGAGCTAGAGACATTCCTTGGAGCCAGTGCAGGAAAATACACCATCGGACTTGGCCAGCAGAACATGAGCTTCTGTGACGATCGTGAAGGTGAGCAACCCATCCGAGGAAGAAGCGTCCACAACTCACAAGTTAGACCTCTACTCTCTTGCCCTGACCGCCGTATCCTCCCTTCTGCGCAAGTACTCGATCGACCCCAACACCATCGGCCGTCTCGAAGTCGGAACCGAGACTCTGCTCGATAAAGCCAAGTCCTGCAAGACGGTGCTGATGCAGCTGTTCGGCGACAACACTGACATCGAGGGCATCGATACATACAACGCCTGCTACGGCGGGACCAACGCCTTGCTCAATGCAGTAAATTGGGTCGAGTCGTCCGCCTGGGATGGCCGTGACGCCATCGTTGTAGCGGGGGATATTGCCCTGTATGAAACGCCAGCGGCGCGTCCCACAGGTGGTGCAGGCTGTGTGGCTATGCTCATCGGTCCAGACGCCCCTCTGGTGCTGGAGCCGGTCCGGGGTTCCTGCATGAAGCACGTCTATGACTTTTACAAGGCGGATTTCAAATCCGAGTACCCGCTGGTGGACGGGCAGTTTTCCAACACCTGCTACCTGGGTGCCCTGGACGCATGCTACCAGCGGTATCAGGCCAAGCAGCGCGCACGGAAAGAGGCAAAGACAAATGGGACGACGACCAGCAATGGTCACAAGGGCAGTTTTCTGGACACGTTCGACTATTTCGCTTTCCATGCGCCAAACTGCAAGCTGGTGGCCAAGGGGTATGGCCGGCTACTGTTCAACGATTTCAAATTAGAACCGGGATCGTTTGACGAGGTGCCAGCACAAGTCCAAGAAGCCGACTTTACGGCTTCGCTGACGGACAAGGGCCTGGAGAAGTTGTGCGTGAGTCTCACCAAGGACCGATTCATCGAGCGCGTCGAGCCGTCATTGACCGTCCCGACCAACTGCGGCAACATGTACACCGCCAGTGTGTATGCGGGTCTCATCAGCCTGATCAGCAATGTCCCCAGCGACCGACTGCGGGACAAGCGCATCGGCATGTTCAGTTACGGGAGCGGTCTCACTAGCACATTGTTCAGCTTCCGTGTCAAGGGCGACACGACCGACATAGCTCAGAAGATTGGCTTGCATGATCGCTTGAGTGCTCGGACTGCAGTGTCGCCTGAATTCTATGATCAGGTGAGTTGTTTTATATGCATGTTCTGATCATCGGCTGACTAAGATATGGTAGATGTGTAAACTCCGCGAAAAGGCATATCAGCAGAGGAACTACACTCCCGAGGGAAGTGTCGAGAGCCTTGCCCCAGGAACCTTCTTCCTGGTGCATGTGGATGATGCATATCGACGCAAGTATGACATGAAGCCATACCTCTCCATGTGTGAGGATCAGCATGGACAGGCTGTTTAATCAAGAGCGGGGGTAGGACAATGAGATCACTTTACTTCGAGGATTCTGTCATCCAACATGACTGGCCAATAGGGCACTCTTTCAATAAGCAAATGACAAAAGATAAGAGTGGAAACATTAAGGTAGAGGACCACAGTGTAGTGCAAGTGGAACAGTGGATCCTTACGGAGTACAACTGACTTAAATCATCACCAAAGATGATAGATAGTTACTTAATTATTGCTAGTCACAGTGCACATAATAACATAACCCGGAGCAGTGTTGATCAACAATGCTGCTGCAATCTAGAATAACAGCGTTTCAGCTAACGATCCGAAGCGATGGGAGTAGTAGACCAACAATACGAGATCCAGTCCGAATTGGACTCCGGTGAAGCAATAGTGAGCAGATCCTATCGAACAAGACAATCACCCGGGATTTCCCGAGTGTCTCCGGCCGATGCCCGATGGCAAATTTGAAGGCATCTCAGCGGTTCGGACTTCGGTGCATTTGGGTTCTGTCGGGTTTGATCCACCAGCTAACTCCTTGGCACCATTCAGACATGGTTTGTAAAGTTTTTCTAGAATATTCAGGACCGAAGCTTAACCGTGGTTCCTTGCAACTGACTTAAAAGTTGGTGACAGAAATCAGGAGGAAGATTAGTCTAGGCGCTCTCAAAATTTTCATACCACTTATACCAGATATCGAATCACCAATCGGTTTTAGTTGTCTAATGTGTCAGAGTAAATGGTCAGACGTAGAGAAATAAATTCATGATTCGCTTGCTCAGATATCGAAATAAACGCAGTATGTACATGCACAATCATCTATGTTGAGCCAGCCGGTGGCTCGTCTAATCATAAACTGGGAAAAGAAATGTGGTATATCGGCGACAAGTCTTTGAGCCGTTCATATATGATACAACCAGCGCAAATCAGCCGTAGCTGTTGGTGATTTCGAAGTTTAGACCATGTGGCAGGTGAAAACACCTCTAACCTTGCCCTCTCTGTAGTTGATGATCTAGCGTCGCCGTTAGTAATTGATGAAAAATGACAGCTAGGGAGGGTGCTTACAATGTCATCGATACTGGAGTAGGTACCACCGACCAGGGTGACGAGACCAATAATCAAGACGAGGACGTTCAAGGCACCCAGGGCCAAGTTCTTAGGCTCATTCCACTTGCCCTCGCGGATGAGGAGGAACCACATCAGCGCAGGGAAGTAGAAGGTGAAGCCCGAGATGAAGAGGGCAGAGGAGATGGACAGCAGGTCGGAGAAGAAAGGAATCACCTCAGCGATGATGAATGCGACGACGGTGATGGCGGTGATCAGACCGAGCCAGGTGGCCCAGCCAGTGGGGGTGTTGATGAAGCGGATGTGCGAGTTCTTGAAGATGCGTCCGTGGATCAGACGGCCACAGACGACGGTGTTGATGGAGCCACTGATGAAGATGACAGGCAGGGCGACACCGAAAGCCACCCGGCTGAGAGTGTGTCCGGCAGACAGCAGCGCAGGGCTCTGTACATCCATGCCAACAAAGGCGTAGATCAGCGCACCAGTGAGAGTGTAGATGAAGATTTCCACCAGACCCAGCGCCCAGATCGACTTGACAAAGTCCTTGGGGGTGTGCATCTCGTCCATAAAGGAAAACTGGCACATGGCGAAACTGTACGCGAAAACGATGTTGGTGATGGCGATGAAGGCATCAGTGAAGGTGGTCCCTTCCTTGGGCCAGGCTGACCACTCCACACCGGACAGACCACCCGGTGCATTGCCGCTCTTGACGCCAGTGCCGATGATGGTGATACCAATGGCGACAATAATCGACACGAAGTCGACGTAGCCCAGAATAGCCATTTCGGCAAAACTAGGAGGGATGGCGACCAGCAGCAGGATGATGGCAGACACAACGCCGAACACGACGGAGCAGATGGAACTCTCGGTGATGTTGGTAAAAGCAATAGTGCCGGTCAGACAGTGTGAGCCGGTCAGGAAGGTGAGTTGGAGGATGAGCATGATATTGATCAGTTCGTAGCCAAAGCGGCCGAACATGAGCCGTCCCGCATCGGGATAGTGGGCGACTTGAGGGAACTTGAGCTTGACCTGACCGACAACATAACTGGTGTAGATGGCGATGAACCCAAGACCAACACAGCAGATGACACCAGCCACCATACCCAGTGTCGCGAAGGAGGAGGGGATCGACAGACTACCAAGCGCAATGGCCTCCACGATGAGCACGACGGTGAGACGCTTCCATCCGAGACGGCTGAATTTCTTCACACCGTGTTCGTAGATGTGTCTTTCTGCCTCGCTCATCTCCCCAATCATGTCTCCATCGTACTGGGGAGGAGCGAGGAACTTCTCGCCCTTCTCATTGTCAGATCCCACGGCCTTGCCGGTATCAGAGTAGTCGGAAATGTCGACTGAGGACCCCATGTTGAAGGGGAGAGCGAGGTTGCAGACGGTGGGAGAGAAAGGGAGAATAAAGGTGGACTGAGCCCCGAGATCGAACCGTCTTCCTCGAGCGTGTGAGCGAAAAGCAGAGGGAGAGAAAAGTGAGCAAGCAGTGGGTGTGCTTTATAGAATGGCCGAAGGGGGGCGGGAATGGGTGTAGAGTGGAAAAGTGAGGCAGAGAAGGGGGTGGGAGAATGGAGGGAAACGAGGCCGATTAGAATAAATACAGTGGCATGATTGGACTACTATGGGATTACAGAGCACTGCGTATGGGCTGCATAGGCCAGGCTTGCAGACCTTCTCCAAGGCGCGAGTGATAGCAGGGAATTTCTTTTATTAATTAGATTCTGTGGCGCTGGTGTGCGACGATCCACTATGCGTACCAGGTTGCTGCATTTGGCATCATCCAGCAAATGACCGGCAGACGAAGGGTGGGCACTTTGCCACAAACAGGTTAGACTGCTGGCAGTCAATGACACTCTGTGAAACGACTCGGCTGTGTGGACCCATCGTGACGTGGAGTCGAGATAGCACCAAAGTGATTGCATTTGGTAATAGATATCACCAAAGGGAAATAGTCATGTCGATGAGCCCAATCCCCCGCGAAAAGTCCCCGGAAATCGTCGAGTGTCCATTGCGGGGGCCTTGGAACAGTTCTGGAGAAGCGACACGTGTAGAAAGAAAGCAAGGGATATGATAGAAGAAGCCTGTGATACTTTAACTGACATGAATAAAACTCTGCGGACGATCGACGGTGGCGCCGCCCAAATCCGATCTTAAGGCCAACAGGCATCACGGCAAGCAACAGGACAAGCCGGACAAGACACGACCAGGAGTCAGGGTTTTGGCAGCAATTGGCAGGAATTCCCGCCACCCACAGCGCAGTCGGAGCCGAATTGGGTGTAGTGCGGTCAGGTGAGATAAGATAAGCCTGAGCGGTGCGACCGGCTGCGTCGGATTTAGTCAACTCATGATGTTCGCTCAATGTTCGACTTCAGGAACCGGAAAAAACTCAATTCCGCCAAGAAACCTAGGCTATCTCAGGTTAGTCTCGGGCTGCCTTGTCCTTGGCTGCCGAAATTATTATTTTCCTCCCTCTCAGTCTCGGGTGTGCTCCTGTGTCCTCCATACGGTGTACCCCTGGTCCAGGATCAAATATCAGTTCACTACGGAAAATACCATCTGAACATCCCCGAGTCAGACATAGACACATTCTTCTCTGAGACATCCTCTGTATCCTATCCTCGATGCGTATGGGAGTCGCCGGCTGAGGCTCTGACTAACTGCATAAAATGCTTGCGTCATGAAAATGTCTCAGACTAGTCCCGATCCGGCAACGGCAGGCCCAGGATCGGTTTCCCAGCAATATGTTGAGGATGTCGCGGCTGCACCTCATCTCGGCGAGGGTATCCTACACGAGTTGTCTGTTTATTCGGGATTTCATTATTAATACAGTTCACACTGTGGATATGCCTCTCTGCTTTGCTCCATATTGTTGGGGAAGCCCCAGGATCTCCATGCGGAGAGGTGGACATTAGACCCCGCGTTCACCACTCTGTTATGAGCCATTTTTTATAAACAATATCGGGTCGACAGCTGAAGTTGCGATGCTCCAAAGACGATCATTGGAGGCATGAGCGCAAAGCATATTCATTGCGCAAGTTATTCAGGGGCAGTTGTGCTGATTACTCAGAACGGAAGTTATCCGAAGCTACCCAAGGTGGCTGCTCGGATTCCAGAACAAGCTTAGTTGGAGATTGTGCTGAAGTAGACATCTTGGAGTCAACTGCTGTTCTCACTGCCGTCTGGGCCCTAGAGTAACCTTGGCTATTGCTCTGATATTGTCAGATCGCAGAATTGCTAAGCAAATGGTTAACGGATGCTATTCAACCACAGAGAAAAATCCCGCATCGTGCTTAGCAGAGGTGCGTATAGTCCACAGACCACTCTCGAAACCAGCAAAGACCGATTCTCGGAAAGAGGCGGGTTCATCTCTGCTACTCCGAATGCGCTGCCACTGATTCAGCAATGATGAACTGGCCAGGCTCCGATAATAACCCTTTGACCATGTCCGACAGACATCGGACACTCCTGTATGTATGAGAACCAATTACTACAGGACCAGTCAAGGCGCATAACCTTCGTCGATGAAACAAGAACACTTGCCAGTTGAGGCCAAAGCACAACAGATTCTTCTGCCAGCCTTGAAGATGTATGTACCAGTTGGTCCAGAGTAGGCATAGAAATCCTATCCAGAGAGACCCATGTAACCTTTCCTAGGAATCCTACAAACATACACGTGTCCTTCCCTTGCAGTCTCGTGGTAGTTACTTTCCTTATGCCCCTTCCCTTCTAGAAGACTGTCGAACGCGGCCCTCACCTTGAGCTGCAGTCAACCCGTCAGCCTGTTGTGGACGGTTCTGCTGAGGAAACAGCTGACATGCAGATTGTCCTCCCTCCTGCGAGAACCCTTGGCATTTCTCAGGGAGGAGTCACCCTGGATGCCTGAACTCTGAGTAAAATTTGATCTCCACAGATTGCTGCTACATCTCGACCCATCCACACCCGAAGACGAGGGGATGGCGTGACACCAACAGATTGAATCTACTAAACCTCTCATCAGGCCACAAGCTTGTCGAAGCTCAACCCTTGCAGTAGACAGTCACACGTGCGCCGTTAGAGCTTAAGAATCTCATGGTCTATCTGCCCCATCTACCACGCTTGATTAGATCACAACTACTGGTGTCTCTGCTGGTGCCCAAAAAGGCGCCCTAGCCGCCATGTGAGAATCTGTCAATGCGACCACGCGACGCAAGGGATTACCACGATTGCCACCAACAAGCTCATTTTTTAAATTGAGCGCTCAAGTGGAAGAGCTGAGGTGAGACGACTGAGATCTGCGCACCATCCCTTGCATGCTACGATGAGGCGGTCTGATCGATACAACATCATTGCATCCAAATCATTTGGGCCGACTTTGCGGTAGACATAACTGAAACCAGCGTCAATCTGAGTTTGACTTGCTAATACCTGATTTATTCCTATATCAGTTGTAAAGCGCATATCATAATGCTGGTAATGAGGAAAGCAGAATGTTTTGTTGAGATTATCAGTGTACAATAGATGACCTCCTACAGATCGGATTTCAGGTCCGGCATGCTATGCAAAATACCAATCTCCAGCTCCTCGTCTATCTGATACCAGGAGAGGCGCCTTCGAGATGCGGTGAGCATTGAGCAGCACTGCCAAAACGCTCCTCAGATGGTTCCGCATGCCCTCATCCACCTCTGGTTGATTGATAAGGGCCGTAGTCCTTTGCGCATTCAGCCGGTTCTTGTCGTCGATGCCTGGGAGTTCTAGTACGGTGTATTAAAGAGCACTACAGCCAGAATCGCTCCCTTGCTGGCTATACTGCAGTTATGTCTCCGTCCTTGTGGCAGCAGTTGGCTACAAGGCGGGTCATCACAAGGAGCATACCCTATCATGTTGCATTGACAAGACCAGGGATATCGTACAATGCTAGAGAAGAGTTCAGCTCCTGCATAAAAACTGTCAATGTTTCAGCAGGATGTGGTGACTAAAGTTGTCATTACTATCATACACCTAAAGAGCAACGGTATATGTATATAGATATGTCTGTTGTGCTACTACATTTCTAGAACAAGAGGCTTCATAATAACTGCTGGGGTTCTCATTTTCTGCTGTAGATTATATAACCACTGTTCAAATCTAATACCCACTGAAGAATGGGCCATAATATCAACATGGGGCCATATCTGTTTTTTGGCACTTCTTGATGATGCTATATTCACGCTTCCCCGCTGACGTCATTACTCGCAACCACCTTCAATTGTCGAGTCCCATAAATCATGATCCTTGATCAACCTGCTCGTTCCACACTTCTCTCCTATCAAACATATCACTCCTAACACCATATTACTAAATTCAATCCATCAACATGCCTGAATCCTCCTTCTCCATCCGCAGTCGTCGCGGCGACGAGCTCACGCGACTGGCGGACCAGCACATGCAACATGACCTGCAACCCGAAGATCGCGACGTGCTGAAAAGCGCCGCCTCCAGAGTATCTCTCTGGACCACCGTCGGCTCGGCAGTGGGCATTGGCCTTGGTCTCTACGTCGCGTTCCGACTACGAAGCACGCGGAAGGCTTTCTTCGCGGCATTCCGCGCAGCGGAGAAACCCACGCAGGTGGTGTTTGCCGATGGCCGAACTGGTACGATAGTTCTCGTTCGACGAAATAGAGATTGCATTTACTGACCGAGGAACAGAAGCAATTCCTGATATTACCCCGTTACTGAAGCCGACAACTTGGGGAGACTTTGCGACATATTTCTTCGCTTCCGCGGGTGGACTCTTCTTGGGCGGGGAGCTGGGTATGCCTCGTGCAATACTTCTACACAAACAATGATCGCTAACCTTTTTACACTACAGGCTTCTTTGCCGGAGCAGCCAGTGGAAGTCGCAGTATTGCCAAGGACCCTGAACGAAGAAAACGCATCGAGAACGCATTCCGGAAGTTCAGAGCAGACGTGCTGCGCAAGGAAGCGGACGAGTTGGACCGTGATCAGAATGTTTTTGAGAAAATGTTTTAGGGAATGTTTCTCGGGTTTGATGAGCTGTACAATAGTCTGCCATGTATTCGATAATACACCGGGATTGAATATTCAACACAGCTTCACATCTAAAGGCAATGTCTCCCATAATACTGTGAACCCCGGCGCATCATCTATTTAGCGATGTTATATGTGCTCCGAAGCGAGCCTCTATTCGCATCATCTTCGGTATTCTTGATACTACTCATCCGCCTTTGCGTAGTATATCATACGAATATACACAGCATATGGGGCAGTGAGCCTGTCTCCTTAATGGGCCATGCAGCTGACGCGCATACTCTACGCATCGTCGCATAGTGGGCAATCTGCACGGATTGGCAGATATCGTCCCCTCCAATAGAGACCGATCAACCACACAAGTATCGGCAAGCGCACTGTTGACGTTAGACAATTTAGCACTTCTGGCGCTGCCCGCAGCGGTGCTCAACGTGAAGGCGCCGGCCGTCTCGCGTCCAATGATGCCGGGAGAACGTTGGGCGCGGAATCCTGCGTATGCGGCTTTCGCAGCTCTGTAGGAACCGTAGCTCCGTCGACGTCCAGCTGACCAGCAGAGGATTCTCCGCATCATTCTCATCGTGAAACAGTGTGTCTACCGTAGCCGAATCAACTGCTGAGTCGAATGATAGCATTCGAAGAACTGTCATCAAAGCAGCAAGTCCATTCCCAGAAGGAAGTCCATGTCGATCGAAGGTGTTTGTGGAAAGGAATCCAACAATGAATCTGAAGGGAGCCACTGTCCTCCCAAGCGATCAGAGTCAACCGGCGCAGAAATTCCCGACACCCGTTCGAGGATCGAGATGCCCTTTCGCTTCTTCTCCAGTGACGCATTGATGAGATGACGTGCTGTGTGAAGCGCTTCATTTGCCAAATGTGTGTTCAATCGTTGTGCGATCATCTCCAAGGTTTCCACGGCTTCCGGGATCTTTTCCAGACTCTCGGCTGTATCAATGGCGACAAGAACGCAGATGAACTGAAAGACAGTACAAACGACATTCCACCACGGATGATTCTGCGCCACCAGTCGTCGGGCAGAAGGTAATGTGGAACAACCGATCTCGATGACTCGGTCGAGCTGTGCTTGAGGTGTTGCAGTCTCTAGAAGTCGAAGTCGGCGGTAGATACAAAATGCCAGGTCTGCCTTGACTAATATTAGAAAGTCATGCTCAACCGATACCTTGACCAGGTTTTCGAGGCCCAGGGCCAACTCATCCCGCCTGGCAACCGGATCAGCATTGTTGTCGGGTGGGACAGCTCCGACCAGACCGAACAACTGAGGTGTCAGGTCATTAGATGGCGCATCGCTCTTCGAGTCTCTCTTCCATGTCAATCCAAGGTCTACCACGGACCGTCCATAGTCGTAGGCTATAATGATATTCAAACATTGAGCTACCTGGGCAATGCGCTCCCGTGTCTCAGCGATATCCTCCAAGGCCTTCCTGCCACTACCTCCGGTCGTCAGAATGACCGCGTCTAATGGCTGATGTAGACCAGCAGCTTCAACAAGATGCATTGTGGTGCAGCTACACATCCAAGCCGAGTGTGGCCGACTGGTCGCTCGCACATAGATGGTACGCAAGATCCACCCGGCGATCTTGTCAATGGAGGGTGTCCGACTGACCGAGGCGTCTTCCAGAATCTCCTTCGCATGCAGCATGACCCTCGTCTCCTCTTCTTCTCTGAGAAAACCAGAGAAGAGAGAGCCGAGGGCTATCACTCCGCTGATCAAGGCCTCCAGTCCCAGGCCCTGTGCTTTCCCGTGCCAGTGCTCCTCGCATCGGTGGTACAGCCGCTCCATGTCCAGCAGTCCAAACACCGGATGGACGGTCGACGAGTACACATCCGTCAAACTTCGGACTTTATCCAATGAGATAAATGCGGTCAAGTCAAAGGAGACACCACAGCTGGGCTCTGCACGAACTCCGGGGTTATACGCAAAAGAGTGCAGGCGCGGGGGATTTGCGGCCTGCAACTCCAGGCCGACTGTCATGGGAAACGCAACTGATGCGTGTCGGCCCATATACCTGAGTTTTGAAGGCTCAAGGATGCCATGGGAAGAAGAAGAGATTACCGAGCTGCCTCCCAGGCTTTTTGCTGTTGCCTCTGACAAACGAGCAGCCTTCGTAGAGGGCAGTGGCAACGACGAAACCGAGTCTGCGCTTCTTTTGACAGACTTCACAGATTCGGCCAGAAACTGGCAGTCATATCCATAGCCTGTACAGGCCGAGCATGGGAATTTCCCATCGCACTTTCTTTTTCGTTGGCGGCAGGGCGCGCATGCTTGTCGCGATCGCTGCCTCATGTTTCCCGGGGGCAATGGACTCGACACGGTCGCATTTGCGTCTTGCGCCTGGTGCGTCATGGCAAGACGGATACGTCTTCTCTAAGTCATAGT
The DNA here is from genome assembly GCF_001445615.1 of Aspergillus lentulus. Classification (NCBI taxonomy): domain Eukaryota; kingdom Fungi; phylum Ascomycota; class Eurotiomycetes; order Eurotiales; family Aspergillaceae; genus Aspergillus; species Aspergillus lentulus. Next base: position 140,220 of record NW_028322112.1, read on the forward strand.
CGGAGTGATATACTTGTGTCTGACTCTTGTACGTTCTCAGGCTGTTGCGATACACCTCCTCGGCTGCCTGAAGTGATTGGTTGGAGGAAAGCACATGACTCATTCATCACATGTCGAAAGTCACATGATTGGGATTTGATTCTTGATATTCCGGCGTGCAGGTGCCTTGATGCCTTATAGTCTGTTGTCAACAGACCGAAGCCGTTTGTTGTGTGCTTTAAGAATTGTTCAATATTCCAATCTCCTTGGAGGTCCCACGCTACCAATGAGAGCGCTGCCCGAGCTTCATGTCGTTCCGTCATATTAAACCTGATGCTGTGCTATTTCGCAGGAAATACGAGATTCATTTCCTTTGGCTGCGGGGAGACGCAATGATCATACCCCTCCACCATTGAGATGCGTAGAAAACTCGTAAAAGGGCTCGGCATTTGATCATTGCCGTCCTTCAGTACCCCTGATTCCTTCGCACCATGAATCTTGCCCTTTCCATTGACCTGTGCGCCTGCCAAGCCTCGTATAATGTGATGAGCTGCAGAAGAGGCCATGCCGATCATCACACGACGCATAGAATAAATATCGCTCCTCGGCTAGAAGACCACAGGACGGAGTGTTGGAGGAAAATCAGCGTCCTGACTGCCACTCACATTCCCCAGAGTCGCCAGGATGAGGCTCCTCAGCACCATCTCCATCTCACTTCCCCTACTTCTCCTTACTTCGGTCTACGCAGACCCAAGGGCATGTACTGGCGATACGAAAGTACTGAACCCTTCTTACTTTACCCTCAATGAGACAGACAACAGGTTCCTCCCGGCGCTGTCCAAGATCTTCACCGATGTCGGCAAGAAGGTTACGGTCACGCAGGTTCTCGCGGACGCGAATCGGGACCTGCAAAAGGGCACAGCCGCCTTTCCAATGTCAGAGCGGTGGCTCTGGAATTCGGGCGACGAGTCCACCACCAAGTGGATTCCACAAGGAATGACCAGCTCTGGCGATGCTCTGGCCGTCGGGACGTACGAGGGCAAGGACGTCTGGCTTGCCAGCTGGTACCAAAAGGAAGGCGATGCCAATGTCCGCGTAAGCTTCGTGGACCGCGCGACGCATAAGTACCGCCACGTTATGCTGGTGGAGCCAAGCGCTGCGGATAACTTCAAATCGGTGCCGATCCATGCGGGTGGCATTGCTTGGTACGGCAATGCCCTGTACGTGGTCGATACCGATCATGGCCTGCGGGTGTTCGACATGGACAATATCTGGAAAGTCGAGAGCGGCGATGGGATCGGTAAGATGGCTGGAGGCGGCTACTCGGCCGCCAATTATGCCTATGTCCTTCCTCAGACGAGGTGAGTTTCTCCATTGTGTGTACATCCCAGGCGGAAGATGCTAATGACGTTGATAGGGTCTATAATTGGACTGAGCTCCAGCCAGACTCCAAATTCCGGCATTCCTGGGTCGCTCTTGATCGTCTGGACTCGCCCGACACTCTGCTGATCGGCGAGTACCAGACCGATGACACCTCGACTCCCATCCGTCTGGTCAAATATCCCCTGGACTATACGACACGCCGGCTGCGCAAGACCGGCTCGACAGTAGCAACCGCATCCTGGGCATACTGCGTCAATATTCTTCGCATGCAGGGCGGATTCTCCCGCAATGACACTTTCTACCTGGGACGAAGCAATGGTGAGAACAATGGAGGTGATCTATTCACATGGACCCCCGGAGAGGCAGCCGTCGGCTCTAGCTACTTCCCTCCAGGAAATGAGGATCTGAGCTACAATGAGGCGAAGAAGGAGTGGTACTCTGTGACCGAATGGCAGAACCAGAGATACATCTTGGCATACAAGAAGGAGATACCGTGATGGCTTGTAGACTAATGAGGTAGTCTCTGCGGAGGCTGGTGTAAGACAAACTGTCCCCTTGTGAATCTGGTCCTGAGTGACTGTTTATTTGTGTAGATTGCTGGTATCAGTTGGAATCTACTTTTACCTCCGTACAGACAGTCCAAATTCATGTTTCTCTTTTATACAATCATCGTCATTGGAACGTTGAGAAAGACAGTGAGAAGGTGGGCGGAGATGGGAGCAAAAAAGAAAAAAAGAATTGCCTCCATCCAGGATCGAACTGGAGACCTCAGGATTTCAGGAACATCCCTTCTGTTGACAGAAGAGTCATGTGATATGAGACCTGCGTGATAACCAACTACACCATAGAGGCAATTGTTGAGATATTGCCTTTTTCTAAACTTTATGTAGCAGGCCTCTAATGTGAGATATGTATGCTACCAATGCCACACGTCGCCCCTCAAAGAATACATGTGCAACTGGCAGGGCTCGCTGTAAATACACAATTACATTCTGAATCGTTCTAAGCAGTCATTAAATTATACGATCTTGCTTTCATCTGCGAAATTGGGATATAAATCGTTTTATCAGCATTCAAAATAAGTATGGCACATTCGCCGACTACCCTGATATATATTTGGGAACTTTATGCCGGACTGTGTATGTGACCACCTCCACTCATTTTCATGTATTCGAAGGAATATCCTAGTAATGGTGCACCGTTGATAATTTATTCTATATTAAAAGCTTGTAATTATATGGCATCGTCCTAAGAGACAAAGTACAACCTATGGCTTTATCCAAAGACCAGCATAGCGATCCTCCTTTCCAGAATTGTACCCACTGAAAGCGCGAAGAACATAGCCCTCCTTCTTATACTTGTCGAATGCCGCCTGGAAGCTTGGTGAATCCAATCCATGTCTGGCGACCCAAGCACCAGAGGCCGACTTGTCCCAGATGGCCGCATAGTAAACATGGTCGTCTACCTGATATCCATCGACGTCGACCAGGCGATATCCGTCCTTCACATATTTGTCAAAGCGCGACTGATATTCGGCAGAAGTCATGTTGGCATAAGAGAGCCAGGCGATATGGTCGTTCGTCTTCTCCCAAACCGCAGCAAAGCGCTCCTCGCCCTTGAGCTCGTAACCACTGATATGAGTGAGCTTGTAGCCCTGTTTAAGGTACTCGTCGAAATATTTCTGCATCGATTCAATTGTCATTCCATGACGAGTGACCCAGCCGGCGGAGGGTGACTTGTCCCAAATGGCAGCATAGTAAGCGTCGTCGCCGACAGTGTAGCCATTGACCTGGACGACACGGTATCCCTGGCTGAGGTACTCGTCGAATTTCTTTTGGTAGGCGGCAGAAGTCATGCCATGGTGAGATTTCCAGGCCGTTGAAGACTTCTTCTCGAAAATGACGGCGAAGTTAGGCTGGCCGTTGCGTTCATAGCCGCTGACGGAGTTCAGTCGGTAACCTTGGCCGACAAGATCATTGAACTTGGCTTGATATGCATCGGATGTCAGCCGGTAGTAGGCGTGCCATTCATTTGCCTGAACGCACACAGCCGAGAGAATGGCAGCAGCCCAAGGAAGGAATCTCATTATGAACAAAGTTTAATGAAAGAAGTGGTGGTGAATATGAGAAGAGTAATGTTCTGCTCTTCCAATTCTGTGTTCTGGACGGAGTCTTATATACAATGATAACTGCTCCCCCAATAAATCACATGTAAGTGTTGAGGCTGTGGGCATCAGGCCAGAGCCGCATAATGAAGCCCTAAGAGGCAATAATACTGTCTTGGCAGACATATCAGTAATCTCCACCGTTCGTATCCAGGGGTATTTATATCTCGAGTCGACGCATCTCGCAAAGCGATTGGCGCAAAGGCGGCACGATCTGTCGACCTCGTAAAGGTGGAGCAACCTTGTATATTATTTTGGCAAAGAATGGTCAATGATAGGCGGAGCTAGCAGCAACAGCACAGGCTCATCGAATGAACTCGGTAGCTGTCGCTGTGCCCCTGGCAAGGCTGACATGGCGAGGTTGTCCAGTGTCCATCCCCAGTCGGTACTCTCCGAAGTGCTCAGTTCCAGTTCTGTCCTTCGTGGATCAATACTGGCTCGAAATGAGCAAACAGGTCTTCTGAGATAGCCTCATAATGTAGCAGTGTCCAGCTCACATTCGGGATCGAGCCTCCCGGATCTTGGCTCATTCAAAGTATTATGATTATCATCAAGATAGCGACGGGTCTATCAACATAATATATTTCTCCTTTCTGCCCTGCATACTTAGTGCATGGCCAACGAAAACGCTGCTGCCCTCGGGAGAAGTGTACTGGGAACGAGCAGCCAGAGACCTCGCCGGTCGTGCGGACAGCAAGATTGGGCAGAAGGAGACAGCAACCGAATTTAACAAACTGTCAGCTAGCCCTTGAAGTCTGAAATCGAGATCTCAACGAAACAAAGTTATGATCGACATGCAAGTGATTTTATCAACAGCTTTAAAGGGCTAGCCAAGTGACAGTTGCGCCTTCATCTGTATTATTCAAAAACAATAATGCCAAGCACAATATGACATCAACATAAATTTATGTAATATACGTAAATTGATCAACTAGTTGGAAGTCAGCCTTTGTGTATATCGACATCATATCATCGAAGGTGGTCGTTTCAAAAGATTCACCAGACAGGGCTCCATGACGTCAGGACCCGCGGGGATCGTCACGTTAAATGGCCATCCAGAAATGCCAACCCTTGAGATCCAACGAGATGTCATCCTTGATACTAAGGAAACGAGCCTTGGCCTTGTCAGTACGCAATCCAGCAAGGGCCGAGCAGTGATTGATCTAATGGAGATCCACACACGTCATGGTGCTGGCCCACCATGTGGCGGACAGCCATACCCAGACCAGCATTATATAGAAGGCTATCGCGATCTTAGTCCTATGATAATATCTGTTTTTAAACAAACTTCCTCTTAGCGTCAAGCTTATCACTGACACAGAACCGATATTTCCTTCCAATACAGCAACAACATGGACAACCTCAACCAAAAGACCGGTGCTGAGACCCATACGGACGAGCAAAAGCGACACTTCTATGACAACCTCCCCGAGGACCAGAAGCAGAAGCAGTCCTTTAGCGAATGGGTGAAAGAGGCATACAATGACCAATATGAGAAGTGGATGCCGTGGCTCGAGGAGCAGTACCTGAAATGGTTCGGCAAGGGCGACAACAAGGCTTCATACGTCACAAAAGGTAAGAAAATGTCCCTGTCTCAATCATCTTGGATCGTTCTGCCCTTGAACATCTGATAGACTAACATGAGCTCGACTAGATACCCTGTCCAAGTCCAAAGTCACCGGCATCAAACAGGTCGACCAGGTGCAAGACGACGTCAACAATCTGGTCGGCAACCAGCTCGGCGAGAACGGATTCCTTGCCCCTGTCGGTAACATGATCTCCAAAGAAGGGATCAACCGCGCGGAGAGAAACGGCAAGGACGAGAATGGCTCTTATGGCGGTCCGCTTGGCGGCGTCACTGACCCCGTGGTGGACCGAGCCAAGGGTGCTGGTCAGAGTGTCACCTCTGGGGCACAGACGGTGGGAAATTCAGTTTCTGGAGGAATCCAGAGTGCTGGAAACTGGCTTACAGGCTCGTCCAGCAAAGAGCAGCGGTCGTAATTGAGGATTACGGCAGCGATATTTGACGACTGATGACTCTACTTTGACGTGTCTGTTCATGTTTGCAAGAGATACCAGCACTTTTGGTTTCATTAATTGATCATGTATTAATTTAAGTTGTTATATCCAAGTTCTGATGCTTCCGTAGGGCAGTATCCAACGAGCATAGGGTCTGAAGCACAATACGAAGGGGATAGTTCCTGTGGCGACATTGTAAACAAACGTCCCCTTTCTGCTGGTCTTGTTCACTGTGATGCTAGCACTCCTTGCTCATGGTCTCTTGCCTCTTGACTACTAAGTATCCTGTGGCAGCCGTCTGATGAATAAGTGTGGAGAGCCTTTGCGACAGTCACCGCATTTGCTACATTCTATGCCGGGGCTGCCGGCTTAATTTTCCTTAGACCACATTCGTTTGGCTGCCGCTTGGGTATATCATTGTGATATCGAGGACATCCGTCCCAAGGTCTATGTCTTTATACATGTTCAGCGCGGCCGTACCTTTATCTCTTTCTACATGGCATTGGGCCCGAGCTAGGCCGCCTGCGCCGCTTGTTTCAATCGCCTTTCCTCCCGTTCACTATATCGATCCGCAAAAAGATCAAAATGAGGCCGCATCAAGATAGTGTACTTTACAAACTCTTCCATACAGTCAACCAAGCGATCCCGGTTCCCGCTAGGCATGAGATGATAGTCTCCCGGTTGACCAGCATCCGGAAAATGCGTGTATGCCTTTGGAATTGAGCTTTGATTTGGGATCACAAACATGCGCATCCATCGGCCCAGGATCCGAAGCGAGTTGACGGCGTTGAACGATTGGGATCCTCCGCATACTTGGGCGATGGCCAGCGTGCGACCTTGAGTGGGTCGAACGCTGCCGGTCGACAGGGGAATCCAGTCGATCTGGTTCTTGAATACGGCAGTCTAGCAGGGATCAGTAATGCTCTGGAAGATTTTTTGATGATGAACTTACCAGATTGCCGTGTTGCTCGGGGCTCACCCAGAGATGACCGTCGCTCCATGTGCTCAATTCGCGCAGCTCTTGGACTTTGGGATGCGTATGCTGGACGTCGTCCTTGACCGGTAGCCCCTCTGGGTTGAAGACTCGGACGTCACAGCCGAGTCGGAAGAGGATTCGACTGGCTTCGAAGGCTACGAGCTTCGAGTATGATCTGGCGACGTGTCAGCCTCGGATGCTTGAAGGGATTACTGCATGTCAACAGATCCATACCTCTTCCGCAGGGAACCGTACAAAACTAAAACCTTGATACGTTTCTGAGTCGTCCTGAGGTCCTTCTCCGCCATGTCCAGCACGGTGTCGAGTTCCAAGCGATTGGCCCAATCCTCAGCCGCTTGCTGAGGATTCAGGAGGAAGGGGCGATATTTCTCACGAATTTTGGGGTCATCTTCACTTTCCGGGAGGGCTAGTGTCCTGAAAGAGGGTTGGGCTGCCTGTAAATGTTCATGTTTGACCTCATGTAGTGTCACCGTGGCGGAATGTGACATCCTAATGCTGAAAGAGGATGGGGCAAGCGTTGGAGTGGTTATTTTGATGACTCTCGGGGTCAAGCGATTTATTGACCACATATGGATTAAGTCTGATACTAGGCAAAAGATCTTCACAACTGCCACTTAACTGAACCAGGAACTTCTGTCAAATAAAGCCAAAGTTATATCCGGCATATCCTTATCAGATGCATTGTTTCTATTGAGGATGTCATCGACTACCGTTGATTGGTTGGATATCCGATACCCGACACCAACTCAGAGACATGTCAGTTTGGCCGACCCACAGTGTGGAGAACAACTCTGAATCAGTAAGAAACCCGAGACAGTCATATGAATTCTGTCAAGTGCATTGGGTGGCTCCTCTTGAAATGCTATCTGTTGATAATGGAAAAAGGAAAGGAATGTGCTACTTTCAGCTGCCAATGCCACTACCTCAGCTGCTTTTAGGGCATAGACTGGTCAAATGAATGAGATGGTTCAAGACCAAGCATGATATCATTACCATTGCAGCTCGTTAGGTGCATGACAATCTTTCTTCTTGTGGCTTGTCCCAACGTTCTTCGCCGCTGTGAGCTCTTCAAAGAGGCTATTCCCGAATTTTCGAAAGGCAGAAGTAATGCCACCGTGGCGGAACAGTTCTTGTTCCATCTGACTCAACTCAAATTCAAAGCGGAGTCCATCAATGTGGATGACATGCGCACGGAGGTCAATCGATATCTCGGAGCCATCCTTGGCGGCGGCGTAAAACGACTCATTAGGCATGGTAATGCCCAACAGGCCGAGATTGGGCATGTTCCGTTGAAAGATAAAGGCAAATGATTTCGCGATCACACATTCGATGCCGCAGCCTTGAATGCTGTTAGCAAAGGTATGTGTGATAGTGGTATCACGCACCAAGCAGCGCCATGACGGCCTGTTCGCGTGATGATCCACAGCCAAAGGCTTGACCAGCCACAACGATGTTGAAGCCTTCTTCGGCTCGTTGGCGGAACAATGGATGGGTGTATTGCAGGCAATGCAGACCAATTTGCTCATTAGTTTTCATGTCCATCAAGAATTCAGCCGGTGCTAGCTATGGATGCTATCAGTCAAGCGTAGCTTAGCAAACCAATACAAGTAATTATTTGAGCATACCGCATCTGTGTCGATGAAATCACCTAAAAGCTGTACCTTGCCGCGCAGCGTTCCAGGAAACCGAGGTTCTTGCGTGTATTCGGGGAAAATACTTGATTCAAGTCTCTCAGGAGAGAGAGCACGAGATCCGCTCGGCTCAACAAAGGTCGGATGAGAAGGCGAGCCCGTTTTCGCTGTGAGTCCAGAACAGACGCGCAAGGTTATCCATCGTTCCCAATCAAGCCCGCAAAGTAAGTCATGAGGATCGGTCAATCTCATTTCAAATGAGGATGCGGCGACAGTTGCAGCAGAGCCTAGATGCCCTATTGACCCTGTGTTCCATCGTTCAGCTAAAGAATGCTGGAGCGGCACACATACGAACCTTTGCCCATGCGATTCTCAAAATTCCGATTCTGGGATGAGAGCCAGACTTCTCCTGGAGCAGCCTGATCCGCCGACATGCCGACGCAATAGCTGCAGCCAGGTACCCCAATCTCGAAACCCGCCGCTTCGTAGACATCGGTGAGGCATGATTCGCGTAGTCTGCGCAGGATGGGCATTGACCCCGGCACCACCTTCCTCTTGCCATGCTTAACTGGCCGATAGCCTTTCTTCAGCCCTTGCTCAAGCAAAAGAGCAGCAAGAATAAGGTCCTCCTCGGTTGTGGTGCAAGCTCCAATAAAGCATCCATCCAACCGCAATCCTGCATAATCAGAGACAGGGACCACATCGTCTGGTCTCGGGTACCGAGCAAAGAATGACTGGACATTTCCAAGATCAATGTCGAGCTCTGCGGCGTACTGCGCATCGTTGTCGGGTCGGAAGTAAGTGATGAGATTCTTATGTTGCTTCAAGCGTCTTTTGTCCACGAAGTCGCGCGTGACATGATCAGGCACAAATACCCCGGTGATACCACCGAGTTCCTTCTTCAATAAGCAAGACATAACGTCTGGAAACACATTGACGTACCGCTGTCATGTTGCAAATAGCAAACCGAGCATCAGCCGACAAATACTGCGCACCGGTACCAGAGAACTCGATGATTCTCTCCGAAGCGACAGTATTTCTCTTCAGCTGCTGCAAGACGTATAGTATAACGTCTTTTCCACCGATCCCAGGCTTTGGCACACCCAAGAGGCGGATGTTGATGGACTCGGGAACCTTGAACCACGTCTCGCCTGTTACCAAGGGCAAAGTCACATCTGCTGCCCCGAGACCAATCGCCATACATCCCAATGCGCCAGAGGAGCATGTATGTGAATCGGAGCCAATGATCAGCATGCCAGGTTGCGCTCGTTCCCTGTAGAACTCAGTGTGGAGGATGGTATACTAAACCATGTTAGCATCTCCCAGGGGCTAAGGACTATGCTTGACCAACGTTCATCCCCTGGTACTCGGTCATTTTGAACACTCGTCTTGCCCTCTCACTTGCATCGATCAGCGCGCGAACTTTCGGAACATCTCGGATGCGAGGATCTACAACATGATCGCCCGCGAGCCAGAAGCGATCGTTACGATGAATCCCAGGCTTGCCTAGGTCGTTGTACGTAGTCTCCATGCCCTAATGAACTGGCTTAGCGGCATAGATGAAATCATTGTGGTCAATCCTCACGGCCCATGATGCCTCCGACGCAATCACCCAATCGACGTCGACCCGAATCAAATCTCCAGGAGCCACCCAACCCCTATGAGCAATGTCGTGCAACGCAAAGATTTTCTCGCTTAGAGTCATCCCGCGCCGACCTGGAGGCCTTGATGGCAGAGGAGCAGGCATCGATCTGGACCTATCCTCCGAATTAAGCGCTTCCAGCCAAGCAGACACGAGGAACAGAACTTCTGATTCTTGCTGCGCCGAGAGATCGCTCGCATCGTCTAGACCCAGCCCACCGAGATCCTGCGGTTGGGTGCACACGCGAAGCACATCGGCTAGAGCAGATGATTCGCGGACGTGGCCCAGGTTTTGCAAGACCTCGATCAGGTCCCTGATTTGCGACAGTGGTCTGATGGCGGACGCAATCTTTCCTTTGGAATACTTAGCTTGCTCTCACCTACCCGGGATAGAAGCTAAAGTCGTCTTACTTGATGTATCGCCCAGTTGTATGTGCCTGGTTTGCTCAAGAATTCGGTGTATCTGGACCGAACTGTTGCTATACGTTCCAGACATCTTGAATCTTCACACCAAGCTACTATAGACACTGCGAAGGCCGCTGAGAGTTTTCCCTTGCGAAGGATTTGCCTCATAACTTTTTGTCCATTTGCGATGACAACTGCTGTGCGACCGTCAGCCCGCTTGCGGCCCGGAAACGGGTGGTGCGAAATCCTCCTGCAAGGGTCGAAGTTGGGGTTGACTTGGCCAGCCATTAGCGATTAGTGACACAGCACACATAACTGCGGAACGCCAGTGGCGTGAGCAATTGGTAACATCCATCGAATTTACAGTTTCGAAGCTGTTGTTACTCGATGCATGCTGCAAAGTGAGCCATCGTCAGTGCTAGTAAAGCGAGCAAGTTGGTGTGCCAGGATGGCAGTGCTCATGCAAGGCTACTTTGACATATCATGGTGCAAATAATGAAAATCTTATTGTTGTTACAAATCTACTGGATCCCTTGTATCGACCGGAATGAGTCGGAGCCACCTAGAACTTGGTGTAGCGCAGGTAGGGCTTGACCTCCCGCACATTGCCAAACTTCTTCTTAGCGTCCTCGGTCGAGACTGAGGGTGGAACAATGACATCCTCGCCAACGGTCCAGTCGATGGGGGTGGCAATGCCCTTCTTGTCCGCAGCCTGCAGAGCGTCGATCACACGCAGGACCTCGGCGGAGTTACGGCCGGTGGAAGCAGGGTACAACATTGTCAGACGGATCTTCTTAGCGGGGTCGATGATGAAAACCGCACGGATGGTGAAAGGAATGCCCTTCTCGGCGATGTTGTCCAGGTCGCGTTGGTCAATCATGTCATAGAGGAAGGCGACCTTGCGCTCGGGATCGGCAATGATGGGAAACTGGACGGTGGTCGAAGCAACTTCGTTGATATCCTTGACCCAGTCACCGTGAGAGCTGAGATCGTCCGCGCTCTATAAATGATCGATGAGTATGGTATTATGCTTCAATTGAGAGGACTACCCACCAGGCCGATCATTTTGACACCCCTCTTGTCAAATTCACCCTTCAGCTTGGCAAAGGCGCCGAGTTCGGTCGTGCATACTGGGGTGAAGTCGGCGGGATGAGAGAAGAGAATGGCCCAGCTGTCTCCGATGAACTCGTGGAAATCAATTTCGCCGTGGGTGGTCTGAGCCTTGAAGTTCGGAGCTACGGGAGGAATCTATATTAGCAGAATGTTTATAGCCGAAGTCGGAGGAGAATAAGTTACCAGTAGAACCAAGACGCAGGCGAGGCTGTTCCTGGGGAACAGTCGGAAGGAATCTGCGACCGAAGGGCTGCACGAGGGGCTGGGCGCGCAGAAGCTGGCGGGAGAAAGCCACTCTTGAGACAGGGCCGGCTCTGGGGAGCGCAGAAAGGGCTCTCAAGCCTGTACGAGGTAGAATGGATGCCATTGTGCAGATTGATGGGAGCAACTGACTTTTGAGCTGTCAATTGGGGATGAAAATGAGTGTATATTCCATGACGAGACGCTCCTCGATTGACGCAACAACATCGGAGGGGCACGGCAGTACCAGGAGCTAACCATATTGGGAAGTTAGCTTGTTAATGCCGTGCTGCCTGAGGCAGAAACAATTCTCCCTCTACTTCCTTGGTTGACCATGCGTGTATGGGAGTAAGGTACTATATTAAATCATGTGTCTAGGTTCTCATTGAGAATTGGATGATTTGGATGGAGAAATTCTGCATTACCCTTTCCGGAAAATGGTCTCTCTGCAGAGGACAAGACGGTGAAGATGCGGGGGCCGGGGGTTTTCATGTACCGTGCTGTGGGGCGCTAGCTTTATGGCGTAGAGGCTTATGACTGACCACTGAGCTAAACATCTGCTTCAGGGGGCTTCAACCTTCAACTTTCGACTTTCACCTTTCGAGGCAGTCATGATATTTATTATGCTCTCTCTCGAAGAGCCGATGATGTACAGAGCCTGTTCCCGGCAAATCCGAGTACATACCCCATACAAAACGGCCTCGTCAAGTATATACCCACAGCCCCACTGCCATGATCCTTAATTCTCACGTAAGACGAATACAGTTAAAAAAGGTGGGGTTGGGGCCTATTATGTTCCGCTTTGATATAGATTTACTATCGACCGGAGAGGTAAAATGCTTGTTTACAGGGGCAGGCCTTGCCTTGTTGGTCCAGAGTCCGTCTGAGGTATCAGAGCTAAACTCCAGCCATGGCGAAGCCCGGAAGCTGAAGACGTCGGCATCAATTAAGCGGCGAAGATCAATACCATGTTGATCATTGAGCTGGTTTCTAAGAGGTTTGAGGCTTGCATTAGTCCATGATACTGTGGTATCCTCATCCTGTGCGTAGTATTCTTCAGCTCCGTACTCCGCCGGGGTAATGCTTGTGTTGCTTATAGAGATGCACGCTGATTGTTCTGGCCAATGATGCACTTGAAGGAGGAGTTATAGCTTAATTCTTGCCAAACCAAGTGCCGAACTAGTGTCGGCCTATGAGCCGACTGTGGGTATAAAGTCTTGAATACGTCCGTCTGTTCGGAGACCTCTCAATCAGTGCCTCTGGCGACAACAAGAGATAACCAACATCAAGACAAGCACTTACTTCTCGTTGACAATGCGTATATCCGTCGGTGCTCTGCTTGGCTTGACAGCCCTGAGCCATGCCACACCAGAGAAACGAGCCGGATCTGCGTCCGCGTATTGTTCCAACTCGGCCGGCAACTACAAGCTGTCCTCCATAGCAGCTCCCGTCCAAGGTGCAGGAAATCCCGGCTCTGAATCAACCTGGCAATTGACCGTTGACGACACCTCGTCCGGTCACAAACAGACAATTGTTGGGTTCGGTGCTGCCGTCACCGATGCCACGGTGACCTCGTTCAACACTTTGTCTGCCTCCGTGCTGCAGGACCTGCTCAATAAATTGATGACGTCTGCCGGCGCGAACTTTGCTTTGATGCGACACACCATTGGGGCGTCCGATCTGTCCGGTGATCCCGCCTACACGTATGATGACAATGGCGGCAAGGCGGATCCGTCACTGTCGGGATTCAATCTGGGCGACCGAGGAACGGCCATGGCCAAGATGCTGGCCACAATGAAGTCTTTGCAGCCCAATCTCAAGATCCTCGGCTCTCCTTGGAGTGCGCCAGGATGGATGAAGCTGAACGGGGTCATCGATGGCAATACGAACAACAACAACTTGAATGATGGATACCTGACCAGTGGTGGAACCGGTAGTACGGGCTATGCCAGTCAATTCGCGCAGTACTTTGTCAAGTACATCCAAGCCTATAAGAATCTGGGTGCTCCTGTCGACGCGATTACCATCCAAAACGAGCCACTGTTCAGTTCGGCCGGCTATCCCACCATGTATGTCTATGACTATGAGTCGGCACAGCTGATCCAAAATTATATTGGCCCAGCTCTTGCCAGCGCCGGTCTCAATACCGAAATTTGGGCTTATGACCACAACACAGGTACGTGTTACCTTTGATATTCCAGCAACGAAGCTGACATGTACAGATGTCCCATCGTATCCTCAGACTGTCCTTAACCAGGCCGGACAGTACGTCAAGTCGGTCGCCTGGCACTGCTACGCTCCCAACGTTGACTGGACAGTGCTAAGCCAGTTCCACAACACGAACCCCGGAGTAAAGCAATACATGACCGAGTGCTGGACTCCAGCATCTGGCTCATGGAATCAAGCAGCTGACTTCACCATGGGTCCCCTGCAGAACTGGGCCTCGGGAGTTGCAGCCTGGACTCTGGGAACCAACGCCCAGGATGGCCCGCATCTGTCCACTGGCGGCTGCGCAACATGTCAAGGCTTGGTGACCATCAACAATGGAGGCTACACGCTCAACACTGCATACTATATGATGGCGCAATTCAGCAAGTTTATGCCCCCTGGTGCGATTGTGCTCAATGGCAGTGGCAGCTACACATATTCTGGCAGTGGCGGTATCCAGTCCGTGGCTTCGTTGAACCCCGATGGAACCCGCACCGTGGTCATTGAAAACACTTTTAGCAATGATGTCTACGTGACTGTCACTATGAAGAGCGGGCCGAAGTGGAGCGGGAACGTTCCTAGCCAATCCGTGACTACCTGGGTTCTCCCGGCTGCTTGAGAGGTGTATATCGAGATGTTGAAAAGGCGGCGTTTGGAGACATTAGTGGCACGTCCCTAGTTACATGTACCGCACAGCTTTGCAATGCCAGCAGCTTCACTTGTGAGATAGCATAAAGTCATACGAGGTTGTGTGTTTTCTTTTGTCAGACAATGCGCAGTCTGCCTCAACTTCGCAACAGGGCTGTCTTCTGCATGCGATGCAATCCCTGATAAAAGCTGACCATAAGCCAATACGTCACATAGTCGGCGCACCTCGAAAGGGAGAGTAATTGGGTCTATTTCATCCCGTATCTCCGGGGCGCACCACTCATATGTGACTCCGCCAATGCCACTGATGTCAATAAGTATCGCGTGTCTTGGTATGGACATTGAAGACTTGCAAACTCCAGCAGTAATCATCATCTCATCTGACAATTCCGCCATGTTTATATGTGGAAATGAAGGGACTTTACGATACGAGGGATAGACGACCCTCGAAGGATCTTCGCGCGTCGTGTATCTCAATGTTCTGGCAAGCGATGCAAAAGGGCTGCTGGAGAGTTCTTCCAAAAGCACTTCAGTCACACTGTCATCCAGAAGCGGCAACGAGGAATGGTTGATGTGCTTGTCGAAGACTTGAAATTCTCTGCGACGTTCGCGTTTCGGGGTCTTTTGCTCCAGTCCGTGGGAGATCTCGCCCTTGAACGCTACTTTTATCCCCCATTTGGAGTTTCCTGAATGGTAAATCAACGTTTGTGAGCGAATGCTAGGCTCAAGTTTTCCTTCTGCCAGATAGTCGTCATGTTCCCTATTCGACCTGAGCTCGATCGATGATGGCATCAGGTCTAGAGAGAATAACGCGGGTTCGAAGGAACGATGGCAGAATGGCGGGGGATGGTCATGTCTTATGTACCTGTACTATCCCTTGCACCCTGGCTCTGCACAGCCATTCGATATCATTTTGCAAGCCACCTTGGTTGGTCACCATCCCACACTGCCTTGAAAAGCTCAAAAGCAACATCCATCTAGCTGTAAATGTATACATCTAAGTGCGCTAACCATAAGCCTGTCGAGCCAACCGCACGGGACAATGAAGAATCGTAAAACGATTGGATAGTCGACGAACCAGTAACCATTTATTTCTGACAGCGTCTGTACCTTGGTAGGATGGTGGGTTCATTGCGTTTTCTCGAATCCGGGGAAGTCATGATGAAATTCGCCACGCCACGAATGTCGGGTCTTATGACAGCTTGATCGTCCCCCAGTCGCCCCCGTAATTCTTTATTATCGAGACGTGTGTCTTCTTGCCGCTGATATTTGATGCTCGTAATACCGTAGTGTCCACTGATTGATGAACAATACCACATCCGCTTCACAAAGCTAACAATTCATCTCCATCACCGATTCAAGTCTACAAACATGTATCAAGCAATTGTCCATCGCTCGAGGCCCCTGTTTAGTACTCTCAAGCAGAGGCTTCAAACTCCAGGTGCGCTACTACTTCTTGATGGTGAACCTCAACAAGGACTGGGTTAACCAAATGACCCCAACTTGTCTCAGACTCAAATCAAAGACGCAAGCACGTCGTCCGATCGGATACCTACAAACAGCCGGGTCCTATTGCCGTCTCGTCCTTGCGTCTGCAGGGCCCTGCCTGGGCCACCGCCGGCGCAGGCATCTATGCCACTTTGTTTGGGGTGTACCGGATGCTGCGCTCTATGCGACAACTGAGATATATCTAGCTTTGCAATCGTTTGACGCACATGGGCCTCCTTTAGCTTGGAGGCTTTCACTCTTTCGCTGCTAGCTCGACATCGGCGCGTTGTTGATGGTCGGCATTTGTTATAACTTATGGACATATGTGGCCATATCCTGGAATTACTGTTAAAAGCATACTTACTTTACTACGTGGTAAACCACTATGATAATCCACCGATCGGATCTCAAATGTCTGTCCTTCAAAATAATCGTTCTTTGACACGGAAATAAATAAACACAGCAACTCAGCATTGACGCTATTCCCTGTTGGGAGATTACGTTACTATTGTGAATTTGTGCCGAGGGGAAGATCGCAAAGGGAGATAATGAAGCAACATCTCTCTTTCATAGTCAACACCACAGTAACTCTCATTCAATAAAGTTAAACCACCGCTGAGACTTACTTTCAAGTGATCATGGCCACAACCGCTCGCACATTTCTCGCCTTCCAGCACCATGCCAAGCTCCACAATCTCCAAACCATCGTGAAGGCAATCCACCCTTTTCCAGTCCTGGAAGAATCCAACCGCCAGCTCTTCAAACAAGGCACCGATGAAGATTATGCTATTATCACAGAGCAGACCATTTTCCATCCCCAGGGGGGCGGACAGCCGTCAGACGAGGGCACCATGACCAACGCCTCGGGAGTTGCGTTCACGGTCGCGGCCGTGCGCATGGACGCAGTACGCGAGGGCCAAGTCCTCCATTTTGGTCGGTTTAATCCGACACCATCATCATCATCATCATCATCATCATCATCATCATCCAGCGTCTTCTCCGAGGGAGATACAGTTGAACAGACGATAGACGCAGATAAACGTCTGCTGTATTCGCGTCTCCACACGGCCGGCCACGTCCTCGGCGCGGCGGTCCGGCACCTCCTGGAAAAGGAGGTGGAGGGATTCGACGAACTCAAGGCGTCGCATTTTCCTGACGCGGCGGCGTGTGAGTTCCAGGGAGCGATTGATGGGAAATGGAAGGATCCGATCCAGGCGAAAGTGAACGAGTTCATTGACGCCAAGTTGCCCGTTGAGGTGGACTGGTGGGATGAGGAGGAGTTTCGGAGACGGGGACTGGAGCGACTGCTGCCCGATCGCGGTTCTGTCGCTATTGCGCCTGGCGAGAAGTTTCGCGTGGTTAATATCGTTGGCGCTGAGGTGTATCCCTGTGGAGGCACGCATGTCGATACGACTGATCTGTGTGGATTAACTACGGTGAGGAAGATTACGAGGAAGGCAGGCAGGTCCAAGGTCAGCTATGCCGTTGCTGATTGATTCAATCAATTGCGATCACAAAGTCAAGAGGATAGAATATAGAAGAAGAGTCAATATACATGATCTAACAAAAACTGCAATCCAGAATGGTAAAATAGAAGAAGATTCGAGCGTCTAATGACCTCTATGCGCTGTTGCCCATCGCCAGAAGTAAGTGCTTTACAGTCCACCAGCAGCGCAGATCTTCTGAGCAGCAGGCACACGCTGGGCATAACGATCGGGATAAGCAGAGACCTGGACCTTCTGGCAAAGCTTGCCGACATCCATCGTCTTCCAGCCGCTGATGTTCTTCATCTTGGCGAAGAACTGAGCGGCGGAGCGGGCAGGGTCCATGTCGGCAGCGATGTTGGGGTAGTAGACAGCACGCTGCTGGAAGATGCCGACGCTGTCGTAGTCGTGGCCGACGGCGTCATGGGGGTACTTCAGGGACTCGGGGACCTTGCTGTTGGCATAGATCAAGAGGTTGGACTGTCACCAATTAGCATGAGTATAAACACGGGAGCAGGAGATCTGCTGACCTCAACCAAGCCAGTTGCAATACCAGCCAGGCAACCCTGACGACCCAGGCCTTCCTTCTTCGCCTCATCGATGATCTTGTGAGCGTGAGAGGACTGAGTGGCAGTGAGACCGGGGAGGTTGCCGCTGCCGCTGCCACCACCGCTGCCACCGTCACTGCCGCCGTCGCAGTGCTTGGTGACATAGCTGGAGCTGCCGGTCTTCACGTAGTAATCGGCAACATAGCAGCCGTCGGAGGTCTTGTCCCAGATCTTGTCGCCCTTGACGTCGGTGCCGGGCGCTTGGCAGACAATGGAGACATCATGGCCCTTGGGGTAGGACTTGACCACGGGGTGGTTGGTGCCAGGACCAGAGCGGCAGTTGACACCATCGCCAGTGATGGGGTATGCGCTCACCAGGGTGGTGGCGAAGGAAAGGGCGACGAGAGGAAGGTACAACATGATGTCGGTTGATTTCAGGAGTCTTGATGAGATTGTTCGAGACTGAAGATGAGGATGAAGATGTTGATGCTGATGAGAAGATCCAACTTCGAGGGATTCAATTGTCCTTTATATAGCTGATCTGGACGACCATGTTCCTATTCATGATCTTCTTAAGGATGTAAACCGCGAGTCGCCAGAGCCAGTAATGTCCCCATACCCGAGCATGAACACGGTGATCATCCATATCCTCGTATAGAACAAGGATAAGGGCAAATGAGAGATACTCCGGTCTGCCTCGGAAATTAGTTCAAACAGCCGTGTCCGTATACGAGAAGGAATGGCTCGCAGGATGAGAGCCCTTGGGGAAATATTTGGCCCCACCTGTAGGACTGATCAGGGTCCATCTCGTATGCATCTCGTGAAATATATCGACAAGTATCCTAGCTTGACCTGTTTTGGAGAGGTCGGGATGGCTGATCTCGGATGCAACCATAATACGAAGCTTAGCGTTCGTGTTCCTGCACAGGGACTGCCAGGGCACAGTTTCGTATCCCAAAAATAGAGTCCGTCTCGTGTCGATCGGCGAGAACAACCAAATTTAGACGGAGCCTCTGCGACAATGATTGCTTGTCTGCACTCTGCAGAAATATGAGTGAGTGGATATCTTGGCGAGCCTGTATTTGTCTTGTTATTCGCAAGTCTTTACCAAGAGTCTAAGTTGGTGCAGAGAATGTCCAAGAATGCTTGGAGAACGGTGGCTGTGGTATCCAGCCTTGCCCACAGTCATTTCTCCGTTTTCCTAGCAAGGATGGCAATCTTGCTAATTTTGAAAAGAGTCAATATGTAGTACTGTAGTACCTCGCGAAACAAGACCTGAATACCTCTAGCCTTTCCGTCAGCCTGACTTCCGCCGCCATGCGAAACTCATCACCCGTTTAAGTTCCAAAATATAGGGGCATGGCATTTAGCAAGATCCTCGACATTTACGACGGCTTGTATTGAAGAACTGCCAAAGCCAGCGTCCTATTGATATTGAACCAAATGCTTCCTTAGTTTCACTGGGTTATACGAAGAGAATTGAACGAGACCTAACAGCCGAGGATAGATGCTACGCAGATAGCATTAGCTAGAGTGAGAATACACCTCGACTCGAGTTACATAGAATATCTCCTACAATATTTACTAATAAGTATACCTAATACTTGACAAAATATATCGGCATGAAGAAATTAAGTTTGACTGCACCATTCAACAGATTCCACCCGGACTTCCTCACATCGCGTCGATCGGGCAAGCCTCGACACTCACAGTCGTAGTAATGGTCTTGACACGAGGACCACGAGCACCGCTGCCCTCACCAGGAGCGGGGGTCACCATCGGGGCCGCAGTCGGGGTGGGAACCTTGTCCAAGGTCACAGGGTGGGAGTAGTCTGAACACCAACCAATAGTCTTAGGCACGATTCCGGGCTTCACATATTTGGAGGTTGCAGTGGTGGTGGTGCTGGGTGCAGGAGAGGAGGAGACGTGGGAGGAAGATGGATGGAAAAGACGGGAGCTGGAACCGGTAGGGCTCACCGTGACATAAACGGTAGACGCCGCAGCGCTGGGGCAGGTGGACGGCGTGGGCACGGGGGCAGGGTCGACGCAGGGCTCGACGGGCTCGGAGACGGTGAACTTGTCGCCCTGCGCGTAGATGATGTAGACATTGGTGCCGTTGATGCCGCTGATCTGGTAGCCCCATTCGGGGTTGGTGTCGCAGGGGATCTGAACGGAGTGGGACAGATCTTCCGTTGGGATGTCAAGCGCCAGCGGAACATAGGTGGGAGGCCAGGAGACAAAGTTCCAGAGGTAGAGGCTGAAGTTGGTGGGATCGGTATCGACGCTGGTCCACTTGACAGTCACAGTGGACCCGGCTGCGTAGGTGGTGTTGGCGGCAGGACTGGTGATGTTGATGGCTGCAGCCAGCGAGCCAAGCGAGACAATCAGGGGGATCACGGAGCGCATCATGTTGATCCTCGTATTCTTATTGGTGTGATTTGCTGGGATAGGTTTCAGGATCTACTGTGGGGATAAATGGTAGATAGAAAAAGAAAACTCGTCTGAATAGAATGCAACTTGTAAAAAGAGTGACTGTGATATATGCAAAGCAAAGAATGACTAGTAGTTGGAATAGGCTGATGCTTTGACGGTTGGAAGATGGGAAAAGGGGACCACGAGGGTTAAGTATGGGACTGCTCTGAGCCCTCTACTATAATCCCCGGAAATGAACCACAGTAGCGTCGCAGGGTCGACAAACCCATGATCAAAAGAGTAGGCAGCACTGGATCAACCATCATCTAATGCTTCCTGCCGTAACCTCTTCGGGACAGTCATTTATCCTAGTATGGACCGTTATTGGCCGTGTTCGAGACATGTTCCTGGGCCCGAGCTCGGCTAGTTTCTTGGCTATAAATAAAGGGGCGCAATTGGTTCAGAATCTCATGCTCATTTCCTGACAAGAATTGGATTACTATTTAGTAGAAGTTAAGGTGGTATCGTCTACAAATCACCAACAGGCGAGATAGGTACCAGCAGTCCAGGATTGGTTACTTGTCTTCATGGAGTGCTGTGGGATTCACCCTATGTCTCCCCCGCTTATTACAAGAAATTAGCCGGATACAAGGTAACGGTGCCAAGAATTGTCATTATCCTCATTAAAGTACCCCTTATTGCTCAGGGTGGGCCACTCAACAGACACCACTGGGGACCTCAGTACTTCCAACACGATTCCTCGAGCTATACTGCGCACCAGCACCCAATCCACGCTTGGCAAATGCCTTCCAAATCTCGCATTGGTTCTCACCACCAGTCAGAGCAGTATCAGCATCAAGGATAGCATCACGGGCCTGGACAAAGTTGGGGTTGCATGGTTGCCTGCCTCCTGATTAGCGGTATGATTAAACTCTCGAAGCATTCTCGGCAACTTACAATGCCATTCCATCTATGACTAGTTTCATGGCAAGGTACTTGCCATCGGTCGGCACACCATTGCGCAGGGTTGGCTTCGGCGCATCATTCTTGCCGTGCTTATCGATCAAATTCCACATCACCTCGTACAGCATGGTCGCCCAGACCGTGCCGATGGCGTGAACCGCGTTCAGCGAGTTGACGCTGGTGTATGTCAGAGGGTTGGTGCTCAGCGAGGTCGAGTATGGGTACTGGCGGATTCCGCCTGGCCGGTTGGCAGCCCATTCGCCCATGGTGTAGTCTGTCGAGCGCGTATCGCCGGGCTTAAGACGGATGGCCGTAGCCATGTAATCACCCCAGCCTTCGCCCATGCCGCCTGACTCGAGGGCATTCAGGCAATTGGAGTTGGCAGGGCCGCCAGTGAGTCGGGTGGAAACTACAAATTTTTAGTCTTCGTCAATAAAACAAGCATAAGGTATACGTACGACCGTGAGTATACTCGTGGATCACGATTCCGGCCTCAAAGGAGCCGTCGCGGTACGGCGTCGACTCGGTCCAAACATACATGCGCATGCGGCCGGGCTGGCCATCAGGAGGAGTGGCAAAGTTGGCGTTGTTGGTGCCAGAGCCATCCTGGGCGTTCAGGATGACATAGTCATTTCCACGACCGCCTTGCCCGTTAGTGTTGTACTCGAAGTTACCGGCCTTCTCGTTGAAGCCCAGGGTGTAAAGCAGATCATGGTAGGTATTGGCTGTGTAGAAGAGCTGGATGATCGATGCGTCGATGTAGGATGATGGGGGCGATGAGCTCGTGCTATAGGGATACTTGAATGACAAGCTCGAGCTGCTAGGGCGATAGTTGTTCAGGTAGCTCGATCCACCGCTGGGATTGGATTGGGCAATGCCGTTGTTACCGCGCGAAGTCGTATACTTTGTGCTGCCATCGCTGATCCAGGTGAATTCCGACGCGGTAGAGTCCCAAGGATCCTTGACCACCGTCCGCTGGCCCTCTGTTGGGTCATTGATTCCCCATGCGCTGGATGCATGTCAGTAAGGCTCTTCTGCTGGAATTGGCTCAATACTCACTATACTTGGTAGTCTGCTTCAGCAACATAATCCACCACACCGTGGATCTCCTCGCCGCTCTTGGCATCGATGTAGGTCAGGAGCCAGTTGCTATCAATGTCTGTCTCAACTCTCCATGTCAAAGCGAGGCTTCCATCGCCTTTGACGAAGTACACTAGTTTGGCCTTGGGATCGGAGACAGTTCCAGAGACGCCTTTGAAAACATACGACTCCTTCTCCTCTGTGCTCTCGGACGACGCGGTGTCCACAGTGATGGGAAGCTGCAGTGTATTTGTGGTTCCCTTGAGGGCAGTCACAGGATCGGAGAAGTCGCGCTTTGTCAATGCAGCCGAACTAGGGATCTGACCGGTGTAGAAAGAGTTGCCATACGAAAAGACCTTTCCGTCTTTTCCGACCTGTACACCTGTTAGCAAGAGATATACACAGCTTGACACGATACATACGTTGACATTGAAATCGGCATTGTCGATATCGAGACCGTTGGCTGTCTGGCGGAAGTGGACATGGGCGATGCCATTGTCACCAACATAGTGATCATCGACCACGCGAAAAGTCGCATCAGGGGCAATCATCTTGACATGCTGAGTCGCCGCCTCCACATAGCTTTGCGGTTGGAAAGGGGCAAAGGAGGACGGGGCTTCAATGACCGTCTCTGTCGCATTGACGTACTTGGCCAGGGACTTCAAGCGGAAAGCATTCAGGTCAACAGTACGGCGGTTGAGTCCATAAGCCTGGTGAGCGGGATGGGCAAAGACAGAAGCAGGGAGGGCAAGAGCCCCAGCCAGAAGAAGGCCTCGCATGTTGAGGATGTGATCTGAAGGAGGATGATGCCGGATTCAAAGTGGGTTGCTTCTGGGGATTCTATGAGATGCAGCTGAGAATTTATAGCAGAGCATCTGGCGTTACTGGTCCTTCATCTCCTATCTGGCTCCAGGTCATTCTCATCAAGCGTAGGACTGTCCGATCTTGGCCCGACCCAGTCCGGAGCTATTCACATCATGGGATATTGCAAGTCGGTAACTGTCCGTTCCCCCGCATCACTCTCCGAGACAGTTACATTAACAGAGATAAGACATAATACTCATCTGTAAGCATTGCGGACTGTATTCTCAATCGAGTGCATGACCCCGTGAGATTTGCTGAAGATAACGATCTGCATGGTCGATTGGCAAGTGGACTATGGACGCAATCTTCACGAGGATTTCAGGGACCTGTCCGTCGGATGTCCGCGTGGGTTTTGCTGCAGAATGAACTGCACCAAGACTTTTATATTGCCGCTGGTACAAGCTGGTCTTTGGTTTACAACAGGGGAAGTAATTGCCGCGACTTTCCTGGTTTAGTCCAATGGGAGTGCATCCATTCTCCGTCGGACTGACTCGAGAAAATGCTTGGCAGTTCCTTGGGTTACATAGATGAGTCTTAGCAGCGCTATACTGCTGCAGGTCATAATGCACTGATAACGTTTCCCCGGGACCTCGTGATAGGCATTTCCCCTTATGCGAGGGACGACAGCAGTGAAGCTGCAGTCATGCGAGCTGAAGAGTCCCTTCGATGCTTATTCTCTTGGCACCTTGATTCTTGGCTCGTGTGAATCCGACCGCAAACCAATAGCCCTGACTCATATATTCGACACTACCTTGCTTATTAAATGATCGCAATATTGAGCACTTGAAGACGCGATTCGTCCTCATCTGCGGGCAATTCATCCCACCCCACCGTCAATATATTTCGGCAGCTACGAACAACACTGACCTCGCTTTGCTATGAAGTTGCGGAAAGCATGTGCTGTATTGCTAATGACTATGATTACTGTTCTCCTTACTTGATAACAACGAGAAATCCATCCTGTCTGTGGACTGAGCTACCGTAAAGTTGGAGACTGCCACATGGTGTACCTCTGGACCCTTGTACCGATGTGCGGGGCGCCAACCTTAGGCCGCGGCTAATGGGATAGCTATTGTCAGCAATCCTGAAGAAAGGTGAAATAAGATCGATCCCGAACATTGCACGGTTACAGAAGCTACAAAGGCGGAGAACAGTGACTGCATTGGAGGGACAACTATGTGGGCTCCAGTACAATAATTGAACTAGCTGGAAAACAGAGAGCCATAGGCACAAGACGTTAATCTCCAGGCCATTTACAATGATTTTGGTCCGTAAGGGCTGTGGAAGCTTCGTCTCCAGAACTGTGAGGAAATCTGCCTCAAAACCAGGATTGTTGGACATACGACCGCGACTCTTATGCGGCAACATTGCACCGGCAGAGCCGGAGGGAATCTGGTCACCCCAGCGCAATCGTCGTTTGTAATACCACCATCAGATGTAAGGGTAACAGCATATAAAACAACCGAGTCGTGGTTGGCCGTAACGTCCACTCCCACAGTGACCCAGGCAAGAAGGCCGTTTCTCAATGAGTCACCGAGATAGGCATATCCGAAGAACGGAGTAGTGTTGCTTGCAGTTTCAGACATCCCAGTCGAGATCTGGGATGGGCCTGAAAGGAGAATATATATGTAAATTGTAAGTATACTGGCACAACCTTGGTATATAAGGATTTAACACTAGTATGGATAATACTGTAGTTAATATCCTTGCTAGAGGATGATTCAACATTGACACCAAGGTAGATAATGATCTAATATTAATACTATATAGTTAGAGTATTAATATTAAATCACTGTAGGCGTACAAAAAGTCCACCTCATGGCTAGCCACGGTATAGTCCGCGGTAAAGGTCGTGGGTGAAGACCTGATTTGGTCTCAGGCCTCCAACACCTCGTCTTTGGCTCCTTTAGTTATTCGCCGGGTTGTTGAAAGGAGCAGGATAAAGGTAATTCGGGCACTCGCGGCCCACAGGAGTCGGACCAAGGTTTCGACCAGGGCATATTTTTTTGGCATACTTTCCAATATAGAAGCAAGAGTCGTAGGAACCTAGTGTCGGGTTTTAGTTAGCGGACTTCTTCTTAGCCCAAAACAAGAGTCACATACCGGCAGCACCACATGTGCTGGTTTCCTTTAGGCAGTCGTTATTAGTCTGTTCGACCAGTGGCAGATGGAGGTTCATGTGACTCCAATCGCTAACAGCGCACGCCATGTTGTTGTAGTAGTGATCAACATAGTGGGCCTGTATATAGATAGATATCGATGAGTCAAGTGAGGCAAGGTTCCTAGGTAAAGGAGAGACTGACCCGAGCAATTCCATTCACCACAAAAATGTTTGGATGGAATGTTGCAACGAAAGGATGTTGCTGACCATCCTTGTTCCAGCTGACACCGTACTGTGTTGCCTCAGCATGCCTAGTATTTGTTGAAGTTTGTTAGTATGATCCAGACCCGAAGGGTTTCCTACGTACCCCCAGGTATAGGAGTAGCCAGCGCGAATGCCAAATTTTTCCAGTATTCCTGCGCCAATTTTCTTTTGTTCATTAGTTCTGTCCAAGTAAAAGTGACTTGATACCGGAACTTACGAGGTCTGGGCCTGCTTGGACAGAAATCTGGTGAGACCATGACTTAGTCCAAGTCTTCGAAATGCTGCCGGGCGGGCAGAGGGGGTCAGAGAGCAGATGCGTATTGCCCACGACAGTATTCCAGTTCTGAGTTTGCCATTCATACCAAACCTGCTGGTTGATACTGCATTTGCAAGGTTCACACGAGGTAATATAACTCTGTCTAGCCTCTAGGCTGGAGGAGCTGCATCGATATTAGAACGATACGCCTCATATTCATGTTCGTAGCAATGCCACTTACTTGACTGTATCGGGGGAAGAGATGTCACGTTCTTCCCAGAACTCAGGATGGACGTCGGCTCCTCCTGGGAAACTGTAGAAGGTGATACCGTCAACCTCAAAGGTGTCATCCCGGTTCGGTTCAGGCAATTCGTGCTTGTATGTCACATTGACAGTGCCACTATCCGTGACTTTGCCGTTGCGAGCTAAGTCTAAGATAGATACTTTTTCATCATGATGCTCAACTGCCTGTCCTTCCTGGGCTGGTGCTGCTTGCGTTCCGAGCCCGTAAAGGGCAAGGATGAGGGCCAAGGATCGAAGAGAGACCATTGTTGATATTAGATTGGGATCGCGTAGTTGAATTGTTGTCGCCTACTAAAATTGAGCCATCAACGTAGCTGGGCGGTCTTATATAGGTATGATTTCGTCCCAGCTGAGATGCTTCAGTGTAGAAGCTCCTCCCACGTGAGTGTGGGCTTGACGTCTATTGGATTAGTTCTGTGAATCCTTTCGTTCTTATCCGCTACCTCTACACAGGCAAGTTTAGGGTTTGAATAGATGATGGAATCCTTCTGTTCCTATTCTCTGCCACTGTACCGTAGAAAGGTGCCATCATGGAAGTTTAGGATTTAGAATAGATGTGAAATCCTCTGCTGCTCGAGGTCTAGAAAGGCGCCATCACGTAAGTTTAGGGTTTGAATAGACGAATTCCCATTTATTAAGGGCCTTGATTTTTTAGCTGCCAAAAAGGCGGGCAGGTTTAGATTAAACAGAGACTTACCTGTTAGCGCCGCAACTGTTTGCTAGGCACGGAGTATCACCTTGTCTGGACTACTAGGAGTGATCCAAATCCTAACTACCTAGCCACGTGTGAGACCTAGTAAGTAATAACACTATATCAGAGATTTTGAGTTTTTTGGCGTGGTCATCCACGGCTTGATCCGGCGCATCTTCGGAATATATTGTAAGGCATGTCCCTAACACATGGGCGCCTTTGAGCTTGATGACTGGCTTAGCGAGCTTGATTTCGTTGTGAACGAAGGATTCGAAGGCTGTTCGTGGACACATTAGTTGTGAAGGAGGCCAAGGAAACGGTGAAACACAATAGCCTAGTTTAGACTGGCTAAGCTAATTGCAAATCCTTATGACCATGTCCAACCCACCATATCCAGTACGTCCGGAATTCGGGTGGGTTAAGGTTTGCCCCAATCTACCATATATCTATAAGTGGATGATGGCAAAGGATGAGTTTATAACACAGTGGCTCGTCATCACTATCCTCAGCTACTCCAACCTAAGAATGACGGAGAAAACTCTATGAGGAGAAGGATTGGCATTGATCAAAGTCTGATCCTTGGTAGCGCATTGAAAATAGAGTACTGCCACGTTTGTGCTATTGCCTTAGCAGCCTAGCGGGTGCAAACGGAGCTGATCATTTGTATGCATGAAAAAGTAATGGTTGGGGAGACTTGATGTGTGTCTTATAAATAATTAGCTATTTACCTGAGTATTTCTGCTAAGAATCTTTCACATATCCTGATCTGCAAGTCAGTTTTCCATCATGGCAGCCTGAAATGGTGATCGTTGACATAGGTAACGTGGTTATATACTAGTTCCGGAGCAAGAGCATTCTTGATAACTCATCACTATATCAATGCTACTAGATTTCATTTGTAATCTCCAGGACCTCTCTGTATAGGCTGGAATTAACGGGTCTTAACTTTTCAGCGAATCTGGCGCGCTAGTCACTTGCCTCTCAACATTTGGACCTGTGTACCCCGTCTTCTGGTTGTTAATGGTCAAAGATGAGTGGATCACCTCCCACGCGACAGTTGACAGAGAAAGGTATGTAGACTAAACATGTCTAGGCCATCGTGTGTCTTAGAAGGCACTGACCACTCACATCACTGAAAGCTCGCCTCCGCCACAAAAAGATGCTAAGGCGTAAGAACTCAGAACTCGTCTAATCCGTAAGGAGGATGCATATTCCCGCAGAATCGAAATGAATTCTCAGAGATGGCCCACCGGTTGAGTTGATACGACACTGCATACACCATTTTGCAAAGGCTGGGGTATACCTTGTTTTCCCTCTCGCCAACACTCAGGCAGTGGGAAGAATTACTTGATCCAAATGTTCTGAACTACTCGCCCAACTCAACTGCTATTGCTAATGTGGCTTACCTCATTACACTCACCGCAATTGTAATGCAAATGCACCGTCGTGAGCCTGCGTTTGCCGATGCTGATCCTGACGCGTACTGGCAAACGGGGTCGACACTGCTGCCCCGACTCTTGACGGAGGAGACTAGCCTGAGAACTCTAAAGTCTGTCGTTATACTGGTAGGTTACTCCCACCGCAAATGACTTAAGTGTTTTCCCTCCGATAGTCTCCCTAACGAACAGTTCTCCTATATTCTCCCTATTGGTCAGGCGAGATCGCGTCATTATGGCTGGCCATGGCTGCCCGGATGTTGTATACTCTCTGAGTACAACAGGTATTGTGCTATCCACCAGGCAAATGGAGGACATCTGCGTGCTCTATTCTGGCTCTGTTATGGTCTGGAAAAGACATGGCAATCAGCTTCGGTTACCCTCCTTTGATGAAAGACAAGGACTGCGACCTGCAGCTGCCCGACAACTAGGTTCTGTCATCCTTTGTCATCTCAAAAGCTTTTGTTCCCTTCAGACATATGCCTTTCCTTGATCAATCGAAAGTATATCGTCTTCTCTAATCTGACTTTGGCCGGGAACAGTCTGAGGCCAGCCGTCTTCAATACATTCGCAAACTTGATCAGGAACTATTGGATCTCAAGACGGGCTTCCCTGAGAGCTGTTGGCCTAAGATTTTTGCAACTAAAAACGCGCGAAATTACAGCTCCATGATCTGAAATTACGTGGTGTCAACTTGAACAGGGAGCACTATTTTTGCCTGGGTGAAATCCCCAGAGCGGTCCATGCTGCTTTATATATACCGCATACGCGACTTTCTTAAAGGGCATATTTTCTAGTATGTCTGTGGAATTACCAACTATCTGTCTCCTTCTATTGAGCTGACCTTGCCTTGAGGACCCGTACTCCTAGAACGGGAAGCTGGTCCATGGACCTTCATAGCGGCTGAGGGCTCGATAAGGAGCAAGATAGAAGCCCACCGGAGATCGACCTCCACTTCAAATATCCTTGCGCGGCCTGACTGGCTGTTGATGAGGAGGGGAATGCAGGTGCATTGCAAGGCGAGTATAAGTCACATCAGCGGCCGTCAAATTCAAGTTGTAAGGTGTGTCCTGAAAGATGAAATTCATCGGGAATCCCGGATTGAATGATACAGCCGTATCGATCTTATCCATGTCCTCCCTAGACAGCTCAACACTGAGCGCCTCAATGTTCGCCAAAAGGTGCTCGACCTTCCGCTGTCCAATGATGGGGTAGACGTAAGGCGACTTGTGCAGAATGTACGCGAGAGCCTACTCTAGTCAGTACCTGTGACTGCGTATAATGAGCAAACATACCACAGCATGCAGACTCGTCTTTCTCAGCTTCGCAACCTCCTCGAGCGCCTGGGAAACTTTAACCTCCTCCTCGTTCATCTGGGCCGAGCGTCCTCCACCAGCATGCGCCGCCTCGCGGGCCTCCGCGGTCTTGAACCGTCCCTGACCCAACGGCGCCCACGCAGCAATCGCCATCCCCTGATCCCGACACATTGGGATAACTTCGCGCTCCATGTCCCTACACAGCGCATTCCACTTGCCCTGGTAGACGGAGAAGGGCCGCAGCCCGTGGGCTCGCGCGTACTCGTTCGCCTTGACCACCACCCAGGCGGGTGTATCCGAGACCCCGAGGTACAGGACCTTACCTGCGGAGACGAGAGCGTTAAGGCCATGCATGACCTCCTCGACGCTGGTCGTGAAGTCCCACCAGTGCACGTACAGAAGGTCGATATAGTCCGTCTGCAGCTTCCTGAGGCTGTGGTTGACGGAGATGTGCAGCGACTTGAGTGAATTGCCGACGTAGTTGGACTGGATGGGTTCTTTGTCAAAGTGCGCGGAGCGAAAGCCCGTGGTGTATTTGGTTGCGATGCTGTTCAGTCAGAGGACGCAAAGGAAATGAGTTCGGTACAGGCGATGCTTACACCATCTGATCGCGGTTCCCACGGGCTGTCATCCAGTCCCCAATCCATTCTTCGGATTGTTCGGACTGGTAATTATTCGCACTAGGAGGAGTTAGTCGCTTTTTTATGGTTGACTGCACCACATACGTGTCGATAAAGTTACCCCCATTCTCATAGAACGTGTCCATGATGGCAAAGGCATCCTCCTTTGAGCACTTGCCCATGGATTCCTCCCTATGCGATGGTCAGTAACTCGCCATTGGCCTCATCTTTAATTTCCTTCAGAGCATACCATGCGGTCCCAAAGTTCATCGCACCCAGGCATAGTGGAGACACCTTGACGTCCGCAGCCGGTGCGAGAACACGATGATACCCTAGAGGACTCTTGGGTTCTGGAGCAGACATCTTGCTGGTGAGTCGGCAGTTTCGCAGTTGGTGAATCGTTTATAGGGAGTGGAATGGCAGCATTTATTATCGCATGAGAATGCTGGATAGTCGTGACGCACCTCTGCGCATGAGTCCATGGACGACCTCTGATATTGAATACGAGGCATGACTCACCATATCAAGCAGAGAAACTGATCACTGGCATAGAGCTGCCCACATCAGGGCATCTTTCAATCTTAACCGACAAGCAGCCTTAAAGAATACGAACAATGGCGTCGATGTGATGATGCAGAGCGTGCAATTCACGGCTTCCGGGCCGAAACCCCGATGTCGAAGGATTTCAAGGTCAAGATACTTTAAGTTAGGAGTT
The DNA here is from genome assembly GCF_001445615.1 of Aspergillus lentulus. Classification (NCBI taxonomy): domain Eukaryota; kingdom Fungi; phylum Ascomycota; class Eurotiomycetes; order Eurotiales; family Aspergillaceae; genus Aspergillus; species Aspergillus lentulus. The sequence continues at coordinate 171,189 of NW_028322112.1, forward strand.
AGCTCAGAATATCCAGTAGTTAGATTTCTATTGTGTCTTTGTTAGTAAATAATTAAAAGTGCTCTATTGGTTCCGAGTATTACTGACCGACGTCTGGAGATATGGCTTGGTTCTATGTGGCGCATATTTTATATTCCACCAATTCAACGTCTGCTAAACTGTCCCATCAATATCATGACATTTCGACGCTTTATTATCTTCCTTATACCGGAGGCGGGCCTTGGAAGTATCCCTGAGCAGTTCAAGCATATCTGGTAAATAGGCAAACATGAGCTGAATCTGCACATAGCAATGAGTGTCGACCTCGCGGCATTTACAACCCCATTGTAAACTGTCTGAGACGAAGTGGCGGCGGCGTATATCCATACCAGAGGCACTGCCGAGCTGAAGCTGGAGGAACCAAGATAGGGTGCAATTTTTATTGAACGAAGTAAGGATAAAAGATGCAATGTATGATACAACTACCAATTCCAGTTGAGTCGGTGCCGTTACTGTCGCCAGAATGAAACAGTCTTTCGCGGATGCTGTCCGCCCTATTTGTATATCAACTGAGTCATTAAAATGCAGCAGGATGAATTGCTCAAGTGTCTCATTACCAGTTGTACGATGTCTTGTGAGAACTAGTTATCCTCCCCCACGTCCGCGATTGCGGGGCGGACTCTATTCGGAGTTGATGCGGATGCAAGTCGGAGAGATCGAAAGCCCACACAATCTCCGCACATAAATAATTAAATGTGAGCCACATAACGCAGGAAAACAATGAATGTACAGAACTCTAGAGTCCAAGTATGTCGCCGCATGCTACAACAACTGTTCCCACAGGGACCAACAACTGGTGGAAGGAGGCCACTGTCTACCAGGTAGTCTACCTTGACGAGTTCCCTTGCATAAGCAGCATAGCTAACATGGGCAGGTATACCCCGCATCATTCAAGGATTCCAACGGCGATGGATGGGGTGATATCCCCGGTCTGATTTCCGAGATTCCATACCTCCATTCACTGGGCGTCGACGTAGTATGGCTGTCACCGCACTACGACTCGCCGATGCACGACATGGGCTACGACATATCCGACTACGAAAAAGTGCTTCCGGCATACGGAACTGTCGCGGACGTCGAGAAGCTGATTGACGAGTGCCACGAGCGTGGCATGAAGCTCATCCTTGATTTGGTGGTGAATCACACCAGCGACGAGCACGCCTGGTTCAAAGAAAGTCGCAGCAGCAGGGACAACGAGAAACGCGACTGGTATTTCTGGCGGCCAGCACGGTACGACGAGCAGGGCAATCGGGTTCCGCCGACAAATTACCGGGGCTATTTCGCCGGGAGTACGTGGACGTGGGACGAGCAGACGCAAGAGTATTACCTGCACCTGTACGCGAAGGAACAGCCTGACTTAAACTGGGATAACCGCGCCACGCGGGAAGCCATCTATAACAGCGCGATCCGGTTCTGGCTTGACAAGGGGGTGGATGGCTTCCGCGTCGACACCGTCAACAAGTATAGCAAGCGGACGGATTTCCCCGACGCGCCCGTCACCGACCCCAAGAGCTATATTCAGCCCGCGGTGGAGATGTGGTGCAATGGCCCGCGGATCCACGAGTTCCTGCGTGAGATGTATGATGCAGCGCTGGCGCCGTATGGGGACGTGATGACCGTCGGCGAGTTGGCGAATACGCCTGACCCGAAAGATGTGCTCAAGTATGTTGGCGCGTCTGCGAAGCAGCTTAGCATGGTCTTCCATTTGGATATTGGCCATATCGGTATGGGCAGCAGCCTGGAAGACAAGTATATCTTCCAACCGTGGAAGCTCACTGAGATGAAGGCCATCGTGGGCAAATGGCAGACTTTTGTCGAGGGGACGGACGGGTGGACGACGGTTTTCTGTGAGAATCACGACAACGGCCGGTCCGTGTCACGATTTGGATCCGATGACCCTGAATTCCGAGAACGCTCTGCCAAGATGCTGGCGTTGATGATGGTAGCCATGACCGGAACTTTGTTCTTGTACCAGGGGCAGGAAATCGGGATGATTAATGCGCCGCGTGATTGGTCCATTGATGAGTATAAGGACATTGAAGGGCTGGGATACTATCGAGAGGCCGAGCGCCAGGCTGCAAATGGCACGGATCCAAGCAGACCAGAACGCATCATGGACGGTCTGCGGGTTCTAGCGCGGGATCATGCCCGACTGCCGATGCAGTGGGATGATTCTCCCAACGCCGGATTCACGACGGGAACACCATGGATGCGCACTCACGATCTGTACAGAGAGATCAACGTGAAGAAGCAAGAGTCAGATCTCCAAAGTGTACTTTCATTCTGGAAGACGGTACTGCAGTTGCGCAAGGAGTACCGGGAGTTATTCATCCACGGTGCATTTGAGGTCGTTGACTTTGAGAATCTCGAGACCTTTTGCTTTGTGAAGTCAAGGGAGGAGATGCGTGCATTGGTTGCCTTGAACTTCACCTCTTCACCTCAGCCACTTACCCAAGCTGACATGGCGGGGCAGATGAAGCTTTTGATCAGCAACTATGCCTTCTCGGAACTGGGTACACTACAACCCTATGAGGGGAGAATCTACATATCATGAATCCCCGCATTGGCTATATAGATAGCACAAGTAGGAATGTATTAGAATTAACAATGATTATATATGATAGCCAGCTTCGTCCATATACCATTATAATGTTACGCGATTGATCCCAAAGCAATGCATGGTAGACTGGCGGCGATACCAGATGAAGACTAAATGCGTTAGCAGGAGTCACAGCCACCGATAAGGCCGGATACATACCGAATCGGCGGGATTTTTCTGACAACAAGCCACATTCTGCTTGCAGTGCTGGTTCAGAAGATTCTGGACCGGTACAATAAGCACAGCGACTGCGACTGTTAGTCATTTCACGAGTGGAAGAGATGAGATTAGACTGCTCACTCTGCGCATCCAACTTGGAGCATTGATCAAACGCCAGAATGCTGCTTATCCCTGAACCACCGCCGGCGAGGTTGCTCAAAAGTCCAGAGCCGATCCCCTCGTCGACTGAGGTGACATCCCCAGCTTTGACGACCCTGCCACAGCACGAGAGCTGCGCTTCATCCCCACATTTGCGTGCAGCTTCTTTGATTGTCATCCCAGGATCGAGAAGCGGCAACTGCGGCTCGCCTCGTGGAATGACATGGTGGGAGGGAAGGCCAGTCACGTAGGTGACAAAAGTGAAGACTGCAATACTCAGGGATAGTCTCATGGTGACAAGCATGTGGTAGGTTTGCGTGAAGAAGAAAAGAGTGTTCAGGATTGTCAGGCAGTGAGGATGTTACTGGTAATAATATTCCATGTCAGTCAGTGTTTACAAGGTTTGTTTAGATACAAGGATCACACCATTCCATGTGATGATGGAATGCTGCAGACCGATGTCACCAAGATTCCCACATTTCTGACGCTCCTCTCCTGGATTCCTGAAGACATTTGGAGCGCGTGCCTTACGCCGACTCCAATGGATAAAACCTCAAGTACATGGATGTGTTACTCCCTTATACGTCGTAGACATTAATAGAGACTCTCTAATACAAAAGAAGCCTATTACTAATTACAACATGACACTGCTACATAACAGTAATATTGCAGGCATGCAGGAGACGGAAAACCCCCTAGTGACTACTCTGTCTGGAATGCACTACTCCACTTAGATTGAAGCTATTTGGAATCAGCATCAGTAAATATTTATACTCTTCATAATTTCAGGAGCCCTTATGTGGGACATACTAAGCTGCTTTTATACAAGGTTCCAACAGGCCTTGTTATATAATTCTGTACTTAAAGACACGCGCTTCACACGCTGCAACCCTGGAAGTGATGAGAAAGTAAGGAAGAAGGATGCGAAAGAGTAGTAAATTAAATATTCAAGTAATGGTGAGCAGCAATAGTAATAAAAAGTAAATATAACAGGCTAACAAATAAGTAATAACTGGAAGTAGAGGATTAAAAAGTTATTCACCACACTGATATTCATCTGCGAGTCAAGCAAATTGGTTTTTCACTATTACATAACCCTCTGAATCCTCCTTGCTTGCTATTTGATATGGAGTGCGTCCTTTATTTTGTCAAGTGTGGATTCTTTATGCTGGGATTGCGGGGTGTCATGTGGATGCCTTGGACTAGTATCAGGATATTTGGTTTGGTTCGGCAATGGTGCTGTCTGGCTAGCATCAGAATGTGGCGCATCGTCATTTTCATGCATCTGCAGTCTGGTTTAGATTATTCCTGGCTCAAATACTCAGTCAGAGTGTAGCTTACCCTCTCTTCCTCTAGTTCAGCTTGGTGAATAAGGTCATGGCCTTCTATGGCTGCCTCGTCTGTTATTCCGCTCATGCTGTGCTATTGATGCGCTTGATTACTTTGAGGTCAACGGTGCTAAGCAGATGGGAGATCACAAGAGGATCTCCTGCAAGAGGAAACCAGGTAAATTTATATCTTCCTGAATGGAGTTATAGGTCATGATATAATTATGATGTGTTTAAAGTTGCCCTTCCCAAATGCAGCTCTGACAGTTGGGTGAGAATGGCAGCCAGTGGCGATACTTACATCTCAAAAGACTATGTTTATATGCGGGGTAACTGATGTAAAATATCTCAAGCCATGAGACGGCCTGTCCCTTGCAATACAGAACATGTAATAGGAGCTCCCAGAAATTTTCGCAGAAGTGGTTTAGCATTGGGATAATACATCGCCCAGTCTCCAGGTAGCTGTTACCAGTTGCTTACTGGTAGCCATTGATATGATAGAATAATGGCTGTTGAGTGCTTAACACTCAATTGTGCCATCCCCCCAAAGGCTCCTCGTGCTGATCTCTATCGCCTCAACTTCATTCTTCTAGCTAATCGACGACACCACCGGCACTGCCAATCCAAATTTACTTTAAATACATCTCTTACAACTCTCCTATGCGAGCCACCAGCCCACCCAGTTCAGCGTAATAAGCCCACTGAACAACCATTTCTGAGGGAAGCCTTCTCCAAACTCTGGGTCCGTGCCTGCAGTCCCAGGATACAATATCCCAGAGAGCGCAGTCGCGCAGTAGATGCTCCCAATCAATGCTGCTGTGAACAAGTCGTTTCGTCTTACTGCTTGAATCGTGGACGGCGGTGAGTTTCGGGAAAGCGGGATGGGGCGGAACAGATAGTATAGAGTGAGCAGGGTCGTGACAATTGACAGAGTCATAGTTTGCCCGTTATGGAACTTTGCGTGCGGTGGCCAGCGCGGATTCTTGATGTGGGTTTCGTTGTAGTCGGCCATGAAGGTGCCGATGGTCACGAAGAGCGCTGTGATGGCCATGATGAGTGTGCCGGTAGTGAGGGCTACCATATTGGCGGAAGATGATAGAAGACAGCGACTAAGGCCAATCAGAAGTGCGTGGATGAAAAAGCTCTGAATATCTCGTCACTGGGTTCAAGCTGATAAAAGGCTTTATGATGTTGTGGCCTCAGCATTCTCCTACGCGTCCTACATGCTACAGGTCAACCGACCTTTACTAAGGAGTTCGGCTAACAAATGTGGGTCAGCCGACCTTATAAAAGTTACAACGTTCTGTAATATTTTTTGACCTTTTACCTATATTTTTGACTAGTTAGTAACTAGTGTAGATAAAAATACCCCTTAGATATAGGTAGTATTAAAGAATAGTATGGTATTGTATTAAGCTAAGCTGACCTTATAAAATCACATGATTTTTAGTCACATGATGCTTATTTGATGTTCCGACCTGTCTTGGCACCAGCCGAACTTATCCGAAAGGTCGGCTGAACTGTATCCTGGCGTCGGACCCAGATAGGTCGGTAAGATCACATGGGCCGGGCCTTATCAGATCATAACACTGTACAAGTGACCATCGGCCATGGCAGGCTGACTTCTCGATCTGGAGATGCTGTTCATCAACAAGATTGGAGTTACCTTTACCGGAGGAACACTAATAAGTTTCAACTAATTAGGGAACTCCGTGACAGCTAAATATCCCAGGAGCCATTCAGTAAATGCTGGGCCGCTGCCGTGTCTTCAACACCCCATATGCTGCCTTATACAGCAGTATATATTACAGTATCTTACCAGAAATCACATATGGCTTTAACTGGCATCAAATATGCGAATCTGATGTACGAGAGAAAAGTTCTCAAGGACATGTTTTGAGCTTGTGCAGAATGCGAAGTTAATTTGTATAGGCAACTCCCCATGGATAGTTGATTTAGCGCGCGTGGTTATTGGATCTACGTATACAAGAGCTCAAGCTTACATCAATCTATTCACAAGCCGGGTTCGCCTATATCTGAACTCATCGCTAATGTGTCGACAACGATCCGCAGAACAGAATATGCTTGGTATTAGATTCTATATCAGCTGAGTAACGATTGCATGCTGGTAAGAAATCAACTAGTTACAAAACGAGTGCACAGTTTGGACCAAAGCTGGCTTCACATCCCCAAATGGCGAGGTAGGGCCTTCATAGAATAGCCGCGTCGCAAGACAACTTCACGATCAACTAAATAAAGCGACCAGTGCTCATCTTCTACAGCAGTACTATCCACTCCTAGAGTGATATACCCAATCAACCCTTTCGAAAGATCATTGTCACCAACTTGCACAACTGAGACAATAGGATTGAAGCCGTTCACCATGCCGTTCGAGAATTCCATATCTTCGACGTTTGTAGTACGGTTTATCTGCGTATGAGAGGCGGAGGGCTCCGTACCCATGATCTTCTCCTCGAGTTCCTCCTCAAAGTATAGCTGCCCAGTATTGACGGTATTTTCAAAGACAAGGGTACCATTTTCACGTGAGGTTCAGTCCGTGTGGACCTGAACATGGATATGAATGGCCCTCTCGACGTAAAGCCTATTTTACATCACTGAGTCAGTGTAAAGTGCATATGCTGATGGTATTGCAGCATTTGCTTGTAATCCGAGATGAGGGCATGGGATATTCAGAAAGGCTGCTTGGAGAGACCCTGCAACTTACCCGGGAAGATGGTCTTCATCTGCATCATGCCTTCCTCATCGGTGGGCCACATGCCACGAAGCCAGGCCTCTGAGTCAGTAATGGATATCTGTGCTGCCGATGACAAACTCCGTAATGTTCTTCTTCCCCTTCTCTGCCAGAAGCTGAGGAAACGGGGTGTACCTAATGTTATGTCATTCTGATCTGCGGCTTTGTTTTCTGATTACTGTGATGCGGCTTCTCCAGTGTGCGAGAACTGCCTGTATGCCGGAGTCCCATGCACGTACCCCTCAAAAGCAGCTAATCAGCCTCGGAAAAGAAGTCGAGGGTTCGGGGTCCAAGATCTCCAAGTGGCCATGCTGATTTGTACGTAGAGAGCTCCGAGCAAGAATTCCAAGCTAGAAGCGTTGCTTGCAAGCGACCAATCCCCGCCATCGGATGTGGCTACGCGTGTTAGCATCCCGCACTTAGGTAACTATTCGGACGGCAAAAGGCCCTCTAGCATCGTCGGTGTCACGTCCGCATATGTACGAGCACTATTCTGAGCCTGTTACTCTCTAGACCGCGAGTTTTCGCTGAGACATTCTCAACCGCCCTTGATGCAAGATGAGGACTGTGACTTGGATCTTCTTTGCACCCTTTCAACTTCACCTCAGTTTGGGCCAACACAGGATCATCTCCGAAGCCAAGGCCCCCTGTTCCCATCAGACCTTCGACTCGCGTTGATAAAAGTCGAAAATCTATCAACTGCTATATTTTAGATCTGCCAAAATCAAATCTATCTCTGAAAGACTCCGGCAAGTCCGGGAACTGGGCGAAGAGCTCAGCGCGTTGAAAGCAACCTGGGCAGCCGAAACACTGAGATTGAGTCAGTCAATTTGTCCGGACAGAGGGACGCATACGAGGATATGAGCGCACATAACGATACTGAACCTGGACTCTTACCATTGCATGGCGAAGATCCACGAGGCTAGCCTTAACTATAGCATGCTGTTGTCAACTAATAGGCCATTATTGTCTAGTATAACCTTATTCTATTAGACGTCATGGTTAACCCTGGTATATGTTCATCTGTTCCGACGCTTCCTTCGCTCGGAATCTTTATGGTGAGTGAACCTTCATTAGATTATTATAGTTTGCTGATATAATGTCGCTCGATGCTGCTAGGATGTATGCTCATCCGATATCGACCGCTGACCTTTCTCTGTTCTGGAGCCTAGTCGAGGATCCGCTTGCACTTCGTTCGGTTAGGATCGAAGACTCTGGAGGACGTCAGACAGATATTTGTTTTGGACAACAGTATTGAAGAAGGCCCTGTGGATCCATCATTCCAAATAAGGCAGGTGTTTATCACTAGGTTAATCTGTCTGGTAATGGGAGCATTAGATACAGCTACACAAGGTTAGAAAAGAATTGCAAAAAGGCGTTGGTGACTGCGTCTTGAAAGGATCATTGGCGTTGAATTAAAACTGTCATGTAGGTCACTGAATGGAAAATATACATGCTGAGATATTATAACATAAGCGCAGAACAAACGGAGTATCACCAGGAGAACAGATCAAAACAAGAGCATACAGAATCCTCATCAATAAGTTAAAGTCGCAATCTTTCCCACCCAGTCCACCACCGTCTTGTTGACAACTTCCTCGAAAATCCATTGCCCAACACGAGCACGATGCACTGTATACCCAACAGGTGGGCTCTCTTCTGTTCCCACCCGCAGCTTCTTTGACCCAATGCTAGCAATGCTCTGGTCCCCGACGAGCAACGACGGACGAACAATCACTGCTCCACCAAAAGCCCTGGACGATTCATCCTTCAGCTCATCGGCTTTTACCAACTCCTCCAGCCTCTTTTTATCTTCATGTGGCACTGCAAGAAGGACGGAATACAGCGACTTGAAACCAAACGGTACATCATCCGGACCGTCCACACCCGTCGATGAGATGATGGTAATGACAGGTTTGCACAGTCGCTCGTCGGGATACTCGGCATAGATTTCCCCAAGCGCTCTGATGATGGTTGTGATGGCTTGCTCGCAAATATGCTCATTATCCATTTTGACGGGAGTGGTCAGGGAAAATTGGACCGACGGCCGGGCACCAACGCCAGAGACGATCTTGTCCACGAGCTTTCTTTGGTCTCCAGACATCAAGGTCTTCTTGACGGCTGCGATGTCGGTGACATCGCCTTGGATGATAATGAGGTTTGCGGTGATGGTTTCCTCGCTGATTCCTTGGGCTAGCAGCATATCGTACAATTTCTTGGGTGTCCGCGCCAGTGCGACGGCCTTAAGGCCTTGCCGGAGGGAGAAGGCCAGACATGCGTTTGTGCATCCGCCTGTGGCGCCAAAATATGCGGTTCTCTGGGAGTTCATCTTAAGAGGTAAAGAAAGTAGTTGATATGATGGTGTGTGGAATCAGGAACTCTGAAAGGGACACCATGATTAATATAGTCATGACTTCACTCCTGTCCCATCTCCAGTTGATGGTAAGGCTGAATATACCGCCGTAGGGCTCGGAGCAACCAGTGGTTGGTTCACAGCCACGGGAACTAACATTTAGCCCGTCATCCCTACTTTGATAATACCGGAGGATCTGTCTGCCCGACTCATACACCTTATGTACACGATGTTAGTGTCGGTCGGGCTAATTTAAACCACCCAATAATGTATTCCTCCGACTCCGGCGCATACATAACTGATCCCATCTTGCGCCTCTCTAGTAACTTGTGAAGACTTAACTTCGATGTGAATATATAGCAAATATCAGGTCCTTGCCCTATTGTTTGATGTCTATTTTGGATAACAGGTGGTTAAAGGTCATGTTCACCCTGAAGGTTGAGGTAGACTTCCTATATTTCAACGACAATTACATACAAATCTCGACATATCCGATCAAGGCCTAGCAACCCAGCAACACTAGATATTTGATATCAACATGAACATGCGTATGTGCTTTCCTTTGTTCACTATCAGCAGAAGAGGCTCACAACCAGCCATGCCGCGAGTTACAACATATCGTAATCCGGGAGTGCCCATCCCTGTACATTTTCGCGGAGGATAAACCTGGCCAGGACATCCAATCTGAAGAATGACGCTATAGCGAGGAGGAAATGGAGAACAGCAATACCGAAGGATGTTGATGGAACTCGGTCCCAAAAACTAGAACCCTCCGATAAGCCCCTTTGGACCTGGTCAATGAAAGGTCGAAAGGTTTCTTCATACGCCTTGAACGCGCTGGACAGAGCATCCTTAGTCGCAGTTCCATCGGCATCACCCCCAAAACCTCTCCTGCAATGTTTACCTATCTCGCCAGCCAATAGATAAGCACCGACAAGGCTGCAGGTGGTGCCCATGCCAGTGGTTGCCGACGGGCAAAATGCTGCATCTCCCAGGAGAACCACCCGGCCGCGGGACCAACAGTCCAACTTGACTACTCCCAGTCGCTCGCAGTAAAAGTCATCAGCAGACTCGAGTGCTGCGAGGATATCGTCCGTCTGCCACCCTGCACCGCGAAAGATCTCCGCAAAACCATGCTTTTCTTCCACGACGTCACCCTTCTTCGCATTCTTCAGTCGGTCCGAATCGGGCTTGCAGGCGAGGTACACCTGAATCTCATGTGGATTATGCCTGCGCATGGCCACAAACCGCCTTTGAGGAGCGATGTATACAGAAGCAAGGTACTCATCCCCTCCGATGGGCCGAGGGAGCGTGAAGTACGCTATATAGACTCCGAGGGGATGGAAAGGGTCCGCAGCGTCACAGTCGAGAATCAACTTCCGAGTGCGCGATCCCTGGCCGTCCGCACCGACAATGAAATCAAACCTTTCTTTTTGGCCATCTGAAAAGACTGCCTCGACAAAGCCGTCATTGTCATTGATACTTTCGAGACTCGTTCCGAAGACGTACTTGACGCGGTCAACGGTGGCGCCGTACAAAAGTCGACATAGATCTCCCCGCAGTATCTCAAAGTCGGTGGTGAAGCTCTGTATCCCTTTGCCTGACCTGTTCGCCGGAAAATAGGCCTTTCGCCTGCCGGAGCGGTCAACAACTTCCAAGCCTTGCTCTTGGACCGATTTTTCGCGGAACGACTGCTCGAGACCCATTCGTCGCATAACCTCGATACCATGTCCCCGCAGATCAATCTGCAGGCCTGTGGCGCGCAGGGTTGGAAACCGCTCGATGACCGTAACGTCGTGGCCCATTTTTGAAAGCCAGAAAGCAAGAGCGTTGCCGGCAATGCCTGCGCCGCTGATAAGGACCTTTAACGGTGCCATAGCTATCTCGGTGCTAAAACGTTAGATACGTGTCTGTAGCAAAACAAGATATTCTCCAAGTTGATTGATGGAACTGGAAATGCTAGTAAGGCCTATATATACCTTGATCTACGATTATTCCGTTGGCTCCTGACGGGGATAAAATCTCCGGTCTTGCCATCCTCTTTCAAGACAGAGCTACCAGTCGGCCTCGGGTGGAACAGTATCACCGAGCCCTCCGGAACAGGCACACAGCCAGAGCACAGCTCTATCTCCGTTACGGGTCTCATGCTTCGGTATCAGAATTCGGGCCGGGGCGTCGGCAGTGCTCGGGACAATGAAGTATGTTCTCCGGGTTCGGATATAAAGGAGAATCTCACAGGCGGTACAGGTGATCATATAGTCACCTGAAGTATCCTTAATATGAACTATTGATGTCAACGAAGGGCTTGGAATTGGTCCTCTGTCTAGATTAGTTAACAAACACATACCACACGTTTACCCTTAACAGCTGGCTTCCAATTATAATGAAATTACGTATCTCTATTCCTGCTTCGGTTCACTCTTCTGCTGTTACACCAAGATTCAATTCGCCGAGGATTGGCCCTTGTCTCGGTTCCTCTTCGGAGTTAAACAAATGCTGAGGCAAACACTGATCTGTCCACTGCTGAACAAAATAGGGGTCCGAAAGATCGAAATTGATGTTCTCGCTACTCAAAAAGTCAAGGTCGGTATCAGCCACAGTGGGCATAGCCACCATATCCCCATATGTCCAGGATGCAATATCTGGAGGACTGGCACTGGTTGAGAGGGAACTGGCTGCCATTGATTCCAAAATATGGCGACATACTGTCAAGCTCTGGCTGGCCGCGTTGATCACAGCTTCTTTTGCTGGCAGACCATCAAGTAGTGCCTCAACTTGGGCCATTGCCATACGGGCAAAAAGGTAGCCTCTCACATTTGTTTCACCAGACCAAAGTCTATCGTGTGTGTATTGGACCACCTTCCGCGCATCTTCTAGTAACGGCTCTCTGCGAGCACGGTTCCGTTGCTTTGAAAATATAGAGTTGTTGGCTTCCAGCTGTGTAATCAGTTCCAGGAATATCACCACGGCACCCCGAGTGACAATATCTCGATACATGCCGCCCCCGGAGAGTAGCAAGCGACGGTACAGTTCGTCCTCAAGGAGTGAAACCAAGTCAAGCGCAGCTTCGAGAGACACTTTCTGGGAGTAGCTGTATAACGGATTGCGTTTGCCCTGGATCGCGTAAGGGTAGTGGAGACTTAGGAGGAAGCGAGAGAGATAATGCTCGCAGAAACTATATTTAAAACGACGTGTTTGATGAGTCGACATATCGTGCTCAGTTGACATGAGTTGATCTACGAAGATTCTTGCACCACGGCAAACTGACGCCAGATCATTCCCAAGACGAAGAACTTGGTCATAGGAAGGTTTGTCCTGCAAGTTGTTGATAACTCTCGTCGCTTCCAGTCTTAAAGGCAAGGAGTCGGCCAGCAGACGCAGGACTGAAGTCTGGGTCGGTATCGAACTTGCTTTGGCGCGGGGACCTTCCCCAGATGCCTCGACCAAATCGGCATCGTCTAGGTTGGATGGCGGCTGGGTATTATACTCTGCGGCAGTAATCATGGGAGCCATTCCAGAATCCAACGCAGCCTGTACATTCAGCTCCAAGATTGTATACCACAGTCGTCTTCGTAACTCCCTCTGAACCACACTCGTCTCGCCTAGGTGGCTGGGATCCTGATGCAAGCCCATCTGCATGGCCATCCGGATTAATGAACCGGCTGAAATCCAGGCCAAATCTGCTCCTACCCGGTTTACCTGACGAGCAAGTAGAAGCAAGCAATGGATCTGAATACCATCTAGTGTCAAACGATCCTTCTCAAAAGGCGCAGAAAGCCATCCCTGAGCGACATAGATCGATGTTCTGGCTTTGGCAGCAAGATCATTATATGCTTGGGCATCACCCTGCAACGGTGCTGCGATAGCCATGACCAGGAGAAGCTTCACCTTGAACGGAGTAGTTGCCGTTTGTGGGTCACTCAAATATCTCTCATACTCTGCTCTGAATAATGTAATGTGGAGAACTCGGTAGCATGTTTCAAAAGTGTCGAAATACAGTTTCACTAGCTCGTCGAGCACGGGGCGGCTGGGGAGAAGTTGGTGGATACTGGTAGGAAGTGGACTCCGACTCGGCAGTTGCTTCTTAATATCTCGAGCTAATTGTTTGCATTTGGCAATCGCCTCTGAGATCTGCTCGCCAGAGCGCTCAGCAGGCATGTCTTTGTTGAACGGTAGGCCATCCGCCTTTGGTTGGTCAACATTTATCAGGAGCCAGTATTCTCCATGTAGTAGGGTGACGTACCAGAGGCAACGAGCTCATCCAATGGCCGTTGCCAAACACCCTTGTCTTTGATAAGATGCCGTGGAATGGGCCAGGAGGAGCTTGGGGTGTGGATGGGCTGACGCTCAAATCTTGCGGGACATTGTAGGTTCTGTCTAGATCCGGTGGGATGTATCGCACAGGCCCCTCTGACACAATAGATGTCACTGGTTCAGTGCTCTCGCCAGTTGTTGGATTGGGCGGACTGGAGGCAGGCTGTTGTGGTGCGCTTGCGCCTTGTTCGGCCGCTTCTGCCAGCACTAGTCCCTGGGCTCGTCGTGATAGCTGTCTCTCTAAGCCTGTGGCGCGGGCCACTGCATATGTACAAACAGACGACTTATGCGCTCTGCATTGCCCGCAGGGGCTGTTTCGGTCGCATTTGACCTTACGCCGCCGACACTCTACGCAGGATAGCGCTGGGCGTCGGCGTTTTCTGATGGGCTCAGTCGGCGGAGACATTGGTGTAGGTTACGGACAAAAGCAGACGCTCGTTCGTTTCGTCAGATCGGGGATAGATTAGCTCGGACAAAGTAGTCAAGGTTGATTCTGCTCAGTCGTTCATGGGCGAAGTTAGAATTAAATCTAATCTCCGGCAGATATCGGACGTCATAAAATGCCGATATCTCCGAACATGGGACACCAGTGGCAACCGCCTGTAGGGACTTAAGTCCGGTATTTATCATTAATTCCTGTAGGCTGATCTGTCATTTACGGGCATGGATTTCTCAGATCGGCGATTATGAAATCTAGGTAGACGATTCTCCGATTAACATTAAAGGATTTCCTCATAAAGGAGGTCCAGGGTTCCGGCCGCCATGAGAAGCAGCAAACGAGGAAGACAACTTGACATACTACGTCGGTCCACAAATGTCGAATTTTGTATACCAAGGCCGGATATACTACTGCTAGCTTGGAGTCCTTTAAGGCGCACCCCGAAGAGTGAATCGTACGCTGCATAAAATCCCATTCAATTCTTTATTCTGCTTTGCTATCCCTACAGCCAACAAGAGGGAAATCACTGTCAGTAAAATTCCATACGCACTTCGACTGAGAAGGGCTTAGGATTAAACAATAGTGGCAACGTATTGCCGAGGTCTCATTGAATCTCCTTTAGAGCTTCAAATACCCCATTGTAGCCACAGTTATAGTCTAAATTGGCCAGCCGTTCCTCCATGGTAATATCTTTTGCCATGACACGAGTGTCCTCCAGGACCCTTGAAGCACGCGGCCGGCGAACTTTGTCCACTTGCTCAAGAACCGACTCGATTTCCACATGGGACAGGCCTGGACGCAATAAGCGGAGACTGTCAGCATCCTCGACTGCCATGTTTGCCCCTTGACCCTGCAATGGGGTCATCGCGTGGGCGGCATCTCCAATAACAATTGCGCGTCCTCGTTTCCAGTTGGGAAGGGGGTCCATATCTTGGAGCTCCCACACTTTCACCTCCGTGGCGATACTGAAGTCGTTAGCCTCAGATAAAAGTCCTGAAAGGACTCAGGGTGCATACCTGAGAATCTTGCGTATAGGGTCGTAATAATCGCTGAAGACCTCAATCATTTCCCGTCGGTCACCGTCTGCGTACCAGGACTCCAGGACATTTCCTTTATGCTCCCGGGTCGGAAAGAGGCATGAGAAGTTCATATACTCATAATTTCGTATAGCGTATGCGGCAATCATGCGACTACTCCCGTCCCCTGCTTGTAGCCCAGAGATGCGGCCTTCGGCTGTACTCGGCTCCCACCACACTGGGAGACAGCCGAGTGCTTCTTTAACGGCCTCAGCGGAGGCGGCTATACGGTAGCAAGTCAGTCCATTCTTCTTTGCCTGATAACTGTCACTGCCAACAATCCGGCGACGGAGACGTGAATGTACGCCATCAGCAACTGAATTTCAATGTCAGACACTTCTGCGCCCGTTATGATCGCTAGGTGTACCACTAACCAATGACTACATCTGCTTCCACAGCCGATCCGTCTTTCAACGTCACAGTAGCCTTCTCAGGGTCAATGTCAATCACACTGGTATTGAACACTATCTGCGCCGGTCTGCCCTGGATGCCGAGCTCATCCGATGGGGCAGTTGCAAGTCGAAGAAGCTCGTCACGGAAATCAGACCGCTTCATACTCAGGGTATCTGCTCCGTACCGCCCCTTGAAATCAATTGGGAAGTCCTGCAATTGATTGCCATCTTTGTCAAACAGTCGGTAACCGTAACATGGTACTCCACCAGCACGGAAACGGTCAAATCCCATAGTTTGAAGGATCTTGACCCCGTTGGAGAACAGACAGATACCTTGTCCACCTGTGGCCGTATCTGGACCGCCGCGCTCGTAGACGGTGACATCGTGATGCTCACGAAGGATCCGGGCTGCAGCTAGTCCTGCCAGGCCAGAGCCCACGATGATAATACGAAGTTGTTCAGCAGCCATGTTCCCGGGTTATTGCCTTTGAGGATGGTGATAGTAGATAGAAACTAGATAATGAGCGAGTATATGCGTTCACAAGTTCAGTTCAACTGTCTTAAAGATGTCGCAAGTCCTTCTTATAGTAAGAATCAGCCGATAGCGAACCCTTGTAGTAAGCTATTCCCGTCCTCCATCTTCCCACAGTATCTCCGAAAATGCCGACTTGGGGTTCGTGATGTTCAGGGTAACCCTGAGCCCCTGGCACTGCCGTGGGACGGTAGCGGAACAGCAGTCTGCGTATTACCAGTTTGCTTTATTAATCCCGTTGGTGTTGAATTTCCTTCGACAGACTGAGCTTTTCATTGATGCGTTTTATCCGAGACCTCGGGTTTGTGCTCGGTGATTTCGGAGCTCGGTGTTGTATTTCTACCAAAGTTTGACAAGAGGAACTTGAGATGAGTACTAGGATACGGTGCGGACTGTGGATATCAGACCCATCTTTACTTCTATGAGATGACTGCATCGATATGGCTGTTGCAAATAGCCAATTTCTCAAAGAATCTCCGCCAGACCTATGCATGTCCCGAGATCGCGAAGTCGCCGTTAGCTGATGCCACTGCATATCATGACGGCTTTGAGGGAGGCTTGCAGGCTGCTCATCAAGCAGACTCCATCTGCCTGTATTGCATTGCGAGGTCAGCTTACGAAGCACGAACAGGCGGTATAGCCTACAGAAGTAGAAGTAGGTGACGTAGGTATTCAACGCGGTCAACCTGACACACTGCTGTGTAGTTTTTAGCTATCCTACTTGCCAGCTGAACGTGTACGACAGGGAAGAGCTGTCGTGGACACTACTACCGTCGGCTCGGGGAAGGGGACGTTTACCGTCGGGGCATCAGAGGCAATGCTGGTCTGTCTGCGTCTCTGCTTCCAGAGGGCCTTGTTGAGTCCTTCATGTCCTAACAATACGCTGCGTAAGAATGGATTGCATTCTCTAAACCATGCAAGCGGTCTCTAGATCCTGATGAGGAAGAATGCACTCCTAAAACAGTCGAAAACAAGGTCCTTTGTATCGTCCTTGACCATAGGACACAGAGTGGTTACCTTGGAGTGAAGTCAAAGTTTCGTTCCGATGCAACATCGAACCATTCTGAATATGAAACTATTTTTAGTACATCTCCACATCGACACGACCGACGGGAGTGGCGTGAATTGATCGACCCCGTATTTGACCCCATTCAATGTCCGCGGAAACGATCTTCGCATTCGGCCCCAGAATTGGCTACGCAAGGAACGAACACGGGCTAGTCAGGGACCTTTGATGAGCAGTGTGTTGCTCTCAATCCTTTTAGAGCGATCCCCGGCCTCGCAAAATGATACCCGTCTAGCCAGATAGTGTGCTTTAGCGAGTTTTGAAATGACGATCCTCTCGTATACTTGCCCCACAGACGGGATGTGACAACTTTACTCGTGTCCTTGTACGAGTTGTCTGAATCTCTTCATATGATTGAATGTTCTGGGGTCCAAAATCCGACGACGGTCGATTCGGTCGCTCGTATCAGTCTGGATCTATTTTGAGGTGCGCACATCGCAATCAAACTTAATGATGGTGTCGGCAAAGAGTCAATGTGGATCGAATATATATACCAGCCTACCTTCCTGCGCAAATTGAAAGAGACAACATCAAGGCACTGAAAGTATCATCGCCTCCCTCTACGAAATGAAATTCTCCATTGCTGCTATTGCCACTATTGCTGGCCTGGCTTCGGCCCTCCCCAGTCAACCCGAAGCCCGCGCAACCACCGTCCAGGGCTTCGACATCTCCAACCACCAGAAGAGCGTCAACTTTGAAGCTGCAAAGAAGGATGGCGCTCAGTTCGTGATGATCAAGGTTTGTTGATATCCGACCATCCCACAGTCCACTCAGCCAACATGTGCTATAGGCCACCGAAGGCACGACATACAAAGACACCGTCTTCAACTCGCACTACACGGGCGCCACCAAGGCTGGCCTTCTCCGCGGTGGATACCACTTTGCCCGCCCTGACAAGTCCACCGGAAGCGCGCAGGCCAAATTCTTCCTGAAGAACGGCGGCGGATGGAGCAACGATAACCGGACATTGCCCGGGATGCTAGACATCGAGTACAACCCCTACGGAGCGACATGCTACGGCCTCAGCCATTCCCAGATGGTCGCTTGGATCCACGACTTTGTGGATGAGTACCACCATGCGACGAGCCGGTGGCCCATGATCTACACCACGGCAGACTGGTGGAATCGCTGCACGGGCAACGCCAAGGGCTTCGGCGATAAGTCTCCTCTGGTGCTGGCGGGGTACAGCAGCTCTCCTCCCAAGACGATCCCAGGTGACTGGAAGACATGGACGATCTGGCAGAATTCGGACAAGTATGAGCATGGAGGAGACTCGGATAAGTTCAATGGACCGATGACGCAGTTGAGGAAGTTGGCTAGTGGTTAAGTCTTGGCTAGCATTCTCTGTCGTTGTGCTATATTCTGTATTACCTATTGTCTTTGTCCGCTTGAGTTTATAGAGATTCGGCCGCGCACTTGTTGTCACATTACACACTCAATATATAGTGTTATCAAATACCACTACTGATCATACATCAATCGCTCCAGCGACAAAATCGAATATGACCCTTTTTGTTGACATAAGTATGACGGGAATGTGCCATCTGCAGTACCATGTCACAGTGACTTGCTAAATGGCGTTGTTATTGGCATTCCACAAACTCCCTTGGCTTGCCACTAGAGATTTAAGCTCATGATTCGACATATCATGCTGCGTCCTGACTATTGGAAACAGCACGTCATGCTAGTATCATTCCGCGCCGCAGCATATAAGAACAACATATGAGTAAACCACCTACTTGGATCTCACATCTAGTCTCCACTACGCTGGCACATCACGCAATAAACTACATTCATTTAATACTCCTGTTTACCCAATGCCTTCCAAACCACTCGCCGACCATCCGCTCCAACCTAAGAAGGTGCACGGCGTGACCCGCGACGACGCTCCGATTGACGACTACGAGAACGCCGTCCGCTCGAAGCAGCAGGAAGAAGAGCCCTCAGACAGGGGCAATGACGCTCCATCACATTTTGGAACGTCTACACGACATAAGGGCGCTCGGACTCGATCCCAGGGTTCGGAGAATCGATCGACCACGGGGCGTGTCTGAAACCTGGATGATGCCAAATTGAGAATACAACAGCTATTTGCTTAGATGTGGCAGAATGAGAGCGTTAGTGTTATCTCCAGCGAGGGCTCCTGCAGGGTTCTTGTATATTATGTTACGTCCTCGATTACAACTAGGATCAATTGACGCCGGAAATGACCGCTTTGGAGGCCAGAAACGGCCGCCTTTCTACCTGTAATTCTAGCTGATACTCCAAGGTAGAGAAAGGAGTACCGGCCCGCCAATGATAGTTAATATCTCTCACCAAGATTATGATTGGTCAGCTGTCACTTTCTGTCCATTGGAGACAACACAATAATAGCACGCGAGATATCCGTCCCCAAGGTCTACGTTGTTCTCACCTGGGAGCTACAAGTCCTCTGGAAAGTTATGCTTGCAAGTAACATTGTCTCTGATCGTAGTCGTAGCTCTAGGGCTCAGTATAGTAAGCATGCACTTAGTTCACGTTAATGGTACCGTCACCAATAATCTCGGGGTCCTAGGTCGGTGACGGACTTGGGTATGTGTTTCACATCAAATACCTAGGAGGTCGGAGGGACTTCAGCAGAGGGTTGGGGCGATGTGTCCATATGGTGATTACCCGGGCAATAAGATCAGATGCTGCCAACTGATATGGTTGTCAGATACTGGTCGCCAGGTGCAAATCACCGACGGTCGTCCATCTACGTGCTTGCGTCCCTGTTGTTCTACCACCCAAGCTAATCTCCTTAATGAGGGGGCGAGGCCAGACATGCATATAATTCGGTCTACCAGATTGGTAACGAAATGAGATCATCCCCGCCGTACCCACAAGCCCTGGCAACTACTTCAAACTCATGATCGTTTCTGCAAGTTGGTAGGTGTGACCATTGCTTCAACTCCTTCAATATGAGTTGACACTCCCCGTTACCTGCTTTCTCATCCTCTTCCTTAGCGGCGTCGAACATGCAACGAAGCACTGCCCGAAAGCCCATCTGCGTACCAGCGCGTCGCAGGTAGTTCTTGGTATGAGGTGGCCACTCGCTCCGGTTGTTACAGCACCGCTCGAGATTCTCCACGGTGGGAACTTTTCTTGCCTTAAGACACTCCGCGGCAATTTGGAAAATATTCACAAAGCCTTTTCGTAGAGACTTGTTGGTTTTGAGGTTCTTTCGCACCTCGAGATGGAGATGCTCGAGCTTGAATGCATTGTCCTCTATCCAGACGCGGCCATCATCAATATCATCCTGCATAAAGTCGAACGTAGTCTCGCCCTGAAGGACTAAAGAGGTCCTCATTCTGGCGGATATAAATCCTCCAACACACCCTCCGCATGTACATCCGTAGCGGAGGCATGCTCTATCAAACCCCAAAGCTTCCTGCCCAAATAGCAAGGAGAGACAGGCCACTGCAGCGTCAGGGTACCCTTCAAAGTGGTCTGATAGATGCAAGACCCTGAGAAAGCCGTATTCCTTTCGCGTTCGCATTTTCTCTAGAGTCTCCTGTAACGCTTCGAGCGGGGTGTACCCGTCAATATCACGGGCCGTCTTCCAGCGGTCGGCGTAGTGGACATTCTCAAGTAGCCACTGTGTACTCATGGGCTTAAGCTTGCAAGCTGTTATATGCAGAAGCGTGGCTTCAGAGTTCGTCACTCGGTCCCAGTCAATCTCGTCGTCGGCATGAGTGGCGAAAAAAGTTTTGAGCTCTTCATCCATCATAGTAAGGGCTGCATGATGCAGCGGCAACGCGTCACGAAGTCTGTCCATTTTCGTTTTCTTTACCCCAGTAAATCGATCTGCTTCATAGAAAACTTCGAGTTCTTCGTTCTCAAGATCTTTAGCATGGCTCGTACGCGGGTCGAAATCAGAAGCCGCCGCAATGGCGCGAGACGGATGCTGGAGATCGAACGAGAATGCGAAACACCGAGATGCTCCGATTCGGCGAAAACCACACGATCGCCAAAAGTCAATAGCAGCGGATTGAGTTCGAGTCCGTATCGTTAAGCGTTCTTCTGCAGACTTGCCCACTAGCTGAGATTCAATATCAGCTGTTAGTACTCCGGGACTAACTAGAGCATGCAGAGTCCAAGCTAGCTCAAAGGCCTTATTGGAACCGTAGATAAAGTCTGCATGTTCGCCATCTGGCTTGTCGTCTAGGCAGAACAGCCGGGCTTTGTTCAAAAGTAAAGACACTATTTTCTGCCCCAGACCTTTCCGGCGCAGATTCACTGCCCTAACATGAAGTTTTTCGATCAGGAAAAGAGGGCCGTGGTCCAGCTCGTTTCCCCATGCACCAGTTCCTCTTTGTGCTGGATGGTCCTTATACTTGGCCTTGACTGTTCCATATCGATCAAAGACATGGAAAGCCACATTGCATGTTTCCTCGCTGGGCTCTTCCATCTTTTCCCAGAATTCGGAGCGCATGCCCTCTCGATGAATATACCGAGCCAGAGCGGTGGCGACAACGACGCCGTCACAAGTGCATTCGGCGACGAAATTTGTCATCCAGGTAGGCTCGTTCGTTTCCTCATCAGTCAAAAAGAGGCGAATCTTCACCGTTCGTGCCGTGTCGCCGGAGGTGGTATACTCGTGCTCTTCAATGTCCCGTTCACGATCCAGCTCTTCGCTCTCATCTTCCTTCCACCATTCTTCTTCCTCAGAATCATCTAATTCATTGTATTCAGAGTCATCATCATCATCAGTTGACTCATCTTCTTCAAACTCCACTCCTGGTCGTCAAAGAATTGTCAGTATAGCTTGCACATCCTGTAGGATTTTACGCTCCATTTGTGTGAGTGAAGGAAAGGAGAGCGCACTGCTTCGCTTGAGAGATTCTCGGTCCCATTTTACTTTCTGTCCATCGCTTTCCATTCTTGTTTTAAGTCTTGCTTTCTGGTCTGATTTGGGTGAGGACCTCACGATGTAGGAGAAGTAAGGGTAGATGGGCAGCCGGATAGATAAGTGAGGTGGTATTATATTTGCTATTAAGGTCGGTGTTGTATCCAAAATTGGCATCAAAGCTCCACCAAATTTCAGTCACGTTCAATTCAGCCCCAGGGCTGAGCATGCGTCTCCGGGTTTCTAATGGGAGACCGTGACACAGCCTCGCACTAATGCATGGGATTTCGCACCGGGCTCTGCGCTACGATACAATCATTCATTCTTGTATGGCATTATTCGGTCATGTTCAACTTGATATGTCTTCAGGAGACGAGCGGTTGGGCTAGAGCTTGGAGAAACGTTTTCGCTATTAAATAGTTATAATGGGGCGCAGAACTAGCGGCTATGAGGCACTCTAACCACGATAGCACCAAGCAGGGATCAAAAAAATTATCCGAGGCAAAGCAGCAGATCACAAGAATAAAGCACTATGCCAAGCGCAGGCAGCGTAGTAAACATCGTTTAAAAACGTTAGGCAGACAGCCATCGAGGATAATGAACAACAAAAAGAGAGCAATTTAGGAACTAGAACGAGCGGGATTAATTTAATAGGCACTTAGTGAGAAAGTAGACTCAGAAATTTTAAACATGTAAATGGAGTAAATTGCAAGGTGTGACTGCTGTCAAGGTGTTGTCGGATTATATCTTTCAAGTAGGAACGAATACGAAGGCACTCGTGTTCGTGATGGGTGCCTGAAAACATACGAGACGAATTCTGGATGTTTCGTAAAACATAAATAAAAGACTAGTCCCACTCGTAGCTGGCAGTAAAATTCCCGTTTTCGAACACCCTAAATCAGCACAAATAAGTGAGAAGGCTCCCTATGGGCGCGGTATATATGAAAATGTCTGCTGATGCTTATTGAAAGAAGACTTCCTTAATTCTATAAAGATATTTCCAATATAGATCGCGAAACGACATCGAATCAACGCCATGCCTCTTCATTACCTGCCCAGGTTTTCTCAAACCCCTACGATTCACACTGCTCGCCTTCTGCTGCGGCCATTCAGAGACTCAGACATCACTGCACTTCATACGCTTCGGACAGTCCCGGAGGTCATGCGTTGGACACGGCAGGGACGCATTGACTTGTCACTAGAGGAGACCAGGAGGTGGATGGACTTGTATATGTCTGGAAGTGACACGTGCGAAAATGGTACACAGGGGCGGATGAGCTATAATTTCGTCGTGGTCAAGAAAAAAGACCCGAATCTGAGCAATCCTACATTGTCATCGAGCACACTGATAGGGGATGAGGAAGGCGCTGTAATCGGGGTTTTGGGCGTTGTAGCTCTCACCCCTTCGGGCGATCCAGAGGTTGGCTATTTATTTCATCCTCGAGCATGGGGAAAGGGATATGCGACGGAAGCGCTTCAGGGCTTCAGTACGGCGTGGTGGGAGCTACTACTTCCCGGGCCTTCCATTAGTCACAGTTTGGAGGCGGACGAAGCGTTCGCACTGTTTGCTGTTACAGAAAAGATCAACACTACAAGTGCGAAGGTACTGACAAAATGTGGCTGGAGAGTAGTCGGCGAAGATACAGAAGATGATGTGGAAGTCTTGCACTGGATGCTTCGGCGGCCTGGTTCTTTAGGCTGTCAGAGCGCTGATTTAAAATGAGAAGAATTACGAATTACTATTACTGAACTCTTTGTATAAAGCATCCAGTTAACATAACTTCCCCCGCGAAATGGGTCTGGTTGAACAATATCTCCTAGATTCCCCAACAGTTAGCCCAAACATCAGTTCCATTGACAGTGGGGCGATTGAGCGCACTACCTTTACTACTGAAGAAAATACTATCCTGCTGTTGTCCCGTGTGCATATAGATTATCATTTAAATCACCTTGCGACTCTTGCCTTGTGATCCAGACGATGAGAGTAATTTACTGGAAATGGGAAAATTCAAATAGATTGGACTCAAGATCTAACTCCCACATGTTGGTTATAGGAGACGTTGGGATAATTACTGAGAGGAGATGGATTGGCCACTGGGATGTGGTTTTCAGAAACTGCAGACCGGCGTCTGCCACTGTTGGGGTCCTAGATTCGATTAGTAGGTTCAAGGCTACTGCAGACAAGAGATAAACACGGTAGTTTCCGAATAATGGGAACCTGATAAAAGAGGGGACTGTTTGTGCTGTCTGGATTGCTTCGCAGCAGCTCGGCAATGGGGGTATCTGCGCATGGGACACTGAGGAAAGGAACTGCTTGTTACTTTAACGGGGATCATTCTGTGATGAGGGATACAGGGATGACTGATGACCCAAGAGAAATTACTTTTGATATAGATAAACCTCTCCTGTTCCAGATTTATCACCAGGACGGCAGACAGGAGTTCATTGAAGGATCCTAGCAGCCTACTTAATCTGCTATACGTGCCCTGGCTAGTAGCTTGGTTGAGAAGAAAGCAGAGAAAGAATAGTCCAGATATATTGCGAACAGCGGCCAATTCTATCGCAAGATACAGGGCCGTTCCACCATACCAGGGAACCAAAATTAGAGAGTTGCTCAACCTAGAGTAACTGCCTGCGCTTTTGTTTGTAGCCATCTGCATGCTCCTGTTCATCCGGGTTTGTTGATGCCATCTTGCACAATATCATTTGTTAAAAAATTCTTTCCATCTTGCTTTTTGTGCTAAAATACATGACTGCATAAACAACCTAAAGAACTAGAAGTTGATCTGCGCAGCAGTATAATGTTCATAAAGTATAAAATTCCACCAGGGCAATAAACGCTGGGTGGGTGAATTTCTATGGTTTCTCCGAGCATGGGCAGCTGAAGAGGTTACCTGATCATTGTCGCTTACATCCAAAGTGGTTCGAAGTAAGGCCCTATCTCAGGCAATGGGCATATCTAGCATGCCCACTGCAATCAATATCCCGGTACAAAATATATCGTAACTCTTGTAGGGTCACGCGGTGTAAAGATAGGGAACCTATCTTCACAGTGATTGCCCTGTCATTCACTAGTGATCAGAATAAGGTTTACTTGCACAAAGTAACCTAGAAGATTGCAGTTTTCCATTGCAGTCTGCCTATCAGATAAAATAATACAGTGGATATTACCCACTTGCAGAGAAGGCAACAGTTATTGACCAAGAGCTGAAGTTGGAGTCGATAGCAGCGCAGCCGCCTTTTACAAATAAGAAGGTAAAAAGGGGCGCGTACAGGGAGTCTGATTAGAAAGGCAAAAAGTGGAAAACTAACCAGATACAGGGATTCACAGGTCCCGTTATTACAATTGCAATCAAAGAAGTTGAGATTGTTCACATGGCTGTACCAGTTCATTCCGACTATAGAACTTTGCGGTAAGTACCATAACTAATAAATTCAATAAATGCTCTAAGATATACTAGGAAGCACAAACAGATATTCACAGGATGGCTGTTGACTCCAAACATATAGTTAAGAAAACGTCTACAGTGTTTCTATGGAGATTATACCTATTTGTCTGAAGAGGATGATGGCGCTTGCCCAGATATGTCTGTGCTGTAACTTCATGCAAGAGTCTTTACATTAGCAGATGAATATGATGTCCAGAGCTTGTGCACCCTATCTGCAAAGAAATATTTTTCTAGACTTCATGATGATTATGATATCGCTAAGTTTTTGCACTCTGTCCTAGATGTTCATTAACACCCCCACAGACCTAGACATTAAGGAGGATTATCCTATATTTCACCTAAAAAAGACTTGAAAATGCTCTACGTGACAGCTTACATTCCTAAATATATAATACCATCACATCAGAAGTTTTAGCCTTTACAAAAGACTTACTTGACTTGTACATCAAATCCCCAATACTTACTGATTGCCAGAACTGTGGGCCAACAAGCCCATGCGCGCGCTATGAGTGAGGTGTCGGTAGTGCAGCTGGGGAAATGTGTATTAGCTGAGAAGAGATTCTTGAGATTGTCCTCGTTTGGCTTGCGGAGCGCTCTCAGTTGAGTTATCAATTAACTAAAGAAGTGCTTCTACAACTGCTTCTGCTTCTACCAAGGCTTCTACTGCTTAGTCTGCTAGTGTTCTGCTTCCAGGTGTTTGGTCTGGTTGGTTCTGGCTGTGCGAGTTCAGCGTGCCGTCTTCTAATCAAGACACTAATAGCTCTAATCAAAGCGGCCCTTTGCACTGGAACTCCTGGTCTGCGTCTATCAGAAGCAAATTGGTCACCATTGGCTCTTCTCAGTGTAAGCTTAATTGCATTCTCTGAAGACCACTGATCTATTGTCTCATATGTTAGTCACTTGGTGTATTGACTTGTTGAGCCATATTTTTTCTCTGTCGTGCGGACGTTGCTAATCATAAAGCAACTTAAGGGTTACATCACCCAGCTAGCATGCCTGAGTCATTCAGTTAGAGCTCTATACAGACGAAAATAAATATACTACTCGACACGCAGCCAGAATGTTCACCGGGCAACTGAAATGACGTTCCTCTCTATCTCAGGACCTCAGACATCCCGCTCAGCCCAGCTTTGGATGAGCCCGTGGACAGTTGGTTTAACTCACTTTAAGACGACATTGTTTCCTTCTATAAAGGTATTTACCTGACAGAATGCCTAATGGAGGGTCGTTCTTCGCGACTACTACTTCCCTGCATCGTGGAGTCTCGTCACTGACTGTAGTCAGATCGTCATAGAACTCGCAACAGCTGCGTACGTCGGCGTTGCAGCGGTAATGTGCAGGCGCACGGTTAAGATTAGGATATTTGACTAAGACCCATTTATAGGTCTGATTAGCATATTCAAGCTAAGCCTGAAGTTAGATTGTAGCTAGTCATCGTACCGAGTTAACTAAGTAAAGTTTGCTTGTAGCCAGACAGGAATGAAAGCACTTTTGAGTTAAATTACCACATATGAAACGCCTGCGCCATTCAGAACACTATCTCCCCACGTTTCAACTTTCCAATCGAATCCATCTTTCGAGACGTTTTCTGCAAGAGCCTTGAGCCTCATATCATGTTTACTAACAAAATTAAATGACTTTATAGCCAAATATACCCGATGTTTTCGGTCGAATGTTCCCTTGGGAAAGCTCACTCTCCCTCCTTTGTACTGTCCTTGGGAGGACGGGTCTTGGAACATACTAGTATCCGCCACCCCGTTGACAATGCGCTCCTTGTCTGCGGGATACGCGATCCAGGATGCAGAGCCGCTGTAGAGTGTGCTGTCTCCTCCCCAGGTGTCGATATGGATATCGAATCCTTCATTGGATATATTTGATGCATGGACTGCAATCTTCCAGTTCTTGTCCTTATCCATATCGAATCCCTGGAGCCAGACCACAACTTTAGGAGGCTCCTTAAAAGAACGTTCGAAAACAACACGTTGTGTATTTTGTGGTTTGGCCTCATTCCACGGGTGAAGCTCTAGGGTGTTGAAATTGCCAACTTGGAATTCGGTGTCGGTGCTGGCAACCTCAAACCAGGCAGCTCCCGCAGAGTAAAGAATAGTATCAGACCAGGAATCGGCGTGAACAACAAACCCGCTTTGTGTGACGCGATCTGCAT
Source organism: Aspergillus lentulus (assembly GCF_001445615.1). Classification (NCBI taxonomy): domain Eukaryota; kingdom Fungi; phylum Ascomycota; class Eurotiomycetes; order Eurotiales; family Aspergillaceae; genus Aspergillus; species Aspergillus lentulus. The sequence continues at coordinate 198,877 of NW_028322112.1, forward strand.
ATGCTTTTATACGGACATTGAAGTCTTTGCCAATATTCAGCTCCGTCAAGCCAACAGCAATGGCTGGAGGTTCGGGGTATTTGGGCTCAAAATTAACCTGCATTGCGTTCAACAATTTGGGCTTTGACGGAGGACGGAATTCTTGGGTGCTAAATTGAGCATTATTATGCGTCTGCTCTGGATATAACGAGTGAATGAACATTTTATCTGTGGACGAAAGCACCGTGTTGTTAGAGGTTTCGAAGTCTCCGATCGTCAAATCATTTGAGACTCGGTACAGCATTATTGAAAGCGGATCAAATTTACTGTAGTATGCCGCTGAAGGTGCATATTTGTTGAAAAGATTTCGATCAACAACTTCCCTGGTCCAATTGTTTGGTGGTCCCATAAAATATTTGTAAACTTTTTCTTTGTCCCAAGGAATACAGGCGGCAGGGCTCATATGCTCATGAATGCATCCTAAAGCATGCCCAAATTCGTGAATGGCTGTTCTGCTGAATTCTTCGTCGGTGCTGTTGTCATCAAACCAGCCAAAGTTCATTGTTGGCTTGTCAGGTGGAATCTCGAGATTATGTCTCCCAAGATAGGACCATGAGCCTCCGCCCTGAACGAAGCCAACTCTGATTTCTGCATTTGGCGAATCATCGAACACAAAGTCAATATTGGCGTGCTGCTCCCATGTCTGAGCAAAATATTTGACCTTTTCCTTCACGAAAACGCTTCCAGAGAGGAACCTAACGTGAAGCTGTGTTCCTGGCCGCCAGTAAGCAGATTTGTCCATTGCAAGCTCCAATGGCCCAGAGCCCCAAGCAGGCGGCACGAGATTGGTGGGAGGGAGCCTTGAATCATTATCAGGCGGCAGAAGCTCAACACATATTCTGGTGTCTTCCATAGTTGTCGTGTCTTGGGGAACCCCAGGACTTTTAGAGTAGAATAAGATGGAAAACAGACACTGTTTATACGAGGATTTTGGGATATTCTTCAAGCATAGGCGGAATCATACGTTGTAATGCTTCAGCATATCTGACTGCTTCTATGGCTTCTGTTACCCACACTTATATGTTTGCACGAGTGAGAGGCTGGCTGCCTACTAGGAAGATTCTGGATTTGTAATTAGACTGTTCTAGACATTCTTTGCCATTGCTTGCCGTGGAGTATTTGCTCAGATAGTTATTAGAGATTTAGTGGCAAATGCAAATGGCGATAGGTATCAAACCCTGGTAGAGGCCAGAACGGTAGGTATCACATCCACCTACACATGAGACCATCGCATGGAAAGTACAAAAGTCTTTATTTGTTTAGGTTTGTTCTAGACACATAATCATCATTATTCCAAATATCGTCTTTCAAATATATAGTTGCATGCTCTTTTCATTGAATGAGAGGCTGAAGCATCATTGACTAGTTTCCTGGAGAAGGTCATGTTGTAGTTAAAGTTAGTAGGTGTCGATCATGCACTATGGCCATCGCCTGACAGAGGTGATAACTTGCGTCAATTAACTATGTCACTTTCCGGATTGGTTTTCTTCGACAGGAATCTAAGTCCGACATGGCATACGACAGATTCCCAACAGAAGGCATCAAAGAAGATTGGAAATATTGAAAGTAACAGTCAAAGAAAACCGGGCCAAAAGCAGAAGTGGACGGTACAGGAAGAGAAAATGGAGAAAAGGCACTACTTTGCACAACTCAAACTACAAGATTGCGTTATAGCTAATGTTACACAAAGTCCATCTTGACCATGTCTGTAAATAGTCGCGTGAGAACATGGTCATATGATGTATCTATGTCACCCTCATATTTGAATTTAATAGCATTCGTCAATTACGTTGCAAAGGACGCTTTGGTCACCTCATAACTGTCAGGAGCATCCAGTGCATCTTCAAGACAAGAAGGCGCATTTAGACAAAGATAATACACGGACGAAGATGAGAACTGGGAGCAGAAAGTTGAGGCTTGAGCAATAGACATTCGTACATCACATTGACTATGGTTCCATACTAGGAGCTGCGGACCTCGCCAAGTCGCGGGTTGGGTTTCGACCCCAGACCGACCTATAGCTTGCCAAGACAAATAAATAACGGAGTATATACAATCACTACGCAATTGACATACAGAAGGCAAGTATTTCTACTGCATACAGCAAAATATGACACCTTGGGTTCTTGGCGTGCTGGCGGTAACCCATGGGTACCCAAAAAGGCAATATGGCGAGAGTAACTTTCCGTAACTCTAGTTTAACTTTATGGGCCACCTGATAACTTCAGATCATTATCCGCAAACGGGCTGCTATGGTTTTACATCTAGGGGCCTTGTGACTGAGAAAATCCACTATAATAACCAAACTCACGAGGCATGCAAGTTTTATTATGAGTGGCATGACCCCGGACAACACCTCAGTGACACAGAACGCAGACTTCATGGATATAATCCGGTACAATCCAAAGTCGGAGTTCCAGATCAAACCAGTCATATTCTCTCAGTCCGTTGCTGGAAGGGGTGATTTTACTACTTATTTTTGCTAGTAAACGACTAGTTGACGACGCTTGCAATCCCTCAATTTGCCACCAAAGTTTTGAAAGTCAAACCTCTATAATCAGCCTGGTTCAGTATCTGCCAGCAGCCTATTAGAATCCTACAATGAAGTCAAAGGGAGCTGTCTAGTAGGCTAGGGGCTGAACCTGCACGTGTTTAGTATGTGTTGGTCGAGATTCCCACTGTTCAGTTATGCATCGAGTTGCTACTACCAGATCTAGTATCTAATTATATGTTTAGGCAGAGGTTTGCAGTGATAGACTGTATCTTATTACTATGACCATGGATCAGCTAGGTGGCTCAATCAACAAGGTTTCAAACTCTGCCCAGCCTAATTCTATTATCGGTTTTCAATACGCAACTTCAGTTACAGCCTCTGCGCTCCTTATTGTTAAGTATGTCGTCTGATATATTACACTTGCCAAAAGCCTTCAAAAGAACTGGACTTGAGTTACATCGTCAATCGAACCATCTGGACTACAAGGCATGTAGGAGTGATGTCATGTCATCTGGCCACTCTTTATCTCTCCACGTATTCCTGCTGCCCTAAACTCATCCCAACAGCTTCGGCAGTATTGGGCTGTTTATGTAAATCTCATATTCCTCAATAATTCTCAAAGACACTTAAAAGTATTTATACACTACTCTCCAAGTTCCAGCAATAAATATCAGGTGACAAGTAAGACAATAGCTAGTGGAATTCAGATTTCAGTCAGTAACAGTATCATTTAGCGAGCTTACAATCAACTTGTTAGGCGACTATTGCTCAGTTCTAATATCCTATAAGAGGGTTTAGACCATGTCCATGTCTGTCCTCTAACAAAACATAGACTCCATTGAGGAAGTCTTATTCCAAACACAGTGACGAGTTTTAATATTTCTTCTCTTGCTAACTCCCTCCAAAGGGCTGATTCTCCTCTTTTTATGATTCACTCTAGCTTAAGCTATTTTAAGACTCTCCATAGATATACATGAACAGTAACTTAATATTAGGGCGAACTACTCCATCATCACAGTTATCTAAAAGCTATTAAAGTTATAAATATCACCCCAAAACAGTAGGCTGAGATTAAGCAAGCAATAAAAGAGCAAATAGAAGCTAAGGAGGATAGACATGTAGCAAGAAAGCAGGTAATGGAAAGCTTGAGAAATGATCTTAATGTATAAGCTAATTATTTAAGTTTCATACCATGGGCTGTTAAAAACACTGAATCTTACCTAGAACTCAAAGAATAGGTCAACCTAGCCTCAGGCTAAGCATATCAGCTCCAGAGCAGGTACTATAGAGTGATGGCAGGCATACTCAGGGAAAAGATTAGAAAATTAAGAATTTAGCAGCATGTCTTAAAAATAGTAATCCAGTGTAAGAGAGCAATCATCATACCAAGCATAATATTAAATAATCTAAGAACTGTAACTTCACAGAATCATAGTTGGTAAACCAGCATCACTAGGGGTGGTGTTGGAATAAGATACGACTATATTTATGGATATGAAAGCCTAGATTGACTTAACTAGTTCTTATAAAGTAGTAATTTACAGTGTAGAAAGGCTGTAGTTTCTAGCTTAAAAACTATACATAACCATGTCCTTCCTGTCATCACCCAGACTTACTCCATATATAGAGTAATATGAAAAGTCCGAAACCCCGCTAATAGCGGGATCATGTGAATGATGTGATGATCATCCTCGTCCCTCCAAACACTGGGTTCCATCTCGACCAACTTTCCAGCAGATCACCAACACATTTAAAATGGCTGATGACCAAATCTTACATTACCTGCCCCCAGGATGGACGGGGGAGATGTACCAGAACCAGACTGATGCCGCCCTTGAAGCCCTGTCAGAACAGGTTCGTGGACATATTAACAAGAGCAAAGAAAGCAGAGGAGATGCTGACATGACCAGGAACTACAAAATCTGATGGAGCGCCAGGCAGCCGAAGCCAAACTCATCAGTGCGGAAAACATGGCCCGCATAAATGAGAGACGCATCGAGCGCGGGGCTCCCCCAATGCAAATCCCATCGCCAGCAGCCGATCTCGAGTACCTGCAAACGCTAGTCTCGCTAGTCGAGGAGGAAGACTGGTCTGATTTCGGCTTTTTGGTGTTTCGCACGTATTATTCCGATGAACCACTCTGGGAAAAGTTTCTGGCCAAATACGGCGATATCCTCGATGAGGGGATAGATGCCGCCCCGGCAGAATCTGGGATTGAGCGGATTCGCGACCGGGCGTTTCTCAAGTTTGTGTCGGATGAAGCAATGGCAGGGGAGACGCCAGCAAGGGTGGCGTATGCCTATCGCCTGTTCGCAGAGGAGGTGGACGACGATGCTGAGGAGGACAGACTTGAGCCCGGCCTCCACACACGGATGTGCCTCATGGTCGACGAGGAGTGTATGCGTTCCGTTCTGGATGCGAAACCGGGTTCTCCTGCGCCGTTCATGAAGGCGGTTGACGTCACCCTGGGAGAGCAGCGATTGTCGTACTCGGGGATGTTCAAGGTGGCAATCGCTTCGCTGATCACCAAGTTCTACCCCGCGCTGCTTGACTGTCAGGACACCTCGGAGCTTGTGCCACCGATGGAGGATGCAATCTGGGGGGCGTGAACCTCGAAACTCCCGCGATTGATCAGAAGACAGACAGGGTCGATTGAATTACCGATTCATCTCATGCGCTACTCTACCCCTTTCTTCGCACTCTTGTAGATTGTTCCATATACATCATGTTGTCCAATTTTTACAGGACACATGCAGCTACGTGGAAGACAGCCTTGCAGCTACTACTACTCGGATATCGTGCTCAAAAGGTTTCTCCCATTCGCAACTGACTAAACCAGCACATCCATATTCTCCTCGACCATGCGCCCCTCATTCTACCAAACCTTTCTTCTTCACTTGACCAGTGGCTTCAGGTAAGCCAGGGAGTGAGCACTGTCAGGCTTGACAGCTTACTCGACCTGCCCTTTAGGTCTACGGCGGTTACGGTCGTTAGCATTGCAAAAGCTCTCTCTTATAAACACAGCGGGGCACCCTTGTGCAAGAAACCTACCGAACATGAACTAATGGCGTCCAGTTGGACAGGAACCTTGTATCCCAAACACCTGCCAGCTTTACACGATCAAGTCCGGGCATACTTGCATGCAGATTACCAATGCATCAAGTATCACATTACCCCAGCTTCGCGCTTGGAACCCTTTCATTAACGCTGGTTGCAGCAACCTCATTGCGGGCAATCAGATCTGTGTTAGCCAGCCCGGCGCTGTCTGGACGGGCACAACCATCCCTGGCGCCACAGTCACCAAGACGCGCGTCTATGCCACAGAGACTGTCGCTCCGCCAGGGCCCGTGGCCTTTGGCACAACTCCAAAATGTGGCAAGTATTATCAAGTCAGCAAAGGGGATTACTGCCAGCTCATTGCCCTCGACTTCACCATCACCGTTTCCTTATTTGAAGCCATCAACCCGCAAATTGACGCGGGATGCTCAAACTCAGCCCCGGGCTATACTACTGCGTTCTTCCAACAGCAGACTGGAACCAGTCTACAACCACGACCACGTCAAGCTACCAGACCGCACCGGCACCCACACCCAGTGGGACTACCGGAAATTGCTACGAGGTAAGAACCCAAGGTATCCTTGGACTGGGACTCACTAACCTGGCCCTAGTGGTATGTGGTACAATCGGGCGACTATTGCGCCAAGATCGAATCGGTGTATGGCATTACTATGGCGCAGTTGCAGCAGTGGAATCCCGATCTCAAGGATGACTGCTCGAACCTCCAGCTGAATGATGCCTACTGCGTACATGGAGATCCTGGTGGTGGCAAGATGGCTGTTCGAGTTCGAGCACTTCCCACGTCTCCATGATCATACAAGAAATAGGAAGGAAATATGGTGGAAGCAACCTTTATTTAGGAACAAATGCCATTGATAGTACCTCGGCTTTTTGCATTGCTTGGAAGACAATAACTGGCATCACATTTGGGTAGTCAATACATTGTGCTGGCTGAGATAGAAAGAAAAGATCAAGGCAGAATTCAATAATTGACCTTTAAGTTTCCCGTGGAATGGACTACCTTGTATCTCACAATTTCTATAAACATGTATTCTAGCGCTTGATTTGTGTGCTCCAGTGGTATTGCCTGACGTCTGCCAAAGTATACTGCTGAATTACAAGGAGACGGGCTCGGATGTACGGGTCAGTACGGGGATGTCGCTGTGTGGCCTGAATACAACAACTGATGCCATGAATTTGGAATATATTTTCCGCCTGTTGCTTCCCTTACCCCACATGAAGTCATCAGCCATCTCGGGGATACTTCGGATGTGGGGTTGGGGAAATCTGGAGATTGCGGGGTGGCGACCCATTTCTGTCCATACAAATGATACCATCCAGTGCTTCCCGTTGATCATTGCCGGTTTGTCTGCGACCAAGCGGCATCGGACTAAAATGCGAACGGGGAATGCCTTGGCGTTATGAAAACCGTATAAGAGGGGTGCCTCTGGCTGTAAGCTATGCGTGACTTGAGTTCCTACCACTTGAAAAAAATGCAGACTATATTTTCATGGGCTGTTATACTGCTCGGCGCTGCTGAGGCACAGCAGCTGTATGTCACGACGACTGGCTATCCTGATCGACCACAATGCACAAAGCCAGCTGCCTCCCCGGAGTACTACTTTCACCCGTTCTCCTATACTCTAAATGAGACAGTTCGGTGAGTTGATTGCCAATAGTGGATCAGAAGAGAATTATACTAATACCTACAGCTTTGCCACCTCTGTGCCGAAGCCCACGACCACCCATACCTATGGACCTCATTATTCTCATGCCGTGAAACATCTCAGCCCCGTTCCAGCAACGACAACATGGGGCAATTGGCTCCCTTATCAGACCATCATCGCGGCCACTGATACCACAGACCCTTATGGACAAGCCGCCTGGTCGATGCTGTGGCAGCAGGCGAGCATCCAGAACTATACGGCAACCGGCCTGTACTCGACGACTGTCAGTCCCACGCCGGTACCGAGCAGTTTACTGGTCCTGCCGCCCGCCGACTATTTTGGCTCAACAGACTGCTATAGCTTCCCCGATGACTTCGTCTTTGGCGTGGCAGGTAGTGCTGCGCAGGTGGAGGGAGCAGTGGCCTTGGAGGGCCGCAGTCCGACCATCCTGGAGAAACTAGCCAACGCTACTCAGCCAAAGGACTACGTCACGAACGAGAACTACTATTTGTACAAGCAGGACATCCAACGTCTAGCGGCCCTTGGAGTCAAATACTACAGCTTCTCCATTCCGTGGACGCGTATCCTCCCCTTTGTTCTACCAGGAACCCCAGTAAACGAGCAGGGCATCAAGCACTACGATGACCTGATAAATACTGTCCTCGACGCTGGCATGCTGCCAATTGTCACTCTTCTTCATTTCGATAGTCCCTGGATGTTCGTGGCCGGCAGCAACTTCACAGCCAAGCCGGACATAGGCTACAACAACGGAGGCTACCACAACGAGACATTTGTCGATGCCTTTGTCAATTACGCCAAAATCGTCCTCACACACTATAGTGACCGAGTCCCCATCTGGGTGACATTCAACGAGCCCCTCCTCTACTCGTTCAATTTCAAGGGCGCCGACAACGTCATTCGCGCGCACGCGCAGGTATACCACTTCTACCACGACGTCCTAAAGGCCACCGGTAAAATGGGCATCAAGTTCAACGACAACTTCGGCGTGCCTCGCAACCCCCGTAATGCCAGTGACGTCCACGCCGCAAACCGCTTCCAGGAGATGCAGCTGGGGCTGTTCGCGAACCCGATTTTCCTCGGGCAGCAGTACCCGGATTCAATCCTGAACACCCTCCGCGGTGCAAAACCGCTCAGCAAGCACGACCTGTCCTATATCGCGAACACGTCTGATTTCTTCGGCATCGACCCTTACACGGCGACAGTTGTCTCTCCGGCGCCCGAGGGAATAGAAGCCTGCGCTGCCAACGCCTCAAGCAAGCTCTTCCCGTACTGCGTGGTCCAGGAAACGAAGACCAGATACGGCTGGAATATCGGCTACCGCTCGCAGAGCTACGTCTACATCACACCCACCTACCTCCGGGAGTATCTTAACTATCTGTGGAATACATTCCGCAGCCCGGTCTTCGTGTCAGAGTTTGGGTTCCCTGTTTTCGGGGAAGCCGAGAAGACCGACCTGTCAGATCAGCTGTTTGATACTCCGCGGAGTATCTACTATCTTTCGTTCATGTCGGAAATCCTTAAGGCAATTCATGAAGACGGGGTGCGCGTTATGGGGGCGCTGGCGTGGTCGTGGGCGGATAATTGGGAGTTTGGAGACTACAAACAGCAGTTTGGGCTGCAGGTGGTTAATCGGACGACGCAGGAGCGGTATTACAAGAAGAGCTTCTTTGATTTGGTGGATTTTGTGTCGTCGAGGATGTCCAAGTAGTCTCATCTGTGAGTATTTATGACCAAGCATGTCAGCTTTGCCGTTGACAGGTGTGGCCCGCCTTACATTCGAATATAGTCGGTTTGTCCAGTATTAGTCGTTTCATGACCTATATTCAGAGGCAAAAAGAGCATCTAGGATATAACTCAAGTAGAATCAACAGTCTTAACCCATCGCTCGATATCATCCACAACAGCCACATCCACACTTCCTCTAATATCATACTCAGCCGGAGTACACTTCCCCTCCCCAGGTACGAACAAGTGATTTAACTTCTCATACAGCCGAAAGTGCATATTCTGGCGATCCTTGAACTTTGCATAGAACGACGCATAGTCCTCGTTGACAGTAACCTGATAATCCCGTGCACCCTGCAGCACCAGGACAGGACACTCGGATCTCTGCAGGGATTGAATTGGGTCGAATTCACGATATTCGAGCCAATATGCCGGACCGAGACCAAACGGTAGTTGGCTGGCTGGTGTTGTTGGGGTCAAAGTCGGACCACCTGCTACCTCTGCTTGCTTCTCCAGCGTCTCGATCGTATTATCTGTGCTTGGCTCATTGGCAGAGGGCTGCCCAGTACACTCGTCGAGGCTCTTGAAATACCGCAGTTGGTGAATAGCACACCGGTATAGTGGTTGCGCCGGACATGCCATAAGCACACAGCCTGCTACCAAGGGCTCAGCCGCAAGACGAGCAGCGATCAACCCGCCCAGACTATGGCCCAGGAGAAATATCCTGTCGTGGTCGATATTAGGGTGTTGACGGACCTTGCGTATGGCATGCCTCACATGGTAGACATATTCATCTGTAAGCGTGACTGTCGTGTTGCGCGTGAGTAATTTCCCAGCAATCGTGCACGTAAACTTATCGAACCCACAGGATGCAATACCGCAATTGGCGAGACCAAGTGCCATGTCTTTGAATGGTTTTAGGGCGCCAATGGTGGAGTCTTTGTCCATGGGCCCGGAGCCGCCGATGAATATAATACAGGGATATACCTGGGATGTGTGACCGGAGGCTGGCGTGGTTAGTTCAGCTGCCACTCTGTACAGGCCCTTGCCGAGCGTAAGAGGGATGGAAGTAATATCCTCGGCTGCATATGGAGGTGGCTGCCAGGGTGGACTCATGCCCGCTGCTTGCAACGTGAGGACTCGCAAGCCGATGATTTTGCCGGAAGGTGTCATGTGAAGTGATAAGGCGAGAGAGACACGACTAAATTGCAGAGATACTTTAGCAGTCATGATGAACCAGCCCATCGTGACGGTGGGGTCACCAGTTTGGCGAAGAGGTCCGCAGTTGGTGAGAATCGCCGTCCATTGGTTTGCAAGGAACAATTCAGAGAAGAAGCATCGCAACGGAGCGACGCATTGCTGTCGCAGATTCCTCCACTCTCGCCGTTCGAGGTATCCAACGATCTGGGACGCATGCTGTGCGGCATGGATGAATGTGGCTTTTCTTTGTTGTTCTCCCTGTCTGAAGTAACCGACGGACTGACGCAAACTTATATACAGGTTGTAGAGCCACATGTTATCGGCACGCATGACGCCCTTGAATCTCGGGGCTGTAGACGGGGTGACGCCGGTTATTTAGGGGCTGATGTCTGTCAGCTCCGCGTGCAAGGATGATTGCCATATCACACTAAGGCCACGCCCAGCCAGTCAAAATTCCAGCCAAGATTGAGATATAGACAGACAAATATGACTTGACGGACCTGTTTATTTTTACACAGTAGGAGTATAAAGCATGCCAAGAGAACTAAGAGATATGTTCGCCTGCAAGGAGTATTTACACCTATGGCTTGTCTCTGAGCCAGCATTACAACTGTGCGGGAAGATAAATTTGATATCTATCCCAACAGCATAGCTTCACTACTTTATGGGGTCATCTACCTTGTGGTAGGACCCTTATCTTCATGTTCTCTTTTATTACCAGCCTGGCTACCTTAGGCAACAGGGCAGAAAGTCTAGCCTCAGGCAGCAGCACCAGGTAGACTAAATCTCTCCACCAAGCAGCTAGTCCGACTTTCCCGATCAGGGATTCGTCCAAGGGCCATCGCGACCCGAAAACCAAAGGAACTAAGATGCTTGGCAATTAACTACACTAGGCAACACCTCGCTTGGCCGCTTGGTGCCTGGACCCTCCAGTGCCTCAAAACTCCATCCCCCTTTCTGTCGCATCCCGCGTAGATTGAATCGCAGTTCGCAACACAGGGACAAAATGGCGAGCGGAAGACGGCCGTATTCACACACGAACGTCAACAATGTGTCAATGAACAGTGTGCTCACCAAAGTACACATCGAGAACCAAGAGCTGGAAATCGGTAGGTTTCTGTCAACATGACGCGCCGGATCACCGGATGAGCCTCATGCTAAGATCCACTTCCAGTCGATCGCCTCATTGAGCCACAGACCATAGCACATTTTTTGGAGTTTGCGCTGGGCGCTCTCCTTCCCAATGGCAAGGCATGCGATCTTGTGCGTATGACACCGGACGAGATCCCGTTGACGCAGACGAGTCCTGATCCGGATGCCGATCAAACCGTCATCATTGACCGGGTCATGAATCGCATTGGGTCCATGCAGGATGGGGATCGGTTGTGCTGTGTCGGGAAGAATATCCATTCCCTGAAGAACAGATTGTGGGAAGGGATTGTCCCGCTCTGTGAGCAGCGATGGAAGGAGAAGGGCCTGAACAAGACTGTTAATTTTGACGTGGCATGTCAGCATCTCTCGGCCGTTTGTGCAACCTTTGAGTATTTGAATCAACCAAAAGTGATGGCGAACATGCGCGACACCTTTAATCTAATCTGGGAGCATTGGAGGGAGCTAGAAGTTATGCTGAATCGACAACGTGCAGAGAAGCAGCAGCCGTCTGTAAGCGTGACGGGCCTGTGGACGGCATACATGACGGCCCATTTTGAGGTCATGACGGAGCGGGCACATCGCTGGGTGACGGTCAAAGTCAGCGCCCTTCGCGCTCCGTTACTCACTACGCTGCGTTTACATCGTCCCGTGGACCTGGACACGTTAGACCGGATCCAGTGGCGGACAACCGACGCGCTGCACAAGCTGGCCGAGATCAACTGCGTCGCCGACTACGGTATTCTTATTCCAATGGACGGATACAAGGGCTACACTGCACCAGCCGTCCCGTCGAATATCCCTCCTGCTCTTCGTTCAACAGTCTGGTCGGTGCGTGGAGAAGCATGCTCGCGGAGGCTCAAGCAGGTCACACGCACAGCAAGATACCAGAGCATAATGCAGGCGCGCGCCAGGGGTGAGACTCACCATCTTGCTGATCCGGTGTCACTGCACCAGGCGTGCCTCGACCAGATCAATGGTCAGCATCAGCTGCGCCGGGAAGTGCGCGGCAATCCGGTTGAGCCGGTACCCCGGGAGCCATGGATTGCGAGGTTGTTGTATTGGATTCAGAGCCCGAACGATCGACGTCAGAGTTTCGGGCTGGCTATCTACCGGTTGACCTATAAGCAAAGCGATGCTGAGTGGGATGCGTGCAAGCAGAAAATAGAGCAACACATCGCGGACTGGGGTCTCGGACAGACGGGCTCGAGCGCGATCAAGCCGCATCTGAAGCTGCATTGGAAGGATGGGAAGGAACTGGGAATTTCAGAAGGAGACGTCGAGGCTGCAAGAAAGTGAGTTCTGTCCGAGATTGATTGTTCGGATTCTAACGTTATAGGCACTTCCATGATCTCGGTCCCTCGCCTCTCGACGCCCCGGACCAGGTAAATGATCGAGTTTTCCTCGTAGTCGACGAGCCCAGCGTTGCTTCGTATACGAGTTCAAGCTACTCCTCTGCCCTGCTCACCGCGCGCGACGGAGACTTTGCAGGGTTCGTGCTAGCTGTCGACGCGGAGTGGAACCCATCCGAGGGTCCCGATCGTCCTGATGAATCCCCGGGGTACCACGGCCAGATGCGAATCATGGGCAGCCTAGTCTGGGGCGATTTGTTCGCCATGCATGCATCACAATCCGCGTTACTAGAAGATCTGTGGCCTCTTGCTCTCGACCATCCGAATACAGTCTACGTTGGTCCCGTGGTACCCGACGAGATCAAAGACTGGCGGCTCCAAAACGGCTTGCGCAATATGTGTCTGCGCGCAGTAGCCGACTTCGCACACAAGAAGATCAACGGGACGCCGTTTCCTGTTGCTCCCGTACAGACCATTCCAACACGCACTGCCCGTTCAGGAACTACTGGGGATGCAGGCCCCTCCACCTCGCCAAGTAATCCTCCTCCTGGATCTGCGCAGGGTCAAGAAGACAATCCGCTGCGGTCGTACTTGATGCGCGCGTTCCATCGACATTTACAAAGGAATAATCACCACCGAGAAGCGGCGCTGGTCGGAGAGATGCTGGCTACTCCTCCAAATCAGACGGTCGATATGGAGCGGGTGCGACAACGCCTGGAGCAGGGTGAGGCTAATCCCGCGCCGCCGATGAGTCAAGAGGAGGAAGATGAGTTGGAGAGACGGGAGTTTGAGAGGGAGTTTTGTCCGCAACAATAATTGATCTTGCTGGCTTAGGTTCTTCTCCTTGTGGGTTCGCATCTGGTGGGATGTTACGTGAATAGCTGTTCAGCGACCATATCATTGTTTATTGTTACCCTATATAAAGATTGACTTCTACTTAGATTTCGAGAGAGGTGCAGTCGCTAATAATGGAAGACTTAGTGCATAATGCCGGAGCGTTTGAACCAAATGTATGCTCCCTCATTGAAGATCCAGGGCACCTTCCATAAGCAACACCCGATATAACAGTTTGTTTGACCCCTGGGAAGATTATGAATGTGGAACACTGATCCAATTACTCAAAATGAGAGATCCACTGTTAGAAGTTTCAGGGACTCCGTTCCCATTCGTCACTTGGACCTCAGCCAGTGACAGACCCAGAAGATCTTACCTAGACAGTGGGACTATGCTTGACGGATTTCCCGTGGCGCTGGATAGATCGAATCCATTGCCATGGAACCCAGTAATTTGTTCAAGAGTTGGCGGCAAAACCGCGGCACTAAAAATGCCGGTCATCACTAATCATTTTATGTCCTGTGAATAGTATGTTTCATAAACATTTAGCGCATATTTTTCTGCTACTCCTATGTAATGAATGCTCAGACTATTACCTCTCCAAGGCTACCTATTCCCTTGCGTCACAGTACTTTAACACAGGGACAAGGACATTTGACTTAATATAATGGCCGGACCCGAGTCGGCGCCGTGAGACTGCGGATCCAACGACAGATTGACTTGATTGGTCTCTGGGGAGCTGTAGCTGACAGATCAGAAAGGTACAGGTACGTCAACTCTATTCAACATTGCTCAAGAATGATTGCTGTTCAAGATCTACAGTCTGTGCACCGCAGTTTTTCAATTTCCTTTTCAATAAGACCCCCGCACACATCATTATGACGCGGCGGTCATGCCAGAGCAAACCAGGACAAATCAATCACAGATATGCAGAACCCGCCCCTTCCTGCGATGTCTTAGTACGGTCGGAACTCCATTCCGGCCAATCAGTGCCTCGGCAGCTCCATTGTTAGTGGGGAGGATTGATGTCACCAATGCTGACCTAATATGGCAGCAATAACAATCATGTTTTAGCATTCTGACTTCCGTCGCTCAGAGCTTCAGTCTTTCAACACTTTTTGTTGATTATGTTATGGAGTCTGAAGATGCACAACGGACCGAGCAGTCGCGATTTTCTGACCCAGCTGAGAGTGTGTCAAATTCCTCGTTTAGCAAAGCATCAACAGAGCAGCTACAATCTGAGGAAGTACCGTCGGTGAAAGTTGCGATCCCGCGACTCGCTCCTGCGAGAACCACCGGCCACCGGCGCATCAGGACGGCATGTGCGGCATGCAGGGAGCAAAAAGCCAAGTGTAGTGAACATCGGCCATGTCTTCGCTGTGTCAGCTTTGGCATCACTTGCACGTCGCTGGAAAGTAAACGCGAGAGTAGGGAAAGGTTAGTGGGAGATCGGGACAAGCTTGAACATTCTGCTTAGACTTGTATAGGCAAATTGAAGAACTTGAGCAACAAGTTGCTCTCTACGAAGAATTACTGCAGCACCTACGATTCAGAGTCGATGTTCAAGATGCGGAGCTTATTACAAGGACATTGCATGGAGTAAGTCATCCCCGTCTCTTTCCATTCGCCTTCTCGATCTGACATTTTCAATAGAGGAGCTCGATCACTGGGCCCCCATCCCCCGATCCAGTCAGCGCGACGCATCCCACTCCGACTCATCCTTCTTTTGCCGTGGACTATGTGGAGGAGGACTACCATCGGAATCAGCAACTACACGCGTTCGGCTATCTAGGGTCGCATTCCGAAATTTCATGGATACGTGATTTGAGGAAGGAAATAGACAGGGCCACTCCTTTGGCGGAGGCCAAGGCTGCTTCACCTGGCAACGGTTCCAAGGCATTGACCTCGGTAAGTTATTTTCTGGATGATCAGAATCTGTTAGTCGATCATAGTATTGCCCCCTATGATCGTCCTTCGCGTACTATTGGAGATAGACTTATACACCTCTATTTTGACGCGGTTCATCCCTCTTTTCCCATTGTCGGTAGGATTCCATTTATGCAGCAGTATGCATTATATTATTCCCGGCCAAATATGCGACCACCCGAAAGGTGGCTTGCGATTCTGAACTTAATCTTTGCTCTGGGCGCCAAACTCCAACATCTTCTTTCGGAGCCGTTGATGGAAGGTACCGATGGGCCCTTGGAGTATTTTTCGCGGGCTCAGAAGCTCAATTTTACGAATGGCCAGATTTTTGATCATCCCAACCTGCAGCAGGTGCAGGCCGAAGGCTTGAGCGCGTTTTGGCTCATGTCAATGGGGCACGTCAATAGGTAAATATCCATTCTCATAAACCTAGAATGATTCATCTAATACGATCTGCAGGGCATGGAGAACCTGTGGTGTCTCCATGAGGTCCGCCATCGCTTTGGGGATTAATCTCCGCAGCGAGAGCAAGGACACGCCGAATTTCTCTAAAGAGCTCCGATATCGGGTTTGGTGGTCCATATACACGCTGGAGAACACGCTCTCCATCATGACTGGCCGTCCCACGAGTGCTGCAGATACATTCTGCACCACACCTCTCCCTATTCCTTACGAAGAGGACCAGTTTCATGGACCTGTCGCGTCCCAACTTCTCTCGGACTACAGTGTCCGATATGGCTATATGCAAGCCTTCTCGTCGCGAAGGCACAAACACCCCCCTTCCCAAGTTCAAACTAAACCTGCACCGTCAGTAGGACACTACCTGGCTTCGACCATCAACGAGGCCGCGCCTAGTAATTCTCTTTACTTTTTGTATTTCATTGACATAACGATGATCATGCGGCGAGCAATTGACGTGCTGTATGCACCAGGCGGGTCTAGAGAACCCTGGCCGGAAGTCGGCGCCGCCATAGTGGACCTGGTAAGAGACGCAGATGCGTGGAGTAACAGTCTTCCAGATGCATTCCAGTTTAGGCCGATGCAGAGGTCGAAGCCATTTGAGCGGCAGCGATGGAGCCTTGCCTTTCGCTTCTATAGCACCAAAATCACTATTTCCCGCCCTTCTCTTTGCCGCACCGATCGGCTTCGCCCCGGTCAGGTCCAAAACCCCCCACTGGACCAACGGAAGAATGCAAAGATATGTGTTGACTCCGCCTGCGATATCCTGGACCTATTACCGGACACGCCCGATGTGCTCTGGCTGGTCCAGTTATCGCCCTGGTGGTGTATCATCCATTATCTGATGCAGTCCGCGACTATCTTATTAATCGAGCTTGATTTCTGCGTCAAGTTCGATGTTGAGGAGGCTGCCAAAATCACTCTGATGGTAGAGAAAGCCATGGGGTGGCTTCTGGCAATGGCTGCAGATGACCTCGCTGCTCAACGAGCATGGGAGGTCTGCCACAGCCTCTACTGCTGCATTTCGCTAACGCCTGCCGACAGCATGAATGTAACGCCTTCCCTCTCTACTTCACCGGAACCACCGCGGAGCAATATCCTACGAGCAATGCGAGATGGTCTGCAACTTCCGCAATCGAATGTCTCTCTGTCGCAGAATACAGTTGTTCATCCCACGCTGCAAACGATGTATGATCAATTTGTGCCTCGTGAATCTAGTGGAGCTATGTTTGATAAGCCTGGCAATACCAATGAGCAGTAGTCACCAGAAGTTGTGTGTGTATCTGATCATGCGTGTTTTGATATATACTGTGTATAACCGCATCAGCCAATAGAAAGCATGTAGACAAAGACCGGGGTAGCATGCTAGATATATGGCTGACGACGTCACTGGGAAGAAATTGGGTTTACTGGGGTAGATTAACATATGATTGTGTGGAGTCCCAAGCCAGACTGTGGCTTGGAGAAGAGGCCGAATGACCTATGAATCCTTCCAACAAATCATGAAAAACGAACCAAAAAGGTCGTTAAATGCGAGGAGAAATGAATATGAATTCATAACAACTACGATGCAACCTGTATACATAGATTATAAGATTGATATTGAGACTTGATTTAATTCCGTAGGCTTAATCTCTCTTAATGTACATGGGTGAAATGTGTCTCCCCATTTTATCCCCGCGCCAAGACTCAACGCTGCCTCAGGTTAACCACGTGGATCAGCTGCCAAGATAGCCGCCGGATCTAGAATCTCCAGGCATCACCAGGCATCCCAGTCAAGTGCCATGAAATATGATCCTCTTATCTCGACCCGTTCCCTCTCGACGTTCCTCTCTTTTCTGTCTTCCATCCCCATTCCATCAATTCCATCCAATTTGCGAGTAATCTCTGAATTCAGGCGCTCATAGTGCCACGCCCCAAGGCCATGGTAACCACCACCTCGTCGGTCGCCAGCTCCCCGACCGTGCCGCCGCAGGGTGGCATTCTCGAAGGTGGAAATCCGTCCCACTATGACCCCAAGAACCCCATTGTTATTTTCATCATTCAGGTCCGTATCCCATCATGATAAGCAGAGCTCAAAATTAAATCGACCAGGCTTCTATCATCATTATTCTATGTCGCCTGATTCACTGGCCGCTTTCCAAGCTCCGACAGCCGCGTGTGATCGCAGAGGTCATTGCCGGTATCGTCTTGGGTCCATCGGTAATGGGACGGATTCCCGGGTTTACAAATGCAATCTTCCCTACTGCATCTATTCCCAACCTGACTCTTGTCGCCAACCTGGGTCTCGTGCTTTTTCTGTTCCTCGTCGGCCTCGAGACCGACTTGCGTTTTCTCATCAGTAATTGGCGCGTGGCGGCGAGCGTCTCGGCTGCGGGGATGATTCTGCCATTCGGATTCGGTTCCGCGATCTCGTATGGCCTGTATCACACGTTCCGAACGGAGCCTGGAATGGCTCATATCGATTTCGGAACGTATCTGCTCTTTATTGGCATTGCCATGGCGATCACGGTGAGCGTTATGACATCCAACTGTTGATGACAGCTACTCATTCAGCAGGCTTTCCCGGTCTTGTGCCGTATCTTGACCGAACTAAAACTCCTTGGAACAAATGTCGGTGTCATTGTACTGTCTGCCGGTGTTGGCAACGATGTTGTTGGCTGGGTCTTACTCGCCCTTTGCGTCGCTCTCGTTAACGCAGGAAGTGGCATCACGGCCCTCTGGGTGCTACTAGTCGCTGCCGGCTACATCGCCTTCCTGGCCCTCGTATTCCGCCCGTTGTTCATGCGCTTCCTTAACAAGACCGGAAGCTTGCAAAAAGGACCCAGTCAATCGGTTGTGACAATCACCATTCTCTTAGCTCTGGCCTCTGCATTTTTCACTCAAGTCATTGGAATTCACGCTATCTTTGGAGGATTCATCATTGGATTGTTATGTCCCCACGAGGGTGGTTTCGCTATCAAGTTGACCGAGAAGATTGAAGACCTGGTTGCTGTCCTGTTCCTCCCGTTGTATTTCACTCTTTCTGGACTCTCCACCAATCTTGGCCTGCTCGATTCCGGCACGGTCTGGGGATATGTCGTCGGCGTGATTGCCATTGCCTTCCTCGCCAAGGTGGCAGGGGGCGCCCTAGCCTCGAGATTATGTGGCCTGCTCTGGCGGGAGAGTTTCTCCATTGGTGTTTTGATGAGTTGCAAGGGCCTTGTTGAGCTGATTGTTTTGGTAAGTGCTTTCTCCGTTCATTCCCTAATCGACAACTGACCGCGATAGAACATTGGTCTGCAAGCGCGCATCCTCAGCACCCGCACATTCACCATTTTCGTTGTCATGGCCCTCGTGACAACTTTTGCAACCACCCCTTTGACCAGTCTCTTGTATCCAAAATGGTATCAGATCAAGGTGGAGCGCTGGCGTCGTGGGGAAATCGACTGGAATGGTCATCCGATTCAACCAGACGGGCGTCAGGATAGTGTTGCTGCTGCGAAAGAGCAGCGCAAGACGGCACCAGTCCGCAAGATGCTCGTTTATCTGCGCCTTGACGGGCTTTCCAGCATTTGTACCTTGGCCGCCCTGCTGGGGCCCAATCGACCCGCCACGCCGGAAGCCCCAAAGCTGCATCCGACCAAGGTCAAGGAAGCTCTGTCATCACCAGAACCAGCAGTGGAAGAGAGCGCCGAGACCGAAGTACAGCCGGAGCCTGCGCTGCAAGTCCATGGCGTTCGACTGATGGAACTAACCGATCGAGACTCTAGTGTCATGAAGGTCTCCGAGGTCGACGAATACACGCTGTGGGACCCTGTTATCAACACCTTCCGGGCTTTCGGCCAATGGCGCGACATTGCGATCATGGCCGGGGTCTCCGTCGTTCCTGAGTATTCCTACGCGGACACTGTTGTGGGAATGGCTCGCGAAGAATCCGCGGATCTCCTGCTAATCCCATGGAGCGAGACAGGTGGCATGAGCGAGGTCCAAACCGGTCTTGGTATCGACGAGGCGAGTAGATTTGTCAATGGCCCCTACACCGACTTTGTTTCGAGTGTGCTCTCTAATACGACGAGCAACGTTGGCGTCCTCGTCGAGAGGAACATATACAGCCGCAGCTCCGGCAAGCAGCGGCCACAACTCACCCGAACAGCCAGCGCTCTCAGCATCCGCAGTTCCATCTGGGGCGGTGCGACCGCCGCCGCCCGGTCGCACCATATCGTGTTACCGTTCTTTGGCGGCGATGATGATCGATTTGCCCTGAAATTCCTTCTTCAGCTCGCTCAAAACGATCAGGTCACGGCGACGGTTCTCCACATTGATGTTCTTTCAACCCCTTCGGGAAAGTCGGTCGCCAACACCAAAGATTCCCAAGCGGAGAGCTCGACCAGCCCTTCGACAGCCACAACAACACAGCCTGAAAGCGACGGCACCTTCTTTGCCTTGATGCGAGACTCGCTCACGGACGAGTTCGAGTCTCGCGTCGTCTTCACGCGTCTCATTCCAAAGGCGGACGAGAATGTAATTGAATTTACTATTAACGCCGTGAAAGAAGAAATGTCGCAGACAACACCCAAAGCCGGGAACATCGTCGTGGTGGGAAGACAGCATAACGGGCTGGACCAGACTATGACTTTAGCAGCCGTTTCGTCTCCCGACGAGGTCGGACCCGACGCCCGACAGGCCCTTGGTGCTGTTGGGCAGGCCCTCGTCCGGACGGAGAATAGGATCGTGGGTAACGTACTTGTCCTTCAGGCAGGGATAACCAGCCTGCAACGGTAAATAATGATCTATGGCATATATGAAGTTGTACAAATTTACTTTGGGCCTTGTTGATATACGATCTGTTGAAGCACACGAAGTTGCCTTCCGACTTTAGCATGTCGATCGGTTGCACATACCCGGAGTCTTTATTCAGCCAATCTAGTCTTTGGCATTTTCATTCTTAATAATCAGTAGGAATAGATCACAACTCAATCTCCTCCTGTTTCGGAGCGGTAATGCCAGCCGCCAGCTTCGACCTGGCCCTCAGCGTTGGCCCATACCAATAAAACACAAACGGGATAAACGTCAACAACGTCGCCACAACCGCCAACAACAACCCCGCATACTGACTCCCGACATTATGGAAAAACTGCGACGCAAAGAGCGGGGATACCGCGCCGAGCGTATTCCGCATGAACCCCTGGCCCGCAATCGCCGAGCTGGAATTCTCCCCGTAACAATCAGACGTAAAACTGTAGCAACTTTCAAAAATAAAGAAAATCCCAATGGTAATAAGGACCAGGGCAATCACCGGCGCGATCCAGTGTAGCTCCTTGTACTGCGTGAAGCTGTAGATGAATAGTCCGATAGGCAACCAGATCGAGCCGAGCATCGCGCCGTAGAGGCGAGCTTCGGGTGTGGCGTCGCGGGCGGGATCGGCGACGATGGACCGGTATTTCCTGATTTGGAGGAAGTTGAGCGCGAAGCCGATGGTTGTGCCTACGCAGAGGGCGATATAGGGTAGACCGGCTACGCCCTCGCTCCAACCCTTTTTCTCCTGGAAGGTGATGGGGATGACGGAGAGGAAGAGGAAGGTGAGGAACCAGGCGAAGGAGATCCAGAGGCCGAAGGCGAGGACGACGGGCTCGGTGACGAGCATGTGGATTGCCTTGACGGAGGAACTGTGCAGCATTTCCTTGAGGCCCGGGGCCTCGAGGTCCTTCTGTGTGACGTAGCGGTCGTCGCCGGTGTGCTGGCGGAGGATCTTGGCGCGTTTGGCGAGGGTGACGCTGCCGCGGGTTTCGCGGAGGCAGAGAGCAATGATGATGGCGAGGGGGATGTTGGCGAGGCCCTGGATGCCTTCGATCCAGCGCCAGCCGAGGGTCTCGCCGATGAAGCCGGCGTAGATGGGGGCGCCCACGGTGCCGAGGATGGCGACGTAGGAGAAGGTGGCCATGGGGACGGCGCGCTGGTTGGGCGTGTACATGTCGCCGAAGGTGCCGCCGACGAGAATGGTGCCGACGCAGCCGAAGAGGCCGAGCAGGGCGCGGCAGACGATGATGGTGGCGATGTTCTGGCCGAGCGCGAGGCCGATGAACATGATGGCGAAGAGGACGTAGGCGCCCACGTAGACGACCCGGCGACCGGCGAGTTCGCAGAAGGGGGCTAGGAAGAGCGGAGCTAGGGCACAGGTGAAGTTGAATGTGAACAGGCCGAGCTGGCCTAGTTCAGAGGAGACGCCGAATTCTGCCGTCATGCGGGAAATGCCTGAGCTGTATGCTGTGGTTGCGAGACCGATGAACAGTGTCATCAGACAGAGAAGCAGCGAGATGAACGCCTTGCGCTTGGCACTCCAGTTGAAGGGATTCTCCTTGTCTCCCTCCGCAAAGTCAAGTACAATGTATTGATTCCCGTTGTTATGTATCGTCTCCGTCAGGGTGAGCGGCATATCAACATCGACCTTTTGAATTGGGCCATCGTTAGGAGTAAAGGCGTGGTCATCGTATAGCTCCTGCAGGTACTTTCCCCCAGCAACACGGCCACGCTGACGCTGCTGAGTTTGAGGGTGCGAATGGGCATTCTCGGCGTGGGACGCCTGGACAGGCTGGGACTTGTCGGTCTTGTCTATCTTGTCCATGGCGGGAGTATGGGGAAGTGTGGATGGTTTCCGTGAAGGCTAATTCTGGGACCGCTTGCTTAAATATGGAAAGCCAGTGTGCTTCGTCATCAGCTGCATAAATCATGCGGTGAGCTACTTCTACAGTGACAGAGCCAGTCAATGCATGGTTTGTGCTCCATAGTGCCCTATCTCCGGCAGCAAATGGCTGTCTCGGGAGGTTACGGAGTCCGGCCATGGCATCAGGTTTGTCTCCAACTGCAGTTCTCTCGAATGAGGCGTAATCTTTCCTTAGTGATGAGCAGAGTCAGCAGACTACTGTACTCCAACTGCTGTGGGTCACTGAAGATTTTTCATCTGTGTAAACTTCGGAGAAACTTGGCCTCGCTGAATCTCAGACCACAACCATCACCTCACGCCATACTCAGTGTATACTCGCCTCTTTTGAACTAAACAATCAAGGGGCATTCTAACAGTAGCAAAGTTCATATCCATGATATTAAAGTATACAAAGGAATCCCAGTCGAAACGTAGCCCGCCAGGGCAACTTCATAGTTTCGGAACTCGCCCGAGATCGACCCATCCATGGGCCCATGACGATCCAAGCCTCCACACCGACCGACAACAGGGACAAGTCGCACGGAGTGATGCAACAAAGCCGAGTCCGGGATCCCGAGTCATCGTGCTTACTACTCTGGTATCCTCCATCCCGGCGGTGAGATCGAATGAGAGGCACCCGGCCCGAATCGGCATTCCTACGCCTCACTTGTCTGATCCTTCCGCCCTGCCGTTTGCCACCTCGTGGGTACATCCCACGCCTCGGTGGACTAGATTGGAGTCGGAAGACTCGGTGAATGAAAGGAGCGACTAGCGATGGAGTGATGCGCGAGTGCTCTAGGGTGACTTGCGTATAAATAGTCGCTTTCGACTACGACTTTGCTCCTTCTCTTGTACTGTTGTCGAGATGGGAGCGGGTTGTGAGACGGGGACATTGCAAATTGTTCTCAGCGCACCTATATTATAATTAAGATCAGAACGGTGCCTTAATGATCTAACAGGCTGCATGTTCTCGAATCCTGGTCTTATGCTCAGCCAGAATACCAGTTTGCTATGAAACAATTTGCCTTCATGAGCGGAGTATTCGCGTTATGCTATCGGAGTCTTTTGCTCCGGACAAATCGCATAGAGCTCAGAGCATGCCTACAGGAAGAAAGGGGTAGACAGTACAGTCATTGGCCTGGATAAATATCCATCTATAGTCATACAGCCAAGCGAGAATCAATCGTAGCAGAGAAGGCAAGGCAGAGAGCCAAAACAATACGCATTCGACAAATATAAGAGAGTGGCTGGCCAGTCTGCAGCCTTACACATCAAAAGCAGGTCGATCATAGAAGCTCAACAACCCACATTCATACAGTTCTCTCTCTCGAGGAACAATCATCTGCCAAAATTAACCCGAAGCACCTGAGGTGCAGGTCACACCCAGGCTTGAAGGCGTGTTGGCACACAGAACCGTCGCCTTTCCAGATGGCGCCTTGACCTTAAAATCACTGATACTAACGCCGCAAGTGCCACTGGCGCCGCAATTCAGATTTGCGACAACCGGGTCGTCCTTGCTACTCGTGGTTCCCGAGAACCCCTTCACGATGATATCCTGCAGAATGGCATTGCCAGGGTGGCTCGCGCAGTAGGAGGCGCTTTCGCCATAGCAGCTCTGGATCTGGAAGGCGTAGTCGCACCCCTGCACGGTAAAGTCGGAGAAAGTCACGTTCTTCACAGTCGACAAGCCATGGCCGTTTCCGCTCGGATAGGTCTTGATACCCGCTGCCTTGGTCGAATCGATCATGGTGATGTGATGCAAGTAGGCATTCTGCACAGTATCGGCGCTGCTTTTGCCCAGTGAGCCGACAGAGATACCGTGGGACCCGGTGCAGGTGATTTTCTCCACTGTCACGTAGTTGCAGCCCGGCTTCAAGGCCACACAATCGTCGTCGTTGCTCACGTTGACGGACGAGATGGTGACATCCGTGCTGGCGCCGACGTCGAAGCCGTCCGTATTTTTCGGGGGATTGTCAGAGTGAGAGGTTGCGTCCATGCGAAGGTTCGTGAAGGTGACGTGCATCGCGTCACCTTTGACCGAGTTGAACACATTCGGGGGGTTCTTCTGGCGGAGGCCGGACACTTCGATATTGCTACCGCCGGTGATGTAGAGCAGTGTTGGCCGTTTATAGCTGCTATTGGAGGCAAAAAGATCGTATCTGTAGTATTGTTTAGCTCCTGCTTCAAAAGGTCAGATGTACCTTACGCATTCTGTCCATTGCCATCGATGACACCTGACCCGGTCAAAGATCGGAGCTTCAAGCCATTGATCTTATTGATATTGATCATAGCGGTCTTGCCACCCCAGTACTCGGTCGAGCCACTGAACTTGAGTAGACCTTCGACTTGAATATCACAGTTCGAGCACCCAGTAAGATCCAGCACACTGTTCAAGTAGTAGGTCGACCCAGCGGGAAATACTATCGTGCCTCCATTGCCGCACGAGGAAATGGCCTTCCTGATGGCTGGTACATCGTCGATCGAAGAACTTCCACCAGCCGTGGGGGTGCAGACAGCGCGAGGCTGGATTACTGCATCAGGAGAGCGCTCAACCTGCGAGGGAGCAGCGCTGCTTAGGCTCAAGAGAGAGAGAAGAGCGAGACTGCGATAATACGACATCTTGTCCAATTGCTTCTACAATGAGGGATATCCGACATGGCGACGAGAGTTCGCACACATATATATATACTGCCTTGTACGAGGCGGCTAAATTGTTCAGACAGAGAACTGAAGACACACGGGACTGGAAGCATTCGTAATTTAACTTTATGATTTTGGCTGAATGTGCAATCGTCGAAGGACGCAACCCCCGTTTAAACTGCAGACGTCTGGGGAACGTGACATGTAAATTAATGTATATTCAGCGCCATTCGAGGAAAAAATCTAAGTCAAACTAGCGCACCCGCACCCCAAACCAGATAGACTAAATTTATCTGGCTACTATCCGTATTTCCCGCGGTGCAGGATCAGTCTGTTCCATCCTGAATAGCGGGATTATCAGCGCGATGGAAAAACGGGGAGATTGCGGAGAACCCTGTTAAACAAATCAATAAATGCCAACTTGGCTTCTTTTAGTATGCACCCGGGGGATCCGCGCATCCTGGGGATCCTCAGGGTTCTGAAGAATTGGAGGTAGGGTTGATTGGCCAAGCCATTCATGGAAAATATGAAACAGCTCGGGTCTGACTACGGAGAAATTGTCTCAAGGGGCGCGC
Source organism: Aspergillus lentulus (assembly GCF_001445615.1). Taxonomy (NCBI): domain Eukaryota; kingdom Fungi; phylum Ascomycota; class Eurotiomycetes; order Eurotiales; family Aspergillaceae; genus Aspergillus; species Aspergillus lentulus. Next base: position 224,697 of record NW_028322112.1, read on the forward strand.
CATATAATTTCTCCAGGTCGAGTTTTGTAATATACTACAAGATTTAATTTATTTAAGAAGACCATCGCCCTTGACATCTCCTGGAGATCAACAATCGTTTCCACGTTTCTCAAGGCATTCAGGATATCCAGACTCGATACTCTAGAATGCATCTTCCCTCACTCCTCCTCAGCCTTCTTGGCTTTGGCCTCATGGCTTCCGCAAGTCCCATCGAAGGACGGTCTGATCGCAGTAAAGCCCCGGCCGGATGCCTCACTGTCGGCTCGTCGGGCAAGTACTCAACCATCGGCGCTGCGTTGAACGCTCTCGGCACCTCCACATCCGACGCCTGCATCTTCATTAGTGCCGGCACGTACAAGGAGCAGCTCACCATCAGCTACAAGGGAAAGCTCACCATGTACGGTGAGACGACCGACACGAGCTCTTACAAGAAGAACAAGGTTACTATCACCCATACCATTTCCTCTCCTCAGGCGGGAACGCTGGATAAGAGTGCCACGGTCAACGTCAGGTCGGACGGATTCAAGATGTATAACATCAATGTTATCAATGGCTATGGCAAGGGCTCGCAGGCTGTAGCGTACGTTGTCTCCCCCAGAAACCCCCATTGAAAGTAACTGACAAGATATGATAGGCTCGTCGCCAGTGCCGACAAGCTTGGCTTCTACGGATGCAGTTTCGTCGGCTATCAGGATACTCTCTACGCCAAAGCCGGTCATCAATACTACTCCAACTGCTACATCGAGGGTAAGTCTTTTCCACCCTCCATCCACGCCCATTCACGCCCACCTGCATAAGCTAATGCCCTCCAGGAGCCACGGACTACATCTTCGGTGACGCCTCGGCCTGGTTCGGCGAATGCGACATCATGTCCGTCGGTGCCGGCTACATCACCGCCATGTCGCGCACGACGTCGGCCGAGACCACCTGGTACGCGTTCGACCACTGCAACATCTACGGGAAGTCCGGAGTCGATCTTACCGGCAAGGTCTACCTCGGTCGTCCATGGCGTGTGCTTGCCCGTGTCATCTACCAGAATTCCCAGTTGTCGAACATCATCAACCCCAAGGGCTGGACCACCATGGCTGAGGGCGCGACACCGCTCTACTATGAGTACAATAACAAGGGTGCTGGAGCGGATACCTCGAAGAGAGAGTATGAGTCTTCCATCTCTGGTGCTGTTAGCATGAACACGGTCCTTGGCAGCGGCTGGAACAGCTGGATTGATACCACGTATTAAGAGTGGTTGAATGGTGGGAACTCTTGGTACATTGCTGTTGAGGAGGTATTCACTTCATATTTCCATTCTTTCCAACGGCGGACGTGCCAAATTATTATTTGTTTGTTTCACTTGGCCCCGTATTCTTCCATGATAGCCATCATACGCAAGTACGAATTCTCCTTTGCTAAAGTATAGGCTGTCTTTCCGTCCTTGCCGGCCAGGTTCGGATTTGCACCTGCAGCCAGTAAAAGGCGTACTATAGGAACATTGTAACTTTCCACTGCTTTGATAAGTGGCGGGTCTCCGGTCATGGGAACAGCATCAACGTCTACCGCTTTTGTTACCAGGAGGTCTCTGACGATCAAATCATGCTGACCGTCTGCTGCCATCCAAAGGGGGGTTTCCCCTCTGGCGTTTCGTGTATCTGGTGGGCATCCTTGACGAAGAAGGGTCCGTACAGCCCGACTGTCGCCATCGCGGGCGCCAATGTACAACCGACAAATTGAGCGCAGCTCATTCGTGATTGGGATTTCAAACCTCCTTTCCAAGAGTGACAGAATCTTCATATCCCCACTCGCCGCGATAGTAAGCAACAGTCTCTGGGTGAGACAAGCGCGCACCGAGTCGAACCTTTCCCTTACTAATAAAGCGAAAATGCTGTACCTATCCCAAAGGTTCCGAGTGGCCGCCAGCAGAACCTCCTCGGTGATAGGGACTGTGTCTCCTTTCAGATCCAGGAGGACTTCCATTGCGTCGGTACCGGTTGGTACGTCGCGGAGGACTGAGTCGGATTTGAACACTGCTGCCTTGCTCATTGATTCTGTAACCTCGAAATCACTCCTACGACTGAGTAGCAGCTGTATTATCTGTGCGCCACCATTCCATCCATTGCCGGCCGCGGCAACAAGTGTCGCTTCTGTAATGACCTTGTCATCTCCAATCATGCTCAGAAGACGGTTGAAAAGCTCAATGACCTCAGGTGTTGGCAGCTCACTTTTTGCCGCGGCGACTAGCACCGCCTCGGTGAGAGGCGTCGCGCTATCGAGACGGCTCAGTAACTTTGCAATGAATAGATCGTTACGAGAAGTTTGGATCGTGGCTGCGACAATCGTTTCGGTGATTTTTATCTGATCTCCGAATCGCTCCAATATAAGGGAAAACAGCCGTTCAGGCTCCCAACAACTTGCTGCCATTACCAGAAACTCGTCCGTAATCTGGTTCACATTGATGGGATATCTGAGTAGCGTTTCCACTGATGAACCATACAAAGCGGCAAATAGTGTGTCGGTGCTAATTGGAATCCTGTCTATGGTCTCGTCAAGAAAAAATGGAAGGATCTCAACCCCTCTTTTGCACGCAAGCTGAATCATTCTCTCAGTAATGTGACCTCCGCTTCTGGAAAGAAGCATGCAAAAGATACCTTCGGCATCTGAAGAATGCCCTATTGCTGATTCAACGATCTCGTCCGTGATCTCGAACGGATAAGACTCAAGAATCCTTCCGACAATTTGCCGATTAGTCCCTGCAGCGGCAGCTTTGAGCATCGTCGGCGACCTTAAAATTGCATCCGGTAGGCCCTCGAGGAAGCGCGCCACAGTACGATTTCTGTTGGAGAAATTGAGCAACAGAAAGACAAGTGTTTGTTCTGAAAGAGGGGTCTTCTCGCCGTACTGCTCCAATAAGAAGGTTATGCCCTCATTCCTCGCGCTGAAACCCCAAGCAGAGGCTTCGACAAGCTCCTCCTTCAAAATGAGATCCTCCCGGCCTTGTTTGATCATCAGATCGATCAGAAGCCCAGGCGAATCTTTCTTCACTGCGAGCTGCATTGTCTCCTTGTCGATGAGCGAGACGCCGCCGTACAGAGTTAGCAGATTTGTTAAAATTTTCATATTATTGTTTTGAATGAGTATTCGGGCAATATCTTCGGCGAAGTCGACTCGCTTCCAATAACCGATAAGAGTCTGCTGCAGAGGGTCTCTCAGTGTAATAGGCGTCCGGGCTATGCAGATCGCTGCGGCGTGGATCATCTCATGTGTGAAGGTGCCTTCATTCAACCATTCGGTGAAGATCGGACAAATATTGACTTTATCGCATCGTCTGAACGCTTCTTCATGCCAGGGCAATCGCCCGCAAGCACGCCGCGCTAATAGTCTAACCATTCGTACGCTGTCCCTATGATTACCGGTAGCCAAAGCAAGTGTTTCCTCGGTGATTGGGAGTGAGCTGTCAGTTCGATCCAGTATAAACAACAGTAGCTCTACACTGCCATTGTATATGACAGTGGGGATCAAGTCGGCGTCTGCAGTCAACCCATTGTTTTCTAAGCGATCGAGTATTGCTTCAATGAAAGGGTATCCCTCTCTACCCAATTGAGCAGCAAATCTAACGACGCTTGGTGAGGCCGGAATGCGGTCTTTGAAATGCTGGAGCAGGAAACTGAGGGTTTGACTGCCATGCAGCTGCGTTTCTGCCATCTCTGCTGCACGGCTAAAAGTGAAGGCAGAGACAGGAAGGTTACCATCTGAGATCTTGAACAGTTTCTGAATTATCTGCCATCCATGTTCCAAATTCGCAGCCGCAGCCTCAACGACGCGAGCGCTGATAGGAAGCTCACCGCCCAGGGTGTCCAAGAAGAAGTCAAACATCTCTGCAGGCATTCGCTCTGCCATGTAAAGCAGGTTGCTCTCATCTATCAAGTTCACCGTCTCCCAATTTCGCAGAACTTCCTTGTAAAGATCAACGTCTCCGGTTTTCGCCACCAGTTTTACGAGGGCCGTCGAGGGCGAAAGTTTGAAGCCCCTGTGCTGAATCATGCGCAAGACGTTTGCTACCTTCTCCGGCAGGACAGCGGGCTTCTGCAGCTGTTGCATGATTAGCAGGACGGGGTCTTCTTCTGGGCACTCCAAGGCTAGCGAGCCCCTCTGCCAATGAGCCAGCACAAGGTCAATTATACCTAATGCATGCTTCCTATTCAGCAAAGCGAAAAAGATGAAGTCTTCACTGATTGGAATCCTTTTTTCGACGTCATTCAGCAGTAACTCCACAAATCTTGCGTCTCTGTGTAAGCCTCCGAGCATAAGAACTTCCTCGGTGACTGGTAATTGCCGTTGCAGCTTTCTCGATATTGCGCTCAACACATCGGTGCCATTTTCACTATAGCAAAGTTCTTGAAGCATTTGTTCAGAAACAGGGAATTCGAGACCAAAGTAATCCAGCAGGAAATCCCAGGTTTCGGTGGAAGCTATCATCCTACCTGACTCAGGCATAGCTTGTAGTCTTCCTCTGTCAATGAGAAGCTTGATGAGACCCGCTCCTCTGCGCCGATTACGAATTGCCGCGGCGATGGCTTCATCGAGGAGCATTTGGCCATCGGCCAAATCCAGCAGAACGCCGAATACGTCGAGGTGGCCCTGAGTAGCACTCTCTTCGAGCGGGGTGGTTCCATTCGAACAGCGTGAATTGATAAGATGATCCTTCGGCAGATGGAGGCTTTCCGCTTCTGTGTTGCCTGGCTCGCACGGAATCTGCGTTGAAAGCGCATGGGAAATGAGGGCAGGAATACCCCATCTCGCCGCCACGTGGAAAATGGAGAACATGAATGGAACGGAGTCAATGGACGGATCGAATAGTCGAAAAAGGTTTAACCATCTCTCTCGTGCTGGAGAGTCTAGTTCGAAGAAGGCGACGTGGCGTTCCTGAATTTTGAATTCGGCTCCTGCCAAATGAGCATGCTCAGGCCAGTATTGCACGCAATAAAGGAAGAACGGACGGTCGCCCGTAGGATTCTCCAAGACCGAAGACATTACCGATCTTTCAACATCCAATTCCTGCGTCAGGACGTCAATGCAACGACTAACGAATTCCGCGTGAGCTAGCTGCTCATTGATGACACGGACATCTTGAGAATGAGTTAAGAAGTCCTTGACGGATTTGTGGAGGAGCATCACCCTGTCGTCGTGGATAACAACCAGTAGGCGACAGTCGAACACATCCTCACGAACATATGCGACTCGGTCCTCCGGGTCATCGGCTCCATAGAGATTGCAAGCTTCCGCTAGTTGTAACAGAGTCAATGGGCGACGGGCAATCACAATGATCGTCAATAACTGGATGATCATGCTTTTGTCCTCTTGGCGATCTTCAACAGCAATGTCAAGCATCTTTTGGTACATTGAACTAAGGCCACTCGGTAATTTCTCTAGTGTCGCAACTGCGTCCCTCGACCGAACTCTGATTAATTCACCACATGCCAAGCCAGCCCACAGGAATGTTCCCTCGGCCTTGTCATTCAAGATTGCGGCAACATTGCGGCGAACATTCGCAGAGTAGTGCTTTTTCATGCTCAATTCTTCGACCTTCTGTTCGATGAAAATTGCAAGATCGTTGCAGACCTGAGGATAAGAGGCAATATCTTGATTTGGCAGCTCATCCAAATGTACTCTGATTTCTTCATACGGACGGCTTGTTATCAAGACGTGAATTCCACATTGACTGTATTGGGAATCACCGGGTTGAAAGCTTTGGTTCAGCTGTATCAGCAGAGATTCCAGCGCTTCATCGTCGCATTCGTCCATGGCATCAATGATACAGTAAAGTTTCAATCCGCTGCTATTGCCAATTTCCATCAAGACTGACCACAAAGCATCGAAAGAGGAGAATAGCTTATCCTTGTAACCTCGGTACTTTGATACAAGGGATCCCAGTGATGATGGACGATTCTGTATTATTTGATACAGCAAGCCACGCAAGATAGCCGTAGCAGTTCTGTGCTTTTCAGAACTGGAGTCGCAAAAGAAGTAGGCAAGGATGGCATCTTCACGTGCAAATAAGGGGTCTTCAGGCAGCTTTTCCGCGAGGGTGATAGCCATCGTTGATTTGCCTTTTCCTGGATTGCCGTGAAGCCACAAAAGATTCGATTCATGCCCTGCAGCCGGACTCTCCTTCCCAAGCCATTGCCTAATTTCTGGTGATTCCAGAACCCATTCACACGTCCCAGGAGCGCGACCTCCTTTCCTACGCTTGAGCGCATTTAGGTCGTCTCCAGGGTCTGTCAGGAAAAGCTTTTCTAAACATTCCTTTTCCTCCGTCGTGAGAGCTTGATCGTGCTTCTCCGGAGACGAAATAGCGACAGCGGATAGGAGTAAACGGCCATAAGCAGCTGCGGTTAGTGCTGCATAAGGCTGCCAATCCTTGTGTTTGTGAGAGTCAGAATAGTCGCAAATGCCACGAATCACAATCGAGGGAAGATGATTCATCAGCCCAGCTGCTTCCATCTCAAAGCATAAAATATCGAGGTTCCGAGTCAGCATGTCGCGTGTTGGGCCGTCCTTCATAACCTGGTTTGCGGATGCAACCAGACCGTAGTGAATCTTAGGCTCGTCCGATCCACGGGCGGTTCTGGGAACCAGATGGCGGGTATCACAGTTCTGGCATGCATCATCTGAACCCACATGGGCATACGTCGACTCAAACAAAAGGTCGCGCCCTTGGCCTGGATAGGGGAAACCGAAGCCGATTCCTCCATTTGCCTGGGATCGTTTCAGGAGCAAGTCAGATATCGGGTTCTCATGATAGTGGAGCTCTGCCTGTAGCTTCGACGTCGCCGTAAGTAGTATTTCCGGAGGCCTGTTGAGCATTCCGCTCTGCTCAAACAGCCCGCCAGCTACAGTTTTGCCGTAGTCGTATTGCACTACTCCGCCGTAGGTGCCTGTGGGCTTGCTAACCACCACATCCCCAAGCCGTATATCAACTTTCTCGCTGGGGGCGCCTCCCCCGATCCCCACCAGCAGCCCGTATTGGAGCCTAGGGAAGGTCGAGCGCATTTGAGCGACGACTGTAGCAGCCGAAGTAGTACCATAGACACCGGACGGAAGACATGCCAGAACCACATTATGACCGCAGATACTGCCCAGCATGTACGTGTTTGTATCGGTCAATGGCTGAGGCAGTCGGTCGTGGAATTGGTCGAACATTTGCCTCGCGGCAGCCATCTCCAGCGGCAGCGCGCTGATCCATGCCACGGTATAGTCATAGTGCGATCGCGATCCATGCATGGCCACAATGAATGTCAAAGAGCAATTTGTGCACAAAACTCATTTCCGAAAACCCTGAATCGGTGTGACGGGATGTTGAAGAGGGGTAAGTCAGCTTGAGGGTGCGAGGCTGGGCTTGGCATCAGCTGCAGCATCACAGCATCATTTCAGCCTTGTTCTCTTCGTTGAGCCAATGGAATTTGCTGCGCGTGATGGCGTATTGCGTCCAATATGATGGGTTTAGCTTCCATAATAGCAGAGCTGCTGTCACGCTTGATGCAAGAAACCCTCTTCAGTGGAACTGACATGCAGGATACAGCATGCTGAGATGGAACACGGATGATTGTGCGACAACGAGGGAAGGACGGAGGACGGATCTGTTGATGGCGATGCACGCAGCTTGGAAATCACAAGATCTTTGTGTTTGAGATTCAAGTCGCGTGGCTATTCCCCCTGATTCAGTGTAGTCAAGAACGTTTTTGATCAAAATCTTCCAGATAGATTCCTATTTTAACTATTTGCTCTGCTCTCATTGATTTCTTTCCATGCGCTCGAACAACCCATGTTATTGGTCATGTGACCACTCCGCAGCCTCCGCGGATTCCCATCTCTCTTTGGACGTATTCGTATTAAGAAGAATAGAGAGGCAGGGATACTTTCCCTGGGCTTATATGTTCATATTTATCTCCAAATTGACAGTAAACGTCTGTAACGGTTGTCCTTGCTCGTTGCTAATCTGAGTCGGAAAGCTTAGTGCCTCTCGTAATTATATATTCCGGCAATTATACCCCCTGCGATCGAGCGACAACAACGCTGACCCCATCAAACAGGATGTTATCTGTTATCGCCTAAGAAGATAATAGAAATTACTACAAATTATAAGAGCCTTGGGCTCAACCCATTGAGGTGTGTGGCAGCCTCACTCATTGACAGCCTAAATGCTGACCACCAATTCATGGATGGGTATGTATAGGGCGGGACAGAGATATTGTTATCATTTTTCATAATTCTAATCCCAGCTGTATGAGCATTAGTCTGCTACAGCCTGAGACATACTTGACTCAAGAGCAGTGAGTGCATGCAGTCAGCACATGTTATCACCTTTAGCGATGGCATCATGGCTTCTTGGCACAGCGACATGGCTTATGTTGGGCAACCAGATCAATCAACATAATTCATGACTAAGACCAAAATAGAAAGTGTGTTCTACATACCATCTACAGCTGATAATGCCAATGCATGACAAGGCAGTCAAGACTGCATGAGGTACCTTGGTTATGCTTGAGGCGGATTGGCGCACGGGAGGCGTTTTGGCCGCGATAGGATCCACTCCAGCGCCTCCACAAGTGCCTCTCTACATAGTGACCCGTAGCCACTAAGAGTAAGCCCAAGTGCTAATGACGGGTGGCTTCAACCCCCGCATGGGCGCAAGACTCTCCCCACATGTCCGACAAGTGCAATTTATTGGCAGAGACAGGTGTCAAGTGATAGCCTAGCGAATGTCCCTCCAGCCACTGATCTCATCCCACGCCGCGAAGATGCCGTCTCCGATTCGCTTGCGCCCGGCTACTCGGCTACACTTCGTCCGTGGTCGATCTGAACTCAAAGCAACCTGTCTCATAGAACAGGGAACCCCTGGGAGTATGACAGCATACCCGGCTTTCTGTGGCCAGGACGGCCCAGTCGGAGACAACGGTCGACTATATTTCCGGGATTGTCTATAGTATAGCAGTGGTGTGCCAATAGGCTGTCAAGTATCTCCTCTGGCGTTGGAACTGTAGTAGAATATGCCTCATCAGTTGACTGACCGTCCAATAGGCGTCTCCGTCAGCGAGTCAATCAGCCCTCATGGAGACATCACCCATATTTCAAACAATCTTCCCCAGAGGTTATAAGACTGGAACAATCCCCACAACTGATCCAGTGGAGACAGTGTGCCCGATTACCCCAGGTTATATACCTTGGCCGACTCGGCTACGGCTAGGAGAGAAGACACTGTAGACCCAGTTCCATATTCAACTAGATTGTCATATTGCAAATTACTGCCAACACCATGAAAGAAGGTGACTTGCCTTCGCCTCCCTCGGATGAGATGGTTGGTCCCAAAGGAGAAAAGCCCACAACCGTCCAACATGAAGAAAATACGCCTCAGCGAAAGGACATTTTCGATCTCGAAGGCCGATCGCCCAATAGGCTGAATGCGGTATTTGAGAATCCCCTCGCCAACGTCCCTCGGGACAAACTGCTGCAGAATGTGGAGGAATTCTGTCAGAAATACGGTTTGATGGACCACATCGACGCATTTCGCAAAGGAGCCCTCATTTCGCAGAACCCCGCTGGTGCTCTGGATTTGCCGGAGCTGCACGAGGACGAGAAGGCCATTCTTCGCCGGGAGTCTACACACAAATGGTCCCAGCCATGGCAGCTTTACTTTATGGCTTGTAAGTATCCCCCAAACGATAGCAGAGTACTCAAGGCAGAGCTGACCTACCTTAGCCATGTGCTCGCTGGCCGCAGCTGTCCAAGGCATGGATGAAACGGTCAACAATGGCGCCCAAGCCATCTACCTGAAGCAGTTCAACATCACAAACCCCGATCACCCTGAAAACTCGAGATTTTCTGAACCCATGCAGAGATACCTGACCGGCCTCATCGTCGGCGCACCGTACCTAGCCTGCGCCATTCTGGGATGCTGGCTTACCGAACCTCTGAACCGCTATTTCGCCCGACGAGGTACAATCTTCCTGTCCTGCTTCATCGCCGCCGTCGCCTCGATTTGGGAAGGAGTCGCCAACTCCTGGGTCAATCTCTTCATCGCTCGCTTCGTGCTGGGTCTCGGGATCGGTTCCAAGTCATCAACTGTACCCGTCTACGCAGCAGAATGCTCACCAGCCCCGATCCGAGGCGCTCTGGTCATGATGTGGCAGATGTGGACAGCGTTCGGTATCATGCTGGGGAATATCATGGGTGTCGCATTTATGGGGTTGTCCGACGACCTCTCCTGGCGCCTCATGCTGGGTTCAACTGTTGTCCTCCCGCTGATTGTCTGCGCGCAAGTCTACTTCTGTCCCGAGTCTCCTCGATGGTTGATCGAACACAACAAGATTGACAAGGCGTTTGCTGCATTCCGAACCCTCCGGCCGAGCGACCTACAAGCTGCCCGGGATCTGTACTACGCATATGTAGGAGTGGAGCTCGAGAGGAAAGTGAACAAGGGCAAGAACTTTTTCACCATGTTTATTGAGCTGTTTACGATTCCTCGCAATCGTCGGGCTACGCTGGCTAGCTGGATCGTCATGTTCATGCAGCAGGTAAGTACTTCAGCATATATTCAATTCATCTTGACGGCACTTGGCTAATTCAACAGTTCTGCGGCGTCAACGTAATCGCCTACTACTCAACCACCATCTTCGTCGAATCCGGCTACAGCATCCAAGAAGCCCTCCTCGCATCCATGGGCACCGGCATCCTCAACTGGGTCTTCGCCCTCCCCGCCTTCTTCACAATCGACACCTGGGGCCGCCGCAACCTCCTCCTCTTCACGTTCCCCCTCCTCGCCATCTGCCTCTTCTGGTCCGGCTTCTCCTTCTGGATCGAACCAGACGACCCCTTCAGCAAGAAGCGCGTCGCGATGGTCACGACAGGGATGTATCTGTTCGAGGTGTTCTACTCGCCCGGCGAGGGTCCCGTGCCGTTCACGTACTCGGCGGAAGCGTTCCCCCTGCACGTGCGTGAGGTGGGGATGTCGTGGGCGACGGCGACGACGTGGTGTTTCAACTTCATTCTCTCGTTTACGTGGCCGATGCTGCTGGATGCGTTTAAGCCGCAGGGTGCGTTTGGGTGGTACGCGGCGTGGTGTTTGGTCGGCTGGGTGTTGATCTTGCTTTTTGTTCCCGAAACGAAGGGTGGGTTTGGATCACCTGTCACTCGTACGAATGCTAATGCTGACTGTTGCAGCTCTTACGTTGGAGGAACTGGACCAGGTCTTTTCCGTGCCGACGAGGAAGCACGCTGTGTATCAGATTAGGAACGCCGTCTGGCATTTTCGGGTTTGGATTCTTCGGCAGAAGCTTCAGCCGTTGCCGAAGTTTTATGAGTGGGAAAAGGGTCTGACGGAGCCGTAAGCTGTCTTCCTTGGCCATGTGAAGAGCGATGTAGGTTTGGTTGCAGGCTGTAGATGATGGGATATATTGCACTTTGTGCATGTGGATAGTCTTTAGATGCTTAACTCGTTCGCTTGATACCTTAACTGATTTAGTATTCATTATCAATGGATTCCAGTTTTACTCTCCAGTAGATTGGATACTGCATATTCCGTACCTTTGAGTCAAAGCCATCAAGTTATAGAGTCGGCTGCGGTCGTTCTGCTACTCGATGATCGCAGCGCTCTGACGCCACCTCAGTATGGCATCATCGCAATCATTCCCGACTCGAGACAGCCAAAAAGTCGGAAAAGTCAAAGGACCACCTATAGAATCCATTGCTGAGATCGACCGGCCGTTGATGGCGATTGAATCCCACTGGGCTGGCTTGATCGTGGCACGAGCGGGAGAACCGCAGTTGTGCCATCCTAGTATTGAGAGGGATATGATTTGGTAGAGTCAAAGCGCGAGGGAGATTCACCGCGGCAGTCGAATTCGAAGCAAGAGAGGGTTTAACCTCTTGAGTAGATGACCAGGGCCCAGACGTCCCTGGCAACCTGGTTGTCCCAATCCCTCCACCGAGGATATCGTTTCCTTGAAGCCCACCCAGAGACGGTTCGGTCTCCGCTGCGCTTCCAGTTATTGAGGACCTATGCTCTTTGATCGGTTCTTCGAAGATACCCAGTTTATCGAGCAGTTCGTGCACAATCGGTCGGTTATTGCCATCGCGATCGACCTCTGGGAGTTTGGCATCCTGCTGAATGCATTCGTATAACTTCCTCAAACCGGTGATCAGATACGTCTGGTGCTCCTCTAACATATCCACATATCTTTTTTGTCAGTTTCATCCAACAACGAGGTAGACGACCTACCCAGCGGGATACTTCCGTCGCAATTGTTTCTTCTCCTGATAGACGCAAGGGATGTTGTCCCCGCAGCGAATGCACGGTTTTCCTCCATCGCACTGGAAAGTCAGCTCTTGCACCTCATCACAAAAACGAAATGCTTACTCTAGCTTTTTGTGCACGGCACCGGTCGCAGGCCCTGCTGATCCGTCTCCGGGCCCCATGGGTCGCTTGGCAGGGATCGTCGGCGTGTGAGGGGCGTTTTCGACCGATTCCTGACCTCATGGCTTGGTAGAAGCAGTTTCTACAGATAAAATCAAGCGCTCAAAGCGATGAAAGCGATAATTTTGGTAAAAGCAAGTACTGTCCTAATAAATGATTTCCCCTGATCTTCGCTCTTAATCATCGATTTGGGTATCAACGCAAAATCAAACGATTAGAGGATTATGACGTCCAATACCCACTTACAGCTTTGCAGCTTTGAAATCCTGGCGATTCTCAATGGCCTATCATAGTTGGCACTAGGCCGGTCCACTGCGGTTGCATTCAATCATAAAGGCACATGTGAGAATGAGTGTCTGTAGCTAAGTTGGCTGCTGGCTATAAGGTCTAGAGGGGGGAACAGATACGTTCCAGTAAAAGTCAATTCGTCCCTCTCAGACCAGGCCAAGCTTAGTCGATTTGAAACCTGTTACCAACAGGCGCGAAGCATTGAATTACTGCAAGACTGACTCAGAGAGTCGACATGGAACATTCTATTCGCTAGCCCTAATACCGTGATGCCCACCAATGTCTCAGCAGAGGTATCTTGCTAACAAATCCATGAATCATGAATCAGAACCTGGAAATCCCCAGAAACCAGATCATCATTACCAGCGGGAATGGAATCTGGGAATGGAACGGGGAGTGGAAATATGGAAGATGCTTCCGTGGGCATCCGCAGTGGAGACTGGAATGGAACATGGCCAACGGTTGCTCTCGATGCACCAATCAATACAACCAAATATGCGGCAAGGTTCGATGGTTACATTCTTTATTCAAGATGTGCAAGTGTTTGCATCATAGATTGATTGGTCTTACCATAGTAAAAGTACGGTGCCCCAATCTTGGTTTCTGGCGGTGGATACTTCTAGGCTTGGAATAGGCCACTGAGTTAAATTTCTAATTGGATATATCCTGGGCCTGTTATCTTAATTTTCTGATGCAGATGTAGTTGTACAGTAAAGGAGTAGGCATGTCTAGTCAAATAACATGTATCGTAGCTATGCTTCTAGACATATAAGTTTAATCCAAAAAGGGATCGGAGAGATCCATCAGCTAGAAGCATGCTCTGATTTCCTAGACATCTATCCATTCCCAGAGCCTGCATGATCACCGCTTAGCCCTGATGCGGAATCCTCTGGTTCAACGCATGAAGATTACAACGAGGCGCCGAACTATCAAGAGCCATGTACACCATGGGATCTCTCACTACCCTCAACACCGGAAGCTCAGCCGCCTCAAGTGGCTTCATCAGGCCCTCAACCTCCCATTCCAGCCCGTACATCGGCCGCAGAATAACGACAAGGGTTTCGAGTCCACCCAGCTGTTTCAGCACACCAACGACCGCTGCCCATTTATCCAAGCGGTCAGCGGGGGTATACTCACCATACCGGGCCGATTCCAGATACAGATGCCGGAACGAACTGAGTCGCGCCGGGGATAAAGACGACGGGAGTTCCAGCAGGGTGCGCGGATTCTCAATGTAGAATGTGTTTTCGCGGTAGAGCATGTCGACCGTCTCGTCGTATCTACTCCTGTCAGCTACGGCATCAGCAACAGAGGAGAAGCATAACCTACATTCTTTTACAGCTCCGCAGTAACGCCAGAACCCTAGCTTGGGTTTGAGTCTCCGACGAGGGGCGCTCCTCGACATCATCAGACCTGCCCTTCCGCGGTGAGCAGCGGTGGTGGTTGACTCGACATCGTGGGCAGAGAAGTTGCGGGCGCTTCTCGGGCTGCTCCTCTTCGGATAACTGACAGAGAAAGCTACGGAATTTGCGGTTTCTGGTCCTTTCTACGTAGGCGAGGTGGACGGTTACGGGGAAGACGAAGATTTCTCGATAGATGATGTCGCGGATTTCGCAGGGGAGACGGAAGAAGACCGACGCGTGTTGATTGCAGGGCTGGGTGTTGAAAGTATTGTCTTTCTTGGTCATTTTGTTTGCGACCCTCCGGGACATTTTAGATGGTTGCTTTGATGGTTGTGTCGCATCTTTGCGCTTTTGGCCTGCCATTGTAAAGGGGGATCAAATATCTCTGGTCATTGCAAAGGTTTGTCCATACTCAATCCTTGGCATGAATTACTTAATATACTCAAGCGCAAGAATTTGACGCGCTAAAAGCATCCATAACCAAAATATACAGCAATCTTGTCGTCTGGATGAATTGGTGATAGATGTAAGCGTGCAGGATGCATTGAAGATGGAGGGGTAATTGAATTCCCCTCACGCGTTGTGATTCGCACGCGTCGACTTCCCCTTAGCAACCTTCAGCTTGTTTTAACAGGCTTCCCTCAAACCACTTATCCAAACATCAAATCCGAAATGGATTCTGTCATTGAAGAATGGTATCACTCGGCTGGTTTCACGGATGCTCAGCAGCAGGCAATCGCTGAAGCACGGCAGCGCTTCCAAGCAGCTAATGGCCCGACCACGAAAGGCATTATCGACAGGATTGCGGTCGCAGTCACGCAGGCTTTTACTGACAGCGATGCAATGGTTGAACGATGGCCCTCGGGTATCCGAGAGCTGATGAACCGGTTCTCGCGATATGCTACCCAGCCTGACAGGAACTTCGAGACATGGGCGCGACCGCGGGATCAGGAGAAACGGAAGCAGGCCATCTCTGTATGGACGTCGTTGCTGGCGTTTCTTGTCTTTAACTGGAAGTCGTATGGTGCAGACGGTGCCCTGGAGTCTATGGGATTGAATCTATCCTGGGCTCTCAAGGACGACATCGATGCCATTCGGTACTACGCCAAATCAGGACGGTCGTTAAAGGTACTCGGTGAGATGACCATTACATTCTGCGTGAAGGTGATCAAGGACGCTACGGCCACTCCACACACCAACCCCTTGGTCTGGTGGCTGGCTGTATTGATCCAGACTGAAGTCCTAGACGACCAACCCCGCTGGACGGTGGCAGGCGTACAGGACACGCTGTCATTCTCTCAGAAGCTAGAAGCCATTGATCATTATGCTCGCGTGTTGGTCCTGGAAGACGCCATTTATCGAGGTGGCCTAAGCCCAAACCAGAAAGAAGATCTGCAAAGTTCGTTGAATCAGGTCACTATCAGTTGGATTGATCAAGATGCCGAGCGCCCTGCAGTCGACCCCCGCCAGGCCCTCTTCGAAAGCGTCTCGCACAAATGGAGGACCTATACCGAATATATGCGACCAATCTTTGCAGAATGGTTGACGGGCCAGAGCCCAGGTCCCATGTCAACGGTCATACTGTTCCTGCACGGAAAGCTAGAAACCCCTTGGTATAAAAAGGTGTACATAGTCAAGATGCAGATTGAAGAAGTATTTTCTATCAATCCCATGATGGCGGCTTGTTACCCGGCTGAGGTGGACACGAAGGCCACAATCGAGAAAGCGAACAAGACGGCTCGGATGTGCATCCGTGATGAGTTAGGACCGAAGAACGCATCCCACAAATGGGATGAAGTGTTTGACGGAAGCGGTATGATCCGCATTCGAGCCATCTACCGAGATGAGGCCAATGATGCAAGGGCGGTTGCGTGGGTTGAGGAAGCGGACATCCTGACTGAAGACAAGTAAATCTCCTGGAGACTAGCAAAACCACATTCCTGAAATAGATTGACCTGTCTCATTGACGGCATATTTCTGTTTCCCTACGAGTCATGCGACGACGAGTCATGCGCCGGTTGGAGTCAGGGGCTGTTTTTAGTAAATTGACGGACGCTTGGCATGTCCGTTCCGCTGTTTGGGGATTGTTTCGTCCATGAATGGTCGAGCGTCATAGAGTCTACTCTCCGGACCCAACACTTGGCGCTTCCTTTTCACATACAGAGAGGAGGCCCCATTGGCGGAGATGACCCTGAAGAATGGCCATGGAGTGAACAATTTCGAAGACATGTCTTACCATCCGACCGGAACTATAGACCCCCGATTCTTGGCGTTTTGTTCCACCATACTGGGGGCATATATAGTTCTCCAGGAACCCTGTTGAATACCCTCACTATCCAATCCATAGCTATTGACTAGCTACTTCTCTCTTTAATCAATCTTTCATTATCTCTATTGCGATTACTTGTATATAATGAAGGCTACTTTCTACCTCACCGCAATCCAGCTGCTGGCCAGCTCGGTTTGCGCTCTCCCGCTGCACGACAGCCAGATCCCAGGAGACCTCGACGCCCCTGCTGGCAGAGCATGGGTTGAGAAGCGCCAGAGCTCGAGCTGGAACCCCCCAGCTAATCTCGTCAAGCCTCTCAACGAGGTACACATCCCATCCCACCTCTAGGCTCAAAGCTACCAATCTAACCTCTGACACATCCAGGTCTGGGAGCACCAAATGGCCACCTACAGCGACCCAATGGGATTCAAGAACTACGGCTTCGACCAGGTCATGGCGGGCCGCGGTAAAATCAACTACTGCGTGCGCTGGGACTCGAGCAAGAAGGTGACCGCCGCCCAACGCCAGCAGATCGCCGCCGCGGTGAACCGTTCCTACAACAAGTGGATCGCCGGGCTCGCCGGTTTCGACGGCTTCCCGTATAAAAGCGTCGAGGTGAAGGTCGTCGGTTACGCCGTGCGCGATCGGTCTCTCCTGGAAGGCGACACCTCGGGCCTGGACATCTACACCACCAAGGATGGAGACGGGATTCCCGAGTGCGATCCGAGGTGTGGGCGGTTCTTCCACCAGGACGGTGATTATAGCCAGTGTCCGGGCGGTGCGAGTCGTCACTATGGTATGTGTCCTCCTCTGCTTAAGAATACCGTGCTAACGATCGTAGACGAGAGCCTATGGCTCACGGATGGTTTCCAGGGCGGCGCGGGCGGCGACTGGGGCCAGCGCGTGGGCCAGGAGTATTTCATGCAGAATGTCAACTCGGAGAATATCCATATCTACCTGCATGAGATCGGACATACGTTTGCCTTGGATGGTTAGTCTGTTCCTTGTTTCCCTTGGATGGGTATCTGCTGACACTGCATATAAGATTTCTACGACTGGACTCCCACTGGCCAGACGAACTTCATCATGCTGGCAGGCAGTGCGACACAGATTACCGAGTTTGATATCTGGATGGTCCGCGACTGGTGGCGTCATCTGAAGAGCCGGTACAATCTGTAGATCTTGTAGCCAGTCCCGTCATTCTCAGTGCGAGCGCCCTGTTGGCTTTCTCTATTAATATCCTGACAACTCTGAGTGTGTAGCCATTGTATAGCCGTGGTTCACTTTGGATTTGACCTGAGCACTGCTGGCAAATGGGCCAATAGCTAATACTTTTCATTGTCTCTCTGACAGTAGTTGCTTTTTACCTAGGTAGTATAGTTCTTAGGGCCATACCGTCAACGGAGATCTGAAATGTATTGATTACTTAGCCAGTCCTTAAAAGAGGTAGATGACTGTATATCTATTTCGGGTTTCCCTGTGGGCAACGGGGTTATGACTCTGCTTGAGATAGACATAATAGGGCAAGACAATAAAGGCATTCTAGGGATACCCAACCACCCCAGTCGATGTAAGAATCGCATCGCTAGAACAGCGTCCCATCACCCAATATCAAAATCGGGCTCGATCTAGTCTCCGGCCTCTTCTCAGCCGCCAATTCCCGTCCAGCCTTCCAGCTCCCAGCTTCCAGGACCTGCGCAAGACTCAGCCTCACCCCAGCGAACTCCTCGCTTTCCGTAATGTGCGCATGCAGCTTATCCAAGAGCGCAACCGTCATCGCCCGCCACTCCACAATCTCATCTGACGTCGCCTCAAACGCCGGAAGCCCGGCTCCAGAATTCTGCCGTCCGCGGTCTTCTGCATCAGGCTTGAGGGTTAGAACCCCAAGATCAACGAACAGGCCTCCATTGCGGTACTCGGGCAGGCCGGTGCCGAGATCCATATTTGCCCATGTCACGCCGAGCAGGCGCTCAAATGGGACGGTCAGGGAGTATGCGAGCCACTGCGTGAGTTTGTGGAAGGGCTGGATGTGTGCACATTTGGACTTTTGATGTGTTCGCTCAGCGTCGTCTGCGAGGACCTGGAGGGGCCATGCGTCGCCGAGGGGATGGCCGTCGATGTGGGTGCGGGACGAGGGCCACACGGGCAGGAGGACGGTTTGTAGTGTGGTCCAGAGGGTTTCGTAGTTGATTTCTGCCGGCGTTGGGGATTGAGAAAGGAGGTAGTCTGCTACTGTTAGACTGCGTTTGTTGTTAGGAAGACGGGAACGTACCGACTAGGTTTCCCGGTCGCCCGTCCGGTCCGAATATCTCTGGGAGGTTGAGGAGAGACCGGCCCAGAGATCTTAGGAGTTCCACGCGAGAAGACGCTCCGACGAGGGGATTCGTCTTCTCGTCTATCTGGAAGCCCCGCTGCAGGGTCGCAGCGTCAAAGTCCTTGAGGGCTTGCCCTGTTGATGTTCAGTTCTGCACCCCCTAGGACGGGAATGGTACTAACCCATAACTATATCCCTTCTCTCACTATCAGCAGTTGCAAAGTCGCCATTCACAAACATATTGTACGAGGCTAACGCAGTTCCCTCGCTACGACCAACAACGATATTCGTCCCTGGCTCGGTGAACCGCCATTTATCACCTGCTCCCGCGTCGAGCAGCACCGAGACGAAGAATAAGTCCAGTAGACTACGGGTCTGCTCAAGTTCATCCGCCCGGTTACTCTTCCACTGCTTCAGGAGATTCTCAGGGCGATTGACACCCCCAACTTCAAAGTGTTGCCAGCGGCCATGTGGCGGGATGAGGTGATACTTGTCGGGTCCAAAGTCGCGCTAACGGTGTCAGTTCCTTCCGACGCTATTTCAGTAAACCAACCTTAATGATATTTATCACGTATTGTACTGCATCCTGAAGGCGATCTGGATGGTACTCGAAGTGGCTCAGGCGATCTTCCTCCGCGAGTTCCAGGACTCGATGGGCTCGTTCACGGACGGCTTTTAGCCCAAGGACGTACTGTATTTCTGGATCCATTCTACTGCTACTGTAGAGGAGTATGTTGATGTGACTGTGCTAGGTCAGGAATGAGTCAAGATGAAGAAGAGCGAGGACAGTTGGATGCGGGGTTGTTGACCTGCAGGTCATTAGGTCAGCACCATCAGGGTTGTATCCATTAACTAACAAAATCATGCATGCTGGAGTGGCGTATCTCAAGATAGTCTCCATAGTATGTTCGATTGCCATCACGTTATCAGATTATCTATCCAGTTAGGGCATCCCTGTCCTTATCTCCATTAATATACAGATAAGACCGCCGCTGCCTATCAACATGTTATCTACCATAAGGACATCCTGATATCTCAGAACCTGGATAGATTATGATCTGTGTAAGAAACATGATGATCGCACTTGGTACTAAACTGGACGACGCCCTCTCATTGGATATACCTACAAATGCGGGAATAACTACTGCAATATCCTCTACCGCAAGCACACGCCCAGCATAATACCAAAATAATCACATCAGCAAAGACCCCGAATTCGTGCTCACACAGCTCCCGGTGGCATTCGTATCCTTCATCAAATAAACATACGCCTCCGCCACCTCCTCGACACTCCCCACCTTCCCCAGCGCGGTCCTCTTCGCCAACACCTCCGCCACCTCATCCGGAAACAACCCCGTCTTCACCGGACCGGGACTAACAAAGTTCACCCGCAGGGGCTTCATATCCAACGCCAGAGCGGGCACCATCCCATGCAACCCAGCCGAATACCCCGCAATAACAGCCCAATCCGGCTGCGGCCGATCCCCGACAGCGCCACCGGTCAGGATCAGCGACGAGGCATACCCTGGCTTCAAGACACGCAGGGCAAGTTTCGCGACGAGCAACGGGACATCGAAGCGGATGTGCCCTGCCTTCTGGATGAACTGCAGATCGAGGTCCTTGAGCGGGCTGACGGCTAGTGCGTCCCCAGCGGTGTATACGATGTGGTCACAAGAGCCGATTTCCTCGAAGAGTTTGACGAGGCGTTGCTCCACGTCCGGGAGGGAGAGATCGCAGGTGTGACCGGTTACTTGTCCCTCAGGATATTTTTCTTTCAGGGAGGAGACGGCCCGAGTGATGCGGGAGGCGTTAGAGGAGGAGATGTGGACGATGGCGCCTTCGGAGAGACATTTGTCGGCGACGCCGTACCCGATGCCGGAGCTGCCGCCGAAGATGACGACTACCGCGTTTTTGATGGAGGGCATTTTGTCTTTATTAGTACTGAGAACAAGGTATTCGACTGTTACTACGTCGCCGGTGGGAGATTTATATACCGGCTGATCGTTCAGTCGGGTTTAATGCGGAGATAAAAGGTGTGGATCTCCCAGAATTTCGATGTATTTTTGCCGGCTTTTCCGGCATTTGCCAAAGGACGGGGAGAAGGATGACAAATGGACAATGTTCTACAACTATTGTATCAACCTCGGAAACCGAAGCATATGTCCGTAATTCCTACCAAAATACCGCTCAGCCGAGATCAACGATATTGCAGATTGCTCAAGTAACATAGTCCACATTGGCCTCTCTCAACCACAAACACTCACCCTGCCGGATGCCATCAGACATACGTGACTTTCCTCCCGTAACCTGCTCACAGGGTCCTGGCTCAGCTCGGCATAGCAAAACATCCCAATCAGACCTTGAATAGATGATCAATCACCGCAGGCCACCTACACTCCAGCTGCCACGCAGCCGCGACCACATAGTCTTGATTCTCGAGCTCAGAGTGATCAGGTCTCCTTCTTACTGGTCTTTCAGTTCCGGATCCAAGGACTGTCAACAATACCGGCTCCAAACATGACCGGGCGCGAGTACGCCACTCTCCCATGAGAGTACATCTGGATTTGGCTCCTCCAGCAGACATGCCTCGGGGAACCACCAAATGTAAAGTGCCGACGTACGGTCGGACGTCTAGAAGGATTGGGCGAACTCAGGGAAGTTTTGAGTCAGCCGGAGAGGATCTGCTCAGGGGAGTACCGGATGGCCCCAACATCTGCCTAAAGTCCCCCGTCGCGGACCCTTGGTAGGAACTGTCGAAGACGGTAAAGAGCTTCTTTCCCTTGACTAGGTCCGATACCTCGATCCACGTGGATTTTGTAAAGTCTGTGCCGTAAGTCTTTGCGCGCATGCTTGGAGTGCTGATGACGCGTTCGCTTCTGCCATAGTGGAGGAAGGAGGGCATGGCCTCGATGTCGCCAAGTTGATCAGTGAGGTGAAGAGGCGATGCTTATATATTCGTGATCGGAGAGAGCGACACGTTCTTTGCCTGTTCCTGTTAACCCTTATCCGCATTATGTACTCCAAGAAAGGTGAATGGCTGTCTGCATCGAAAGCCGCCATCAATCCAAAGCGGTGATCAGGGGTGCAACTGAAAGCCCCAAGTACTGCGGTTCCATATTGTCCGTCTTGCGTGCAGGGAGTTGAGACGGACGGTTCGGCAGCACTGTGCGGACTCTGAGCCAACCAGTACCGAGTTGTCGCAGAAGACTCGCAATATTTCCCTCAACGGAGAGATTGACGTTATATTATAATGTCCTCATCCAAGCGTTATGGTTTAGGTTCGAAGTATCAATCATGGTGTAAGCGGAGCGAAGCTTTGCTAGAATATATATAACGGCGTCTAGATGTTATCCCCATAGGGCAGTCAAACTGCGAGCGGCATGACGCATGGGACCGATTAACTAGGTGATCCCGCCATTGTCGACGATGAACCGGAGTCAGGTTTGGTTATCTTTTTGAAAAGTTGCTTTCATCATTCATTGTCCGCGATGAATTTCTTTTGTGACAAGCGAAAAGCGGCAGCGAGTACAGGGGTAGTCCTGTCCTGAGTGGAATAGATCCTGGTCGCGAGTCAGTTTTAGTTATGCACGGTCGCTTGAATTAGGTTGGCGGACTTGGCACTGGGAGAAGAACCAATCAATTTCCGCAGGAGCCAGGGACAAAACGAAAAGAGAATAGAGTGGAATAAAAATCAAACCAACAAAAAGAAAGAAAAAAAGAAATCGGATAGCATGTCCTGGTTTCGATCCAGGGACCTCCGGGTTATGAGCCCGGCGCTCTTCCCCTGAGCTAACATGCTGTTGTTGAAATTTCATTCATTGAATTCAGTTTATTAGCCAGCAAAATAGTTTTCCGGATATTCTCCAATAAATCCTCCCGATTTGTCAGGATAAATAGAATTGACAGTAGTTGGGGGGGAAAGAAAGAAATCGCGAAATACTCTACATTGTAATAAGTTATGGGAGAACCGACCAGGTATAGGTAAGTAAATCCAGCTACATATTTGTCCAGGATCTCTGCGCCGTCTTCAACGAAGTTAATGGATATATTAACAGAAGGATGGTTCCACTACGACTCAGACAACCAGTCGTTCCTGAATAATACTCCCGGCCCAAGGTCGACGCTTAGTCACATTCAGGCAAGGTTAATGATCCCTGAGAAGCTAAACCAGGCTGCCAGGAACAATATGGGATGTTTCTCGTCATGAACAATGGCGACTGAATTATCCCTATTAATCTACTATAGCGAATTGGTGATCCATATATACTTGTTGAATGATAAAAAGCCGAGGCAACACGGGCTATTGATATTAAAGAGACCCATAGGGTCGCAATTCTGGGAAATCAGGATTCAGGAGCCATATTAATATTCTGGAAACATGAGTCGCCGAGCGGCGCTTACTATGCCCATCAAACGGCCTCGCCTGGCTCGTTCAACAACCTCGTATAGAGAGGAGAGCTATACGGATTACCGAGTACGACCTTTCGGAAGTTCCTTACGGATAATTTCTATTTAGACGCCTATGCAGGGTTTGTTTCATCACTCATAGCGCATTCCTCCGTTCCGGTTCTAGGGCACTGGTAGGGAGGTAGGTCAGGCGTAGTGACCCTGGATCGATCGGATGGAAGAGCCCAGAATTAGTAGAAGAAGGTCCCTTAATATTCCTAGGAGTCTGGGACCAGGGGAACAAGTGAGACAGTTGGAACTAGAAGCTCGCGGCTCGTTGTTAGCATCGGAGGATATTCCGGAAACGCAAAGTGACGACACCACAGTGAGACAAAGCAGTATAAGTTAATATATTTCAATATGACCAAGGGGAAGTGCTGGACTACATGATTCTGTCCACTCCACAGGTCCGACAGCACCATGGTGGGAGAATGGCCGCTTATTGGGCGGCAAAGATGGATCTCGTACTTTACGGTCAACGAGAGTAGGGCTATTGGGACATGAGTAAGACCCCGTTGCCCATTCGGGGGGCACCCGGTTCATTTAGCCGACAAGACACCGCACTAGTCATTGGCAAACAGGATAGATCAAAAATGCTAGTCAGACAGTGAAACATATAGATGAAACCCCATCTTGGCACCGTTGGTGACAGGTGAAGCCAAGAGGCCCCTATGTCTTGGCAGGGACTGGTTCATCTCCTGTGGCCCCATCGCTCCAACTAGACCGTTGATGCTATCTCCAGTACTTCGTACTCTAACCACCGTTGCTATATAAACCCTTCTTCCCCCCTTTCATCATGCGTACTCCAAGCCCGGACTGCTCAGCATTCATCTCTCCTTAGATTATCTGCATTCTTTCTTTTCCTCTCTCTTTCTCTCCTTCATTTCAGTCATTCATTACATTTCAAACAATCTTTCAAAATGAAGTCGACCTTCGGATTGCTCGCTCTGGCAGCAGCAGCTAAGCTCGTCAGCGCCCACGCCACCGTCCACGCCGTCTGGATCAACGACGTGGACCAGGGTGCGGGAAACTCCGCTGCCGGATACATTCGCTCTCCCCCCAACAACAGCCCCCTCACCGATGTCACCTCCGCCGACATGTCTTGCAACGTCAACGGCAAGAACCCCGTCGCTAAGACCCTCTCCGTCAAGGCCGGTGACAAGGTTACCTTCGAGTGGCACCACGACTCTCGTTCTGCCTCCGACGACATCATCGCTTCCTCCCACATGGGTCCCGTCATGGTCTACATGGCTCCTACCGAGAAGGGAACAGCTGGCAACGGCTGGGTCAAGATCGCCGAGGAGGGCTACTCGAACGGCAAATGGGCGGTTGCTAACCTGATCGCCAACAGGGGCAAGCACTCGATCACCGTTCCCGATGTCCCCGCCGGCGAGTACCTGCTCCGTCCTGAGATCATCGCCCTGCACGAGGGTAACCGCGTGGGTGGCGCCCAATTCTACATGGAGTGTGTCCAGGTCAAGGTCACCTCTGCCGGCACCAAGACCCTTCCTGCCGGTGTTTCCATCCCCGGTGCCTACAAGGCCACCGACCCCGGCGTTCACTTCGACATGTACAACTCCTTCACCAGCTACCCCATTCCTGGCCCTGCTGTCTGGGACGGCTCTTCCTCCGGCTCTTCCGGCTCTAGCCCTGCTAAGACTGCCCCCGCTGCGTCCGTGACCACCGCTCCCACCAAGCAGGGCTCCGCCGACACACCAGCCTCTCCCACCACCCTCGTTACTGCCACCAAGCCCACCACCACTGCTGCTCCCGCTGCTCCTCCTGCCAACTCCGGCTCCAACTCTGGCTCCAACTCTGGCTCCAGCTCTTCCGGCTCCGGAAGCGCCAGCGGCTCTGTCAAGATTTACCAGCAGTGCGGTGGCAAGAACTACTCCGGTGCTACAAGCTGCGAGGCCGGTCTCGTCTGCAAACAGTGGAACCCCTACTACCACCAGTGCCTCAAGGCTTAAGCATATCATGTCGAGTTGCATTGGGCCTGACCGTCTACCTATCATATCCTGTATTTAATACGCTCCCGACGGTTGACGGAGTCGTGAGCTATTCTAGCTAGATATATTGTGCGCAGGCGCTGGCATCAAATGAGAGTTATATTTTACCTTTTCAAAAGTATCGATTGCACAAAGCCCCAGTAGCAATGTAGTGCAAATTTTGTCTGTTCATACTTTCGTGATGGCATATGGTGCATCTGCCCCGTAGCCGCCGCCGGCGTTTCATAACAGTTTTATCTCCACACCAGGGTAAGACCCTCGACTTAAAGCAGAAACTTTCGGATCAGTCCGAAACCCTTATGTCGTATCATGTCTTACTTTGATACGCTAATTTGCCGAATAGGCTAAATGATGCGGAATTAAGCGAGAGGGTCTAAACGAGGCTGTACAGAGTAGAGGGCTTCATACCGAGGATTCTCCTGCAGAACCTCGACTCCCTATCTCTATCGTTGAATTGACTGCAAAATCTGCTCATCTGCTATTGGATCACGGGTAGAGCTTAGAACAGTTTATCTCTCACTTGACACGAATATGCTACTAATTCCCAGAGGGTATTATTTAGCATGCGTGTGGTTGTTGCGGTAACGCAACACCCTATTCAATACCTGGTGACACTATGTCTCTGTCAGTTTGCTGACAACTTTCTTTTAATATTGTGGTAAAATCTGTTCACTGTACTCACGTCATGATATATCTCAGGTCATGACAAAGAAGAAGGGTTATGGAATGGGCTGGAGAGTTGCTCAAACCAACGGTCTATATTTGGATAAGGAAAGCAGATGAACTCCAGATCCAGCAGGATTTCTATTTCATACCACTGAGCTGCCATTATCTCCAATTTGGCATGTCAAAGATAGTCGAACAGGATCTTGCGTCATTCTATGTCAGCAATGATTACTGTGACATTGCGTGAGAGAATTCCTAACTCATTATTCACGTAATGTTGCTGAACAGACAAATCATGCAAATATAGACCGTACTCTATCGGAATGTCCCGAAAGATGAGCTCACACTCACGATCTTTGCCCTGTTATTATCTGATGGATGTATCCAGAACTCAGGTCCAACTTCGGTTGCAATCCGTGGTTCTCAACAACTCGCTACCTTTATATCCATGGAGGTGACGTAGATGTGCGTTCTACTTCCTCGAACTACAAACATGCATTCCACGAGAATCAATCAGACGCAGTATTTATCCGTTTCTGAAGCCACCCGTCAAGCAAATCGTTGTCGCCGGAGCCATATGGCTACATTCATCATGGCATCTCAAGTCGCGACTGGCGCTGTCCAGATGATCGACTCCATCAGTTCTCTGGAGAAATTACTTAACGAGCTCGATTACCACTCGCATAAACCCGCAGCTCTGTTCTTCGACGTCCAGACCATCAATCCAGGAGAAGACGGGTCAATCTCAATCATCTCCCTCTTTGTTCGACCAATCAAAAAGGTCTTCTTGATCGACGTGCTCACCCTAGGTGACGACGCATTTACGACTACCAGCCTCGCCGACAACTCGCTCAAGCTCCTACTTGAATCTTCCGCCGCATCAAAGATTTTATTCGACGTCGGAAACGCCTCTGCTGGACTTTTCAACCATCACGGGATCCGCCTGAATGGAATCAAAGATCTCCAGGTCATGCAACTCGTGACTCAATATCTGCGCGCCCAGCAGGCTCAAGCTGCAAGATTGGAGAGCTGCGTCGAGAAGGAGGCGCACGTTCCTCGAAGGTCCCTCGCGCTGTGGAAGCAGGTGCACAACACTGTGAATCAACTGCGTGATCCAGCCAAGGGCGGAAGTGATGCTGTGTTCAAAGAGCGGCCTCTCAGAAAGACAATCTTCGATTATCATTTGCAGAATGTCCTGATTCTTCCCTGGTTGTGGGCTGCTTACTGCGAGACTCTCTGCAAGCCGAGTAATGCCTTCTGGCGGAGCATGGTGTTTCACACGGTCCGGGACAGGATCAGAGAGTCGACGGATCCTGCTGGCGCCGGTGGAGCTGGTACCAGGCCTTGGGGCTGGAGTAGGGAGTTCATTGAGACTAGCAAGCGTGGATGGAATGAGGATATACTCCTTGAACTCGAGGGAATTCCTATGGTGGACCAATGCTGGCTTGATCCGGACTTTTTCTGAACGTTCTTGATGGTTGGATATTTTGATATTACGACATTTGCGTGTTTTGTCTTGCTTGGTGATGTGGATGGCTATTTGCTAATACCGGGATGAGTCACTTGGATGTCTAGCAGTTTGCAATATTTGGGAAGAAATGAATGGATGTATTGAAACATAAGCGGCTCTGTACATATTCTGCACTGCCATTGTCAGTGTCCTCTCACCGTATGTTCATGTAGAGATACACTATAATTGGTCCATCAGAATAGCCTGCAAAACATGCAAACGATAAAGAAAGCGGGCTCCATAGTCCGCACATAGTCTGCGCTGCCATCGTCCTTGTCCTTTCGCTGCCTTAACATAGCTCTGCACTATAATTGGTCTATCTGAATTGCCTGCAAAACATGCAAACGATGAAAACAATCGTAATTAACCTGCGGACGAATAGTTGCCAAGGGCTCCGGAAGATATCTCCTTGACCTTAGCCGCGTTGATTATATGCTGATTAAGCCGTGAGAAGCCTACAGGTATATAGCCTCGCAGATATGCAAACCGAGATGAATCCCAGACATCAGAAGGATCATCAAACTCTTCCTCCCTATCATCGAAAATGGGCTCAGACGAAACTCACGAAAAACTCGCTGGCTTCGACCTGCTCCAGACACACTATAAACAGGTCGGAGACCACGCCATCCGCGCCGACTTTATCATCCCCCAGTCAACATTCACAGGAAAACGCCCAGTAATCGTCCGCTTCCACGGCGGAGGCCTGGTAAGCCTTCCACCCCTTCTTGGACTTGCACTAACACGACCAGATAACCGGCGACTCCCTCCTAATGGACTGGCTCCCCATCTGGCTCCTGGAGCTCGCCAAAAAGCACAACGCGGTCATCATAAGCCCAAACTACCGGCTCCTCCCGGAATCAACCAGCCCAGAGATCTTCTCCGACATTGAAGATTTTTGGACTTGGCTGCATTCGTCCGCCGTCACTGAGCTACTCGCAACATCTTCCACGCCGATCCAGCTCGATCTGGACCGGATCCTGACGGCCGGAGACTCCGCAGGCGGATTACTGAGTATCTGCCTTGGACTGGCACACGCAGACGAGATCCGCGCCACGACGGCGACGTATCCCATGGTCGACATGGCATCAGAGTACTTTCGCACACCTACGAGCTCTGAGCCCTTACCGGATGTGCCTGCGTCCACGGTGGACGATTACCTAGCTCAAATGGACAGAAGTGCGATCCGCTCGTCGGGCTTTCTACCCGATCGGTTTGATCTGATGGTAGCGGCTATCTACTACGGTGCTTTGGGACAATTCTACGAATACGGCGCGGAGGGCTCGCCGCGGGAACTGCGGTATCCGCTTGAGTGGCTTGATCGACCTGATGTGAGGATGCCGCGGGGAGGTATTGCGATTTTGCATGGGATGCAGGATACGATTGTGCCGGTGGAGCAGAGTGAGAATTTTGTTGCGAAGGCGCGGGAGGTCATGAAGGGGAAGTCTGGTGGTGATAAGATTGTTTTGACGCTGCGAGAGGGAGACCATGGGTTTGATGTCGAGGTGCCGCTTGAGGAGGAGTGGTTGTCGACTCATCTCAAGGAGGCTGTAGAGGCCTGGCTAGAATAGAACGCAAGAGCAGGCTGTTGAGTTAAGTAGATTGGCACATAATGGTACAGGTGGACGTTGGGTCTGGCGGTTTCCTCAATGCCCAGATATACTTAAATCATATCCAGGTATACATAGATTACATTCACACGAGAAATCGAACATGGAGTACCGCTGTTGTATAGTGCCCAATGTGGAACATAAAAGCCATAATAAAACTGAGGTTCAACGCCTTTTTTTCGTCCTCTGCGACGACCAATAATCTTGGCCATGATAGATGGAAAATGGAGGACATATTTCGTCCAGATCCAACAACTCCGCGCTGATTGGAGTGGGTAGTAGCGGTCCTTGCACTTCAACTTCCGCTCTACTGGTCCAAGTTCGCTTGGCATGCGGATAATGCCAGGGTTTTGGAATAGCCAGCAGCTTCCCAGACGATAGAGTGTAGCCTGCCGCTAAGCCCCTGTCGAGGTTACATTCACGGCGCACTCTGCTATATTAGGGTCTTTGACCTCTTCGCTGCTCGCTCTCCTGCTTTTTCTTCTAACAGTCTCCTTAAAAGATTGTCCATCCATCATGGGCCTCATCTCCAGTGACAGTCTCTCGAACAAAAAATACAACGAAAGGGATTGCCTTCTTGCCGTTCGTGGTCAACGAATCCCGAAAGCCCTGGGAGAAGACATTACTCAGCTATGTGTCGTGCGTGGCATTCGATACCATCCAGGCTTTGCCACCGAACTTCGTGGGCTATTGCCCATATTCACCCGTGCACTGAACGCCAGAGATATCATGAGCGATAGGATTCCTGAGATGAGCGACCCTGACGAGTTCCCTTACTGCATCTGGTACCCGGAGACAGCCAAGGAAGAAACCTACCGGGCTCTCGCCAGCCGCTATCCGCAGATGAAGTATCTTGTCGGTCGAGCATGTGCTGTAGCGGGTTATGTAAACCTTTTCAAAGAGTTAGACCTCCTTCCCGAAGCGCACATAGCGGAAGAGGCGCGCGAGAACAAACAGTGGGAGATCTACGAAGCCATCATGGCGGCAGATCGACGCTACAATGCTATGGACGACTTCACGAGGACTGTATTTCCCACGCCAGTCCCAGGGTACCTCAACGCAGACACTGCAGTACGGTCCTACCTGGATATCAAGACAAAATTCGCAAAACCACCCGACCTGGACCAAGAGTGGAGCATTTTTGATATCGTGGATATGCGAGACCGTGGCATGTTTGACATCACAGAAGACGATCGGATTGACGAGTTCACCTTGGAGCCGCCCCTGCGAGAAGACGACGTGACCCACCTGCTATACACGCCGCTGCCTACCGATTTGCCGACAATGAACAAGGACCTTTTGATCCTCATGGCAGCATATTACGGTAATATTGAACGGTATGCACGCCTGCGTCGACCCAACACGTGGATAGTAGGCGAGCTAAGTTGCGTCGTGCGCGGCATCTACCACAACACCATGTTCGCCAAATGGTGGACCCTTCAACCCGAAAGAGAGCCATATCAGATTGAGAAAGCGATCAATGCGCGCTTCATCATGAACAATGACCTTTCTCACATCACTCCAGAAACCAGATGCCTCCCATACTGCATCTGGTACCCTTCCTTTCCCCATGTCGCGACTTGCAAAGAGCTCGTGCGGCGCCTGCCATCCATGAAACCG
This sequence comes from Aspergillus lentulus, assembly GCF_001445615.1. Lineage (NCBI taxonomy): Eukaryota > Fungi > Ascomycota > Eurotiomycetes > Eurotiales > Aspergillaceae > Aspergillus > Aspergillus lentulus. Next base: position 255,292 of record NW_028322112.1, read on the forward strand.
GCTGTGGCGAGGGTCTGCATTCTGCGCGATTACAGCGAGTACTGGGACGAGCTTGATGCCGATCCGGATTCGAATCTGATGGATGACGCTCGCCAAAGCCCGAATCCAAAGTACCTTCGCGATCTCGAAGCAAGAATCCCAGAACGCGGGTGTGAAGTCAGAAACAGCCCGAGCTACTGGATTTTGCCGCGGACGGCTCTGTTCGAGGACACGTTGACTATCATCTGTCCCAATGTCTGGGACAATCCGGATGTGTACTACGAAGCTGGAGTGCCTTACAATGGGAGATTTGCCTGCATGGCGCATGTCGAGCTGAGCGTCTGTGTGTCAGAGGAACTGAAGAAGACAGTTATTGAGCACATAAGGGAAAACAGAGGGCCTTTCTTCCTGGAGGACTATTACGACTCTTTGGGGGGGGATAGACATTCTACTGGATCCACTGAGTCCTAGAAAGACACGTTTGACCACATGGTCATCAACTGACGGTAGTGGTCAAGAATGGCGGATCCTGTGAGTTGATAACTACAGGTAAAACTGAGGGTTTCTATTGGAGCACTAGCCTTAACGACCTGTCGAGTATTGCCGCAAATGAAGCTCAACGGCGAGATGTCCCACACTGGAAGACGGCACGGTCGGAGTGGTATCCAAGAACCCCTGGTTATTGTCTCCAATGTTTTCCTGGCCTTGATCACAAGCTTAGCTGACATGGCATGTTACTATCGAAGCAGGCCATATTCTTTCAACGGGAGGAGTATGCCTTAGGGTTTGTGAGCACTTCCTTTCTTTCTCTTGTAATTAAAGTACATGCGTTCGATTCCGTCTGTAAAAGGCTCCTCTTCAATCTATTCCCTTGCCTTCTTCATAAGATAAGTACTGTATTTGACCGTCAAGGATCATCATCTTCGACCTCCAACTTTACTTTAACAAGTGGACAGACCGGATCTGCGCATGGAGCAAGTCTCAGCACAGAGGTCACGGCGCCGCACGCTTTATATTCTCATCAGTATCCTCCGTTTTCACGTCTGCCGGGGTAGGGTCCAGAGAGTTGGTCCGCTCAGCGGCCAATCGGGCCCTCCTGGCCGCCTTATCCGGTCTCTTCCTGCGTCTGCGCTTTGGCTTGTTGCGAATTTGGACCGCAACCGTGGGCGTCTCATTGACTCCGGTGGGAATCTGGACGGCAACTGTAGCGGTGGGGCTGCCATAGTGCCAGGTATGACTGACTCCGACAGAAATCACCAGGCCGGAAGTCGTAGTGCCGCCGGCGCCAGGTCGAGGATTGACAGTGGTAGTCTGTCTGACGGCAGTCAGCTGAGGTCGTAGTGGACAGCGATCGTCCGAATGACCGACTCGATTAAGGCATCGGGAACACTGCGTGACATCTGTTGTTATTAGCCTGCCTATCTGCATGCATCGAGAGGACGTAAAGCATTAGGCGTACCACTTGGTCGCTGGAGGGTGCTCTCGTTCGCAGCAGTGGGGGATGGGTGGGCCATCTTGTTTGAGGTATTATTGTCGGTCATGTTGTATACGAACCAATGACTGGGAAGGGCAGATTCGACTGACACGTCTCAAGTGACAACCTACTGTCTTGCAAAAAGCATAGGCAGGATGGAAAGGGAGCTTGGGGATGGAGATACAGTAGATGCTGATGTCGGATGGGCCAAGAGTATTCGTTTGGATCACTAGTTCAGGAAGGGCCAAGTGGGAAGTGATCCTAAGCATGGAACTCACCGTGGATTCTTCGTATCGCTACTGCCGAGTTGAGGTCGTGACGGCTCCTTCTCTCGATAATGCACTGAACTTTGCATCAGCGACCAGAAGTGCGCCCCCGAGCCTGACAGAAGCGGTGGTTGAAGCCATAAGATCGAGGCCGCTGTATTCCCGGCTGCATCTCATTTCCATCCACGGCGCCTACATCGATGTATACCAAAATCCCTCGCTACGCCTGACCAACGGCTCTTTCCACGGAGTAGTGAGTGACCCGGAGCGTTGCAGACTGAGATGCTCACGAAGAAGCCGTCATCTCGTAAATGTACATTAATTACTCCTCTATACACAATTGGATTTGGAAAAAGGGTTGAGTGGCGTTCCATCTGTAGACTCCAGGGAGTACGGAGTATAAAGTAGTAGAAGCGCGTTCCAGACTTCGTACCACCTCAAGCACCCAAAATAAACTCGCGAGATCCCCCCATCCATGCTAGTCATCTATAGTCCGTTGAATGGGTCTGGCTCGGCTATCAGAGCAAATCTCCGAGCCCGGGCTCACGAAACATGAAGCCGGAGGGGGCGACACCGGAGGAATACATTTCTATTGCCTAATATCCCCAGTTTTAGACTTTTAGCGCGCCCTAGCGTCGCGTGGCAAGTCTCTTAGTCTTACTCTCCCTCCTCTTAATAGAAAGGAAAAATGTACTTCCCAGGGCGTAGACTAGTCCTCTGAGTCATATATGATCTAAGCTATATTAAATTAACTAGGTCCCATCTAAATAAAATGCCCCGAATCTGAACTACAGCAATACTTCAGCGGTCGCCAACATGTCGACCACTACGACTGCAACGATCACACCCATCAATTCTCTCGTATTGGAAGCGACGAATCTTCGGTCCCCAGAAAATGACCGGCCAAAGTCCCCAGAATCGCAGTTGCGAAAGGTCGTTGTACTCAGCCAGCTTTTTGCGGTGACTCTAACAGCCAGCGTGATCAATGGGCTCGTGATTGTCGGTCTGCCAACTATCACCAAGGATCTTCAACTTCCCCCTTCTCTATCCTTCTGGCCTTCATCGGTGAATAGCCTCGGGACCGCCTCCACCCTTCTCTTGGCGGGCTCCCTGGCAGACACTGTCGGTCCACGATGGGTCGAACTTGTCGGCTCCTTTGCCAGTGGCGCATTGATGATCGGCCAAGGTGTGGCTCGAACTGGGCAAGAGCTGGTGGTTTTGAGGGCGCTGCAAGGCGTCGGTCTCGCCATGCACTTGGCCTCTTCGATCTCCATCGTGACGCAGCTTCTTCCTCCAGGAAGAAGCCGCAATATCGCTTTCTCGTGCTTGGGGGTCAGCCAGCCCCTTGGATTCTCGTTGGGTCTGGTTGTCGGGGGCGTCCTGGTCGATACCATCGGCTGGAGGTCGGGGTGGTTTCTTTCTGGCGGTATCACGCTCGTATTCTCGATTGCCGGTCTCTGGGCTTTGCCTCGGAGTAAGACCACGCAGTACTCAGATCTCCTTCACAATATCAGGACTAAGATCGACTGGGTTGGCGCTGGGCTGGCCTCCGCATTCATGGCATTGCTCTGTTATCTCCTGGCGTAGGTCATCCTGCCATGACATCGTTCGCAGGCTAACCGAAGAATAGTATTCTAAGCGCCGACCCCTCACGAATCAAATCTGCCGATAGCATCGTCATGCTATGCCTGGCTGCTCTTGCCCTTCCGTCCTTTATCGGCTGGGTCCACTACCAAGTCAAAAGGAACAAGCCTGCTCTCATCCCCAATGCACTGTGGAAGAACACAGCCTTTTCCAGCATCTGCGCTACCCTCGCCATCTCAACAACAGTCCTCAATTCAATGGAGCTCTTTGCCAGCTTATTGTAAGGCTTCCTCCGCCCCCCTGTGACCCATCTCATTAACCCGGCCCAGTTTCCAAGAAGTCCAAGGCCTCTCAGCACTAGATGCCTCCGTCCGCATCCTCCCCAGCCTCATCGTCGGGGTCCTCCTGAACCTCGTCATCGGCGTCTTCGTGCACAAAGTCCCCGCATTCTGGATCGCAACGGTCACCTCCCTCCTCTGCGCCGGATCCCCCTTACTCATGGCCGTCATCCAGCCATCCTGGCCTTACTGGGGCAACGCTTTCGTCGCTCAGCTCCTCCAGGCCGTCAGCTTCAGCGCGCTCTACACCATCGGCCTAATCATTATTACGAATAGCTTCCCGGATGACACGCAGGCCTTGGCCGGTGCTGTGTTCAACACGGCTGCGCAGTTCGGGAGTGCCCTGGGCCTGGCAATCCTGCAGGTTATCTCGACGGTCGTGACGGAGGCATCTGGCGCTGATGAGACTGGTGCGCTGATGGCTGGCTATCGCGCCAGTTTCTGGACAATGTTTGGGTTTATGATTCTTTGTACCCTTCTCGGGTACTTTGGGCTGCGGAAGGCGGGTAAGGTTGGCTTGAAGCGGGATTGAGGGACCAGCCTTGTAAGCCTGGGTGCTTCAGCGCGCTGCTGGCTATTATGTACCAGGAATAGCTGCAGTACGTCGCATACTGGAATTAACGGTAATGTTTACGTCTGGTTGTGTGGGCCGGGCGATATTGTGAGGAACATGCCGTAGCTGGGCTAGGCCATGTCTTCCGCTCAAAAGCATTGACACATTCTTGGGATATGACAGATATAAATGAATTGTATATAGAGTCTGCATATAGAATGAGATATAGATATGAACGTCAGTTGCCGCCCTTCAAGCGACTTCAGTTCTCTCCTTTACGTATGCATACTTATTCGGTCTCCCCGCTTCCCCGCTGAGATGCACAGTCTTCTAACGTCTCTTAATCAAGAATGACACGCAAAATGCAAGCTGATCGTCTCTGCTCGGCCATTATTCTCCCGAAATCCAGGCCAGTCTCTCCACTTGCCGAAAGGCCACTGTGCGGGCGAAGCTTGACATGATTCTAACTACTGCTCTACTTCTGCTAAGTATTTTAATTAAGATGGCCTGGAACGCCCGATTCGTGGCTCAGTACTCTGGCTGTAGATCGCCGGTACATCAAAGCTCTGCCACGGTATACAGATTGATTTTCTCGGCAATTAGAACGCTCCGATTGCCTGCTCATTGAGGGACAGGTATGTCGAACTCGATATATTCCTAAACGTCAACAGTCTCAACAACCTCCCCCGCCGCTTTCGAGTCCACACGCTCCAACCCCAACTGCATATTCTTATCAACAGCAGTAGGACTCAGACTAGCGTTTAACTCAGTTGCTCGGTGCCCCTCAAGAAGTTTCTTGCGGACAGTATTGGCAACACGGGGAACACCCACACCAGAACATAAGGCTGTTGGAATCGCCATGGCCGTGTGAAAATAAAGTTGCATAACTGAAACGCTAAAATCGAATCCAACCTCACCGAACCCGCAGTGGTTCGATTTAGGTGCATAGCCTAGGGAATTTCACCGGTTTCGGTTTCCCTAGAGTGGCCCGATTCAGATTCAGTTAAACCTATCAGTTACGGTAGTACTCAGGTCAACCAGCAATAATGGCCGCACCGCAGCCTTGCACTGTTAAACGCACCGTAACATAACACGAAGACCAGCAAAACATATATCTAGTTTATAAAGCCTCCAGCCTATCCGTGATGCACATCGCAAATTGGGACAGGCCAGCGGTCTCCTCATTTTACAGTTAGAGAGATCACCCAACTGATGTATCTGGACTGCGTATGACCGTAAATGACAAAAAGAAAGGGAAAGAACGAAAGAACAAAAGACAGTCGCCAGTCGAAGCATACACACAGAATGCTTGCCAGCAAAGGATCAAATAGATGCTCATGCTAGTCACTACATCCCAGCCTGCCTTTGTGACCTCGAGATCAAATGGCGTTGCAGCATATGTGCATCGCGCCTGTCTTTTCTGCTGAAAAGTCTAGGGCAACCCTCAACGAGACAGCAATACGAGCGCGGCGCAATATGCATTGACTCGACGTGGCGAGTGAGGTCCGCCTTTCTGTTGAATGGTTTTTTGTAGGTACATCCCTCCCACTTGCACACAAGGTGGGCGTTTTCGGCTGGTAGCCTATGAGCGAGAGTAGTCAGCGGCAGTATATTGGATGGCCTGGGGAACCTACGTTTTGCCTGTAGTCTGGCAAAAGCCGTCCTGGTTCACAGACTGAGGAGGATAGGATTGATTTATCGAGGTTGGAATTGGGTCTCCCTGCTCGCCGCGCTCAACGATATAGCCTTGTGGTTGGCAAGGACATCTGTCCACAAAATGTTGATTGTACTGTAGCTGGTTCAGGCATGGCTCTGTCCCTGTGGTAACAGGGAGGGGAGCCGGTCTAAATTCTGGTTGAGATATCGCAGAAGCTGGCAAACGCCGAGAAGACTGAGAAGCCGTATCATCCTGCGATGGGTATATAGTGGTCGCCCAATCAGTTGTAAAGACGAGTGATTCCTCCTCAGTAAAGAAATCAAAACTGAAGTTCCCAGTCTGAGTAGGAGAGCCAGAGAGGGTTTCAACATTGAAAGAATTTACATCCTCTGATGGTTGTCGGTCAGAGAAACAGCCAAGAATCGACATCGTGGGCAGTTGGGAAAGGGAACTAGGACTATAATCTCTTCGAAATACAAGTAGAATTGATGTCCTATACGGAGAAATAAAATACTCAGCACACGAGAGAAACACATGAGCTATTTAAACAGTTTGTGAGTAACTTTGAGCCTTGAGCCTGGAGTAAACAACAACTCCTGGATCGTGATCTCAGGAGCCACGAAGCAGGATGTATCGACTGCCCAGCTAGGGAACAGCATAAGACTTGGATATGGAGCGCTAAGTGATCCCTTCCCAGGTGTACCTGTCTCAATTCCCGCCTAGCGCCGGAAAGCTGAAGCTATCTAGTACATATGCGGCGTAGTGTATCTCCATCTTCCCCCCATCTTCCCCCCAACTTCCCTCCAACTTCCCTCCATCTTCCCTCCATCTTCCCTCCATCTTCCCTCCATCTTCCCTCCATCTTCCTGTTCCTCCCGTCCTTCCTGTCGATCTCTCAGATGAGCTCTCACTTAACCCTGGTGCCTGGTGCCTGGGGTCGCCAGAAACACGTGGATTGGCTGACCAGTTAGACTCATGCAGCAGACAGGGCAAGCAACAGCATCCTTTCGCCTTGATCTCTTTCTTTTCTGTTCTGTCTGATCCTGTTGCTCGTTTTCTCTTCCGCTCCTTCCGGTATTGCCCTGTATCTTGTGCGTTGTCCATTGATCATGTGCCCGCTTCTGGAATAATAAATTATCTGAAATGTATCCCACAAAAAGACAGTCTCGGCATACCTCTGGAATTTTTTGGTTGGTCTGTATTTTTTGCAGTAGCCTCCCTTTCTGGGTACACCAGACACTCATATAAAATACTATGTCAGCCCAGCCCCGCTCCTTAAACTCCTAAGATACGACAAGGCTCAGTTTTGCTCGCCAAACATGGACACCGTTGGACACGGAAGCGCCCGAAACTTCTTCTTAAGGCTTCCCAAGCTCGACAACCCATCGAAGTGAAGATCCTTCTTACAGCGACAGCATACACTAAAGCACGCAAACTAGCAGCATAAAGGCCATTAACAAGTGACGGCGAGCGACGCGTCCACTCAATGAAGCGCACCAGAAACCCTTCTCCGATATCCATAGGGGCGTGGAGTAGATCTGCTAACTCTGGGAACCATCTTCCGGCGCGCAGTTGTCCTTGATATTGATGAAACTGAGGATATGAGCTGGTTCGGCATGTGCTAGCATCACTGCCGCGAGGCAGCACATTGAGTGGCCGATGAGGTGGAACTGAGTTATCCCATACAGTGCCACCGCGGCCTGCGCGATAGAGACCAGGATGGGGACGGTGGTTTCGACAGATCCGATGATGAAGATCCACCAGATCCTGTGGCGTCAAAGAGAGCTGGACATTGCCGATGGTGAGGCCGAGGGTTTCATATAGCCTTATGGATGATCCAGCGCGGATTTCTGATAAGACATGGATAATTAGTAACGAGAAAAATTTAAAGACGGCGAGTATCTCGATTGAAGTTGATCGAAAATGATCGACACGACGGGATCGGTGCACATCGGCCAAACGTTGTACACCGAGGCCGAGCCGGTTATGGCGGAAGAAAAGGATCATCATAGCTTATTTTAGATCATCCAGCGCCTTGAATGAAGGTATTCAAACCAATAATGAGGAAAACTACTGAAGGATGTCGCGATGCCGAGGTTTCTCTCTTTGACCCACAGCAAAGTTTAACGGGCCATGACATCATCGGGTGAGGCCACCGCATCGGAAGACCCCAAGGAATTTATGTCTCAAAGAGTCCAGATACCAGTTGCGCTTTACTCTCTCATGAAGCCCTTTGGACTATTAGTCCTTAAACCTGGGATCTTGATTCCATCCAGAACACGATGCCTCCGCAACAACGCACAGTTGGCATCACCACGGCCGACTGGCCGCAGGAGGCCCTCAGCGACCCGGCCTCGGCGGACCGTCGTCGCACACCCATGATGGACCATGGGATGAACACGGGGGTGCGGGTGACGGGTATGAGCGCTGTATCAGCGGATAAATAGCAAAGCTGATGTGATTGCTGCAGACGACGGACGCCTGGATATCAAGTTCCGCGGCCGAAAAACCAGCCTCGCACACCTCCTCAAACACCTAGAAAAGGGACACAAACCAACCCCGGAAGACATACGAAGAGCATCCGTTCCCCAGCCCTCCATCGAGAAACACGAGCCCTTCCCGCTCCGCCTCAACATCGTTATCCACGTCGTCGGATCGCGCGGCGACGTACAGCCCTTCGTCGCACTCGGCATGGCCCTCAAAGAACGGGGCCACCGCGTCCGACTCGCGACGCATTTAGCTTTTCGAGAGTTCGTACAGGACCACGGCCTCGAATTTTTCAATATTGGCGGCGATCCCGCTGAACTCATGGCGTTCATGGTGAAGAACCCCGGTCTGCTGCCGGGGATAAAAGCGCTGCGCAGCGGGGCGATCCGGCGCCGGCGAAGGGAAATGGCGGCGATATTCTCCGGGTGTTGGCGATCATGTTTTGAAATGGGCGATGGGACGGGATTACACCATGTCCCCGAGGATCCGTGGAGCGAGACGGTGGACTACCAGCAGCAGCCGTTCGTGGCGGACGCGATCATCGCCAACCCGCCGAGTTTTGCGCATATCAGCTGTGCGGAGAAGTTGGGCGTACCGTTGATTCTCATGTTTACGATGCCCTGGACGCCCACGCAGGCCTTTCCGCATCCGCTGGCCAATGTGCGTCCGACGCGTACGAAGCGCTCCGTCGCGAATTTCGCGTCGTATGCGATAGTCGAGATGATGCTCTATGAGGGACTGGGAGATCTGATTAATAAGTTCCGCAAGCGGGAGTTAGGACTTGATCCGTTGGACGCCATTCGCGGGCCGGGTATTGCTCAGAAGCTTCGCATTCCGTTCACATATCTCTGGTGGGTAGCCTCGATTTGTTTGGATTTTAAATTACTGACATTATCAGGTCACCGGCTCTGCTTCCCAAACCCGTAGACTGGCTAACCAATGTCGACATCTGCGGCTTCAGCATGCTCCCTGCTCCAAGCAGCTACACGCCACCCGACGACCTGATCAAGTTCCTACAAGACGGCCCCCCACCCATCTATGTCGGGTTCGGTTCCATCGTCGTCGATAACCCAACCAAACTAACCAAGATCGTTTTCGAAGCGATCGTCAAAACCGGCCAGCGCGCGCTCGTCAACAAAGGCTGGGGCAACATTGGCGCAGGGGAGGCCGAAATCCCCGAGAACGTGTTCATGGTCGGCAGCTGTCCGCACGACTGGCTGTTCAAGCACGTCTCATGCGTGGTCCATCACGGCGGAGCAGGAACGACAGCAGCTGGGCTTGCGCTCGGTCGCCCGACTATCATCATCCCCTTCTTCGGCGACCAGCCCTTCTGGGGTTCGATAGTGTACCGAGCTGGCGCAGGCCCAGCGCCCATCCCGTATAAACAGCTGAACGCCGAGAAACTCGCAGACGCGATCAACAAGGCGCTGGGGCCGGAGATGCAAGAAAAGGCAGGCGAGATCGGTGCGAAGATGCGACAGGAGAATGGCGTCAAGTGCGCGATGGCCAGTTTCCATCGGCACCTGGACCTGGAGACCCTGCGCTGCTCGATCTGTCCCCACCGTCCGGCGGTCTGGTGGGTGCGCCACTCGCATATCAAGCTGAGCTCGTTTGCAGCGGCCGTGCTCGTGGAGGCGGGGTTCCTCAAGCCGCAGAATATGGTCCTGTACCGGTCGAAAGAATACGATACCAACCGCGACCCCCGCGGTCCCCTTTCTGCGGGGGCGGCGCTGCTCTACAGCATCACGTCGGATTTTGTGACGGCGCTCGCGACGGCGCCGGTGGACCTTGCCGAGACGATCTCACGCCATCACCATTACCACAAGAAACATGGGTGGCGGCATAGCCACGACGAGGAGGTCACCTGTGACCGTCGGGCATACATAGGGAGAACCACGAAGTTAATGGACGGCATCCCCCCGGAAGACCGGGTGCGGTCGCAGCTGGGCGCTGTGGCGAGCATGCGGCGATCGTCGTCCGATTCGCCGATATCGAATCCGTCTGGTGACGCAGACGAGGAAGATGAAGAGGAACAGGAAGAGGACGACGATGAGGACGAGGTATTTGACGGTGATAGTACGAGTTTTGTCTCTGCTCCCGATCGGATATCTAGGGATAGCAGGCCGGAGCCAAGAAGTCGAATATCCGACCAGTCCACGGTCCAATCGGACTCTACAGACACGCATGTCGACAGCGATGAGGACGGTGGTGAACTAGATCTCGAGAGGACGATCAGCCGACGGGCGTCAAGGGAGGCGCGGGGGGGTATACATGTAGTGCTAGCCGAGACTGGTTATCACGGTAAACGGTGGAGCAAGCGACTATTGAACTGGGTTATTGCGATCCCGACCGATGTGACCCTGAGTCTGTCCAAGGGCTTCCACAATGCGCCGAAGCTGTACCACGACAGGACGGTGGCCAAAACCCCGACGGTGATGGGTGTGCGGGGCGGGCTTCGAGCCGCTGGAAAGGTTGATATTACCTTGATCCTCTTTGTTAAGATTGCTGGAAGCTAATAACGCAATTAGGAATTTACCCAGGAATTCTACCAAGGCATCACCGGCCTCGTCACACAGCCCGCAGAAGGTCTGGAGAGATCCGGCCCAATTGGTCTTTTGAAAGGCATCGGCAAAGGTTTCGGGGGAGTCATCCTCAAGCCCGCAGCAGGTTTGACCATCTCTTCTTTCTTGAGTACTTCGCACTGACGATATCAGGATTCTGGGGCCTAGCTGGGTATCCCCTCGACGGCCTGCATAAGAGCTTGCGCAACTCCCTATCAAGAAGCAAAATCAAGGAGATTCTAGCGTCACGAATACAGCAGGGGATTGATGAGATGTGCGCGACTTCGGCTGAAGAGCGCGCCATGGTGGTGCGGCGGTGGAAAGAGTTGCAGGAGATGCATGGGGTGAGAGTGAATGGAAGTGAGAATGTAAATGGTCATGCTGGATGATACCCTGTCCCTCTTGTGGGGTTGTATAATAATTTGTTTTTCATGGTTGATATGACTGACATATGAGCATGGCGATTCGGAATCATGATTCATGGTGATTATTTGATCTCCATCAATGCCTACATCAGAGTGGTTTAAATACAGAACCACGCAAAAATCAGAATCTGAGGTTGCACATAAGCGCTGCATCTATACATAATGCGTTATGTCCGTTACAACAGATATGTTGTTCTTGAGCACGCTTTAGAGTACACTGGAATTCATCAGGTCCTTGCATACAGTCTGTAGCAGAATTGGCCTCTTGAACTCCCTAAAGAAAACTCGGAATGTGCGGATAATGGCAGAACGTCGGACTTAAAGCAAGCGAGGCCCATACCAAATAGCGGATACTGATGAAACATTTCCGAAGCCCCAATAACCATGCTTGCCCCGTATTAGTTATGAATACTTTGGCTGGTGGAGTTGGAATTGCCGAGAGCACCAATAACGACAATGCCACCGAGTCAAGACTGACAAGCTATGGCAAGCTAAAGAGAAGCCCCACTCTAGTATATATTAAGCAATTAAACAGTTCATTTCAAATCTCCATGCGAGCAAGTGGTTCTCCGTGGAGTTTGTGGCTTCTGTGCTCCTGAAGCAATCTGAAACAGCCGTTATGCAAACTAATGACATCTTTGATCCACCTATTTGACATCTATATGGAGTAACTGAGTCAGAGTGTGCAAGGCCAGATGGTCCACTGCTGAATATTCATTGTCATCTCCTGACTCAGTCGGTTATATAAAGGCATATGGTTGCCCATTCGTTCCCGGTAACTAGAACAGCACAGGCTTGGTCCTATATCCATTCACTTCCATCCCCTACCTTTCGTCTCTGTGTTTTGTAATCCCGTTAAAGTCACTCATTTGTCCAAGATGAAGCGCGGTGCGCTCCTCGTTCCCTTCATTCCCCTCGCTCTTGCCTGTGTCGATCCTAGCGACTCCAACCATTCCTGTGCATCTGTGTTTTCTGTCTCCTCTGCTGCTGTTGCCAGCTTCTGTGCCACCTTCACCGCGAACGCAGTGACCGAAACTACTGGCGTGCCTGTCGCTCTTCTCAGCAACTGTGACTACAAGACCAGGCACCTGTCAAGCGCCTGTAGCTGTCTGGGTCCTGCTACTGCTGCTGCTGCTCCTACTCAAACCAGTGCTGTGAGTATCCAATTCGCGAGTATACAAAGAAATGGCCTGCTAATGACAGACTCAGGTCAACACTGCCACTGCTCAGGTCACTGCTACGGTTGCTCCCACCATCCTGAAAGCCAATGCTGTGGCTCCCACCACACAAGCCCCTGCCGCTACGAAGAGCTCTACGTTTGCTGGTAACGGCGGCACCACCTGCACCGTCACCGAGTACGCTGCCATCTCCTCGGCCGTCGCATCCTGCTCGAACATCCTCCTGTCGGACGTCTATGCCCCTCCGTCCAGCACAATCGACCTTCAGAACCTGCAGACAGGCGCTGCCGTGATCTTCGCCGGTACCACAACCTTCGGCGACACCCCCGACGACGACTTCGACCCCATCGTCATCTCCGGAACGGATGTGACCATCACCGGCGCAGAGGGCCACGTCATCGACGGCAACGGCGCCGCCTACTGGGACGGAAAGGGCTCCAACGGCGGCTCCTCCAAGCCCGACCACTTCATCGTCGCCAAGCACCTGTACGACTCTCGCATCGAGAACCTCAATATCCAGAACTGGCCCGTACACTGCTTCGACATCGAGCACACCGAGAACCTAGTCATCTCCGGCATTACGTTGGACAACTCCGCCGGCGACGCCCCCAACAGCGCCAGCGGCAGCAAACCGGCCGCCCACAACTCCGACGGCTTCGACATCAAGTCCAGCACCAACCTCACCCTGCAAAACAGCTGGGTGCACAACCAAGACGACTGCGTTGCGGTCTCAAGCGGCACAGACATCGTCGTGGACAACATTTACTGCTACGGCGGCCACGGGCTGAGCATCGGCTCCATCGGCGGCAAGAGCGACAACACCGTTGACGGGGTGACCTTCTCCAACTCGCAGGTCATCAACAGCTCGAATGGATGCAGAATCAAATCAAACTCCGGAACCACCGGTGAGGTCTCCAACATCCGCTACGAGAACATCACCGTCTCCGGCATCACCGACTACGGTATCGATATCCAGCAGGATTACCTCAACGGCGGTCCTACCGGCAAGCCTACCAATGGCGTTAAGATTGAGAACATCACCTTCGTTGATGTCACTGGTACTATGAGCGATGGCAAGGATTACTACATTCTCTGTGGTGATGGCAGCTGCTCGAACTTTGTGTTTGAAAATGTCAGCATCACCGGTGGTAGCGGCGACAGCTGCAACTATCCTACCGATACTTGTCTTGAGGCTTGATTGTATCAAATATTTGGTGTTCATAGATAGATATCCATAATCCGCAATCTCCTTTATGTACATATTAGGGCAGAACTACATTGGGGGAGCTTCGGCGAAAACTGATCTACTATTTGGAGACGTAATGTTGAGCTTCAAACTCAGAAAACCGCTTTTGCCCTCATCATTTTGATTACAAAAAGGCGATCCTTACTACGTATTATGCGCTTCCTGTGTTTCAGTAAGCATCTCCATGCCGACACCAGGAGTTCTACGATGAGTAACATGTACCATACTGGGCTATTCCCTCTGCCACCTATTGCAATGTCACAATGGAATTAATCTAAGGGCCGATGGAAATGGTATAGTAGTCCCATGACTCCAAAGTATCAGCGTACATATCTAAAATCATTGGCAGATACGTCGTGGTCCATTCTTCTGTCATCCATGCAGTATATTGCGCCTTGCGGGCCTCCCAGTAAGCAGGAAACCAGCCCGACTGCTCCCAGTCGACAATAGCCAGAGTACGATACGGCCGAGAGGAACTGATAACGATGTTACTACGATGGAGATCGCCGTGGGTGAACTTGATGGCACAGTCGTCCGGCAGCTCATAGCGATATGGCTCGATCGGTACCGAATAAGGATCTGGCATCCGTCTTCTGCAGAGAAATGTGAACCAATCATGGAACTCTTTCACTGTCGCGAATGGGCCCTTTACTGGTATGCAATCCAAGCCCAAAGCTCTATCATAAAAAGGAGCTCGCGCAATATTTCCTGTCGGAATGAATCAGGTCAGGCGCAAATATGCGGGAGGGCACGTATGCATACCTACGAACGGATCTGAAGGGTCCTGCTCAAGACGACGCAGATTGTCACATATAGTGCGCAGCTCGTGGGAAATCGAAACCTTATCCTCGGGCTCTAATTTATCCCATGCTTGCTCCAGTGTCTGTCCTCGGATGTACTCCATGTAGATGTATTTTACATCTCCATCCGTGCGCCACCCGTACACCTCAGGAACAGGAACAAGGCCATTCAAAAGTCGGCGGAGAGCAAATAGTGCCTGGGCCTCGGAAATATTCTCTGTGCGTCCCCACTTAACAAGGAGATTCATGTCTTCAAATACCGCGGGTTGTGGTTTTGTAAAATAAGGCACGGCGCTTTGGTAGTCTCTCCTAGGGTTTGGGTTGAATCCCGCAAGACGTTGGGCTTCGGCTTGAGCTTGGACATCTTTTGGGGAAGGTAGCTCATCCCATTTGCGAAAAAATGATGAGTCTCTGACGTCAAAATTGGGAGAGTTAGGGATCATTGACGGCGTAAGCCGGATGAGCCCTTTGTTATTAGCCATCTTCGAAAAAGTAGGAAATAGTGTGGCGAGATGTTTGTTTATCCGGACTCAGGTGGGACAAGGCTGAGCCACATGTTTATGGCAGACTGAATGTACAAAACGTTGGCGTCTGATCACCTTGCTGAGTCATTCCCTACAACATTCACGTTGGCCGGGCTGTATAACGTCGCGTTATTCCTGGTCGCGTGGTAGTATGTATGACCAGGCTTCTCACGATGGCCTCCATATTCCGCCTTCCATCCCGACTGTCGACGCAATTCTCCTCCTGGCGTCCCTTGTTTCAACGTCCTGCATCACCAGTGCGCGAATTCTCCCAATCAAGCTTCCGTCTCCTCGACTCAACCGAGAAACTCGAGGAAGAAACACTGCCATGGTACTCACCCGAGAAATTTTATCCCGTGAAACTTGGCGAGATATTTCAATCGAGGTATCAGGTGATCGGTAAATTGGGCTATGGTGGATATTCAACTGTTTGGCTGTGCAGGGACCTACAGTTAGTTTACTCTACAATTAAGCAGCGATGCGAAAACTGACAATGCTCCAGGCGGCATTCTTATGTGACGCTGAAGGTATTTGAGCGCAATTCAGAAGAAGGCCAAAGGGAGACAGAAACCTACCACTATTTGAATTCCCTTGGCACAGTAGATCATGCTGGTGCTAAGCTTATCCGCAAACCATTGGATAGCTTTCAGATTACTTCTGCAGAGGGCAAATTCGGATGTCTCGTTCATCCTCCGCTGGGGATATGTTTGCATGATTTTCGCACCCAAATGAGGGCTAAGGCACTTCCCGAAAAAATAGTCAAGTTGACCCTGATGCATCTCCTTCTTGCTCTTGATTATCTTCATACAGAAGCTAGAATTGTCCATACAGGTGTGCTTGTCCACTTTCCATCTCCAGAAAAGCCTTCTAACTTAGGTTTCCCAGACATTCAAGAAAAGAACATCATGACGGCCATTGAAGACCCTTCGATTGTAGCCGATTTCGAAGAACAAGAGAAATCCAATCCTAGCCTGCGGAAAATCAGCCGGGATCGGGTGATCTATGCTTCTCGAAAGCTCAGGAAAACCAAGAAACATGGCCGTCCGATTCTGTGTGATTTTGGTCAGGCTCGCTATGGGTCAAATACTTACACCGGGGATATTCAGCCCTATATTTACCGGGCTCCCGAGGTGGTATTACGAATGCCTTGGAATGAAAAAGTTGATATCTGGAATGTTGGTGTGCTGGTACGTGTTCGTTCCTATGGACCTGTTTCACAATCAAGCTATATGACGAGACGTGGACGCTCCTTTTGCTAACAATGGGAGCAGACATGGGATCTCTTCCGACAAGGACATCTGTTCTACGGTCGAGATCCGGATAAGGAAAACTCTGACGGTCACCATCTCGCCGAAATGATTGCCATTATGGGGCCACCATCGAAAGAAATTATTCAGAGCAGTGTCTATGCGACCCGATTCTTCAACAGCGAAGGTGTGTATGGATCATGATGTTCCAAGAGACTGTTGCTGATTACGGCATAGGGAATTGGAAGAGAACCATTGAGATCTCATCTATATCGTTTGAGAGGCTGGAAGGGAACTTGCAGGGTGAACCTCAGCGGCTTTTTATACAATTCCTGCGCAAGATGCTCAAATGGAAGCCCGAGGAGAGAGAATCAGCAAGGGAGCTACTGGACGATCCTTGGTTACGGTCATCTTAAAGCATACATCGATGCTTTGCAGATCCATCGCTTGCATCATGATGTGCGAGACAGTCCGTCCCGTTGAAACCATGAGAGTACTCAATGACGTTGTGGAGAGTGGCCAAGCACCCTACTTAGAAACCAGCTGGATGGGTGCATGGGAGTTCCAGATACTTTAGTATATCGCTGATCAGCAAGGGTGTTATCCGTTCATCATGATTCGGTGCCCATCCGCTCTACCGAGACAAGAATGGGAGATTATCCTGTTATGTTGTGATCTGGGTATCAGTCTTTTGCCGTGAAGTCCCCTCGCTGCCCGCGTGTGGTATTCTCTCGCACAAATGGGACGATAGAGACTCAAAGCGACAGTAAACGGATAGGATGCTCAAAGGCCTTGTGCGAGGCCAAGAGAATAATCACCGACGAACAGATTTTCGACTGTGACTCGGTTGCAGAAAAGAGAGACGTCCCGATGAGCAGTAGCTCTGTCCTGATGTTTGAAGAAAGGCGCCGATCCTATTACGGCTTTGGGAAGCTGGGAATGGATTGAGCAAGTTGTGGAAGCAGTTCACTTCTGCTTGACTAGGAAGTGGCTTACTTGGCAGAACCATGTCGACCTGAAAAGGTCTCATACTGAGTATCTAGTTCAATCATCAAATATTATTAGTTATGTTATGCAAGGTTACATAATCCTTTTTTCTACAAAACAAGGAAAAAGGACAATCCAAATCAGAAAAGGTTCCTAATCGACTCTTTATGCATGTGTCAAGACAAAGGGAGGGGTCCGGTGGGCTGATTGGGAAATTAGGCTTGGCAGAATGGCGGTGCATTGTGGCTTGACGAGTTCCCTATTGGACGAAGCGAGTCAAGACCCTCATCACTATTCGTTTAAGTCATTTTGTTTCTCTCCAGTGACTGTGCATTTCGAAATTTAGCTTGGGAAGGTGCCAATCAGTGGGTCAAATAGAGGGGTAAATCTTACAGCCGATTGTGGCTGTGTTGACACGGGCTAAAATACGAGCTGAGCACAGGCTAGATAACTCTAAAATATTACGTGCTGAGGGGATATAAGGCTGACGCGTGCTCCTTTGATAAGTCTCAATTGTCGTTACCTTTCCCCTATCACATTTCTGTCATGTCGCACCCCCAGCATACCTACGGCGGACCCCCGCAAACCCCCTATAACAGCGCTGGGTATGCTCCGCCTGGCTCGCATCAACAGCAGCAACAGGCCCCCTATTATCCGCCGCAACAGCCCGGTGGATATCCGCCCCAAGGTGCTCCCCCGCAGCAATATCCTCCCCCTGGTCAGTACCAACAACAGCCATATGGTGCCCCTCCGCCGCAACAACAATGGCCAGGCCAACCACCGCAACAATATCCTCAAGGAGGCCATCCACCACCGCAGCAGTATCCGCCTCAGGGGGCATATCCTCAGAATCAATACCCTCCACACGGTCAATATCCTCCACAAGGCCAATACCCTCCACAGAGCCAATATCCTCCACATGGCCAGTACCCCCCACCAGGCCAAGGCCAGTATCCTCCGCAGGGAGGTTACCCACCACAAGGTCAACCCGGCTATCCCGCTCCTCAAGCTCCTCAACCGATGCCCACCCCACCATCCCTAGGCTACGACCCCAACCAACGCGCCCCCGGCGATGCAACCCGCGAAGCTGAAGCCCTCCGCAAAGCGATGAAAGGTTTCGGCACGGATGAAAAAGCCCTCATCAATATCCTGACCAAGCCCGACCCCCTGCAAATGGCACTTATCAGACACACCTACGCCGATCGCATCGGGCGCAACCTTGAAAAAGACCTCAAGTCCGAACTCTCAGGAGACCTGGAAAATGTTCTCGTCTCCTTGGCCAGAGGTCCACTTGAGCAGGATGTCGCTACCGTGCGTGATGCGTTGTCGGGGATCGGAACGAACGAAGACCTCCTCACGGATGTGCTGGTCGGCCGGTCGAATGCCGACCTGCGCGCGATCAAGTACGCGTATGTCGGCAAGTACCAGAAGTCGCTGGTTGAGGAAATCAAGAGCGATTTGTCCGGCAAGACGGAGCAGTTCTTTGTTATGTTGCTCAATGCCACGAGGCCGGAGCCGGGGACGTATTTCGATGCGCATTCTGTTGACGCCGATGTCCGTGAGATCCACCAGGCGACGCAGGCGCGCAAGGGGACAGATGAGACTGGTGTCTTTGCCGTACTTTTGGGTGCATCGGATGCGAAGCTCGTTGCCATCGCACAGGCTTTTGAGACAAAGTATCATACTAGTCTGGAAAAGGTGATCAAGGCTGAGTTCTCAGGTCATCTGGAAGATGCGTTACTGTCCATGCTCTCTAAGGCGAAGGATCCTGTTGGTCATGACACGGAGAAACTCCTGAAGTGTTTGCCTGCTGTTGAGAATGGAAAAGCGGACATCAAGCGGTTGATCTACTGGGTTGTTCATCTGCATTGGAACCCACCTCATTTTGCGGCGGTCAAGGCGCGGCTGAAGCAGAAGCTGGGCCATGATGTTGGCAACCAGTTCAGAGGAGCCATTCCCCCAGGAGACGTGCTGAATGCTATGCGCCAGCTGTGGAATTCGGCATGAGATGATTATTAAGATTACGGTCGGGTAGTTGGCTGCTGGTATTCTTAATGTTTATCTTCGCTTTCAACGGACTTTTGTATTCAAGGACATGGGATTCAGCTTATCGATACTATGGGAGGAATTGTATTTTCAGAAGCTGATTTTGCATTAGTGATAATAACTTCACACATGCTACTCTCTGGATGGTTATTAGGACTTGCATCTTATTATTCTTGTAGGAAGAATCTACATTGCTGTGTTCAGTATTCCGCTGTACGACAGCGCTTGGATTGATCTCTTGTCATAGATCTTATCTATATCATGGCAGTAATCATATTGGTTCAGGTCACCTCACCTTTTGTGTGACTACAGGTCATCCAACCTTTATTAAGCAATTTGGTTAACAAATGTGGGTCAGCCAACCTTTATAAAAATGGTGACTACCGGTCAACCGACCTTTACTAAGGAGTTCGGCTAACAAGTGTGGGTCAGCCGACCTTATAAAAATTACAACATTCTGTAATATTTTTTGACCTTTTACCTATCTTTTTAACTAGTTCTAAACTAGTTACTAACTAGTTAGATAGTCAAAAGAATAAAGATATTAAGTATATAAGATCCTAACTAGTTAGTAACTAGTTTAGATAAAAATAACCCTTAGATATAGGTAGTACCATCAATTAGTATGGTATTGTATTAAGCTAAGCTGACCTTATATAAAATCACATGATTTCTAGTCACATGATGCTTATTTGATGTTCTGACCTGTCTTGGCACCAGCCGAACTTATCCGAAAGGTCGGCTGAACTGTGTCCTGATAAAAGTGACAGTGACTACAGGTCAGCCGACCTTTACTAAGGTGTTCGGCTAATGTATGTGGGTCAGCCAACCCACACAACCTTTAAAGGATAAATACACATTCTGTAATATATGATGACCTCTTTACATATATTTTTAATTAGTTAAGAACTACTTAGTATTCCTCTAACTAGTTTATAACTAATTAAGAGGAATAAATAATTACTTAAAGATCTAACTAGTTATTAACTAGTTCTTTAGAAATTAAATACCCCATAGGATCTCAGCTCGATAGTATTGAAAGATAGTAAGGTATTGTATTAGCTGAGCTGACCTTTATAATAGTCACATGATTTTTAGTCGCATGGTTCTTATTATGTTCTGACCTATCTTGGCACTAGCCGAACTTTTTCCGAAAGGTCGGCTCACCTGTAGTCTGAAAATGACACATTCTGTAACATCTTTGACCGTTTACCGACCTTTTACCTGTAGACTAGATAGAAATATAATTAAACTCCTAAAGATAGAACTACTTATTGACTATCTTTAAACACTTAAATACCCCTTGGCACTTAGACAGATTGTATTAGAAAATAGTAAGGTATTATATTTGGCTTGCTGCTTGGCCGACCTTTATAAAATTTCATAGTCACTTAATGTGCCAGAAGTGGTCCGAACTCTTCCAAAGGGTCGGCTCACTTGTATCTCAGCTGACCTTTTGTAGGGTTCAGTCAATCATAGCTGAGATAAAGTGGGTCCAAGACAACATATACACAAATTGGTTGGCATAGCAGCCTATGTCTCAACTCTAATAACATGGACTTACTGCTATGGCTCTTCATGAAACACAAGCACTGCGATGCTACCAACCTGAATTGTCTTAAGTTATTCCTTTTCCTCCTACTTGCATATATACTCTTGCTATTACCTACTACACAGATCATCTTGAGCTTTCTGTTGAGAATGGCTTTGCGGATGAACTGGCTTTGGGGAGCAAGGCAAACATCTTTAGAGTACAGGTTGTATATTATTTGAGCTTAACATTTGCAGTTATCTCTACTTGGAGCCCATCCATGTCATTATTAGTAACACCAAGGTAGGCATTGTGCTAACCAGGCCATGCTGAAAATAATTCGATAGGTGGCGGCCATGCTTGGTCTTGTTATGGGTCATGGTAAGCATCTCTTTGAAAAAGAGATTCAAGGGTCAAGAAAGAGGATGCTTACCCCCGACCATGTAAAAAAAATGCTAGGACGATCATCCAGGAAGCGAGTTTCGGATAATGTTCATCAATAGAGCGAGGAGGCAAAGTCCCGGTGGCCTGCAAAGTCGTTAATTGAGATCTCATATAAACAGGAGATAGGCATACTCCATACTACAAGGAGATAAAGGAGACCTGCACCCATCCAGAAACTTTCCCCAAAGCACATGGATTACTGTCACCAGCATATCTCTGGCTGCAAACCCCGAAGAATCCAGCGATGAACTGGCCAAGCCCTCCCCAGAATTCCACAAAGGGAAAGTATATGGTTGGGGAGCTTTCACTACCCCACCATCTGGCGATATAAGTGGCAGTGATCCAGGGCGAGCCCGCGAAGCCCGCGAGCCCCAATGCTGCAGGTGCAGCGAGGGGTCGCAGAAATATTGTGACATTAGGTCTCGTTCGAGGATGCAATCGGGTTTCTCGCGATTATCAGCTTCGAGGGACATCTTGGTAAAGGTTCTGGGCAGGATTTTGCAGTCGCCACAGTCTAACGAACTATTTCATTGAAATGGTTGCTTCTGGAGTCTCTTGGGGTATTCATATATGTGTCGGAGCGTTTAAGCCTTCCCAGCCAATATCAGTGCCTCCCACAGTTGCGACAAAGACAGAAGCGTCATTATGACTCTATCAGCTCTGTGTTCGTACTAACATGATATTCACACAGAGGTGATGGTAGTCCATCACTTTCTCCACGGATATAAATGTTTTGACTTTCTCCGCAGAAGTAACAATTCCGAAGGCTTGTAAGTCCCCTGGCAAGCTTATATGGATATACCATGGTGCTTCCAAGCCTTCGTACCCACTCGACATCATCTTTTTGTATTCCCATGAAAAGAGAACGATTTAAGTAGAGTTTGGGAGAGGTACTCCTCACCACAATTGACATAATGTCCTGGATAGTGCGGGGAACCCTTCAAGGCAGCAGCAAGATTAACCTAAGGGCACAACGAGCAAAGCAACCCAATTACTGTTACTGAATCATTCAGACAGCAAACAACCTAGTTTTCCTTTGGTTTCTTAAAGTTAAATGCGGTTTCTTGATTAAACGTAGCATGGTCTTACCCACAGCGATATAGAGGAAGGGTCTTGGATAGCCGCGCCCGAACCAAGTGCAGACTGGCATTGTTAATCAACATACGCCCCTGGACATACCAAACAGGATTGTCAAACCTCAAATCCTGATATTGTCGTTCCGCCAAGGCCATATTCCCCCTGAAGACCATATTCTCTCCGAACCAAAACTGCTGTCTGGCGCTGCTTCAAACCCTCAGTCCGCAGGCTTCCGGTCGAGCCGATCACTTCAACTTTGCAGTAAGGCGAAGCATTTGGATTAGTCGGAACGTCATTCTAATGAACATGAGTGCGCGCCAGGGGACCGAGAAATTTGCCTGGAAGGGGACCCTGCTGCAGAACAGGAAACAAGATATACTTATTTCTTTTTGTGTTGGCTGCTTCTATTTTCTCCGTCTCTTTATGGGACGGATGAGAACGATTGCACCCTGGTTAAAACGCGCCCAACTTGGTTCAGACGCAATACCAGCCTGGGATAGTGACAAAAGATAGACTTAATGGTCTAGGCTTCGAAGTGAACAGCTGCATATGAGGGAGATTATGCTATCTGAGCCTTCCATACTGCACATGTAATTTATTTAATTTTGCATGGTCTGACACAAGATATAGCTTGACAATTGACATTACTCTACACAGCTCTCACTGTTTCTTCTTGGGAATATCAATACAGGCATGTTCCATAAGATGCTAAATAGTGACCACTTGTGCTGTAACATCCTCTGCAAATATCAAACCTACATTAAACATGCACTGCCATTTGGGAATAATGCCTGACCCTGTACACTATTAATACTCACCCTGATATGAACCAGCCTTCCGGTATACGAAACTAGGCCATGCAACTTAACTGATCAGCAGGTTACAGACCTAGAGGTGATCTCACCTTGACTAAGGTTTTGGGTTATCGCGAGTGGGTCAGCATACCCCCACAACTATACATATAGAGTACAGAGTATATAATGACGACCATGGCCAGCTCACTCTCTGGCCAAGTACAGCCAAATTCTCCTGTTGACCTTGAACAACGAATTCATGTTCTGTAATGATACGGAGTATACGGGAAAGGCCTAAGCGTAAAATGTCATTAAGACTTCGCGCGCGAAGATCCATCCAGACATGGTCAGTGACACTCCGCCAGTGTCTTCTAGGATGCGCTAGGTTGTTAGTGCTTCCTAGGAAGCGCTAGTCCCCAGGTGCATCCATAGCCCTAGTTGCAGATGTCTAAGACTTTTAGATACAGAGATTCTTTAACTACTACCAACTTAAATATATTGTTGCTGAATTGTTTTAAAGCACACTCTTAAATTTGACGGGTTTGGCCTGATTAAAAATGTGTACTTAGTCTTAATATGTCTAGCAATGAGACCCAAAGCACTTTCCTATAGACAGAAGCAAACCCTGCTATCTTGTACGTAATTGCTATATTGTACATGGTGAACTTAATCTTATGGAAACTCTGATTTGAGTTCCAGATAGTAAGAGTACTGCACACTGATGGATCTGCTTCTGGGAAGGCTGAAGAACAAGGATCAAAACCTGCTTTGGGGTCTTCGAATGAAACGAGGTGTAATTACTATTAAGAGTCCCATTACTGAATGACTGAAAATAGCCTTCTGCATTAGGCGCCAAGGAAATTGCGGCTCTTACAAGTAATGAATAAAATCCTTCGCCTCAGGAAATTAGAAATTCAAGGTGCATTGTGATTAGTTCGGGGGTTATTAGATCCTAACTGCAAGGGTCCTTCAATTTCGGCTACTTAAGGGTTTATTAATGACTGGCCAATGGCCACGCCTAGTCCGTGCAAAGGCTTCAACACTGTTGAGTGGTTTGAATTCGCCTCCCCAACGATAGCAAAGTACGGGGGAAAAGACGCTATCAGTAGTTAAGGAGATAGTGGAACTTAATAGATGACGATCAGTAGATCTCGTGCCATGAATAGTAAATTTTTCTGATTTTTCTCCACCACCTAAGAGGTATGCTGAAGGTGTCGCCGACCAATGGGAGACTAAGTCAAATGTTGTTAGCTCAAGGGGCATGCTTGGATGTCCCAGCAGGAACCTGGAGTATGAATTCCTGACGATGGGAAACAAGCGGTGAAGGCCTGGTACTTTCTGTTAAACCCTTAAGAGCAGCATATCTGTAGTACTATTATTCATGATATTCTTGTCAGAGGCTGAGGCTGGCGCATAGCAGAGGCTTCCCGCCCCCTTTTTTGTTCAGTACTTTTGTTCACACGAGGACCATGCCATCAATTAACATTAGATTAGACTCTGAGTCTCACTATCAGCTTTGGCAGAGCAGGTAAGCTCATACATATATTGAATCCTCTCCATTTAATATTATTTGCAGCTATCGAACGAGAACCCCGAGTCTAAAGCAAAAGAACAAGAACAACGACAAGAGTCCAGGATAATTTTCTGATCAAAGGTATCTGCCTCATCGAAGCATTTAATGATGGCGTAGGAGGTTTCTGGGCGTGACGTAGCAGCCTTTACCCGAGTTAAATCTCCGACGATTTTATTTCCAATGGGTAGATAGAATCAAGGAAGCCACAGGATACGGAACGGAACGATGTTCCTTCAAAGCAATAATGATCCACATATCACTAGAGACCAACCCCCGAACGAGTACAGCGATAAAACTGAAACTAAGTAGTGTAGATCATAGAAACACCCAGAGTAGACAGGTCGAAGGAGTGGAGCAGCCGGCCTTCGGCTATGACGGACAACTTTTTCTTTGAGCTTCATTCAACCTCCGTCAGACTTAACACACTATGCTAAGGTACGTACCTAACCCGATGTAAAGCATATTTTTCGCCCTTTGCCCATTCGTTCATTTGTCCACTTTGCCATTTTGCCATTTCGCCATTTCGCCATTTCACCATTTCACCATTTCGCCATTTCCCACTTTCCCATTTTCCTATTTCTTGAATTTCCTCATTGCTTCATTGCTTCATTTCTTCATTTCTTCATTTCTTCATTTCTTCATTTCTTCATTTCTTCATTTGTCTATTTGCAACAATTCCCATCAAGGCCCACTAAGTCTCATTCATTCATGGCGATCTGCAATGATTTAGCCACCCCCGCGCATCATTCCAAGGGAGTGGTAGCTCCAATTACAAATTGATATCTAGGTAAAGTACGCGGATATCCCGAAGTCATCTGCCACGTTCATTCCCAACGTTGGCGGCGCCGTCGTTTCAGCCTAGCCGGGCCGAAATGAACTCCTAGGGCATCAGCCAATCATAATGGTCAAGCTGGCTGCAGCCTGGAGAAGGGGTCCTGACTCCAGACTCTAAAAAGTCTATCTGAGCTCGAGATAGTGACATGGTAGTTAAGACTCTACGAGTCAGGGCTATTGCAGTAGTCACGAGCAGATTTCACGCAGTCTTATGTGGCGTTCACTAGTTCATCGAATAGATGCGAGCTCAGGAGTCATCAACATCCAGTGAACGTAAAATTAGACAAAATAGAGGAAAGTTGAGAATAAGCCCCGTAGAAACGAGCAAAGACTCGTATTTGGAACTGCGCACTGATTCAGAAAGGAATTTCTGATATGCTTCGCAAGAAACTAAGACTGTCAAGCCGATGGGTGTTCCCACAACACTAGAGCGAAAAAACGGAGGAACGCATTGAGCTGTTCCTGATTTGGTTATTTGGACACGCAGTCCTTGCTTGGAACCAGCCTCGCAAGAGGTCATTGCACAATCCCGGCGTCGTCGAAGCAGAGTCGGTACTCCATGTTCCGCGCAACCGTCATGGATGTATCAGCAGTATCTCTGCGGACTATGCTCGGTTGAGCACTAGACCTAAATGGGCCATGTTTTGTACGATATTCTTGCGTGTTCCTGTCCAGACTAGAGTGTAACTAGCCCGATTGCAACTGCCAAATCCCTTAAGCGAAAAAATGGTGTAGTAAGTATGCATCCCGCACAACGCTTGGGTGTGCAACGATTGTTATTCGCTGTGGAAAAGATGCTGTGATGGAAGAAGAGTATGCTGCGTCCTTGACTGTCTCTACAGCGGATGGACATATAAAATGCACCACCCTCTCGCAGGAAAAAATTTTCTCACCCATCTACTCTCGACGAAAACTATCAGGCTCATCCCCATCTCCTTAACCTCCATCATGACAGATAAATCGATGACCGCCACAGTC
The DNA here is from genome assembly GCF_001445615.1 of Aspergillus lentulus. Classification (NCBI taxonomy): domain Eukaryota; kingdom Fungi; phylum Ascomycota; class Eurotiomycetes; order Eurotiales; family Aspergillaceae; genus Aspergillus; species Aspergillus lentulus. The sequence continues at coordinate 281,875 of NW_028322112.1, forward strand.
GCTGTGGGTGTGGTGACGGGCATCCTCGCTATTCCTCCTTTTCTGATAGGAGGCAAAGCTCTACTGCAGCGCTTTAGAAGATGGAGAGGTCGTATGTCTCACCAAGATCTGCATTACATAAAGACATCCATTTTTGCCTCTAACATACTATTTTTTTTCTTTCAGGTGCAGCCGATGAACCTATTTTGCCAACATCCTCCCATAGTGTGGACAATACCGATGCGCGTTACGAAGCACAGCAGCTCCACTATAACTATGTGTCCGGTGACTCTTGACTTTATGAGCTTCCATTCGAGAATGAGCACAGCTAACAGGCGGGTTTTGCCTTAGAATCAATTGCACTGACTGCCGTTACGAATCTTGATCAATCCGTTACAACTCATTGATTTGGTTCTTCGGTCCGGAAAAAGGCGCTGTGAGGATGAGATGACACTGTGTACAACACTGGAGGGCTCAAGGCACTCTCAAAAGTTATTATAAGGGTTAGGATATAGAGTTCTCAATTGTGTTGATATTGATTTAGCCAGTCACTCGAAGGATGGTGACCTGGATAATAGTCTTCTGTTCAAGCGATGACAACCGTTTACGTTTACAAAACCGGTAACATCCTAGGCATCATCATCACCTCCAGAAGAAGTATTATTATTGCCATTCGCGTTAACATTACGGGCCGACGCCTTTGACAAGCGGTACTTCTGTAGCAGCCTCCTGTATCCAGACAGCATGGCGGCAATGCTACCCCGGCAACCGAACCAACCGCAGTACCGGTGCAGAGGCCAGCTACGCCTTTGCAACAATTGGTGGCTATTGAGACAGTAGTAACTCCTCCCGTAGTGCTTGTCAGAACTGGATGAACTCATTGCCATTACGTGGAAGCAAGGCACCTGGTAGGTGAATAGGCTATTTGGCACATGAAGTATTATCAGCACAAGCACAGTATGTCTCGCTTTGTTTTTGATGCCTGCGTCTTTATTGGATGTGTACTCATTCTGGAAGTTCGACCCTGCTTCCCTGCTTTTACATCACCGGACATATTATCTACCGGCGGCGAACGGCACAGTTCTGATATCGGTATGAACATCACGTAAACCCTGATGCCTTGATTGCAATTCCGGAGCGTGATAATTGACCTCTCGTCAAGACAAATGTTGTCAGGATCACTATTCATTTGCGTGCCAAAGCCAGTACCGTAATAGAGTGTGGCTTGTGATGAAGCACTTTAGGAAGGCAAGCCAGGGTTCGGATCAGATAAGATAAACGATGAGATAAAATAATTAGCGGGGCAGGCCGATCTTTGTCGATCCATCATCGTCCTCCGTGCCCACGATGGCAAGGGACTAGTCCAACCCAAGTATCCACAATTAATTTATCATTTTCCTTTAAATGGGTGAGTATCTCAACTGATTGGCGATGTGAGACATGACTGGTGGGTCTGTATTAGGACGATTTGGAAGGTTCGCCGAAAACCAGACTACCTCCAGCATCATCATGGCCTGTGCCAAGCTGGAGAGAAGTAGTGCACCTACGGAGGCTCTTATTATATACAAGGTACATCGTTGTGTCTACCGGCCGACCCGTAATCAATCCTCGCCGTCACTCGCATATTTAGTAACTTACTGGCGACACTTCAATTTAATGATGCATCCTGTCGTCATGGGGATGATTCTCGCCATTGCGACCGGTGCCGGGACAATCCCCTATCCCGAATCGGTCCCTTTGCACTCGCTCTAGAACCCAGACACTCTGGATTATGACTGCTACGCCGATTGTGCTTCGTGACTATACGCGCGGGTACCTGTTTCAGCGCCCATCAACCGGTATCCCTGGGTGGTGTTATTGTCGCTAGCCGCAGCGAGGGCCACTGCGCTTCTGACACACCCAAATCTTATCTGAACAATTGTCTGGGTTTGCGCTCTAAAATACGAGATTTGGCAATACCACGGTGATTCGATGTCCAAGGCTGGCACCGCCTGCGGTCTTGAGGTCAATTTCCTGTCGAAGTGGCCTCCGCCGTCGCTGGAACACTTCCGCTACTAGGTGGTACAACTGGAGTATTCTTTACTAAAGTGGAGGCTACTGCGAGTTTAACCGCACGGTCTCCGAGTCACCTTGCCCCATCGCCGTATTCTACGGGAAAATCGATTCTGGTATCATGTTCTTCGCTGAGGAGAATCACTCAAGCGAGCTAACCTGCAGTCCAGACTTCACCTCAGGCATTACCCTGCGGAAACGGTGCGGTGTCGTGTTCTGTTAGCTGGCCAGTGCTGAATATCATCGCTGAGGTTCTCGTAGCGGGCTCTGTTCTGGTAATCCAATCCAAGGAATAGAACAAAGAGAAAGGGATGATCGGTGCCTCTTGTCTATGTGCAAGTTGAAGTAATATTACTAATTGGATGGTTAACTCCTTTCACTTCTATCTTGGGATGTGCTTTAAGACGCAGTGAATCAAAGTGTCCCCGAATTCCTCAGTATATCTATGTATATATATATCCGGTGGATAGCTATGTAGTGCATTTCAGCAAACATTGCTACTGCGTAGTGGTGATAATTAGGACCTTGTCTAACATAAACAACCACTACCGTGATTACCTTCTCAATGAGGCACCAGTTTTCCACAGGACAAAAACAGCTGGAAGGTACTGATCAACTTTTGAGGGTGATCTGACGACCTTGAGTGGATTTAAGGTTCCTTTTGTAGCATACACCAACAAAAATATCAACAACAGGTGCTGTGGTCTAGTGGTAGGACGTCACGTTGTGGCCGTGCCAGCCCCGGTTCGATTCCGGGCAGCACCACAAATTCAAAATTTTTTTTTGGCGTTTGTTCACCACAAACATAATCAAATCGCGGAATCAAAGGAGTGTTTGAAGCTTTAAAATATCTCAAAAAAGAATTTACATTTTTTTGCCTCATCGAACCCAAAGTAGAGGCATATCCCATACTTCACCTCACTAAACAATGAATGATCAAGCCTAATAAATAGTCCGGCTGGCAGCAAGTTCACCTTTCCGGAGGTCTTATCTATTTGCAACCAGATCCCCAAAACCAATTCTCGAAAGTGAAGGTCATTTTTCAAACTCACCACTGCCCTTGGGCCTCCACAGAACGCGATCTTGGTAATTGATAAGCCGGATGCTTGACCTCTTTAATCCGCGTCAGGGGCTACCAATAGGCATTTGAGTTTCTAACGTCTACTTCGAGCCATGCATATTAGATCCATGTGCTCATCATTGGCTTTACTTGCGTCACCGCTAGCCAATCTCCTGTGAAGGCTCAACCGGCAAGTAGTTACCAGCTGGGCACACGATCTCTGAGACGCTATAGTTGAAGTAAAAATATCCCTTAATCACGCTTCCAGATGCAAAAGATCTGACCTCTATATAGCTGGTCATACGAGGAAGTATCATAGCGCCAGCAATTACGCTTACCGTAAGGCCTCACAGTCGGCCTTACTGTGGGCATCATAAAGGTAAATCCCTTACCTTATCACCCACTAATTTTAGCCAAAGGCGACCAATCAAAGACAAAACCCCTGTGTTTCATGTCGCATCCCAGTAGCCCACCTTACAAGTACCAAGAGGAAACTGTCAGGATTGCTAAACGCTAGGCCAGAAAGACATGGACGTCAATTGACCTTCCACGAGTGTTCCCATTCCAACAGGGGCTTGTGAGGCCCATCTTGAACGAATCATAAGCAGTATCTTGTTCCCCGTGCCTTGTTTTTGACCGCTTGTTTCGTGCCTTTGAATGTCAGCCAGTTCATCCTTAAAGATAACCTCCCAAATATTGAGAGGAGCTTCAACGATCGCTGCTGCCCATCTAGACAGCAATCTCTGACGCAGCCACAATGGCCAGAGTCAACACATGTGTTACTTGCTGTATCTACAGTCTCTGCCACTATATTTCTGTTGATTCTCCCTGCCAGACTCTGGGAACTTCGTAAGTCTAGCATCCGCCGCAGCCGAAGCTGGCGAGGGCTCTCCAAGGCCGTCAGTATTCCTCCCCCCAAGACTCGGGGTTCTACATCTCATACTAATAACGGCACCAGAGTCTAGGTGTATTGCTCTCGGTTATATTACCTCATATCACATAAAGCTCTCAAGCTTGGATGTGCAGCACAAGGCCTTGTTTTCGGCCTCACTGTTTGCTTCTATACTTGCTGCCTTGGGATGATGTCCTCGCTGCTGCATTGATCAAAGCCTGACTATGGTCACACTTCTTCGAGGGCCCCACGTACCCTGGGAGAGAGCCAGCTACCATGGCTAATATATCAGACACTGGTGCACATCCGACTCTTGGCCAGAAGGTCTCACTGTTTCAAGAGCTCTCTGTAGGACAGAGCCAACTGCTCGCACTCTGTCGAGCACTCGTCAAAGCCAACGCATTACAACGTTCCGGAGTGAAGGCTGTAGTCCTCTTGGACGAAGTTACATCCTCCTTCGACGAAGTCACGGAGTCCACAGTTCATCGTATCATTGACGATGAGCTCACTGAAAAGGCCCACACTGCCATCATTGTGCTCATAGACTCGGCACTTTGGAGAAGAACATGAAAGCTGGAAGGGATGCTGTGTCACTGATGGCAGATGGCCGATTAGAGGAAGCCATTGATTTTTAGGGCCGGCGACCTTCCAGCGCTTCAGGCAGATGGGATAGTGCTTCACTGGTGCTCTCTAATAACCTCTGTCAGATCAATTGGATGCTTATGGCTTGTAATTCAACTTCTATTCACGGTAGGTTGGAGCTTATTCGTCAAGCCTGCAATTAGGTACATCTAGTGGACTAGCGGGGGGCAACGTTTTGGAGTAGTCCTGCATGACAGCGTACATCTGCTGATGGCGAAGTATCAAAATCAGCGGGATTGTAACATCTCTTTGATAAGGTTCTCGACTCGCCCACGGATTTCGTCACGGATAGGGCGTATAGAATCAAGGGTTTGCCCTGCGGGACCATCGAGTTCCCAATCAAGGTAGCGCTTGCCTGGGAAGAAGGGGCAAGCATCGCCGCAGCTCACGGTGATAACAACATCGCGGGCCTGGACAGCATCTGTGGTTAGGATTTTTGGAGTTGGCAGGGGCTGAGCCAGCAGAGCGAACTTCAATAGCATTACCTGCAAGGTGGGTAAGGTATCCGGCCGCCATTTGGGAATGGCCAGCGTTATGGATGCAAACGAACAAGACACTAGGCTTGTCGGACTTGATGTCTCGCGATTGCTTGGTGGCCGTTACTGTTGTCGTTCCCGATGGACAACTCGCCAGGAGGTTGAAATGCTCTTTGGCCGTCTAGGGCACTAATAGGTAGTATATCCAGAAGCGAGGTCACGGACTGGAGCGTATTTGAATAATGAATATTATCGTGGTACCTACCCTAAGGAAGGAAGATGGAAGAGAGTAGAAGAAGCGCAGGCGCGCTCTCAAGGTTACCTTAGGAATAAGACGGCTGAGACCTGAGGTGATAAGTATGCTAAAAGGATCTGCGTCTCGCATAACAATGCTTGGCTGTTGTGGTTACACTTCAAGTCGATGCTTCTGGGTTGTTCTGAAGCGATAAATAGGTAATTATATGCTTGTTCTGTGTCAATAGAACTGACTACATAATACGGTATTGTGGATCGTTCGATATCAAATGCGTCATGCTTCATTGCAGACACCAGCTCTCTACGTCCCGTCCGACACGACGCTGCTGTCTTTGACAGCATAAATCTGAAATGAGGCTGTACAGATAATCAACATCTCCATATAAGTAGTCCTAGAATTGAGGGCAAACCTACCAACCCATTCGTTAAAGTCCATGTCAGTAAATTCAGCTGGCCACTCTTTGCCAGACTCCGTTGGGCCACAGCAACTACTCTGACCTAGATAGGAGGACTGTTTATAGAGATTGAGGTCTGCTTTAGTATCGACCATCAGAATATCTGAAGTCACATGAGCAACGGAACAGCAATATCTGCATGGAACCCAAGTACGTACTTTTGAATCCTGCGCGTTTGAGATAGTCCTCATACTCCGCAACTTGGCTGGCCCCTGCAATGCACCCTACATGGAGAGCTATATCGTTGACGATGTTCGCTGGGAGCTCCTTCCTGGCCAGGATGTCACTGATAGCAACCCTTCCGCCTGGCTTCAGCAAGCGAGCAATTTCTTGGAATACAGTCGGTTTATCTTTCAATGGGATAAGGTTGATGACACAGTTGCTGATGATACAGTCGACACTGGCATCCGGAAGCGGGATCGAGGTGATGGATGCCTCAATAAACCGAGTATTGGACAGACCAGCCGCTTCGGCGTTTTTCATCGCCAGTTTAATCATGTCCTGGTTGAAGTATTAGTCCATAGCTCCTCACGGAACAGAATCGCTAGCTAACCTTCGTCATGTCAATCCCGATGGCAGTTCCTTCTGGTCCCACCTTGCGAGCGGCTAGAAGAACATCGATGCCGCCTCCACTTCCGAGGTCGACAATTGTCTCTCCCTAGTTCAATTGTCAAAGAGTTAGAATGTGTGAGTCCACGATCACATTTCATGGATCAGGTACCTCTTTGATATTGGCATGCGCCACTGGATTGCCACAACTCAATCCTAGGTTTGCTTTGTCTGGAAGAGCACGGAGGTCTTTTGCGCTGTACCCAAATGCTAATGCAATATCGTCTTCCTTGTCATGGACTGTGACGTCTGTACGTCTGGCGATGTCACCGTAGCGGAACCGCACGTGTTGATAAGTGTCCTCAGCCATTGCAACAGACTTGCGTGCTCACGACTGTTCTCTGGCAGCTTCAATGTTCTTGAACGGTGGATAGATGAAGCAAAAGGAAAGAGAAAAGGCGACCTTTGACGTAGATTGATCCGAAACTATGAGAGAGAACTGATAAGAGGAAGTTGGACCGTATTTGTATTTTATATCCTTAGGCCAAAGCGTACAGCGGCCAAAGGTAGGAGTCCTGTACATTGGAAGCTCAAGCAACGCGGGTTTACGGTCAAGTATGTGAGAGGCACGGAGAAGCTACCAGGTGATTGGGCAGCCGTATAACTGGTATGTCATCGCTAATCCTACCCCTCCTAAAGCGTCAACTAGCAAAGATGATTGATATGTCACCGATTTCGTATCTATGCTTGGCGATTTCCGCAATATTCTTCAGCTGGTTTGTATGATTGGCCACCTTCTGTCGATGATACTTGAAGAAAATATGGACGACAGACAAGGCTCCTGACTTTGGTAATTATGGGGAGTCACACAACAGCGGTTATCGTGTACTGGCAATTATAAACAAATGGGTAAATAAACAAATGGGTAAATAAACAAATGGCACTATTGTATAATCTCGGCTAGGACAGACAGTAAAACCCAGTTAGTGACCCTGCAACCTTCCAGAGGAGACATGGCATTCCTATACCCCTGCCGGAGCTTAGCATCCAGCTCCACCAAGCTTAGATCCTTCTTATTACAGTGACGGACAATCTGAATGGCAACAGCGCAGAGCGTTGTGTCTTGTAGAATAGGATCAACTAATCCTATGGTGATATCAAGACCGGCTGTACTTTGGTTAGTCGGAGGCAGGAGCTCAAATAAACGAGTTTGCGATTCTCTCTCCGGTACGGTCGGTGCGTGTAGAGGGTGTACCGGAAAGTCCAGATGAGTGGTAAGATCTGCATATTGCGAGGGCGTAAAATCTACACTCGAAGGCGCCACAAGTCCGGTATCCGCAACTTCACGTATCGTTGAGGGGCATCCAAAGCTAGGAGTAACCTGACATATGTTTGGTCAGTCATGGCTTCTGCGAGCTGGCACCGCACACACTTGCACGCAGTGGATAGTCAGATAGTCATACGTTCGGCAACTGCAGGGCCATCGAGTCAGCGTGCAGTTCAAGGGTTGTCGGCACAGTATTTGCCGCGAAGCTGAGACTCGTTTGCATATCGTCTACGATCGCTTCTTGATGCTTCTGTGCGGTATCATGGTCCAGGACATTGTGACCAAGGCCACTGGAGGCCAACAAGGTCCGCAGTGCTTCATTTTCTCTGCGAAGCTCTTCTTCCACAGCCTGTCGCCTCCTATCAGCCTCAGCCGCAGCCTCCGCATAGGCTGTAATTTTGCTTTCTAGTTCGGCCACGTAGTCACGCCTTCTTTGCCGACATTTGCGCTGGTTTTCGCGGACCCGCTTGAGGTCCTCATCCTGGGTGATGGTCAGATGTTGTAACAGTAGTGAACGGGCTTAGAGTGTTCTTGCCTTGGTCTTTCGTTTTACACGGGGCATGGTAGACAATGTAGATTTGATTATGGAAGGGGACTATCTGAGTTTCCGATTGAACTAGATGGCTAACAAGCTCCGCTTGATGCTTGCAACGGTGGTTGTGCGGAATATTTGATGTGTCTGGTCTTATCTGATGACAATGATCTCCGGTACCAGACCGAAACGCGGGGATCCATGTTTAAGAAGAGCCACTTTAGACCACTCCTCATTATTTACTAATACTATCCAATAGAAGCAATGTGGTGACATACCAGTTATTGTTTACTAGCCCTTCTTGTACACTATTTCCTATGTCGCACCCTGGACTGCTAGATTCTGAAGCAATCGAGATTAACGAATGAAGTCTTCCTAGAAATTTAGTAAACGACCAAAGCCTTGTCCCGAAAAAGAGGATAATTTAGTTATAAGAGAAACTTACAAATGCAAAGCTAGTCCGTCAGGTTTTAGTTTATATATTAACATGCTATATATAGTTAAGCATCCATCCAAAGGAAGCTAAATTGGACAGCGAGATATGAAACCGAATCAAGTAAGCGCTCCAAACTTTTGTAACTCAGCCTCAGTCCAGTCCCAGAGACGTCGCCCTTGCTCTTCGTTTTTGGCGTATTTATTGTGAGCCTTGAGTATTCCCACGGGAACATAATACGCCCCATTGACGAGATCCTGCTTCTTTGCACCCGCGGCGGCCCATAACTGGCTATAAGCTCCTGCATGGACTGGTGTTCCAAAAATGCTCAGCATTTTCGAACTCAAGGCAGCGAAGGTAGAGCCCTCGCTCGCAGGGCCGTAAAGATCCGTGAATATGATACCCGGGTGGACAGATACAGCGGTGATTGAAGGAAAACGCCTTGCAAGCTCAGCAGCAAATAGAATGTTGGCTGCCTTGGAGGCTCCATATCGAAGGTTTGTGTGGACCCTTTTCAACTTGTCCTGATCCAGGATGGTTTCGAATGGTGGTGCGAGATTATGTCCGATTGAAGATAATGAGACAACTCGCACATCTGAATTCGGCTCCTGGGCCGTCTTCAGCAGGGTCGGGAGCAGGAGCTTGGTCAGAAGAAAGTGGCCTGTATGGTTTGTACCAAGCTGAATCTCATGGCCCATTTCTGTTTCTCCTGGTGGAAGAGCCATCACACCTGCGTTGAGCATTAGGATATCGAGCCGTGATGACTGTGCGTTGAATTGCTGGGCTGCATCTTTGATAGATTGAACAGATGTCAGATCAAGAGGAAGCCACGTAATGTTCACGTTATTCGAGAGCTGTCCTTTGAGAGAGCTAATGGCACTTTCTGCCTTTGTTTTCGAGCGTGCTCCAAGGAATATCTTCTCCGGATTATGCTTCGCTAACTGGAGGATGGATTCCTTCCCCAGTCCAGCATTTCCTAGAAACGTTAGGACCTTCCTCGATCACTCTGTTGGAAACCAGGGCGCCCGACGTACCTCCAGTCACCAAAACAACCTTTCCTGACAAGTCTTGTATATCTCGCTCAGGATCAAAACTCACTCCTCCCAAGTAATTGCAAGGATTTAGAAAGTCCGCAACAAACGCCGCCATTTTCACAGGGGGCCGTCTTATTCCGGTTGCCTCCTTTTTTTTTCTCTGCAATTAAATGAATCCAAAAGCCTTATATATCTTTTATGCCTACTGTGGAGCAAATGAGAGAGAACGATGATAGCGGTGACTACCAGGATTCAGGAAAGGGGAGAAAGGGGTGAGCTACACGGAGCGTCACGTGACATGGATCTACAGCTGAATACCTACTCCGTGCACCCCTGCGTTTGGTGGCAAAGTCTAAAACCTTCCTGGACACTCGCGAGCTTGTCTTGATCCAGCTAGTCAAGATCTCCAAATCATAATTTGTATGAGAAGGATCCGCCGCGTAGGTCCTTGGTTTATTCGCCACATGGCAAACACGGATAGACTGTTGCCCCGAACCTAGGGCTTGCCAGTGGATCCTCGATATATACCGAGGCTGCCCATATGGCTATCAAGAGAAGTTGAGCGGCTCTAACCCTACCACAACAAGCGTCGATAGCGGCAGTTTACAATTCGTAGGCGCCCGATAACCGAGAGAACGGACTCCCGGAGGGCTAGGATTCCGATCCATCCACCGGGATCTTAGACTCCCGGGCAGCAGCTTCTGGATCATCTAGGTCCGTACCTACACTATGGGGTGGTACTGTGGTAGCAATGCCAACATACTAGTTCTAGGCGACATCGCCGACAGCTTGTCTTCAAATTTGTTGAGGGTAAATCGCGCGAAAATATGCAGGTTGAGTATAATACAACAGCAGATCAATCCGGATCAGTCATTTTAGTGCCTGATAGTTCCTCACCAGTGTTAGGTCTATTAGTGACATTTCTTAATTTCTTAATGGTGCTGATACATTACTACTATTTAACATATTATGATATTAGAGTAGTATACAAGTTGATAAAAGCCTCAAAAATATCAAATGATGACCGGAAGCAAAGCTAAACCTCCACAACACAGTTTCAAAGGAAGTACCCTAATCTCCTCCGGGTTTGTTGACACGCACAGCCATCTGAAGTACTAATGGTCAATTCTCAGACTGAGCAACTTTAATCACAGCCTTTCCAAGGCCTCCCTGGTTGCTGTATACAACCTCACAGGCGGCTCGCACGGCCTGAATATCGGACATATCCACTGTAGTCCCCACGACTGTCTTCAATTTACCATCCTCAACATATTCCCGCATCGCGTCCAAGTCCTTGCCGTTCTCATGCAGGAACATGTAGGTATAGCTAACGCCGTAGCATCGAGCGCGTATCTTGCGGATGGAATCCAGCAAATTCAGTACGAATTTGACATATATTGGGACAGAGTTGCGGCCCTCAAGAAAATCCTGCAGCTGGTTCCCCGAAGGGGATGTCGCAATAGACACAACCCAGCTGGTCTTTGGTCGCATCAAACAAAGGTATTCCATGGCGACGCCGGCTGTGTCGAACAGAAAATCGACAGTGCCATGCTGAATCACAGTCTTTGGGTCTTCCTTCTTGTAGTCGATTACTACCGTCGAGTCAGCCGTTATTGCATGGTGAGTTATGGATGGACTTCTTACTCTGATCGACTGTTCCCTCTCCTAAGAGTTCGTCCACCTTGGCAACTTTCGATGTCGAAACGGTCGTGATCACCTTCCCGGCATTAAAAACGTGTTTCGCAAGTTGGCAGGCGTATAGACCGGTCCCGCTCACTGCCGTCCTGTTAGCAAACAACGCAATTATGATGAGAAGGTATACCATACGTCCGGCGGGTACGAATACAGTTTTCCCGGTCAGATCGCCATCATATTTCCTCAGCGCCTGAAGAGCTGTCATTCCTGCTAATGGAATCGAGGCTGCGCTCTCAAACGACAAAGACGGTGGCTTTAGCGCGATGTAGTCCTCTGCACATTTGGCGTATTCACTCCACGAGCCTAATTTGGTTTTGTCAGCTCAAGTACGGAGACTGGCTCTTTTCTATTCTTACGAACCTCGAGTCGTCTCCGGCAATCTAACGTAGACTGCATCTCCAACTTTGAATCGAGTCACGCCTGCGCCAATCTCGACGACTGTACCGGCGCAATCATAGCCGATCTTGTATGGGAACCTGATCCATTCTGAGTGAGTCATCTTTTGGCCATCTAGATGGGATGCACATACGCGTCTTTCTGCAGGAACTTCAAAATACCATCGGCCTTTTTCACGTCGATTGGGTTTATACTGGCAGCGTGAACTTTGATAAGAACATCTTTTGGGTCCTGAATTTCCGGCTTGGGGACTTCGGAGAGCTGGTACCCAGACGGTTTAGAGTAGGCAGGGACGTTAATAGACAGCATCTTGGTATGGGTGACTTTGAAATAGGGAATTCTGGATCTGAGAACCCGGAGTTGAGGAGATATATAATATTCCCGCTAAAATTAGACCGAATGAAGGAAAGCACCAGTGATAGCGCAGCACTGTCGCTCAATCCGGCTAGCTTTCTTGCTCCAGAATGGCGTAGAAATCTGATGATTCTAACTCTGAAGTTCTGAACCACCGTCAGAGCTGCAGGGATCCACCACTACGGATCTTGGGAAGCTTGAAGTCGGTGACGGCTTGATTAAATTCTCCGCGAATCCCCACCTGAAAATACCCAAGTTCCAAAGCGGCCACCAAGGTACCTCGGTACAGACCAAAGCTTCATTGCACCTTGTCAAAGCATCCACACCCACGGTTCCACAGTTCGGCCAACTGGTCACCTACCACTGCTTTTGGACAACCACCACTACTGAAAACCCTCATGCTCTGGAGTGTTGCACACTGAATAGTGTTTCGCGTTGCTCAGTAATCGTGGAAAACCTTTCGTCAATAGCCGGTCTACTAATGTCTTGTCAGCTGTTAGTGTTAACTGTGGTGTGCACGACGATGGCCTGATTACTAAGGTTCAGTTTTAAATAAAATTGTATTAAAAGCTAGTTAAGGTTGGTCCCAGAGGCGTTATTAGATCCGCTATTATAAGATAGAGCCCCAGAGTGGTCTAGGGCCCTAGACCGTAGGAATTTACTACGGGCGGGAACAACGCGGTCATGTGAGTTTCAGACAGCTGAAGTAAACAGCATGGTCCTTGATTGCCTCAAATAGATATCTGGAAACCCTTTAATACACATTTTCCAAATCTCTAAGGGCATGATGATCCAAACTAGACAATGCCTTAACAACCACTCTTTCCTGTTCTTTCGCCTACCTTCGGAACGACATCCGTTTTCGCCTTTTGTTTTCAACGTTCTCAACCTCCACGAGAATATCTCTCGAACCGATCCAGGAATCCAGAACCTGGAGTTGTGCACGTTGTCAGGCTGACAGACAAGGAGAGCGACCGACCAGAACCTACGTGGCCCCGTCACCTTTTTATCAGGCATCCCGTGTCAACGTTCCTCCGGTATCTGGTGGTATCAACATTCGGATAGGCAATATTATCTGGTATGATCGTCAGAGCGTGATGCTCGGCTGCTACCTGTCATTAGCCTTTTTCGTAACAGCTTTGGGAACGGGTTTAGTCACATTCATGTTGTACGGCTGCCAACCCAGGCGACTGCTACCAGGCGGCAGCATTTCAATCGACTGGTAGTGGTGACGGGGCATGTGTACTCGGCCAAATGGACAGTGTTCTATGGTGAGAGTGCTCTTGTGAATTCTCTATTGTACCGACCACTCGAGCATGATGGGCCGCAACCGTCGCATTTCGTAGCGCGCTGCCTCTTCAAGGTCCTGCGCATTCTCATTTTAGGACAATGGGCTCTAGTCATTGGAGCTGCGGCATTAACGGGCTGGGACGCGTACTTCACTACACTCTGGATTACATTCTGTATTTTCTCCCAAGCCTATCTTATTTCGCCGCGCATTAGTATGAAGAGCAGGATGCGTTACAGTGCAGGTATTCAGATCAAGCGCTTTACCACGAAGCTCAGTTCGCGCAGGACTTTGCTAAATACAGTCATCGCACTCAACCCCGACACTTTCTCCTGGTTTTCGAAAGAGAACCGCGAGGACCGGACGAAGTTCGATCAAAAAGGGATGAAATGGCTTGACCCAATACTAGCACCCGGTCCCGGCCGGCCCGAGTGGGAAGAACCGACTCGCGAAGCAATGAATGAGGCGACTGAACGATACCCTAATGACGAGACACTGGTGATACAGATGCGCCAGGAGAAAGATGAGAACAGGCTGAGCTTAGGATAGAATTCCAATTCCCTCCATCCAACTGGGGTAAGAAACTATTGGCAGCCCTTCATTCTGGAGGGCATTTACATGGCTGCGGAGCTGAGAGTAGAAGCAAAGGCCTCAGGCCGAAAGTTGCCGGTGGAGATCTAGGCGAATGAATATGAGTGGCTTTCTGGATTCTTGAAGTTTTCCTGAATTCATGCATATCCATCATTTTGCGGTGCCCCGTGACGGGGCTAGAGAGACGGTTGGTGACCATAACGAGCAATTTGACGTATACCAAGTAAACCTAGTTCTTGCCTTCGCTGCCAGGAGGTCACGATCAATAAGGACCTCGAGACTCAACCAAATGAGGCTTTTGAGAAGGAGAAGAAACATTTCGAGCATTTTTAACCAATTCACGTGGCAATTGACGAAACACAAATACTTTTGGAGGCGTCTACCCGGAACCGTCGACAGGAAGCCTGGGGTAGGAACCGTCTGGCACCGAAGTACAATGTTTTCTTGGACCTAGCCATGGCGGTCAATTTCAACGCCTTTATTTACGGTAAATATGGATTACTAGCGAAGATGGAGCAAAAGAAAGATGATACCTTCCATTTCAAGTTACTTCCTCATCGAAATGGCTTCCATACGTTAGGATTGACTAGCTGACTTCGTTGGCATGAATAACGAGCAAAACTATGAAACAGACATCGGAATTAGTGACTCTAGGTAGGTACTATTGCGATGATTATTGTGTTCGGGTCGAGCCCAGAGAAACCGTGGGTCTTAACTCTCCGCCAAAGATCCTCCGCGGGGGAATCTCAACCCTATCCACTGATCTACGGAACATCATCAGGAGGAGCCGAGGAAATACTTCGCCTTGTATTAGTAGATCCATAATTCGTCTGAATCTTACTATCTCGCGTTCTGGGCACTTCCACAAGACATTATCTCCCTCGTGAAATCTCCTGTATTCTTCCCTGCTCACTCAAACTTTGCCCAAAATATTTCAGAGGAATCAGCCTCAACGATAGATAAGACCGAAGAAACAAAGGACAACTGAAAATGGCCGAGTTCAAATGTCTGATCCATTTTGAAGATGAGAAGGGAGACAGGTTCTTTGCCGATATCGACTCTACGGAGCCTGTCATTGGGGCACAAGTCAATGCGCATCGTTCCTTCGAAGAACTGAAGGAGAAGAAAAATGGCACACTTGCCACCATTGCCAAGGTGTTACAAACCTGTAAGAATAATATCTATAGATGAAATGCTGCTCACGTCGACTACAGCTCCTCCCTCCTGTCCCTGCACACGATCTGCCGATCTACTGCGTCGGGCTTAATTATAAGAGCCATGCAAAGGAAGCAAATGTAAGTTCGTCACTGTACGGGGTCTCTAGACAGAGGCTGATCAGAAAATTAGCTGAATGTCCCCGCGAATCCACCATTGTGGACAAAACCCGCCGCCTCTCTGGCCGGTCCCGACGAGACAATCGCGATGAACCGCTTCTGTGCGTCCCATCTACCAGACTGGGAGGTGAGTGCTGTCCTCATTTGCTTGCAAAACATTCTGAACAAAAGTCTGACCATACCCATAAATAACAGGGCGAGCTCTGCTTCGTAACCTCGCGCGAGTGTCGAGACCTCACCGTTGAAGAGGCCTCCTCATATATTCTGGGTTATACCATCGGGAATGACCTATCCTGCCGCTTCTTCCAACTCCCCGAGCAGTCAGGCGGGCAATTCTTCTATGCCAAGGCCTTTGATAGATTTGCTCCGGTTGGACCGGTACTGGTGCACCCATCCGTCTGGGAAAAAAAAGAGAAGACGGCCCGGTTGGTGACGCGCGTCAACGGGCAAGTCAAGCAGGATTCTCACCTCGCCACGGACATGATCTACGAACCGGCGAGGATTCTCAGTTGGATGTCACAGGGTAAGTGTTCCTTTTACACCCCACCATTGAACAATATCATGAACAGAATGGCGTAATAATTGTTGTTTCTGTTCTTCTGATTAGGCACCACAATTCCCGCGTATACAATTGTTATGACAGGGACTGCCGCGGGTGTGGGTGCATTCCAAACCCCTCGACAATTTCTCAAGGATAAGGACGAGGTCGAGGTTGAGATTACCGGTCTCGGAGTGCTAAACAGCCGGATTGAATTCGAAGAGGGCCAGGACAATATGCTGTGAGATGACCTTTCGCATGTTCGAAGACTGTTAACATCACCCGAGTTTTCTTGCTCCGGGATGAAAGAGGCTTGTACTAATATGTCTCCTCTTATGAGATATTCAGGGCCCTTGTATGGAAATTGATAAAGTCCAAATTGTGGTATAGGTTCAGTCTGTGGCTAGTATAATTGGGGGGTGCCGCGGAGTGCTAGGTCGGCTGTATCTTGTCTGTTCCAGAATTTATATACTTCTTTTATCGTCATGTAATAGAGCCAATTCCCATTCTAGAAGTCCGCTGCTGTAAACAGTTCGTCATGATATGAGTAGGAATCTAGGTAAGGCACTATAGACTTGTCAATTTGTAGCACTTTGCTGGTATCTGGCCCAGTGCCCTGTGTGTGTCAAGAGTAAACAAGATGTGGAACAGCCTCAGGGAATTGCAAAACCGGACATATGACTTGTATATTATACTTACAGACTTTGCAGATAATGTACAGCAGGGTGGGATGAGACAAGAGCGCAAACAGTGACAGTAACGGGAAATTTTGTAAATGCAATCAATCGGTTTCTAAGAAAGGTTCCTTTCCAGCGCGTCCAAGCTACCCTTGAGGCCACCTAGGTCTCTGCTCATGGCAATAACAATATTATCCGGCCTCAAAATCACATATCGAGCGCGAGGGTCACCCAGGCGACGCATGAACTGCCCAGAGCTATATCCTGGACGGACGGGGTACCCAATAAGAAGGTCCGCCGGGGCTACACGACAAACCGGCCACCGGCTCGCACTAGGGAGGTGGTCTGACGAGTCGGAAGGGTCGAACTGCACAATTGACTGCTCCGATAACACTGCAGGGTCCATTTTAGACTGCCGCAGCACCTTATGGAGAGCGATGAGTTCCTGGTCCATTTCAGAGCACTGGATGGGGGCGACGACAAGAAGAGTCAAGATGGTAGGAACGTGCCGCAGAGCCTGGTCAGACAGCTCAACTCTCAGGGTCGAGCTATCAGGAAGACGTGTTTGCACGTAGACCTGGCCCAGCTTGATCCCTCCGCCGTCCTCGGTAGAGAAGCCACCCCCGACACAGCCGCGGTACCCTTGGCTATCTGCTCTGAACGGCCCGAGACGTATACCCAGAGCCCCGAGGAAAGCATCGGCAACGTTCAGACAGGCGAGCTGCACCGGTAACGACCATGAACCTTCTTTGTTGCACAACTCGCCGTTCTGCCGGGTTAGCCGGGCTGAATTGTCCGTGCCCATTCGACGTTCATCCGCCCAGGCCTGAAGAAGAGATTCCCGCAGAGTCCGTGAGTGCGCAAGAGAGCCCACCTTGGTGAGAATGGCAAGTCGCCAGGCTAGCCCAAGCGCATCCTGAACACCACATGCCACTCCTTGCCCACCGAATGGCGGGAATACGTGTGCCGCGTCTCCAATTAGCATGGTCCGCTCGGCAAACCATTTATTAACGACGCGGTGACTGAAGCGGAAGGGACGACAGCGAAGCACCTCAATACAATCCCTAGGAAAAGTTACCTCTACAGGGCAGCCGCTGTGAAGCGGCCGGATCTTTCGTGTGATAAGCGGAGTGAGATGCTCCCAGAATTTGGCACTTGCATCCATCGAATCGTTCCACTCAGGCACCGCAAACTCATGACGCCACAGTCGATCTGAATGCGGACCAAACCGACCACAGGCCACCGGCTTTCCAGGTGGCCGGCAGAAGTGCCAGTTGGCCGGCCAGAAGAGGTCATATACCGACTCTGGGTCAAGTCCAGCTGTCCAGAGTGCAAGGTCGGGGTGGCTTTGTGGCGTTGGAAGAGTGATTTTGAGGTTTGCTGCTATCCAAATACCTTCGTACTCGAAGATCCCGGTTTCCTGGCGGACACCAGCGGAAGGCTCGAGGAAGTGTTTGCGGACGACGCCTCGTTTCCCATCTGCTCCGACCAGCCACGCGGCGTGGATTTGGTGAGGTGTTTTGTCGCTATCGAGGTAGTGGACCGTCACTCCGTTGGCCTGCTCGTCACGACTAACCACTTCGCAACCTGATTGGAGGGTGCAATATTCGGAGGAGGCTACCAAGTGCCTAAGGAAATACTCTGAGCGCAATCAGTCAGACTTGGTTCGACGGGACGTGAGGTTCCGTATGTAGGGGTTCTTACCCAGCCGCGGTTGACTCTGCAGGATGGTACACGGCAGAGCATGTTCCAGCACGTCCGAGTCAAGCATGGTCCTGTAAAAAGGTTCGTTCTGATGGGTAGTCGTATGAAAATTCAGGGAGTGTAGCTCTACCAGGTAGCTAACATTAGCTCTAATTCTCAAATAACTGAAGGCCTGAATATAGCACCTACCCTGCCCTATCGAGGAGACATGCTTCCCCAGGCCTAGGGTCCATAGACTTCGAAGAGCATCACCTGTGAGCACGACTCCTCGAGGATCCTGCGTGATCTCATGCTCTTTCTCAAGTATAATGGACTAGAACAGAGTCAGGTTCATTTCCTTTTAACGGATATAAAAGATATCCACTTACTTTAACCTGGTGTCTTGCCAGAGCAAGCCCTAGAGTGAGGCCCGATGGGCCACCGCCAACAATAACCACGTCGGTATTCATTGGAAAACTGAAAGTGCAGGGTGGAAAGGGTGACTGTCAGGCAAGTAAATTATAAAAGGGTCTGGAATTTTTTGATATAGGCTTAAACACTTTAACATTTTGCACGGTGTGTAAATCACAAGGGTGAGTATAGTTAGTGGCTCCGAAGATGTGCCGCGGCGAGTCTCAATATCCGACAATGGGAATTCTCCTGCGGGAACACATGGGATGGCGAGGATAACAGATTTTGCCCCAACTATTCCGTTATAATATAGAAATAGAGCTGTTTATTTATTTCATCTTGCTAGTATATCTGGTATCTCTCCATCATTGACAGAACGAACACAGACCAGTTTAGGTTGCATTTACCACGCAGCACATCAGAGGATATTACTACAGGAAGCACAATCGCATCCCAAACAGCGAGATGTCTATGTTCATCCTCGATGTGATTGCCCGTCTCCCCAAGTCATGGCAAGACTGGTTCCTCCCACCATCGTCAATCCCTACCGTGACCAACAACGCGTCCAAAGTCCAACTATCTCGCATCGGACACGTCTATTTTGAACATAAAGATCTGGAGAAATTCGACAAATTCGCCAAAGACTTCGGCTTCATACCCGAGCAACGCAAGGGAAACACCATCTACTACCGCGGCTACGGCAAAGACCCCTACGTCTACGTTGCCTCGCAGAGCCAGACCGGCCGATCACGGTTTCTAGGCGGCGCCTGGGTAGCCAAGGACGAGACCAACTTTAAAAAGGCCGCAGCGCTCCCAGGAGCCGTTCTCAAGGACCTCGACGAGGCCCCGGGCGGTGGCAAGCTGATCACCTTCGCCCGGCCAAACGGCACCTTCTTCCACGTCGTGTACGGGCAGACCGAGCGCAGCGTCGACACCTCGACGGAGCAGCCCCCCTCCGCGACGCATGAGTCGCAAGGACCCTACAACACACCCTTCCAGAAGAAACGGCTCGGCCAGTTCCAGCGGTACCGCGAGGCACCCGCGCTGGTGCACAAGCTCGGGCACTACGGGTACGTGTGTCGCGAGTTCGACACCGAGCTGGACTTTTACACCTCGAATTTCAACTTCGTGCACTCGGATATCCTCAATCTCCCGCAGTTCCCGCACGTCGACGTGTTGACTTTCATGCATCTGGATCTTGGGGCGGAGTACTCCGACCACCACAGTCTGTTCCTGCAGCGTGCGCCGCCGAACGTCCGTGAGACATACCTCCATCACAGCTCGTTCGAGGTGGCGGACTTTGACGAGCAGCTGATGGGACACCGGTATCTTGCGAAGCAAGGGTGGAAGTCTGTTTGGGGTGTGGGACGGCATATCCTGGGCAGTCAGATTTTTGATTATTGGTATGATAGCAGTGGGTTCAAGATTGAGCATTATGCGGACGGAGACGTGGTGAATGAGAATAATCCGACTCGGAGAGAACCTGTCGGGCCGTTGTCTATATGGGGGCCTGAGGTGCCGAAGGATTTTGGGGATAATAAGGCAAGGTAGGATGGCGGTATTTATGTACAGACATAGGAACTCTCTGGTCTAGGCCATGTTCGCTGGTATGTAATATTATTATTTATGTTGATGTATAAAGTACGCATTGTCCCATCCTTGCTCCATAAGAGCATGCAATCGTATTGGAGGTGATGGAGGACGTCACCGGCAAAGCTCCAGCAAGGAGGTATGCTACCAACGGCAATTGGGCCACTAAATCCAAGCATCATAACGGAGAGAAGAAGTCGAAAGAAAGATCAAGTCCGGAAAGGTCAATCCCCGGTTCTTGCGGTGTGAGCGGGTCCCGCGGATTTGGGGCGAGTCCAAGGAGTCCCCTCCATGGTCGAAAGTGTCCAGGCACTTGTATCAGGACGCGGCCAATGTCGTAGGAAGAGAGGGGTCCATGGACAACACTGGTAAATTTCTCGAACGATGCTAGTAGAAGTCAGACTTCGGCCATGCCTTGGTAGAAAACGACAGTAAAAGCGAAAATAGAAGTAGCTTATGGAAACCCACCTTTGAGTGAGCTGGGAAGAGCCCAGACTTTGGCAAACTGTTCCAGGAACAAGAGTAATATGTTCCTCTCCGCCTGGAGACGCTCAGAAAGTGCGGGCATTCCAGGCGTGGCCTCGTGTATTTCATGTAAATAGAGCAGAATCAATGTACAGAACACAATGAGACAGATGGCTGGATCGACAGTCGAACAGTACCGGCTGTCCCATTCTCTGATGACTGCGACAATGGCCTCGGAGTGGGCCAGTGATCGCTCCCAGGATGTCATCCACGCCGAATCGTCCGAGGGATCAAACGTGATTGTGTTCAAAAGCCGTGCTGCGTGAAGATGAAGTAGACAGACAAGCCGCGCATGATGGTCTACACTGGATTCATTGGCGAAGGCGTTGCGAGCTTCGCGGAGAAACTGTGGAGGCAGGGAAAGCAGCACGGCCGACAGATGATCTGCCAGTTGAGAGCGTCTCTGGTGGAGACCTTCTGACGGGCTCTGCCTCCGTAGCCGAAAAATAGCCGCCGCTTCTCTTAGGAGAGTCGTTGTGACAATATGCATGTTGAAATATGAGGCCGGGGTACTGCGAGCGCCCATTTCCGCGGAGATGCGCCATAGATCTCTAGTATCCGTAGGCAGAAATTGTTTTACAGGACTGCCATCGCAGATATCGCTTGAGCCCTCCAAAGAAGTAGCCACCAAGGCAGTCCGGATGCTCTCCTTTTCCACGACAAAGGGGGTGGCTGCCATGATGTTCGAGTACGAGTCGAAGCAGTAGATACACCACCAAACGTATCTCCATTCTTCCAGGTTGGCGGGAGTGGTCAGGATGTCGTCAAATGAGTTGTACCGATCTGTGGAATCTAGCTGATGTAGACCCAATCGGAGGGCTTTGCGGGAGATCCGACTGATATAGTCCCATGCATCCCCACCATGACCCTGATGGAAACGATAAAATGCGAGTAGGCAGCTTTGCCGGAACGCGTCTAGCTGCAGGGCCGGCTGGGTCGGGCCGTCCAATGGGTCGTTCTTTAACAGTTGTTGCAGACAATCATCGATATTGCCTACCTGCCAACCCTGCGGTAGGCCGAGAGACTTTGCCGTGACAGCAAGGACAGTGAGCAGAATAGAACGGTTGATCGTTCCATCCTCGTACTGCTGGAGAAACTCGTCTTTCCGAAATAATGGCATGGAATAATGGACAAAGTCGAAGAAGTCATGAACTCTAATATATGACGCAATGTCAATCAATTCCAAGACAAGGATGGCTGTTGGCAGGACTTACAGCTTCGCCTGCATCTCTGGGGAGATCCCTAACTCCGAGGACACAGATGGCCCAGCCGCAGGGTCAAGCGGTGTCAGCCCTGCAAGGAGAGACTGGGGCTGTGAGGTACCACCACCCGTTGCGAAGCCAGCATCAGCATCCATCTGGAATCCCGTCGCCGGAGAAGCAACAAAGATGTCGGAAAAGAATGAAGACACATGCTCGTCATTCTGCTCAGAAGTAACAAATGAATGAGCGGACTTCACTGGGGACTTGGCAGCGCGCCTCACTGCTTTTCGTGTCCCCCTGGCTGGACCTGGCTTCTTTTTGGAGGACGAATAAACGCAGGCAAAACCTCCTTCATGACATCGAGAACAAACAGGTCGTTTCTGATCACCTTCAATGGGGGTGAGTGATGATTCATCTCATACCAGATTTCTGCATCATGGCACTCACACTTTACTTTCCTCCTAAAAAGGGTTAGTCGGGTTAGTCAGGTGAAACCCGGGGTATGGATGGAACCACTGACGAAATGCATCTGTCGCATACTCGCAAGTTGCTAGCCCCAAGCCTCTGCGAGACCGGTCCTTGAGCTACTGTCGAGTCAGACCGGCTAGAGGAATCTGGAGACATTATCACTCGAGTCTCCCTTCTGCCTTATCCAAAAAAAATGCTGCATATTCGAGACTGGTGCTCGATGATGTGTTCGTGGCTGCAAGACGTTGGCTTTGCGGGGATGGACAGTTCATGTCACATGACATGGCTGGCTTTCTGACCACAATAACAAAATCAACCAATCGGATGATCTAAAAATAAAGTTGTTGCCACCTCCCGGGCCCACTCATTTCAAATTCTCTCACTCATTGGGCAGGACCAAAGAGCGAGTTCCTCCGCGGACAAACCTCGACGCTGTACTCAGCATTGCCTATGGGAATCCTGAGCTACCTCCTTCTACAGTCATACATACAACGACAATCACAGTCACATCTATCCTTCGACGTTTGGTTAATAGATTGCCAAGCATCATCAATCCCTCTTCAACTTCTTCAAATGAAACATGCGCGCGAAGATCCAATCAAAGAGACCAAACCAAAGCCATCCCCCAACGAAGAACCGTATCAACTTGCTCTTGTTTCCTTCCCAAATCCATTTCTTGTATGATCCTGAACCGGAGTGTCGGAGTATCTGCGCAACCACGCTCTTCGCGTAACCATCGCGGGTCATTGCACCTTCCTGGCTGTGTTGAACCCGGCGATTATACTCTGGCAAAATGGCTTGATAAAGAGAATCTGGCGCCAGTTGGCGATCCTCCCGGGCAATGCGCGACTGGACGCCTCCCGTAATGACTGTGGTGACTTTAACTCTGCAGGCATGCATCACATGATAAGTTTTCAATGGAGTACATGACGCAAGTCCTGGAGGGGAGTGAGAACATACCCAAATGGAGCCAGTTCAATACGCATCGTGTCACTCAAGGAATGCAAGGCCGCCTTGGATGCATTGTAAACGGACCCGAAGACGTATGGCATCACCTGAAACAGTCAACATGGTCTCTTAGGTAGAGCTATATACCTGCTGTGCTTACCCCAGATACTGATCCGATTTGCACAATTGTCCCCTTAGCTTTCAAGAGCAACGGTAGAAATGTTTGAGACATCAGTATCACGGCAAAAAAGTTCGTCTCGAAAAGCTGCCGGGCTTCCTGCAAGTCTACCTCCATTGCGGGGACCGTGTAGTCTAGGTATATGATATCAGCATATAGACGAGAAAAAGCCCAGAAGTTTTTGATAGTCGGCACTCTCACTTCGACCACTGCAATAGCGAACGGTCAGTCTTTGAATGATAGCGGGAAACCAGAGGTGTGCGGCTGATCACATACGCATTGTTGACCAGATAGTCTAGGCCCCTGGAACCCACACGCCTCTCGATCTCGGCATAGCATTTCTGCACACTCTGTGGGTCGTCAACTGTGAGTGCTAACGTCTCGATTCCTTTGGCCTCCAGACTCGCAAGGTCTTCAAGTCGTCTCGCTGTCGCAAAAACACGGAGCCCCTTTGCTTTAAATGCACAGCAAAGTGCGTAGCCTATACCTCCAGGGGAACACCTAAATCACATCATAGTATTCAGTAAGTAGTAATATATAGAAGGACGAATGAGGACCGTGTGCTCGTACCCTGTGATAAGAACTGTTCTTCTTTCGTCTGCACCGTGCATTGCGACAACCTGTCAAAACTATATGGCCAGCCAGTAGAAGCGGGGCGATAATTCTACCTAACTATGTTGAATCAAAAGTCGAATAGCTAGGCACCAGAGTGAAGAGAGATTGTAAGTCGCAGCAAGCAAGATCTCTTATTGTTACTAAGGCTCAGCAGTTGACCTCGGCCAGAAGGTCATGGAACTGAATAAGAAGAAAAGTCCGGCAAGAAAAGCGTAGGGGGTATAGATGCTACTCAATAAGCATTACTGCAATAGATAGAAGACGTTGCCCAGTCTCACAAGGGATCTACATCATGGTCTGCCGATTGCTCGGCTAAGTATATAAATTGGTCCGCGGAGACACTTCGAGATATCAATATGATGTTCCGAGACAGTTGGAAACATTCTCGAAGTTCGGCGACTTCACGATTTACTGGAGCCAGCCAAAGATAAAGAAAGTTTGTTCGGAACATCCGAGCACCCATTTCTCTGCAGATTTCTGAATCGGGATATTCATGTCGCACGAGTCGCAATCCTAATCCACTCCGGGATATGGGAATCCAACATATTTAAAGAGGTACCTATCATGGAGCTCCATACCAGAAACTAAATGCTAAAGAGACCTAGAGTTCCCTCATTGTACCCTTTGGGGTAATTTCCTAATAGGGGCGGTAATAATTGGCTTTTCGGGCGTGACTTAATAATTGTATATCTTGATATAGAGCAGTGACTTGCCCTGATACAAGCTCATTTCCTAACCTCAAAACGCTCAGCAAATGCGTGATCATCAAGCGACTGGGTCAAAATTATGGCCATATGAGTTTTGGTCCCAACTGCTACTCATTGTTTCTACATACCACTACCACTTGCAAACCAAATCATCACTACTGAAGAAATGCGGCCTTGTGTCGCACCAAGAAATCTCTCCAGCTTGTTGGCTGATACCCAGCCTTCTCGAGCCAGCCATTGCTCTCTTTAAGATCCCTGCCGTTGTAGTAACCAGGGTTCTCAATAAAGAGGTGGTTTTCCAGCATCTCCTCGCCAATTGGACCAGGCATAAAGCTCTTATAAGTATCAGAATCCACCTGAACAAACCGAGCTTTCTGTCCGGTAACCTCTTCGAACTCCTCGAGGATTCGCGTAGTTGTGTAGTAGTCTTCGGCGGCGAGTATCTGAGCACCGAGGGACTCGGAAGGATTCTTCAACGCTGCAGCGACGTATTTACCTGGATATCATCAGCCTTCGCGTTCCAGTACACTCTCGCAAATGGATGTCACATACCCATATCTTTCTCGATATCGACCAGCGGGAACTTGGCATTCTGGCTCACGGGATAGGCAAGGGTGTAGACGCCGTCCTCGCCCTTGCGCAGCATACCTATTTCAGAGTAATTGGTCATGAAATACCCCGGCAGCACAAAGGTAGCAGGCACACCAATAGACCGGATGTACTGCTCGACCTGCGCTTTCTGGTCAAAATGGGGTACATGTTTGAGCCGACCGCCAGATGTCTCGGTGACATTGAGCAAGGAGGAAAAGATCAGATGCTGAACGCCAGTTTCCTTTGCTGCATCGGCCACGTTCTTCCCATGCACCAGTTCCGCATCTGCACCGGCAGCGCCCCAGGCTGGAGTAGTCACGAGGAAGACTGAGTGGCTGCCTTGCAGTGCCTGGATGAGAGACTCCTTGGAGTTCATGTCGGCCTGGCGATGGTCAGTATGTTTCCAGTGTCTGGCCTGATGGGCAGGTAAAACGTACACTTCTGAGTTCTACGCCTTGCTTGGACAGCGCTTGAGCTCCCGGCTTGGTGGTGTCACGCGTGATACCGCGGATCTTGAATTCCTGGGAGAGCTTTGCATCCTGCAGGATTGTGCGGATGACAGAACCGCCTTGTTTTCCTGTCGCGCCAAAGACAGTGAGGATTTTGGACATTTTGGTAAATTGACGGCTATGATAGTCGATGAAAGTTGAGTTGTTGGCAATTAAGATCTTGTTGATGGTCATGTTTCCTGAGGATAATCTCCTCCTTTTATCATCAGCCCTGAAGCTATACATGACTTGACGTTGCCCTCATCAGTCTGGCATGACAAATGATTGGCACGACTCGGTCTTGGCACTGTCGAGGATTATCAAGACAACCCGGAGCTGTGGCTTGTCTCAGTCAGCTCGGCCTCCGAGTCAACCGAACCTCTTGCATATTATTAATCCCCGAAGCTTGTTGCGGGTTCTGTGGGTCTGCGGGCAGAGCCAAGCTACGTATTTGCCTATTACCCAATTAGTTCGTAGCAATCCCCCACCTAGTTATATAGTTGATGAGGTGCATCATAACCCTGAGTTTAAGATTAGCTTCGCATCTAGCTTAGTTTAGAGTAAAAGACTAGAACTACTATAATCTATTACCTAAGTTCTAAATACCTCAATAGGGACTAAGGAGTACAGCAGGATGTTTAACTTACGGCCTCTTGAGTACTACTACAATATATATCAACGGACAGCACCCGACTGACGTTTAACAGACAGGGCTCACATTCTAAAAACAAAAGACATGCTCTCATTATGTTTTTTCATGCAGTTGACGTATGACTAGTTTGTATGACTAGATGTACTCTTCTTGACACACTCCAAGATAACTCAGCAGATTGGACGAATCATATTCCTTAGCGAAAGACTTAATTCTGCACTATTAGCAACCTAGTTTGTTTATGACTCATAAATAACAAGTTAACAACATTGTTATTAGTGCTTCGTTAATATCTTTAATAAACTACTAGCAAGCTTACAAGCCAGTCTTCATACCTCTACATTGCAATCAACACCAATTCTTCCAAGGCGTCAAAGATGCCGTCCTCAACAGACGCAGCATTCGGGATTCCCGAAATCCTAGAGATGATTCTGCTCAATCTGGACATGCGCACGCTGCTTTACATTCAACGAACATGCCGCTCCTGGCTGAGCATAATCCGAGACTCGTCACCTATACAAAAAGCCCTATATTTCACACCCATAGAAACTACACCCGACCAAAGCAAAGTCCAAAACCCCTTATTGAGAGAAGCATTTCCAGCCCTTTTCAGACTCACCGACCCCGATAGCCCGGAAGACGACTATGAATACGATGAACCCACCCTCGCCGCCTTTGACATGATGAAAACTCCCACCAAACTAGCGGCGTATCTACGGCCAGAAGCAAGCTGGCGACGGATGCTGCTCCAACAGCCGCCAATGTGCAACTTTGCAGTGTGTCGATATTCGACTGGGGGATACGGATTCAGCCACTCGTTTTTTGAGGTTCCTGTCGGTGATTGCAAGACCCGCCGAGAGATATGAGCAAGGCACTAATCAACATGGCAGGGAGATCCAAGAGGGCTCGCAGATGGCTTGCGGATGGGTAATTTCTTCGAGGCGCTGTTGTTCGGCGACGATGTCCGCTTTGCGACTTGTCGACTGAAGCGTGTCATATGGTGGAGACGAATCCCGCAGAGCGGGCTGTCAATCTGGGATGAGATGGAGCAACTGATGGGGAAGACAGTAGACTTTGATATCGTGGTCTCTCTCCGTTCTCATATAACTCGGTGTTATGATTCTGACGATGATGGTGAGACACCAGAGGATGAGAAGGCAGTGGATCGGATCAAAAATGTGTACAGGGAGTTGGGGATCCAGCCTAGGTTTTTAGGGAAGACCAACCAATGGAGTCATTCTGACTGGTGGGAGTAACCATTTATCTGGAATTATTATCACAAGGGTATTATGGAGAGTATGCCAGATGTGTTATATAAAGTCCGGCAAGGGCTGCTTCTAGATATAAAAGATGTTCCCATGAATCGATCCCATGAATCGAAATCAAGGTTCTTTCTTGTGCCCCAGTCCTGGACGACAGTAGACACATTTCACTCTCCTTCTTGGTTCATAACAATAGCATTGAACTGGAGACTACATTCTGTAAACACATGGAATGACAGGATTGGATATATATCTGTTGAAAGCGGCCGGTTTGGGCTGGGTTTAACCACTCTCTAATAAGGTGAGCAGACTTTTAGAGTAACCTTCCAAATACATTTCAGCTGCTGATCTCCCAGACTCAGTGCGCTACCATGCTATTAAGCTCTTTATCTTAAAGGCCCAAATAGCAAGGGTGACTGCCTTTGTGCCATCATTAAGTTTTGCAATCTCAAAGGTCGGCCAGAAGGCGCCAACAGTGCAAGGTTCCATTAGAACGCCTTACTACCTTATCAGCGTCTTATGATTAAGGCAGCCGCCGCGACATGCAATGCAATGATTAGCTCTCTTATCACCATACCCCGCACAGCAAAACCGGGGCTATCGTATATAGAATGCTAGTATACAGCATCTTACTCTTCCTCTCCGTTATAGTGCCAAATCTCCCTTGCCGGTCCCCTCTGCGGAACCTCAAAACCTATGCGTTGTCACAGTTATCCCGCCTCCACTGTTACCTCCATCATTGCGTCCGCTGTTGCCTCTGCCGTTGCTTCCGCCGTTACCTCTGCCGCCGCATCGACGATTCCATCGGCTTCAACCACTCCCATCTGTGTCTCATCCTGCACGAGATCGGCCCAGTCCCGAGTGTACAGCTCATCCCACCTCCCATCGTACTATCATGTATCCACACATTAGCACCCACCGTCTCTAAACACTCTTAATGTACTCGGAAAACGCCACCTTAACCTTTATCCTTCCAAGCGCATCTCGCAGGTCGCACGTATTCTCCAAGGGAATGCTCGTCAGGCTGTGCAAGTACCTCTCTGAAGGAAAATTGGGCGGTTGGCCAGGTCGCCCCATGGAGGAATGACTCGATGTGGGCATGAACTCTTGTGTGAACGGCGGCCGGATGGAAAACTTATCCCGATATATGGGTTCCACCAGCTTTGCCTTGTTGGGGTTGCTGCTTAGCACCAGCGCGCGGTGCAGCCGGCCGTATCGCCTTCGTAGTCGGATCTATTGCAAGAAGTCGAGTTAATACCTCGATGTCAGGTTATGGCGGGTTTTGAACATGAATGATGGGGCTAGTGCTCGCTGATGTTGGCTACTGTGAGGAGGGATTATGTCATGTCATACCAATATAGAGAATCGAAACTCAAGCAGTTGCTCCAGCGACCTTCGCCCATCTTTCCTCTTCCAGTCATCGAGCAGCGCTTCCCACGCGTTATGTCCTTTCCAGTGGACGGAGTGGTCAGCAGACAGTTGTTGTGTCGGCGCTGCATCCGAGCGCGCCGCTTGCTCTCCCCAGGCCTTGGCCCGCAAGACGTCTCTAGCGCTCTCCAGTCTCCTAACAGGAAAGTCCGCGACCGGTATCGCGCGTTTTACAAGGATATGTCGTTTCACGGTGTGTTTTAGGTCTGGGGTCAGAGTCGCAATCTCTTTATGATTCGCCGCCCAGAACCATTGGTGTCTGGGGAGCTGTACAGGTTTGCGGCGGCGTTTTGGGTTCTCTGGAGGAGGGTCATGTCAGCAGGTCCATATCTTTGTAGCTGAACCACAGAGTAGCTGACCTGGGATGACACGATGGGAGCTAACCGTCCACGTGTTGACGGTGCGCTCGATGGTACATTCTCTCGACCGCGAGATGCCCAGGGAGATATTCGCCGACGGAACCTGGGAGAGCGAGACGCCGAGATTTCCCGAGAGTGTCGTATTCGAGGATCTGGCCACAGTGAAAGCCCCCGTTATATCCGACTGCGGCTCCGTGGTGAGCTCTTCATCGCCGGAAGTGCTGATATACTGTAGACAGATGTCCTGGAAGAAGAGCTCATGTCCAGATCTACATAATTTAGCGCACGCATTAAAGGAAGACAGATTAAGGAAAGGTCGAGCTCATGCCCCTTATTAATATTATACTCCAGAATAGTCGTTTCGAGATTAAATCGAGCGGTGATGTGGTACTTGCCATGGTGCCGTTCTACTGTAATGAGGGGATCAAGCACGTAGATCGATACATAGGGCCCGCTGGACGGGCCTCGGAACCATTGGTCTTTTACGGGAAAGCACGCGATATTCTTCTTGCTTGGCTCGTCGAATGAAAGGTTAGAGGGCGTTGCTTGGATTCCAGGCTCAACCAGGCCATCTAGAAAATGTTGGTCAGAGAGCTGTTCTGAGGCGGCGTCAGACGCCATTTTACCTGGTTAAGTAGGATCTTGAATATAAAGGTGAATGTCGATGCTGGAGATAGAAGGTGTAAGGGCCAGGTACTCAGCAATGTGCAACAATCTGGAGCAGACCCCATCCAAGAGGAGACATTTCTTTTCGTCGTCTTTCTGTTTCTTTGGCGTGACTGGGATGACCCCTCGTCTCAGCCAGCCACTTGGAACGAAGCACGTGTGCTTACTAGCCAATACTACTCGGTTAATTCTATAGAGGGAAATAACATGCCACCAGGCAAAGAAACCTAGGATAGACTCGAGCTTGAGACTTAGATCTCATCAAGACAGGAACTTAAACGGCCGTGGGTTCATTGTTCCCAATTGTTTGCTCATCCGCAAGCCATCAGGCTGCAGTACTCCATAGCAATGATGGGTTGCCCGTACTGGTAAGGAGCCTAAAGCCTAGCGCCGCAGCGCTACCCCAGCCGCAAAACAGGCGTGGGTTCTGCCCTGCAAGTGTTTCCGCAGCTACAATTAGCCGTGGAGCACTCAGTAACATGCACATCTCTCATTGCCCGATTGAGTATGAGACAGCTGTTCTAGAATGTATTCATTCCAATAAGTTCATTCACATAATCAGATACCCCTTATCTGGTATTCTCTCTCAATGGGTACTTCACGTGCCTGGTTTTCTCTGAAGAGGATTCTCACAAGTGTCAAGATGGCATTCCTCTCATTGGACGCCTTCTGAGCCAACCTTCCCATATCAGATCCCTTCATATGAGGACATAACCGTGAATATCTAATCATAAATGACTTCATGTTGGCATACCACATAAAAAGGTCTAGATATTTTGTAAATCAACATAGAAAATGCCTCTTGCGTGGTCAACTACTCTAAGATGTTTCACTTATGGCACTAGAACTCAAATTTGTGCAAGCCTTTTGAGCTATATGTTCATATATCATACCCAGAAAGAAATTTATGTCCCCTTGAACGCCATAGAACGGCGGTGCTTGGTAGGAGACCCTGGCCCAGATTCTATCCTGTCTAGTACTCGGGAGATCATCGGGAAACTTAGAAGAGTCAGAGAGCGCCGTGCATAGGTTCTTGCACGATATAGCTGCACCTAAATGAGAGAGAGTTATGATTAAGTAGGAGACATAATGCCTAGCGTAGGGAGCTTATTATTTTATTTATAATATAGGTTACTAAGAGAAGCCTATTAAAGTGAAAGTAGAGTTAATAGAGTAGTAACCACCAGAATAGTTCATTCTTCTCTTAAAGATCATATTAAGAGCCTGAGATATAACTCTGGCTGAGATCCTTTAACTCTTGAGCTTTTTCTGTAAAGCCCTATCTTTCTTCAATAGTATCCTTTAAGGCTGCGTTCTTAATACTACTTTAAGAGAACTATTTAGTACTAGGTACCTCTAGAGTGTTCCAGGTATAAGTCCCTGGATGATGTTGTTCTCACTATGATGTCGCCGCAAGCAGGTGCAAACCCCCGGAAGCTCAGTCCTAGGACGAATATCCATCCACCATTTACTTTCCCGGGCTCTGGTATATCACACGAATAGTAGCAGAAGCGCTACAGAGTCCAAGAGAACTCCAAACTCGTTATCCATGTGCCTGGAGACCAAGATGACAGCGCCTTGTGAAGCCGGCCCCTTCGGTGCCTCCAACAGCAGCCGAGAGAGAGCATGTGCAACGGAGAAGTAAGAGTTAGTCTCTTGCGTTGAGGACTCGTCAAGGGCGCACAGTTGCACTAGTTCAACCGATACGCCATCTGTGCCTTTCTGAGGCAACGGATAATGGAGATATGCAAAGGTTCGGTCATGGCACAAGACACCTCCGGGTCGCATAGGATTTACCAGATTACACAAATCCATCTTCCTAGCCCCTAGATGTATCCACGCTAGGTTGGAGGCGTCCGATGCTACGAGAGGCCATGCTTGTTTGGGAGAACCAGCGTTGATGGACGGGAAGGTCAAGATGCCAAGGGCGCCAGCTGTGGCCCACAGAGGATCCTTGTGCTCTTCCTTGATAGCTTGGCCCAACCACTCGTTGTATAACATCCTGCATTGAGACAGGTGATATGATTCCCGTAAGGACGGACGTTGAGTTGGTACTACGCCCAGGTAACGGTCGTGGACAGCCGTCATTGCCAGGGTACCGTGCGTCAGGAATGGGCACTATAATTCGTCAGTTTATCCCAGCAGTGAACATCTCTCGGTTATTAGACTCTCAGCAAAATAGGGTTTCAGCAAATGATTTTGATAGACCCCTACCATTCCCGAATCACCGAGGGAGAACAGGGTTCGGTGACGAAACTGGTTGAAGAGCTCTCGATCTTGTGGATCAAGCATGAATGATGTCGTTCCGTCGTCGGCCCATATGGCGTTACTGATAGGTGCCTGCAGCGATGACATTCCACATCGCTGGATTGTCGCTTGATTTACTCGGTGCTCAGGGAGCGGCGGGAGATCAGGTATGTTGAAGTTGCAGAGGACACCATACGTACGACATCTCACGTAACGCGGTCTTATCTCGTCACACTACGAAGTAAAGCTCCCATCGTTCAGCTCCATGGCATCCGTAGTGAGCGTACTTCTCAACCAAACTTCAGTTTTCTCAATTTCCAGTTTCGGCGGCCAAAGCGCGACCGCGACTTGCGCTCAGTAGTCATTCTTCTTTCCGACTGCTGAGAAACGCGAATTCATGCTTGGTCTGGATTGAGGACGGCTGACCGATAGGTTTGGCACACGTAGTACGCTGACTTGCCAGAGTTTGATGCGCTGTGGACAGGAGCTGTGTCGTAAAACATCAAGTGAGATGGCTTTTAGGCGCTATGCTAGCTCGGGCCCGCCTCATCCGGTACCTCGGCCTGCCGGATCGCAGGCTGATCCGAACGCCCTAGCCTCTGCTCGGACTTGGACCCTGATGATTGGGCGCCACTGGCTGCAGTCATCATCATGTCCCACATTAGTTGGCATGTCAGTCCAGCCAGGCCATAACTGACCAATCCTGGCGGGTCAAGCTTGTATACAGTCGCGCATGAACACAAGAATATCCATCACTACTACGGAGTGCGTACAGGCGACAGACATATAAATTCCAGCAACATCCTAGGGATGAAGCAGAGTAGAATTTCTCAGAGTCAACCCAAATCCCCCCGCTAGATAAAACATCAATTTTTTATCTTCAAGTTCCTACCCCATCTCACTCACTATGCGCGTCTTTGTGACCGGCTCCACCGGCTTCATCGGCTCAGCCGTCGTCAAGGAGCTCCTCTCCGCAGGACACAAAGTCCTCGGCCTAACCCGCAGCGAGGCCGGAATCGAGCAACTTGAAAAGCAAGGCGCCCAAGCCCTGCACGGTACAATTGAGGATCTCGAACTCCTAAAGAAAGCCGCCTCCGAATGTGATGCCGTTATCCATCTCGCCTTCGTTCACGACTTCGCTGACTACGCTGGCTCCTGCGCCACGGACCGCACCGCCATCACCGCCATGGGCTCCGCTCTAGCTGAGGCAGGCGGAAACCGCGCCCTGGTCATCACCTCCGGCACGATGTTGCTCCCGCGCGGCAAGCTAGGTGACGAAGATGATGCTCCCGACATGACCAACCCAATGGCTGCCGCCCGCGGGGCCTCGGAGAAGGTCTGTCTTGATTTTGCTAAGCAGGGTGTGCGGGCTAGCGTTGTGCGGCTCCCGCCTACGACGCACGGCCTCGGGTCCTCGGGTTTCATGGGCCCATTTGTGACCGTTGCGTTGCAGAAGGGTGTCGCGGCGTACCTGGGAGATGGCGAGAACCGCTGGTGTGCTGGTCATCGCGACGACGCGGCGAGGCTATTCCGGCTTGCGACGGAGAAGGGCGCGCCTGGGTCGATCTTCCATGCGGTGGGTGATGAGGGTGTGCCAATGAAGGAGATTGCGATTGCGGTTGGGAAAGAGTTGGATGTTCCCGTCGTCAGTATCCCGCCGGAGAAGGCAGAGGAGCATTTTGGCTGGTTCTGGTTTGGTGCCGTGGCTGACAATGTGGCCTCGAGTGCGAAAACGAGAGAGAGGCTGGGGTGGATTCCGGAGGCGGCGACATTGATGGAAGATATCCCCGTTATTGTTGGCTTTATGAAGTCTCGGGCAGTGTAATTTGGGAGCTAGAATGTTGGTAGTCGCTGCATCAGGGTAGCCTATGGGAGTAGCTCAGCTACACTTAGAAGACTGCAAAAGAGTAAGACCAACCTCTGCCACCCGTACAGACCTGTCCGACCTAGTCTTGGCTTTCGATATGAGAGTACATATCTCTATATCTCTCAGTTGACTTCCAAATAAACTGTTTATATAACTCGTACATCGCGTCATTGTATCCCCAGCTAAGGTTTACATGCTCTCTGACTCTATTTATCCGGTCGGCGCATCTTATAAGGTATATCTGTTGGCAATCGGTCGGCGTCTAATGTATAAGTCTCGCCATCTGGTCAATCACTAGTTATTGGCCAAGGTTAAGAACCAGAATACTCCAAGGAATTGTGCTTTCACCTCAGATAGGCACTATAGTCATACAGCGCACACCCGGCCTGCTCCAAGCTTGTGATGCAACGCCCTAACCATGTGAATCATTTGGTCCCACTAGCAGATCCCGTGGAGCAATAGACGCTTTGACTGGCCATTGTCAGCTGTAGATGGGTAACGTGGATATTCCAGTAGAAGGATACCCTCAGCTGCTGTAGATGACATCACTCTAAGGCTTGTATGCTTTCCGAATCATTCTTGTGCAGTGAGTGGCTCATGGAAGCGAAAACCAAGTTATAGCTGCTTCCATCGGCTCGCAGTATGAATCAAGTCAATACCTGACTTCATCTTGAGCCCATATCTAAGATCATCCCTGTCGTTTCATCCTCTCCCTCATATGTTCCCAGCTGGCATCAGTTATTTCGGTAGGGGTTCGCATGTTATAAGCACGTCACCCCGTGTTGTACACAGAGCCAATAATATGGAACAATGTTTTATCTACTAAGAGGGAACGGTCTACACCATCGAATATGGAACGGAAAGCGTCTTTCTGTTGCTCTCCACAGAGTGCGTTGCATTCGTTACGATCATGAGGAGTACCTCCGCTATATATGTGGAATGTTAGCGGGAGTGTGGGTTGCACTCGTGGTCAACATCCACGGCGGGAGAGCACCACGCGGGTCTAGCAAAGAGCAGCGTTCCATAATCCCACACATCGCTGCTCCTATTAACGCCCTTCCAGTTGGCATACCAGAGACAGCAGCTAGGAGGAGAGCAGAGAGCTCCATGCTACAGGGCGGGAAGCAGATTCATGGCGTAGTGTTCAGGAGTTGGCTTTTCGGCTTGGAGGTAAACTGAATACACACTGTGACTTGTTCCGAGGAAGCAGCAGATTATATAACAATGACTTCTCCAACTGCAAAGATCGTCTGTGGGCTAGTCATAAACGATCTACTCTGCAGTAGATAACAACCAATCTATTTTACAAAATCACATTGAAAAAGGAGAAAGCTCCACTTTCTGCCTATTTCGGGCG
This sequence comes from Aspergillus lentulus, assembly GCF_001445615.1. Taxonomy (NCBI): domain Eukaryota; kingdom Fungi; phylum Ascomycota; class Eurotiomycetes; order Eurotiales; family Aspergillaceae; genus Aspergillus; species Aspergillus lentulus. Next base: position 317,678 of record NW_028322112.1, read on the forward strand.
TGTTCTGCTGATAGATCGAGTGGATCAACATATATTACAGATCGATCAGCATCTAAGATGAACTATGTGGCCTTACAGGCCCCTTTATCCGTATTTGGTGCGATCTGCGAATTTTATATTGGCCCTTCCGCGTCTAATGCACAGGGTTCTTCATCTGTTCACTCAATAGCCATTGGCCACGTTCCAAGGCTTAGAACACTCCAGAAAGTATGTCTCGCCAAGGTCAATAGTCACACTAATAGAAAGCCCGTGGAGTAGCAGAAGAGCTGATTGGCCACTGTCCGCCGCGCCTGCGTAGTATGCATGCTTTGGAGGACACTATTATTGCTAGGGTACATATATCTATGTCTCACTTGACCTCGAAATACACTGTTTTTGTAATCTTACCTTCCGTTCCATCACCAACTAGACCCTCGGTACTTTCGGAATCGTCGTTCCGGCCTTGACGTTGCCCGTGGACTGACGCATGAGTTCCCAGCCCCTCATTGATAGTATGATCGCGTACAAAATGGCCGGAAAGTGACGAAATGGCATATTTGTCACCCGAGAAGCCATGGCGCTCAGTAATAGCGAATGCATTGTGACTCGGTTGGAGTTCGATCATGAGGCGGCCGAGCGATGGGATGGCTGTGGTGATGATGCTGAGATTCATCATCACTCTGCTCTGGTTAACTTGCGATACTCACCACTCATTTGGCCTGACTACTTACTGATCCCATATAGTGGAGTTGATGTTTGCCCCTGTGCATGATTAGTACCCTGTTTTGTGCACGGATTGGGATGATCGATATACTTACATGTCCGGTCTGGCGAACTAACTGCAATATGCACGTAGTGCATTTGGATCCCTGTCGCTACACAGACACTGGATACTGTCAGCTTCAGCGACTACGCGGAGGTAGAGACTGCGTTGCGTACATCAACCGAGTGGCGAGCATGGCCATGATCCGGAGTCGCTTCAACCCGCTGATCTGGACTTTCTGGAGCACGATGCACGGGAGGAAAACCAGTGCTGCGTCCGTAAGAATATTCATAGTCCAGATGTAGTTTGCCAGTGCTTCCTGATTGGCTCGTTATCAATGGAGCCCTTTCGTATACATGATTCCATCACTCACCCGATTGACACAACGGCCTGTGATATCCCATGGATGAGGCAGAGCGCATTGGAATGCCACAGCCACGATTGAGGAACATGTCCATAATCCAATTACCGCCATCAAGCCCTGGCTAAGCCGCAAAACGTTGCCCTGGGCTGTCAAACTGCGGAAAAGTAGCGCCAGGGAGAATTTACTGCAGGCGACAGTTGCAAGCAGGAGGATTTGCGCTCCGTACATGTACTGGGGATCTATTAGTCGCCTTCACAGACACCTGTGCGGTCCGAATGAATTGTCACCTTGTCGAAGGAGGTCAAGTCGTTGGTTGAAACCACGCGCATCTTCTTGCCGAGACCATGATCAATGGATAGCTGAACAAGCGCGCTCTGGAGAATTCCTAGTCCCTGTTGTAGGCGATCAAAGTTAGACCTCGCAGGAATAAGCTGCGGCAAGGGGACCATCATACCGTGGCGCCCGCGAGCAAGATATCATCCGAGTAGACAGCTCTTGCGATATACCATCTTGTAAAGAGTCGCACAAAGACAGTGGTCACAGTCAAACTTAGTAAGGTATAGACAGTGACCGCGACATACCCGCCGTGGTCCTCATCTGAGACGGGGAACAATGGTGGTAACGTGCCTGCCATGTCAGTTTATGAAGCACATATGCAAGCCGATCATCAGCAGAGAAATATATGCGAAACCGGAAGGATATCACGGGCGCACTGACAGCACCAGAAAAATAGTTCGTACTCCGTCGCACGGTCTCTGATAGGTCTGGGTATGTTGATAGCAATAGGGAAAGTTATAAAAGCACGGCCCAATCAAATATGTAGAGTATGTAGAACTTGGCTCCAAGCTAAGCCATTTCTATACATTTGACAGGCTGTTTGCCAATCCTTTCGCCAATGCTTATCCTTGAAGCTCTAATCCGCATTTAGTGGCACGTTTTATTGTTTACGATTGGTCTGGAGTCCGTCGGACCTCGGCCCTGTCCACGAACCAAATGATAGACTACGGAGTCAACGTTACATCGTGCATGTGGACAAGGTTTGCATTTGACACGAGCCAATCTGACAGTCTGGACACGCTATTCTGAAGAGGTATCTGTAAGCGTGCTCACACCTCCATGCAGCCCTGAAACACCAATTGGTTTGGCCTTTTGATTAATCACAGTGGAAACGTGGTTTAAGCACTTTTGACGGGCTTACGAAAAAGTCAATTAAAATTATATGGCTTGACAGATCCATATTTGCATCCTGTTTCGTTAATATTACCAACTGCGTATCACACAGGACATTTCAAAGCTCTAAAACCACCAGTCTAAAGCGAGACAGACATGGGTGTCTCCGGAGGGCCTCAAGGAGCCTTAACAAACTAATTAATAGTGTCCTCCCTTTGAACCAACCACATTAGAGTTGACTTCGGCTGAAATTACTTTACTTTCTTTGTCGGCCATCTTCACGTGGAGTGCATTTCCCCTGACCATCCCCTCATCCTTGTCTGTAATGTACATATGCATTACTCCGTACTTCAAGTTGATATCGTGGAAGGTTCGATGAAAGTTAAGAGTCATCATGCCGGCGGATACAATTGAGCTGTCACCTTTCGGGACAAAAGTCGCTCGGGAATATGCGCTGGAGCTGAGAAATCAACATGAGACGAGCGATAGGAAGGGCCTTCGCAACAGCGTCGGTGGCGGGGGCACGTCGTCGAACAATACCAGTGGAAAGCAACGCATGGAGGTACGACCGAGCACCTCGTAGTGAGTGACATCGTCGCTAATTTAATGCCCATGAAAGAGGAAATTCGGTTCACTCTCCATCCTGGCTTTGTCAGTCACGCTATTAGCATCGTGGGAGTCCATCGCCAGGTACGTCAACAGCCACTTATGCCTGAGCTGCCAGTAATTTGTGCTTGTATAGTGGATTCGCTCCTGGTCTGATGAATGGAGGCCCTGCAGCACTGGTTTGGGGAATGCTACTGTCAATGACAGGAACAATGGCACTGGCCTTGTCGCTGGGCGAAATGGCTTCGATATGCCCGCTGGCGGGAGCACAGTACCACTGGACCGCGCTGTTGGCGCCGCCGAGAATCAGAGCATTCAGCACTTGGATGCAAGGTATGATTACAAGCAAAGCCGACTGACAATCACTGACCTATTACGCAGGTTGGATCACGGTGTTTGGATGGCAGGCCGCCGTTACTAGTATCAGCTTCCTCGTGGCCACCCAAATCCAGGGCCTCATCATCCTGAACCGTCCGGAGTATGAACCACAAAGATGGCATGGCACCTTGCTCATGTGGGCGGTGATGCTCTTCTCATTGACCATCAATGTGTTTGCGGTTCGAGTCTTGCCTTTACTTCAGCTGCTAGGCGGTCTTATGCATGTTGTATTCTTTATTGTTCTGATCGTTCCTCTGGTTCTGTTGTCACCACGGAGTACACCTGAATTTGTTTTCACAGAGCTGCTGAATCAGGGTGGATGGAGTAGCGACGGCGTCTCCTGGTGTCTGGGAATGCTGACAGTCACATATTGCTTCACTGGTAAGATACCCGTCACTTACATGAACTTGCACTGACATATGCAGGATTCGACGGCGCCATCCACATGTCCGAAGAAGTCCACAACCCGGCTACCGTCGTCCCTCGCATTCTCATCCAAACCATTGTCATCAACGGCACTCTAGCATTCAGCTTCATTTTGGTCATGCTGTTCTGCATCGGAGACATTCACGCAATCTTACACTCTCCAACCGGCTTCCCCATCATCGCCATGTTCTACCAGGCCACCGGGTCCGTCCACGCAACAACAGCAATGCAATCCGCCATCACCCTCATCGGCTTCGTCTCCAACATCGCCGTCGTCGCATCCGTCTCCCGCCTCACATGGGCCTTTGCGCGTGACGGAGGCCTACCGTATTCCAAGTTCTTCGCTCACGTAGACGCGACATACCACATCCCTATCCGCGCCATCTGCCTCGTCTGCTTCACCGTTATTGTTCTCTCCCTCGTCAACATCGCTTCAACCACCGCCCTCAGCGCGATTCTCGCGCTCACAACCAGCTCGCTTTTCATCTCCTACATTATCCCAATCGCCATGATGGCGCGGAAACGTATCCGAAAGGAGCCGATTGCATTTGGCCCATTTACTCTTGGCAGGTGGGGTCTGGCGATCAACATCTACGCTATCGTTTTTGGTATCTTCATCTGTACTTTTGTGTCGTTTCCGACTGAGATCCCTGTGACGGCGACCAATATGAATTACAGCGGTCCGGTGTTTCTTGGTGTGAGTGTCCTGTTGATTTGTGACTGGGCCGTGAGAGGGAGAGGGAGGTTTACTGGGCCGTTGAAGGAGTTGTTAACGCAGGGTGCTCGAAATATGTAGTAACGTCATTAGTTCTGAATATATCCTTCCTCGAGCTGGCTTGAAGGATGACACGGATATCAGGATGGATATGTAGTACACCACTACAAACACTGGGAATACCACGCATTTATCACCGTGCATGTATACCCGCTCGCGCACACGGTCGGCCCGGTCCACCCATTCCCTCCACATTGACCCCAGTGCGCCGCAACCCCAGTGCCAGTCGACGACCCCCCGGACGTCGTCGTGCTCGTCGCAGAAGTCTTGGTCGTAGTCGTAGACGAACCTCCCGTAAATCCAAACCATTCCATATCCTTCGCCCCGTGAATAGGAACCGTATGCCCGACGCCCGTTCCAAAGATCCCCTGCAGATTCGGTCCCCAGATAGTAGTCTGGTAGTTTGCCTCCGGGGTATTGCTCTGCGTCGACTGCGGCGAGTTATAGTTGTATCCGAATACACCTGCCCACTGCTTGCAGGTCTCGTAGTAGTTCTGCGGATAGAGAGTGGTATCTGCGCTGCCGTGGTAGATTTGCATCCGGGGACGCGAGCCCGTATACCCCGGGTACATTGCTTTGGCGATGCCGCCCCAGACCTCCGGGGTGCTGATGACGTTGCCTTGGGCGCAGCTGCTGTTCCAGCCGTCGACTTGGTTGGAGGAGGAGTAGAAGCAGCCGGCGGAGACGCCCGAGTAGACTGTTGCGGCGGCGAAGAGTTCGGGGTAGGTGGCGGCCATGACGTTCTGCATCCTTACAGTTAGCATGAGGTTTGTTTTGTTTCTAGTGTGATGCTCACCGTCATCATGGCTCCAGAACTGGAACCTGTCACGAAGACCTTGCTGGTATCGGCGTTGTATTGGCTGATGGTCCAGGTAACCATGTTGGCGATGGAATTGCTGTCGCCGCCGCCATTGTGGGTCAGGGCGGATTGGGAGCTGACGTCCCAGCAGGTACCGCTGTAGGGGCTCTGAGGGTAGATGACGATGAAGCCATACTGCTCAGCCAGCTGTGCGTAGGGGGATCCAGTGTAGTATGCTTGTGCGGTGCCGGTGCCTGATAGTGTCAGCAACGCTCGCACCTAGTTGCACATTGGGTGTGCTCCACCTACAGTAATGAATAGCAACGACGATTCCAGGCTTAGTGGCTAGGTTCTTAGGGACGTAGATGTACATGAGCGTGCCAGAGGGGTTAGATCCGAAGCTAGTCACTTGCTGAAGCGATCCGCTGGTGACTCGCTTGACCACATCTTGCCCCGGGGAGGCAGAGGAGAGACCCAGGAGACAGAAGAGGGCTAAGAAAAGAGATAGAGCTCTCATAATGTCGTTCAGAAGATCAGGCAATTCTCTCAAGCACTGGTCAGGGAAACATAATACATTTGGATCAATGGGCTGCGCGGGCTTTTATCATCAGGAAGCTGATTACCCGGCTTTCATCCCAGCAGGGCAAGCAATTCTGGCTAAATTCTATATAACGCTCGGACAAATGGAGAACTGAGAAGTGAGACCTTCTCAAACACTGGTATTGCTTAGCCCAGGATAGCTCCCTTTCCCCGCAATCCACGCGGCAATCATTCTGCAGATTGGCCGTGACGAAGCTTATTTATCCAAAACAGGCTGCGTGGGTTCTGCAGCGGGAAATCGGTCTTCGGGCCGGAGTTCCTGAATCGTCAGTGAAATAAGGTTAATGTGCGAGAAGTAGTCCACCATTGGGAAAAATGCCTGCCTCCTAGGTAATGTACACTATACCTTGCAGATCCACCCGATTGGGCTCGAGTCACGAAGCAAGGAAAACACGCGGTAGGGCTCGTGAAGAACTGTCTTGCTGATGCATATGCCACTTAGTGCCAGTACTCGGCATTCTCATCTCTCCTCTTTGGACAGGACTACATGGAAAGTTTGCATGTAATACCCTGTGGTCTGGAGAATGCTGCCCAGAATTCCATAAAGGCCGTTCTATCTTTTACCCTCATGCCAGGTGCAGAAGTGTTGGTCTGTTCAGACTTACGCTGATCACCGTTTCCTCGGTGATTTCTCTAGCTATTCCCATCGCCGCGTCATCATCGTGCGAATCTAGGATTGTAGACGCATTGGCCAAGCGACCTGTCAAAATGTATTATGCATATTCCGAATATTGCCAGTCATTAACCTTTCTTGTGCTGGAGGCGATCTCCGGAGCCCAAATAGAAGATTAAACTTCCCCGGACTGTATGTAACCTAGGTTGGTCTGGCTTAATTACAGCGATCGGTCCAACCATACATCTCATCATGCAGATCTATATTCGCACGGTGTATCCACTATTAGGGCGATCGATGGCTCTGATCTATCAAAATCAACGAATACATAATGTACCTGTCTCACATGTGTGCGATGGGAATGGCAGGATCTTCCTAACACCGATGTCTTGAACAAATAATATAGCGCTCTACCGAGTCTCACAAACATGAACTTTGAGTAGCTTGGTTCCCTAGGGCGATTACTTTGCCAGGCAGCGTAGACCAAGGTTGTGGCATAGCAAGACTTATATCGGACTATTTGAACAGTTTGGCCCTAGCACTTGTGCTGACTATATACAGGAGCTGGACTTATCGCTGACAACCACGCTGGTGTGCTGATGAATGCGATCCGTCAGTCTCCGTCAACGAGACGATAGATTCCCACAGACTAGCGACTGTCCTGAGCATCGCCAGCAACGGTGGGAGGATCCTGTGATCCGGATACCAGGTCATTATGTTGCTTGTTAGCTTCTTGGGCTTGTCTTTCTAGATAAGATACACGTGCTCTAACGGAGATGTTCTCGTCTCGGTAAGTCGGGTCAGAATTAAGGCGTTTTGCGCGGACGAAAGTCAAGACGGAGCGACGCAAGGTCTCGACAGGGATTTTGGTTGGAATTTCGATAAAAATATCTTTCTTCCACACATCGGCGTTGATCAGATAGCGAACGGGGAATGGAACATCGGCGTCAAAGTCAGCGGCATATTGAGCGAAGACAATGTCGCGCCAGGTTTTATTCAGGTTTCTGGTTGTCATGACATAAATCGAGCTCTAATATGCCTCGTACCAGAGATTTATGCGTTTTTTAGTCCGCTGAGGAAGAAGGCAAGGATGGAGACGGGAGACTTGCGAGTTGCGACCACGTCAAGGGAGGCTGATCCTTGGCGCGGGGGGTCAAATCAACCGTAGACTTCAGGTATTCTGGCCAAGACTATATACTAGTACGGTCTACTCCTCTACATGATTTTTGATCATAATGTGTTGGCATAAGTATTGAGAGTTGAAGTGATAGTGTGTGTCCTTCAATGCGGATACCCAGATAAATTTATAATGAAGTGAGCAGGACCTGGACGGGGCAATTTCCTTGGTTAGGAGTGGGATATTTCAGAAAGTGCCCGCTTTGACCCTTTAACTTGTGGAGCTATTTATATCCCATTGCTTTATTAATGAAATTATTGGTTCAGCAGCAATCACTTTTTGTGTCTGAGATCCAGATGAATACGAGGAGCGGCTTGGTGGCTGACTAATTGGTTGCTATATAACTAACCAGACACAGATACACGTCCAAGCCATAAGGTGGCAATCTTTCATCCTTCAACAGCTGTAAAATCGATATCCAGGCCTTATCAGGGTGTGATTGATGGCTTACGGCGCTTTCCTTGGTCACCCGGTAAATGTTCAGAAGGATGGCGCTCTATTACTACTCAGATAAGGCCATAGTTTCTCTACGGTTACATCCATCCAAACTACAGCATTCTTATGCCTTGTTGTAGATAATAATGCTGGCCAGAATAAGCAAACTTCAACTTGACATTGTCTAGATTAGTGTCGTAGAACAAGAGCCAAGACAACGCATTAGCTCTTATCTTCAACACATCTCAGAGTGCTACACGTTTGGTAACGTTACATTTCGCTAGAGTCTCCTATCCTATACCGTATCTTGCCTAGCGCCTCTGGCCAAGCTGCTGTCTTCCACCATCCCTTTCAGCAAGCCAAGCTCAGCCAGCAAATGTTACGGTGCTCTGTGGTCATCCTCAAAGCTTCCCAAGGAAGTCACTTCATTTGCTTGAAGCCATGGGTTCTCGAACCTAAGAGTTGCGGGGGTGGGACCAGTGGAGCCTTGGACCATGCTTAGTCCTTCTATGCGGGGTCAGGGGGTCGAGTAGCAAGGCTGACGCTGCTATGCTACCCGACTCCTTTCCTATCAATCACACGCGACTCGGAGCCTTTAATCCGGGCTGTATTATTGGACAGAATCAGGGGACTGTCAGCATGGAGACACTCGACTTAATACTGAATACTACCTTGAAGAGTTGGAGTGTAGTATCGGTTTCACGTGGCTATACGGGGAAGCTATTCCTTTCTTCGCTTATCAACACCGAGACCAAAATAAATTAGGACGATCTCCCTTCGTCTACAGCCTCGCTTTTCAGAGTTTCCATTATCCGCATCAGTATTACCCTTTGTGCACACTCCACCATGTCTGTGGAAATCACTCCCCATGACCACAGTGAGAGCATTGATGCTCCTCCAGATCTACCAGCAGGATGGAAATACAGGCAGCACCGCATTTTCGGCTTCAGCATCCCCTGGTATGCCTCGCCTAGCGTGCAATTGTTGTTGGTGGCATTTGTCTGTTTCATGTGTCCCGGAATGTTCAATGCCCTGGGTGGGTTAGGTGGGGGTGGAAAGACCGACGCGACTTTGGCAGATAACATGGTGCGTCAGACGCTACTGAATACGTAAAGGCTACCATTGACAATTGAACAGAACACTGCTCTTTACAGTGCTTTTGCAGTCTTTGGCTTCTTTGGTGGTACTTTTATCAACAAGCTTGGTGTCAGATGGACGCTCGCCTTCGGTGGTATCGGATACTGCATCTACGCTATTAGCTTGTTGGTCTCGGTCCACGCCAGCGTTTCCGGATTCAATATCTTCGCTGGAACATGGCTCGGTATTTGCGCCGGTCTTCTGTGGACCGCTCAGGGTACCATTATGATCTCCTACCCTACTGAGGAACAAAAGGGACGGTATTTTGCTTGGTTCTGGGGTATCTTCAACATGGGTGCCGTTATTGGCAGCTTGGTATGTCTCCTGACTCGATGTATTCCTACAGACTGACTAACACGCAGCTAGATTCCCCTTGGCGAGAATATCCACGTCAAGACTAACATTACCGTTTCCGACGGTACGTACATCGGCTTCATCGTCTTGATGTTCGTCGGAGCCCTCCTTGCTCTCTGCCTCTGCAACGCTAGCGACATTATTCGACCAGACGGCAGCCGCGTCATCTTGATGAAGCATCCCAGCTGGCAGTCTGAGCTACTCGGTCTCTGGGAAACCCTCCGATTCGAGCCATTTGTAGTCCTCCTTTTCCCCATGTTCTTCTCCTCGAACTGGTTCTACGTCTACCAGCAGAACTCGGTCAACGGTGCTCACTTCGGTACCCGAACCAAGGCTCTTAACAGTCTTCTTTACTTCCTGGCTCAGATCATTGCAGCTATCATCTGGGGATACCTTCTTGATGTCCAGAGCGTTCGCCGTTCCGTCCGAGCGAAGATTACCTGGGTCGTTCTCTTCATCCTCACCTTTGCCATCTGGGGTGGTGGATACGCTTATGAGAAGACATACACCCGCGAAAGCGTCAATCCCAAGCTCAATCCCAATTTTGTCCCGACTGACTGGGAGACTCCCGGCTATGTGGGCCCAATGTTCTTATACCTTTTCTACGGCTTCTACGATGCCGCTTGGCAAGCTAGCGTCTACTGGTATGTTACGTTCTCATCAAACCGAATTTTTTTTTCTCCTAGACTGATGACAATTAATCAAAATGAACAGGTTTATGGGCGCTCTCTCCAACTCCGGCCGTCGCTCTGCCAACTACGTCGGTTTTTACAAGGGCATTCAGTCCTGCGGCGCGGCTATTGTGAACAACCTCGATGCCCGCAAGCTTTCATACGAGAAGGAATTTATCAGCAACTGGGTTCTCCTCGCCGTCTCTCTCGTTGTTGCTGCCCCCGTCATCTTCCTCAAGATCCGTGATCACATCGATGTTGAGGATGATCTTGCGGGCACGGACGAGACCATAGCTGATGTTCTCCCGGCCAATCATCCCGAAAAGGCTGTGGCCTAGGAATCGCATATTTACATTTTGCCTACAGGGTCGGGCGTACCCCGCTCTGCTCATTTCTGTAGTCACGGATTTATGAGATATAACCTACTGTCTCGTACATAATATCAACGATCTAATTATGCGAGTCCTGAAGTTATAATCACCCAGGCATGCAAAAGTACCATAGTAGCTTCAAAATATACACAAGGCATGAATGGATCCTTGCACGGGCCACAAATAAACCAAAGTCTTTGTGCTAGTATCATAGTGTAGATTGGTTGTGGATTGGATATGGGTTGATCCACGTCCAATCCACCCAATCCACTTAATCCACCCATGCGGATAATGGGTTGAACCCCTGCTATCTAACCCACCGTCATATCACTGCGGGTTGGACCGCGGATAATGGATATATCCACCACAACACCTATTTCTTTTTAGTAAACGGATAGATACTATCATTCTCCATCCATATATTTTGAGAATATATACTTAGCTAGGCCTAGTTATAGACCATAACGCTAGATAAGCTTGTCAGTTCTACGAGGCCGTAGGTCGTGCGCACCTAATTTGGATATCCACATAGGTTGTGTATGTTTAACCCATTTTGCGGATTGGGTGGGTTGGATATCTACATCGGGGGCTGGTGTCACGGGTGATTGGCTGACCAGCGGCTGCCAAGATATGATTCAGGCTCATATCCATCAACAATTGCCCCTTCCATGGTGGTCCATCCAGTACTTATCCCTGGGCTATCAAGATTCCTATCAATTCAGACATGATGCTTGCAAGAATACTGTCATTCCGAATACCGTATTCTGGGCAGCGAATCTCACAGCGCTACCTCATGTCTCACATGCCACAGCTCAGCAAGGAGCCTCTCACCCTCGGCCCGATCCTCAAGAGCGACTCTGGGCGAATATATAGAATTGAGGAAGTCCTTGCTCAGCAAAGAAACCCGGTTTTATGTGTATGCCGTGCAAGGTGTGTCAATCCAAGCCACTTGAAGCCTCCTGCTAACTGCGCGAGAGTGCTGATGGAAGAGAGATCATAGCGAAAAAAACATGATTCAGGCGAGTTTGACTATCAGCTGAACCTCCAGAAATTGCTTCGACTTGCCCAAACGTGCGACGGGTGGTTGAAGTCAAAGATCTGGAGATGTTCATCTACCCGTACTGGTCTGGAGATCTGCTTCCTTTAAGTCTGAGAAAATTGTCGGGAGATACGAGGAGATATATTCTCTTCTCCACGATAGGGATATTCTCCATAGCGGGACGTATTTACGTTCAGAAAATCTCATGATCATGCTGCTGACCGACTGCAGACATCAAAGCCAATAATATTCTTGTAGGCTATATGGAAAGTGCCGAGGGTGGACTCGTTTTCAAAAGCGTGCAAATCTCAGACCTTGAGGATACAGTCATTGGACCTAAAGGGAAGTGGCTGACTGGTCCTCTATGCGGCAATGCAATATGGAGAAGTCCTGAGAGTTGGTGCCAATCCCGCCAGAACCTGGCCTCGGATGTTTTTCTTTTGGGGCTGTAGTATGGCTCGCCTTCCTACCACTTCGTGGTTCCGTTGGTTCCGCGTCGCTGATGCCTTTCAGATGATCTATGTGATGGTCAATGAGATGGTCTTCCGCGTCAAGGACGACGAACTAAACTCCGCCGATTCATGGCGTCATATCCTTCGCCGGCATATATCTTATTTTACGGACGAAGATGGTCTCAATGGGTTTCTTGAACATATCGCAGAGGAGAACCCTTTTTACGAACGTTTGATAGATCTAGCCAACACCTTTGGGCCAGAGAATCCTAGGCAGCCTTTTGAGCGTTGGAGGATAACTGCGATGGAGGCGCTCCAGTACCGCTGGTTTAGCAAAACTAGTTGATACCTTGAGTGTTGTCTTCAGATGAAGGCGGTTTGGCGCTCGGCGCTTTGTCTAACCGTTGAATCCGCTTTATTAAATCATCTCTCCTTCCCTACCATAGTCTTCAAGCCAGTCTGCCGTAGTCCTGCAAAAAGCGCAGCAGCATCTTCGTAGAGATGGTTGGGGTCTACCCATATCTAGAAACAGACGTGAGTTACGGAATCCCAGAAATCTTGGGTCTAATTCCGACCCTCACCATTCTCTCAATGTCCACGCAGCTCCTCTTCCGTAAAGTGAATACGACAAGGAAGTCAATCCTGAGTCCTTGTGAATATCTGTAGCGATGTTAGGTTGCAGTTGGTCAAAAAAAAAAGCGCATGCAAGCTCTGTTGCACAGTAGTTTCAATCGCACCTGCCTTTCCAGTTAATCAAGGATTTCTTTAAAAGGCAGGACATCATCTTCCCAGGTATCTATAGGGTCCTATCGTGTTGTGCCATGGTTGAGGCTGAAGACTCTTTGTAAAAGAGGCGCATCCCTAGCCATCTCTTTCTCATAGAGGTACAGAATCATAGACTGGTGATCCATTCGTCCTGGGCCTCTAGTATTGGAAGATCCAAGCACTGAGAAGGCAAGTTTGTGATGTCTTGCGCAGCCACATCGTGCCGCCACAATACGATCAGCTTAGTAAACTCCGTTACCTGGGCATGGTGGAACTGCTCTGGTGATGTAGTAGAAAACCAGAGGCACGTGTCATTTCAGCCTGCAGAGCACAAGCGACAAGATGCTAACCAGTCATATCAGAGCTGAGTCATTATCGAATTTCCATCGTATCTGCATTTATTTTTAGGCATAATTGCCGACAGTTCACTGCCTAGGTTGGGATCAGGGGTTGACGAGTGCGGAATATAGATGTGGTATGGCCTCGGCCCATTCTTCATCCACAATCGAGTCAACACTCGTAAGGCAATAATATTAGCAACTCGTTTGATCCACACCTAGCTTAAGCAGTATTCTAGCTCCTATTAGACAATCCGAGTCATGTATTTGCGTCTCGGACGAGACTAAGCAAAAGCCGAGCGATCGCCGATTCGGCCGGAAGCAAAGTAGGGCCCGGAGATTGACCTATTCCCCTGGTGTTCCACTTTCCTGACGAAACCTTTTTTTAGGAAACTGCGAGTCGTAAACATATATTTAGTCGAGTCTGCACCACGTATGGCTGGTGCAATTGAGCGCATTTAGCACATACATCTATGTCTTGTTCCCGGGTCTTCAGTTTCCGCAGTCTTTCTCTTACCAGATTCAACCCGACCTCGAACCGCTTTGCTTCTTCATATCGCAAGATGGGTGAACATATTGTGGACAGATATCAACTCCAACCACTGCGTTCAGACTGTGTACCGTGGCGTCGGCAGCCGGGGCAGCAGGTATTATGGATTGGCTGCTCGGATAGCGGGTGCGATGAACTGGAGAGCTTGGGTTTGCCTTCAGATGAGATCTTCGAATACAGGAGTTTGGGGAACATGATGGTGGACGACCTATCTTGCAATACGACCTTGCGATATGCTTTGGACTCGTTGAAGGTGAGTTCGTTGTTCCTAGGAGAGGGTGCGACTAACTCGGCCAGATCCGGAATATTGTGATATGTGGACATTACGGGTGTCATATTGCAAATGGAGAAGTAAATGCCGGCTTGCAAAAACCCTGGAGCAGGTAACTGTTACCGTTAGATATTAATGGGGTGGTGCTGACGGATAAGTATACTTGACACTCTACGTTCGACTCATCATCACGCCCTAGACAGCTTGACAGGAAACGAACGCGACCGCGCGCTGGTGGAGTTAAATGTTCTTGAGCAAGTGCACTCGTTAAGCCAGTCTCCTGAGGCTGCAGATGCTTTGCAGCAGGACCAGCTAAATATCTGGGGCATGGTCTACGACAAGGCGTCGAAAACAGGTTATCAGTTAGTAGAAGCATGACGGGGATCAGCTATTTGACCGTCTTTTAGAAACGAAAAACATAAGACCAGATCAAGAACGCATAGATCCATTTTTGAAGAGTGAGCTTGGCTGTAGATCCATTCGGATAATGCCATTGAGCTTTTAAGCCAGTTGGTAGTAAGCATGCCTCAGGCATAAATATCCGGCCCCACGAAGAACGCCACATTATTCCACATCATCAGGCCATCCTCCGATCCACAAATATTCGGAACGTGAATCCTCCAAAACCATCTGGAGAATCATTCTTTCTCTCATCTGTCCATTATGGAGTCTCCAAACCCAAAAGGGGACTCTGTCCCACAGTATCTGAAACAGTCGCATGAGCGCATCTTCGAGAACAATCGCGCCTGGGTCGCGACGAAAATGAAAGAAGACCCCGCTTTTTTCGAGAAGCTTTCTGCAGGGCAGACCCCGGAATATCTGTAAGAAACACACACAGTGGTCCGGGTATATCTCATCTGACAAAACCAGGTACATCGGCTGCAGTGACAGCCGCGTACCTGCCAACGAGATCATGGGTCTCGAAGCCGGGGAGGTCTTTGTCCACCGGAACATCGCGAATCTAGTCCCCAACACAGATCTCAACGTGATGTCCGTCATTAATTACGCAGTCCGCCATTTGCAGGTCAAACACATTGTTGTCTGCGGCCACTACCACTGCGGCGGTGTCAAAGCCGCGCTGACGCCGTCCGACCTGGGGCTCCTCAACCCCTGGCTTCGGAACGTGCGCGATGTATACCGTCTGCACGAGCGGGAGCTTGATGGGATTCAAGATGCAACAGCCAGATATAAGCGTCTTGTGGAGTTGAATGTCATCGAGTCCTGTAGGAATGTGATCAAGACAGCAGCGGTACAGCAGAGCTTTCATGAGCGGCAGTTCCCCGTTGTGCATGGCTGGATATTCGATGTGGAGACTGGTCTTCTCAGGGACCTGGAGATTGATTTTGAGGAGACTTTGCGGGATATCAAGAAGATATACAATCTTGCGCCGGGTTCTTAGCTCCGCTTTGCAGCATGCACCAACCCTATACCATTTTCAGTGTGTCACGTCAGTTAGAAGCTCCAAATCTAGTGGTAAGACTCGTAACAGTAACAAGCTCCACAAGTTTTACCCGGAAGCAACATTGCTTGATAAAATCCAACTGGTGCCACAGCCTTGACAGTGGATTTCTACCTTCGACGCTGGCGTGAAATGTAGAGAGATCAATAGGCGTGTGAGAGACAAGAACACACCACTTGACTAGAAGGACATTGTCAAGCCAGTTGGATCTACTCAGGCAACCATTGAATACCAATGGAGTAGGCACACTGGATATTCTGTATATCTGCAATAGGAGGGGGTTTATCTCGATGGCACATCCGGGCAGGCTGCTATTCTGCATATGCCGGTATTCGAAGAAGCGAGTACAAATTCCCGAGCTGCATCTGAGGCCTTTACCGAACAGGTGGTCTGCATCATGCATAGCGGGCGACCTATGCCAAACCCGGCCAGTTTTACTGAAGTCTGAGCCTCCATGACATTTCGTGAAGATAACAGTGATGCCCTATGTGCATCAGCCATCGCGGAACAACCTACTTCACTTACGCATGGAGCTTTAGGTTAACTAATTGGGCTCAAGTTGTTACAGTTGACCGGCAACCAATACCTGACAATCGCGTCATGCTACGGCCAAACTCGCGGGGACTTGGAGGAGGCATACTTTGATGACCCTGAACCAGTGCATTCGGCTCTTCTGCCTCTACAGGATGAATCCAGCACGACATGGGAGACCATGAAACAACTTCTTTGAAGTGTGTAGAGAAGCTGGGTAAAAATGAACTCTGAGAGTCAACATGGGCTCTGGATGGTGGCTTAATACCATGTCGTCATATTAGGCGTGTGCCGTCTATCTGGATTCGATGTAATGGTGGCTCAGATGTCAGTATTCTACACTTTCGCTGAGAGGGTGTGGGAGGTAAGCGTCAGCAGTGTCCGTTTCAGGTTGCAGCAATCTCTACATAACACGCCAATCTTCGAAAACTTGGGATATCTTCAAATCCATGCTGTAAAGGTTCACAACCCAATGGCATAGAGGTGGCAGCAGATGCCTCAGCTGAGAAGATGCATATATCGACGATGCATTAAAGCGTCCGGAGTCAATGTCGGTATGGGAGAATGAGAAATACGAAGGGATACAGAGCATCATAGCAGACTTGACTGTGAGTGTCATACGACAAAAGAATGCACAGTAAACCGTTTATATCTGACTTGTCACTTTTGTCATTAGAGACCCGTGTTAAAAGATCTGAAGTCTGATATCAGTACCCTGGACGCTACACCATCTCCTCGATCAGGTGTACTGGTGGTTGGTACTGGAAAATTCGGCGTAAGTAGCCCCTTTCTTATGCTAAGTTTGACTATAATTAATGCATAGTCTTGAATAAAATAGAGCGGCGATGCATTTGACGACGCGCTGCCATTTTCGTCAAGCTTCCTTCTGCAACCTAGTCCTGAACAGCCCCCTGGATTCTTTATCTACATTCAAATCTTTAAACTGATACGCAGATGAGCAGTATCCCTATTCTAACCTGTGGTATACGATGAAGGGGACTACGCATCTTAATATAGAGTGGGACTTAGAGTGGGACTTAGAGCATCCCTAAACAGAAAATACCATCTGATTGGAAGCTTTGCTTTTCTTCTCTTTGTTATACTACGTACACCATTAGACTGGGGATCCTTGCACAGATTCGCAAGTCCATTAGGGGTTATTTATGTTATATGTGAAGAAGTCTAGGTTTTCTCCACAGATTCGTCTAGGCTCCAGATAGTTGTCCAATGCTATACTGTATTACATGCTCTCTTAATGTTTTTCTTATAACTGTTGCTGTTCACACCTGTGATAGATGCTAACTGGTATATTCTTCCACTACTGCCTCCAGATGTATGGGCAAATCAATGTAATCAGTCTGGTTAAATATCAGAATGGTTTCAGCCCCTTGGAGGACGATAATAAAGGCTTAAGGGTAACTGTGTTAGAACGTCATGATATATATGTTAAGATACTATTTTGTTTCCATCCCTAATAATGATTTTTAGATAGTTTATCCTGAGTTTGTAATGCCTTTCCCCTATCAGATCCTGTTAATAGTACTGATCCTCATGCTGGCATGGTTGTCCTGGACATCACATTTTTATATTTTTGATATGCGTCTTGCTAAACTAAAGGTTGTCTAGGGCATGTTTAGCATTATTCTAATCATGATGTTCACAAAGCATTCTGTTGGTTACTGATGAGGTTCTAAATCTAGGTCTTATTCCATATCATTGGCCAAGTCAATGCTATTGAATTTAAATCAGCCGCCGCTTCACTATACACAGCACATGGATGGATGTTCGCCATCTATTACTCTATCATCAGATACATGGTTAAGGAAGAGTAGTCGACCTGGTTAGGATTAAAAGGCAAGCGAATGAGATGCGTCACACCCCTTATATTCTTGATATCTAAAGAGCAATATCCGGCCAGCGCTACTACTACTAGATAGGACATGCCCCGGCGACCTGCTGCAAAGCTTCAGTATATGTAAGTAACAAACTTTCCGACCCTGTAGCTATGCAAGACAATGATTTAATTGAAAGGGGATGGACAAAGCATTGTCACAGTATATAATTGTCATATGATATGACTGGAGCACATCATCGCTGATGTCATTCACAAACTCAAACAGTCCGCATAAGTGCCACCACCATCATCCATATAACTAGCTGGTGTCCTTTCTATCGAATAAGTGGTGAAAGTAACTAGTTTAACTGTACATTATATCTATATTGAACCTTTCTGTATATATTCCAAAATGACAAAGGACTTGGTAAGCCTCGCCGTTGGGAACGATTGACCCGTAGCATTGTACCGTTCTTACTAGCTGCAGACCTTCGACATCCATTTCGACAACGAGCTCGCACACGATTACTACGGTGACGGCAAGAAGTTGGCCGAGAAGTATGAAACCTAGCAACCGGGCAGTGCAGTAGCTAATCCAGATTGCAGTCTTCGCGAGATATACCACGATCGCAACCTCAAGTTCCCGGATGTTTTTGATTCCACGTTGACCACTCCGCCTGTACATTTCATATCGTATGATTCCCATCTATTACTTGAAGTTCTGGAGAAGGAGAAGCTGATACGGTTCTGTAGCGTCGAAGCACCGGACGATGTAAAGATCGAGGAACTGCAGAATGTGGAAGTGCCACCTGGACTGCATGTTGATATTATTGACTTTCAGATGGAATAGCCAGTCTTTGGGCATCGATGGGTAAATATATTTAATTAATATGCTGAATATAACATGAAGGAATCATCGTTATTGGTGATTTCTACTTGGAGGGTTTAGGGAGATCACTGCCTAGAGGAATCCACTTGGGCTGAATATCCCATCCTGGAACTTCGTATGGATACCGTGAGTGAGCGTAGCCACGACCAGCGTAAAGTCTATTAAGTCGCCTAGAGAAGTAAAATAAGCATCGCTGGCAAATCAACCAGTCACCAACCGATGTTGTCCCAATGGTTCAGCCTCAACGGTGAAGCGACAGAGTGGTCAGCAGTCAGCACTAGTCAATTGATCTCAGCCAGGAAGCCATAAGGTGTCTGATTCGAAACTTATTCTTTGTTGGATCTCATGATAGGCCTCGATGATGTAGCCGACACGGAGCTGAACCTAGTGCTTACTGTTCATTTGTTGTCGCACGGACATTAGGCGGCCAGCACAGACTTTAAAGTTCAATACCAGACAAAAATTTCTATAAGAAGTTGGGACCTCCTTTTAATAGACTGTATCCAACTACCGTGGCTCCCACAGCAACAACAGCATCATGTCAAGAGTAATCGACAAGCTGGCTGAGCCAGCGGAGAAGGAAAAAACCAGGGTCATTGTCGCCAGCTGTAGCCGGTAAGCAATTTCTTTACCATCCGCGTGTACAATAACATGTCGCTGATCAACATCCAGAACTGGGACGCTCGGCCTCTACTTTGCCATGAAGATACTAGGCTACAAGCCCTACCACATGTACGAGGTGGTACTAGTGCAGGGCAAACAAGGCATGTCAGCCCTCCTAGAGGCCGTAACCGCGCAGCACAATCGGTTATCAGGCATCAAGCGGTTCGGCAAGGCTGATTTGGACAAGTTGACTGCCGACTATGATGTACCTGTCTACATACCCGACTGCGTTCTGCATACTTACCATACTACAGTGCCTTATTGAGATCCCGAGCTTCCTGGGCCCCGCCCTCCTCGACCAGTACGTACAGGATCCCGAGGTCAAGTTCATCCTGACGGAGCGGGACCCCGATCGGTGGGCCAAGTCGGTCAACGGCACGGCGGGCTTTATCATCACGGCGGCGGCTTCGTTTCCATTGAATATTCTCAAGTATTTCGACGAGGAATTACGCATCTTTCTGGCTCTCAACACCACCCTGTACGCTGTCCTTGCTGACGGCACAAAGCCGGGCCAGCCGGGTAATGAGGCTGCTCTCACAAGGAACTACGTTGAGTAGTAAGTGCCCTAAGATATGGCTATGTGAGAGAATGCTTACATGGACTACAGTATCAAGGCTGTCAAAAATACGGTTCCCAAAGAGCGTTTGCTGGTGGTCAAGCTTGAAGATGGGCTGGGATGGGAGCAGATTTGCCCGTTCCTGGATGTGCCCATTCCAGAAGAGAAGTATCCGCGCGGCAACGACGTCGATAATTTCAAGGCCATGGCGGAGGGTTACTTTAAGGAGAGAACTAGAGCCGCTATGCTCAGGTTGGGGGCGCTACTGGTGCCTGCATTGGGTGTGTCTAGTTACCTTGGGTGGAAATATTTTGGTAAATTGGCATAGTCCTTGGATCTTCTATAGTTGGATTCGTTATTCCTTGTAGATGAAGATTATTCGGCATGTAACTGAGGAACCAACATGAGTAGGTCCTAGAAATGCAATAAAGATCTTGGCGCTATTCGCTAAATGATAGCCTTCCCATGGTTCTCGGAGAATGACAGCAAGATCATGTCTACATCATATTTAATGCTTATCAGAGACAGCATTCACACAATTTCCTCCTTTTGAAATTTTGCTCTCCAGCCAGAATCCTGCACCAGAGTTCTGCGAAGATGGCAAGCCCCGAGTCTTTGATTCTTCAGTATTCCGGATCGGAATTGGCAGACGAACAGTCTTTCCACAATCACTTAGTAGAGAAGATCTCCCAGGCAAGAGCAACAAAAGATGCCATCTACGCTGAGCTTGTTTACGACAACATCGCTCCTTCCTGGATGGCGAATGTGGGGGATGCACTTGAGCGGGCAAAAGGTGCCTTCTGGTAAGCGAGTATCGTCAATGTAGCAGCATACAAGGTCGATAAAGCGAATAACGTATTTCCCTTCATTAGCAAGAGTTATAACACTTTTACTCTGATCCTCCGAGTTGTAGCAATGGCATCATTTCTGCATAATGTCGACCAGGTTTGGTGCCACCAAAGCGAGATTCAATGGCTTGTCTCCGAGGAACTCAATCAGAATGAGTCCGACATGCTGCATACCACAGCAAATACCAGTAAAGCGATGCACCTCCGTTCATTCCATCTCATGCAGTTCTAATTGCTAGAAGTTTATGAATTTCCCGATGGGCCATTTGTTGGCATCCACAAGGCACCCAATGTAGCAATCAACGTGCCAAACGCCATCATGCCCAGAATTGTCGTTGAGAGTGGGTGGAATGAATCCCTTAACAGACTGCGAGAAGATGCAGGAGAATGGCTCGTCGGAGGAAATGGAGCTGTCCAAGCTGCCATCATTATGAATTGGACCTCCAACCGCACAACCCGCCGTGTCCGCGGTGTCGTGGAGCTCTACACATTGGACAGAAGTGGCATGCCACGGCTCCAGCAACGTGAAGTGCGGGATATCTTCTTTGTTAATCATCATTGCGTTCTAGATAGCTAACGACGAAAGAAGGAAATCTTCCCTGTCCCACCGGGCATCCAGCCAGGTAATCAGGCAATAACCCTGACACGGCGGATGATTTTTGGCCGGTCGGTCAGACCTGGCGCGAGTCCAGGGGATATTCTTCCCCTGGGCATTGATAGGCTGCGCACAATAGCGCAGATCGACATGGCAAAGATGGGGTACAGCCCTGCATGACTGAAGACTAGCCAAACGATAGTATAGTGGCAACAGTAGGTGTCCCCTAAAGCCGGCCATTGAGGAGATATCACCGGAGCTAGTCACTCTCAAGCTCGTTGAACAAGGACTCCCGGCAGTTCACTAGCTTATTTGCCAGTTATTGGCCGCATTCAACAAGCTAGATGCAGTATACATCACACCTTTCCAATCAGGGCCTGGCTATTGCTTATGAGTGATCAGTTTGTCTGCTATCCGTGTCAGCTAATCTCCTAGTCCGCGAGATACATTGTCAAGAAGTCCCACATTACCTGATATAGCGGCAAATAAACGTAGAATTAGACTATTATTGGAGAAGGCCGCACTTAAGCTTGTCTTAGTCGCTCTGATCAGATAGATCACATCTCCTCGACGAATTGGATAACAAAGTCAATTTCCAGACTCTGAAATCACTTAGCAAGCCAAGGCCCAGGCCTTTCGTGTGAAAGATCGAATCTGGTGTCTTCTGCTGAAAATACAATACCCGGCCTATTCTGCAGTGTTCTACAATGTTCTAAAAAGGTTGCTGGTGGCATTGTATGCTTAGTTCGGGCAGAGACGAAGCCAGTTCAGGTTTTGAGAGATCTCCAATAAGGATAACAAGAATTGGTCATCTACGGTCCTTGCCGAACGAGGAGGACGAGGAGGTTCTCCATAGTACTTGTAAAAATATCACCATAATTGTTTCACAGAGCGGTATATGATGCTCAAGAAGCATTAAATGGCATACACAACACTTTATCCGGGGGAACATCTTCTTGCCTTTGCTCCTTGAGCGAAATAGCTTCATGGTGTATGTCGTTGATATTGATCATGACGAATATACACGCACCAGGGAATAGTCGATTGATCCCGACAATGACTCCTCCACCTGGAGGTCGATCTTCGCAGCAGCTCACCAATCGTGGCCACAGTAACTAGCAAGGATAGTCAATTTTGCTTGCATTGCGATTCAGATACCAGGCCAATTGCGACTTCCACCAGTAATGATGGCCACACTTGATAGCTGTCACCAGAGCTTCCGCGTTGACTATAGGCTGGTCAGCGAGTTCCTCTTCATTCCAGCACAAGACTTACTCTCAGCTCCCGGCCAGCTTGTATGCGTATAGTCATTCAACGGGTAATACGGCATGGTAGCATTGACCGACCCAAAAGACTGCCAGCGATTGACGGCATATTTTGTGTGATCGATATATTCCACCCCTTCTTCCTCGGCCACCTATACTCACTTAGTTATAACCACCCTGCAAGCTACCCTATATCGGCTTCACATACCTCACGCGCATAATCCGCAAAAGCCCAATCCCGCCGAAGGACATCCCCCGTCCACGACATAACGGGTACCATCCCACTCACCAATGGAACGCCACCAGCCTGCCTTACATCCCGGATCATTCTCCGGAGGTAATGTCCAAACGTGTATACTGTCTCTGTCGTGCCTCCGGTAGCATTACTAGCCACGACGACACTCTCGGGCCCGATACCAGGAAGCGTAGCTCGATTCTTCACGTCGGTAGTTGGATCCCCGTTA
This sequence comes from Aspergillus lentulus, assembly GCF_001445615.1. Lineage (NCBI taxonomy): Eukaryota > Fungi > Ascomycota > Eurotiomycetes > Eurotiales > Aspergillaceae > Aspergillus > Aspergillus lentulus. Next base: position 340,815 of record NW_028322112.1, read on the forward strand.
TCGTTGTGGCCCATCTCGATGAGCACAAAGGTGCCTTCGCCTGGGACGATGCGCTCAAGTAGCGACGCCCACAGTCCTTCGTTGATGAAGGAGCGGGTGCTGCGCCCTCCGCGCGCGAGGTTTGTGATGTTTAGCTCGAAGAAGTTGTGCATGTAGTAGCCCCATCTATAGAGTCAGTATATTTTCGGGGCTATTGGGAGGTGAAGCTACCCTTGGATTAGACTAGTCATGCCATATGGCATCGTCGTACTATCGGAGCAGAGGAGAATTTGGCGCTGGGGGCGGGTAGTTGGTGCCGCGGTGCTCATGGAGGCTAGGCCTGCCATGACTATGGAGGCGCAGAAGGAGCTGGGGATTTTCATGTTCGTTCACTTTTTGCCTAAATTTTGGTTATATGGTATACCGACAGTACTGTTTGTCTCCAACGAAATCTCAGCCTAAGGCGGAGGATATATATACAGGAACTCTATCTGGGCCATGACCACCCCTCACAAAATGCAGTATCTCCATAAATCCTGCATGAGTTCCCTTGGCCCGGAGGGCTGTATCTATTGCGAAGATGTCTTCCACCGACGGATTACGGTCCCCGTCTATTGGTGATGCTCAACGCGGGGTCCCATGCAGCGTCATAAGTTAGCTCCATGATGAAAGTCCGGGGTAAGTCACCGAGAACTATTTTCCCCGTGGATCATCTCGGTATTATTACCTCGCGGGGCTCGCTAATCGATCTCCCATAATGTGGGGAATCCGGGGGTTGGCAAATCCCACCAATCTGGTGACTATAGTCCATCTGAGTTCGGGACAGAAGGGGCCGAGGATATGATTAGTCTCAAATATGTCATTTGGCTATCAAGGGGCGGTGTATATGAGAATACATCTACTGCGAGTGATGAGAGTAATATGACTGCATGTAGGTAGATGTCATTGGCGTTTGTCTCCTCAACCACAAGGGAATAGCAAGCTTGATAAAGCAGATAAATCATAGTATCATTCAGTAAACTCCACATTATATGCAACGGTATATGCTATAGACGATGCCTCACCCGCTTCAGCTCTGGCTCAGCCACTGTCTCCCCTGCCAGAAGCGCCCGGTCGTTAGGATCATAAACCGGCTCCTTCGTAACTGTAGCCCTTATCCTCCTCCCGAAATATTCCACCTCCACCCTTTCGCCCTCTTGAATCGATGCAGGAAGCCAGGCATACGCAACGGGTTTGCGAACAGTATACCCAAACGCAGCAGTGGTAACATATCCCACAGCCTTGTCCTTCCAAAACACAGGCTCCTTGCCCATCACCATCGACCGTCCATCATCGATAGTCAAACACCGCAGACGACGGGCTGGTTGTCTCCTACGCTGCATAGCAGCCTTACCAACGTAGTCATCTTGTTTATCCACCTGCACCGCGGAAACCACACCCGCTTCAAAGGGGTCATGCTCGCTGTTCATGTCTACCCCCCAGGTCCTGTACCCCTTCTCCAGCCGTAAAGCGTTGAGCGCCGCTCGTCCCGCGGCAATAAGACCGTGCGGTTGGCCCGCAGCCCATATGGCATCCCACAGGCGAAGTCCGTACTCAGCGCTCGTCTGGATTTCCCATCCGTTCTCGCCGACGTAGGACTTGCGGAGGACCATGACAGGGAGACCGGCGAGTGTAATTCGCTTAGCGTGCATATATGGCAGACCAGTGTTGGAAAGGTCGTCGGTCGTTAACGTGCGAATGACATCGTGGGCGCGAGGGCCCCAAAGACCAAGACAGCAGGTATGCCCCGTCACCTCGCGCACCTGGACCCATTGCGATGGAGACTTCCGACACTGTCGCCGAGCTTCGCGGGACAGATATGCAAAGTCAGCCGCGCTGATTGCGCCAACCTGGAACAGGTCCTCCTCTAGTCTCGTCACAAAGATATCGCTGCGGATGCCACCCCGCTCGTTTAAAAGAAGGGTATAAACAATCTGTCCCACATCCGGTACACCGCTCGTCATCAACCTGCACAGCATCTCCCTCCCCTCAGGCCCAGAGACCTCAAACCGATGAAAAGATGTCATATCATACATCGCGACCGCATTCCGCGTCTTCCACGCCTCAACAGCCACAACAGGTGAATGATACCTCCCCGACCAGACATCCCTCTCCACAGGCCGCCACTCAGGTGGAAGAAACCTCACAAACTTCTCATTAGCAGCATACCAAAACGGCCTCTCCCACCCACCCAGCTCAAGGAAGAACGCGCCGAGCTCCTTCTCGCGCGCATAGAACGGACTCACCCGCAACTGCCGCGGCGACTCACGCGGCTGCAGCGGATGCAGGATATCGTAGATCTCGACGAAATTCCTAGAGGAAGTTTCAGTCACGTATTCACGGCTGAGTTGCACGTCCTCGAAGCGGGAGAGCTCGCACTCGGAGAGATCGATGCGAGATGAGCCCTCAACCAGCAGCTCGGCTAGTGCACGTGCCACCCCAGCCGAGTGCGTTACCCAGACTGCTTCGGCGACGTAGAAGTTGTCGAGAGTTGGGGCGGGGCCGATCAGCGGTCCGCCGTCGGGAGTGAATGAGAAGATGCCGTTGAAGCCGTCGGCGAGTTGGCATGTCCGCAGCGCGGGGAGGATTCGCTGTGTTTCGGACCAAGCGGGTGCGAAGTCCTCAGCGGTAAAGTCCAGCCGGGACGGCATGGTTTTCTCGTCGACGTGTCTGGGGGTATGGCCTAGCGAGGCCGCCTCGATGGGCATGGGCCGGTGGCCGTAGTAGCCGATGCCGTAGGCGTCGCCGTGCTCGCGGTAGTAGAGGTCGTGGTCCTGGTGGCGGAGGATGGGGAATGTGGCGTTCAGGCCGTTGGGGCGGTTGTTGATCTCGCGGCCTGCCAGGGCCGGAACGGAGGTGGTTTTGGCGTATTGGTGCGCTAGGGGCAAGAGGGGGATGGGCACGCCGGCCATGGCGCCTATCTCGACGCCCCAGAATCCTGCGCAGGAGACAACCATATCCGCGGTGATCACTCCGGCGGAGGTTATCACGCCGGTAACGCGGGTCCCTGTCTGTTGGATGCCTGTGACGGGAGTCATCTCTAGGTAGCGCACTCCTGCTTGGCGTGTGCGTCCGATGAGCAGTTGTGTGGCCCGTGCTGCGAGTGCCAGCCCGTCGCTAGGGATATGCAGTCCGCCGAGCACAATGTCCTTGTTCAGAAGAGGATACATCTTCAAGCATTCGGCTGGAGTAACGAGCCGCGCCTCTATTCCCCACGCAGACGCATATCCATGCTTCCGTTTCAGCTCCTCAAGTCTCTCTGGTGTGGTGGCGATCTCCAGCCCGCCGACCTGATTGAAGCAGTTCTGCCCGTCTTTCTCTAGAGACAGCAACTTCTCAACCGTGTACTGTGCAAAACGGGTCATCGTCTTGGACGGGTTGGTTTGAAAGACTAGACCTGGCGCATGCGACGTCGAGCCACCAGGCATCTGCAGCGGGCCCTGCTCGACGACGGTGATGTTGGTCCATCCTCGGGAGACCAGCTCGTCGGCGAGGTTCGCGCCGACAATACCAGCGCCGATGATGACGATGTGTGGTGAGGGTGCCATGTTTACATTGAGTGCTAGCTGTTGACGCTCATGGTGATACTTGTATATACATGATGTAGTATATCCATCTATGCCTACCCCGCAACTAGATAGATTACCCACTCCGTGCAGTGTAGTGGTCATGATAGACGAACCGTGGGATGCGGCAAGGCCAACCGTACCAACCGACCAGATGATCGGCCATGGAACGGTAGCCGGGATCCAGCCAAGAGGGGTAAAAATAGTCTTTTGGCTCTCCTATCTAATCGTTTTCGTCATCAAAACGTGTTCATGTGGGGTTGTGAGGGGAAAAGTTTGCCGCTTCGGGAATGGCATTCCTCTGATTGTACGTTGCATTTTACTGGTCCATCTACGCTATTTTTGTCCACCAACTGCTGTCTTCTAGTTCACTCAATATGTACGACCAGAGTAAATGCCTGCAGAAATGGCTATACAATGACGTGTGTTCTTTTCCACACGCCTGGCATTGTCACTTTTGGTCATTGAGGTGACCGACTTAGGATTCATCATGATCGATATGGCGTTGCTCTCGGCTTCGAGTCGTGGCCGTAAATGAAGCTGGTTCGATAAGGGCCAACGGTGTTGTACAACGGCTAGTACTTCATCCTATATCGAACCTTAGCTATACAATCTGCGCTGGGGCTCATTGCAACGATGGGGACTCATGAATTGCTTTGGCTGTCCATGGGCAGAGGCAGTCGCTTTGGGATATCGTCTGGTAGTTGTTGCACTCGTGGTACTCGCTGGTAGAGTTCTTCGGTGTTGGTCTATGCTGCCATGTTTCCGAAGGGAAGGATCAATATATGTCGCACGGGAGGGACTCGCTGGTTCAGTGCTGCATTCGCGGCTTGATCCAGGCTGTAAGTCGCGTATCGGCAGGCTCATTAGTCCTAGTCCTGGAATATAAGCAGTGCACAATGTGGAGGATCATGGAGTCATCAATCACAACTTCATAACGCTTGGCGCTTGTATGCAGGTTATAAATTTCCCAGATTCCACCACGCCGAACCTTCAATGTCACCTACCGCCGGAGCGGACGTGCTATACTCGAGGTCATCCACGTCTCCGAATGGCGCGGGATCAGCCCAGAGCCAGGGCGTGTTGAGCATGAGGCTGTCAATGGGAGCCACCACTGCGTCGGGAGGAGGCATAGACCGTGGAGCTGTAGCTGGGCTCGTATCGCTATCCTTTGACGCCTTTGACGAATTCGGGGCCCGATACAGAGGCATAGGGACGCCCTGTCCTCCGTCTGCGGTGTTGACAGTTACTTCAGGTGACGTTGTCACGATTATTTCGAGTGTAGAGCTTTCCTCTGCGTCGTTTCCAGTTGCAGAAGCACTGAGGGAGGAATGGAGAAGGCTTCCTGATGGGACAGCGGGGTATGAATCGTCGCTACAGGTAAACTGGAGAATATCCCACATCAAGGGAATGTTCAGATGGATCTTCGACGGCACCCAGCTGTCATAGTCTACATTTTCCGTGCCGGCTGCAATCCGGGTCATGCGATCGAGAGACCGGTTCTGATCTGTCAGTTGTGTTTAATCATACGGGAAGGTAAACATACCAACGATGCACACGCCCTTGAAAACGGTACAAATGACCTCAGAAACACCCTGCAGCGGGCTAGATCTGCCCGGGACTTGTACTGTAGTCTTGGGTCACCAGCGCAGCAGTAATACAGCTGCACCGTCGCAGCGATAGCAGCCACATGCGCGAAGAAGGGATCTGTAAGTCGTACGTCCTTGTCCGATAGCATGTCAATCATACGCACGATCCACGTCGCATGCAGAAGTACCAATTCCGACGAGCGGCGCCAGAAACTATTGGGGATGGCCAAGTTCGGATTATGCCGCGAGGCCATGATATACAGGAAGGGATGGTTGAGGACGGTGAGAATGGCGTGGTACATGAACTGCAATTTGAGCCAGGGGACCCAGTACGCGCGGTTGACGATCAGTTCGTCCGGCTGTCGATCATAGAACCGCACATGGTCGTATCGATGGCAAAGCGGGGTTTGGTTCTCAATTTCTGTCAGGTCGGAGAGAACCATAGAGTACATCGACTCGTGGCGCCACGGCTCGCGTAGTCGGTTGTTTGCACAATCGGACACATATGTGCGTACTTTGCTCCAGACCCAGCCAAAATGGATCGTCATACTCCAGATGCCAGTGTCGTCTGGCGCAGAGCAGCCAATTGTGTCTCGCGGCAATGGGGGAGGTTTCTCGACGTCTCTTTGTGGTTCTCTGCCGTTGCCTGAGAAATAGTCCACGGGACGCCAGGTCTCCGAGGGAATGCTCAGCAATCCGGTCTGACGGCCATACGACTGTTCTAATAGCTGTAGACTCCAAAATAACCTCTTCTTGCGCTCTGCGTGGGGGTCTCCAGGACTATACGCGGACTCCGTATCGAGCAGAGCAGAGCGACAGAGCTGAAACGCAAGTCCGAGGTGAAATCGACCAAGGTGCGCATCGGCATCTACTTCAATCAGTACCTCGCATGCAGCTGAAGTGCATCTGGACACCTACCAATAAACGAAGAATACGCCAGCAAGCACAGAGCCTCTATCGTACTCAATTCAACCGTCCCATTAGCAATCCGCAGCATAATCAAACTCTTTGCCGTATCCGCATGGTGCTGCCCGTGTTCGCCCTCATGTGAGAACCGCGCTGTCAGCGCAATGATACTACAGATGAGCTCTTCTGGTAGGGTTTCCAAATCCCCATGTTCTTCGAAATTAAAGCACCAGACGGGTTGTCGATGGCAATACTTCATGTACAGATCGACTGCTCGGGCAACGGCCAACGAGGATGGCTGGGGACTGGTATCATCAAAGGCGAAATTAGGGGGAGACGGGTCGCTGTAGCTCGAGCCGCGACGATCGCGAGGCTGACTGCTTTGTGTGAATCTTCCCTCTGTGAGGTCTTTGGCATCTTCGAGGACTGATTCCCTCCCTCGGGTTGGTCTGCGCCAGCGTGAGTAATAAGGCGTAGTAGACTCGGGCGATACGTACAAGCTTCCTTTTAGGATGAGGTTTACTTTTTCTTCAAGCTCGGCGAGTCGGTCCTTCTGGAACTCGTTAGCGCTGTTCATGTGAGTAAGAGCGTGCGTACAGATTGGCCACCTATTGATCCTGGCTTGGACACGGGTGGGTAGAAACACGACTGGTTAAGCCGTACACAACACGAGCAGGCCGGTTTCTCTCCGGGACACCGAGATTTCTTTCTCCTTTTTTACATTCAGTCTTGATCGTACAGCATAAACGAGGTGCTAACCTGCAATTCAGACACGCGTGGTTGGAACGAAGTCTTCGCCGAGTGCCTTCTGCCGGGGTCATTATTTTATTAATAGACACAATGATTATATCGAAATGAGCTAAATAAATCAAGACGAGCTCGTAAACTATATGCACCAAATATTTGAGCAATAGAACAAGATGATGATGATGACATTCAAAGGCTCGCTGAAGAGCGAGATCAACCGTCCAAGTAGGGGACGACAATCTCGCGGGGAAATCGAGCATTGACCCCTGCCGGGCAGCATGATTGGCCTCGTGATATGGCCCTGATTAAACAGCTGTCACTAACTAGTCACTAGATAAACCTGGAAAACATTCTCCGTTAGTGTCTGTACCGGGGAAGTGTTGTCCACGTCGGGCTAGATCTTCCACCATGCGCCCTCACAGTGGCAAGATAGGACGGAGCAATGGCCTATTGGACGGCAGATCATGCCTTATGAATGCTATCAACGGGACGCACCAATCACAAACAAACAATATGACTATCTCTGAAGTTAGCTAAGAGCTGCCGGCCCCGCACTCCCCTCTCTTCAGCCTGTTTGCTTGGTTATCCCTGGTACGTATTACTAATGCCACTATCCCAATATCCCCAACTATCAAACGTCTACACATGCTCGTATGTGTTCGATTAAATATATGTCGTAGATTATTGAATATTACTATTACTCAGCTATATGATATATTCATTGAATATGCAGTACAGCTGGTGTAGTACCCTCCTAGTAGCTATCTTACCTGGCTATTTGTTTTCCTATGGTTGTACTCCGTGCGTCAAAAGTATATATATTCAACTCACTACTCACACCGCTACCAATTAGTGTAAAGATATGCTTCTGTACGAGGATAACTTGAGAATATGCAAAGCGTATAATTCTACCTATTATTTGGTATACTACTCCTGAGCCTCGATAACAGTCTTCACTCAGGGGCAACCCATCACTGTATTCCTGCACCAACGCCTCCCACAATTTCCAATAACAACGCTCAAGGGACCTTGTATTCTTCTACGGTTTCTCGATAGTTTCCTGTTTCGAGCGTAGAATCATTAACACACTCCGATAGGGAAGGGGGGATAAAATATTCAAAAGTAGAACTTCATTACTCATATGATTCATATCTAAACAATCTCATGACCAGAACAACTATGAACACGCCAAATGCAAGAAAGAAAGAAAAGAATCACCACGCAATAGTCGCAGGCGGCTGCACACACTCAGTCGCCTGACAGCTCAAACTCGAGCAAAACGAAATATCCTTCTCGCTGACGGTCGCAGTCTTCGGCAGATTCTGTCTCGCAGGCCAGATCTCCTGCTTGGCCTTTTGCTCGCGCTCGTAGTGCTCCACCACGAGATCCCGGACCACCTTCTGGAAATAGAGAGGTCCCTTTTCCATTTCGGGGTGTAGCTCGCCATTCACGAAAACGCCGGCATTCAGGTTCTTCTGGGTCAAGTCGCAGAGGTACTTGTCTTCGGACATGATGCGCTTGTAGATTTGGTTGATTGTCTCGAAGTCTTCATCTGAGGAGTTCTTGTTGCGGTAGACTTCGTATTTCATGATGGATCGGGTGGGCGAGAGGGGGACGAAGCGCTGCATGAAGAAGAAGTGGGGCCTTTCAACTCTGTTAGTTGAGTATGTTTGATAGGGGACGTTAGTACTTACGAGACGGTTATGGAGGCATTGGGGAAGAAATATGTGCTGGCGGGGTTTAATCCGGCTGCGACCTGCTCCGGCTTGCTGCGCCCATCGTGGATGATGCCGCCGTCCCTGGTCTCGACGCTGTAGGCGCTCAGATCGGCAATGGACGGAATATCAGGGTGCGTTGTCGCGCAGTGATAGCACTCGTTGTAGTTGTCCGCCAGAATTTTCCAGTTATAGTCGCCCTCCTGCTCCCAAGTGTGGTCGAAGGTGTACTCGTCCCACTTGACATGCTCGTACCGGGGCAGCAGATCCATTCCCTTGAAGTCATCCTCCCAGGCAACCTCGGGTTTCTCGCCTGCATCAAGGTTCACCCAGATGAAACCGTTGGTGTCGATATGTACGTGGATAGGCAGGAGGCCGTTCTTGCTCTTGTCGAAGCCATCGAGGTCCTGGTATCCCGGGGCCTTGGCCAACTTGCCGTTTAGCCCATACGACCAGCCGTGGTACTTGCAGGCGAAGATGCGGGATGTTCCCTTTTCTTCAGTAACAACGGGGAATGCACGGTGGCGGCAGACATTGTGGAAGGCGTTGATGTTTCCGTCACGGTCCTTGACAATAACAAATTGAAAGCCGGAGACCTCGTAGCGCAGCCAGTCCCCGGGGTTGGGGAGATGTAGCTTGTGAGTGGTCAGGAGCCACTTGCGCGAGAATATCGCCCGGCGCTCTAGCTCGAACATCTCCTGAGACGTGTACCATGAGGATGGCAGAGCGCGCAAGGCATTCTTCTCGCCATTGGTGGAGGCGGAGCCAAGGCCAAGATAGTTCCACAAGGAGCCCATTTTGGTGTTTGGATAGAGTAGACGTTTCTTCCTTAATTGTATGACAAAGATGAGCTTGCTTACTGTGAATGACTTCTTAATCGAAGATGAAAATGACTTATATATAGCAGTCGCACCCACGGAACCCTACCTACGTACTCCATCCGTCGATAACGGAACCGGTTGGAGAACCGCAGGATCGGAAGCAATGATAGCGTCAGAGAACTGAGACGGAGGATTCAACCTGCCTGCCGGAGTCTTGTGATACCATCGTGATGCTCTCACATAGTTGCCACACGTTCAACCAGCCCGGAACATTATGGGTATACGCTTCTCGGGACTGGACCATGTGAAACGGTGGCGCCGGACACGGTTGAGCTCCACCGAGGCCGGTTGACTACCGGTGCGGCACCTGCTAAATGTTAATTATTGCGTTGTACAGATTATTGGGACGGTTATCATTGTCTGAGAGTCCAGACCTCGGATGGACGTGAAGCTTGTCGACTGACTTTGCCAAAAAAAGGCATGGTATCCTTTTGTGATGAATGGCCTGACGGAAGTTAAACAGTAGACGGCAGTGATCGTACCAACCAGTACGACCGATACTGTGGACACTCATCAGGGACTAACTATTTGCTCTCTTTTCCATGGACTCGGTAAATCATGTTCCCAGCTTAGTATGGTGTAACCGTGTATCATACTCCTGTAGGGCCCTGAACCATGCCGTGTCTGCTCCGATGCCCTGACATTTAGAATGTATACGACTCTGCTTCTGTATTATTATCCTGTTATTTCAGAGAACAAATTAAGACAGTGTGAGAAATTTACTATTCCTACCCTTGGCTCATGATTCCGCGCGGCCGCGTTTTCTACCTAACCAGAAAAGACGCTCGATGATCATCTCGGATGAGTAGGACCAAATGATCTACAAACGGAGGATGCCAACTCACTGCACAGGGATATCCCATGAGCAACTCCACTACCCAGATAAGCATAAGCCCGGGCCCCATACAAAGTGTCCAATTTCTCCTGGCTACAGCTGTAGCTATAGCTTATGTGGGCCCGGCTCACGAGCCGTGCCAAGCCGGTTCGGCTTTGTGCCCGATCCGGCTATCGAGCTCCCCCACCTCCAATGAGAAGACCACAGGTCATAATAGTATCATCATCCCTGGCAAGAATTCCTTCCTTGCTATCGAATCTACACACCATGGACAAGAATCATCGCGTTGTCATCGTCGGCGCGGGCGTCTTCGGCCTGTCCACCGCTCTCAACCTCGCGAAGGATGGCTTCACCGCGATCACAGTGCTGGATAGACACATGCCACCCGTCCCTGACGGGTCAAGCAATGATATCTCCCGCGTAATTCGATTCGACTACGGGGATCCGGTATATGCGCAGCTGGGCAAGGAGGCGTACGATCTGTGGAACACCAGCCCTGAGTATGCGGACTCGTTCCACCGTACGCCGTGTGTCTGGACGGCGCAGAGGACGGGTCCCGCTGGTCTTGTTCAAGTCGGTGGCTCGGACTTCATCCGCAAGACGAAGGAGATCCTGACGAGGATGGGGGCCGAGTGGCATGCGTTGGCGGATGCGGCGGAGTTGAACGCGCGGTTCCCCGCTGTCAGTGGGACGCCGATCGGGGAGGGATTCGAGGGGTTCTACAACAATGCGGCCGGGTGGGCGGATGCCGGTGTGGCCATTGCCGGACTGAGAGATCGGTGTATTGCTGCTGGGGTGTCGTTTGTGACGGGTCCTCATGGCCAGGTTACGGAGCTGGAGAAGAGCTCGGACGGCACCATTACAGCCGTCAAGACGGCCGACGGCGGACGAATCGCAGCTGACAAGTTTATCCTGGCGACTGGTGCATGGACAGCTGGACTGATTCCCTCGTGGAATTCGATGGTGGCGACGGCGCAGATTGTGGGCTTTGTGCGGCTTACACCGCAGGAGGTCAAGGCGCTCAAGGATCTCCCTATTATTTTCAATCTCTCCACTGGATTCTTCAGCTTCCCGCCGCATGAGAAGACGGGATATCTCAAGGTCGCCTGCCATAGTTTTGGATACACGCTGTCGACGGACCAGCAAATTTCCTCACCACCCAGTCGAGCCATCTCTGCGCGGGCAAACTTCATTCCAGCGGAAGGTATGCAGCGCCTTCTCGCTGGCCTCAAGGAAATCCTGCCTCAGCTGGTCGAAAGGGGTCTTGAGAAGACATGTCTGTGCTGGTATAACGAGACTCCAACGGGCGACTTTATCTTCGACTATCACCCTGACCATCCCAACCTCTTTGTCGCTACCGGCGGGACCGGACAGTATGTAGACCCTCAAATCACTATAATAAATACTAATATCAGCGCAGTGCATTCAAGTTCCTTCCTAACATCGGAAAATACATTGCCAAGTCATTCCAGAGACAATTGTCTCCGGAGTTGACGGAGAAATGGAGGTTCCATACCGAGTACAAAGACCGTCCCCGGGAAGACATCTTCACCGGTGAGAAGAGCAGGAAGGGAGGAGATGGCAGCCGTGGAGGTCCCAATAGGCGGGAGTTTACCCCTGAGGAGCGAGACAGTCTTTTGTCTCTGACGAATGCATTGGCTGTAAGACAGGCCAAGATGTAGATATAATTCAACTTATCAGTCGTAGCATGATTTACGATTGTTCAGGCCAGACGCTAGAGCAATCATGCTTATAGACCTATGTGACGAAAGCAACCACGCATTGAAGACTACTTCCCTCTGTAAGTCATATAGGAGAGTGGCCGTATGATGTCGAAAACTATGGTAGAACCCTGTCTTAACGAATGCCCATAAGATCCATTCATGCTGCAATCAATACTAGTCAAAGCCAAGTACACAACACAAGAAAGTCAACAAATACGCATTTGCGGTAATAAAGTAGCGACCATCATGGCCCTGGTCCCATTCAATGCATGGCACATGGAGCCTGAGCAAGAGGAATATGTTTCACCAGGGTTCAAATTGCGCTCAACTTCCCGACCGTATTGATAGCTGAGCGCAGTCCACGGTGAGCCCTCACTCATGACGCTTCTCTAGGTCGTATTTGGTGTAGTAGAACCGCTTCTCAGGGTCTTCATGGCGCTTCTCTAGGTCGTATTTGGTGTAGTAGAGCCGCTTGTCAAGGTCCTCATCACGCTTCTCAGGGGTATAATGTGTATAGAAGAAACGCTTGTCAAGATCCTCATCACGCTTCTCTGGGGTATAATGTGTGTAGAAGAAGCGTTTTTCAAGCTCGCCAGAGGCTGATTCGACTTGGTCATTGTTTGCGACAGGGGCGGCCCAGGCAACGCTTGAGGCTCCAAGGAGAGCCAGGAGGTAAGAGAGCTGCATATTGATAATGAGATAAGGCAATAGCGAGAGATTGAGGGAGCAGAAGAGAGCTGGATGGTGGATGTATGTTTGACGGGTAGAAGATTGGTTGCGCTTTATATAGAGCGAGCAGCTGGTGACCCCGTCGCCTCTGAACGGACTTGAAGTATCACAGCTTCCGATAGGGATAGCATAACGCAAAGCTCTGGCTGCATTCTGCAGGTGTCCGTCACTCGGTCTCTGCAGGTTAGTTCGTCATCGGTTTGTATTCCCATGCATGAGGTAATATGCTTTGAGCTGAAATGCAGGCGACACCTCTCCACTTGTTGGTCAACAAGGGACGTCCTATCAGGGTTTAGAAGAAAAGAGGGGATACGAAGAGATCAACAGCATATCAGCCAGCCTCTAAATCGATCGCCATGGATCTACTATTACTTTAGTATGTTCCATGAGGAGAAAGAGTTGTCATGAACTACAGCTGATGGAAGAATGAGGTGATCTGTTCATCGCAGCTAGCTTTTGCTTATTCTTATGTGGGCTGGACTGCAGATACATTGCATATTCCACGTCACTAATGCACAGGCTACTCACAGAGTAGATACCGAACAAGCCAGTAATATCAAAGGTCTGTGACAATTTTAGCCACGTGAGACTAACCTAGGTTCAATCCAGTTCCATGTATTGACTCAATAGTGTAGATGAATCTCGATTTGCTATTGTGCAAACACGATCTGCATTGGCGATCATATACCCCTCTAGGTAGTGATAGACGGCGGCACGGATCACTCTTTCGCTATTATGTCTTTCCTACTCTGTTTGCGTTGTAGAGGTCCCTGTAGTTACAGGCTGTACATTTTACGTAGTCCATAGAAATCCCCACGTACTAGATTTAAAGTCCGGAGGACGTTTACTTTTTTTTTTCTCACCCTGGATTGAGTCCTTTGAGCCTGCTAGCCAACATGATCTTTTCAATGATCTTCAAACCCTTCACTGGGGAGCACAAATTTCAAAGCCTCAAATCAGAGGCTGACGATACTGACATCGAGTCGGAGAACCTCCTTCAGAACGGACATGTCGCAAGACAAGGAGGCATCTCAAACCCTTTGATATACTTTACTGTTGCGAATGTAGTCGTCTTGATCATCACAGCTTCCTTGATCCTCAGTACAGGCACCTTTCGGACAAGTGAGAAAAATGCCATCTTAAGGCCGATATCATGGTGGTGTAAGTCTAGCTCTGGTTGATTCTCCCAGCTGTGGCTAACCTATTGAAGCACCACTCCTCGACGACATTGAAATCCCCAGATTCGAGACAAAGTTGAACGGGACACTCTTCGCTAAACCCGAGGTTTCAATAGCCCGAGAAGAGCCCGGCGCGGAGAACGACGCAGCTTGGGCGCAGTATGAAAAGGTTCTGACTCACGTCGTCACCCGCGAGCAAATCCTCAAGCTGGGCAAAGACCCGGAGACCGTCGCTCGCTTCGATAATGATTACTGGGGAATGGGCGATGATGCTTACATGGCCCAGATGGACGTGATGCATGTAAGTATCTTTCTCAGGTTACAATTGGGGTTCCTGATACTAATGGAGCGCAGCAAATCCACTGCCTTAACCTGCTGCGCAAAGCAGCTTTTGCCGATTATCCCGGCTACGAGCCGGAGTTGGACGAGAAGGACAAAATGTGGTGGATACACCTCGGCCATTGCACCGATATCCTGCTGCAAAATATCCAATGCAATGCCAATACGGAGTTCCTGACATTGGACTGGGTGGAAGACCGCCAGGCTCCGTGGCCGGACTTCAGTGTGAATCGGAAATGTGGCGATTTCAATGCGCTGCTCGACTGGCAACGCAGCAATGCCGTCGATCCAGACAAATTTGACCAAATGCCAGTTCCAAAGGATGCTTTTGTGTGGCCTGCACCGTGGAAGAAGCAAGAGACGGAACTGGGTGAGAAGCTGGGTCAACATCATATGCAGGAGGGTGTGGGCGATATACATACGCATCACAGCGCAGGACATTAGTTAGTCGTGATGACTATTGCAGAAACATTGACGTAGTGGTTTTGCTTGATCAAGACTTGATCCGTTGCCTTTGGACCCATGAAGGTATCTTTAGACTCCATAAAGTAAAACTTGCATGTATCACACTTGGGTAAATAACATGGACTCTACATGCATTGATCTAAGCGTATGTACAATACAATATTAATATGTGATAAGCGGGGAACTGTCGTCAATGGTACATTATCACCTACACGCCACCTATGCAGATCCTTGAGTGTTTAAGGCAGTATCGCATTATGTGATACATCATGCATGAAGGATTCTGGTCCGCCTTCCATGTCCACAGCCCCTCCATTGCCCACTCGATCTGCTAAACTGATGAAGATACGGATACGTCATTGACGGAAGGCTCTATACTTGTATGAAAGACCATGTCTTGTGCTCCCATGAATATTACAAGTCTCTTTTCACGTTGTTAGGCTATCCAACATGGTAGGGCATGTTGTTCCGTCAGAAGATGACCACCGGCTCAGTGGCGAAGATGGTCCATTCCTCTTGGAAGATCTCAGGAGCGAGTCTGCGTTTGGAGACGGACCCACCGATGATTCCAGCTCAGAAACAACTCCACCAGAGAAAAGCCGTCGTTGGCTTGTGATCACCCTTGTTGCGATAATGCTCACGTTTGAGATCGGGGGTCAGATGATCCCAGGTCCCATGGTGCGCATTATCGAAACCATCGTCTGTGATGGCTACTGGCGTGCACACAACCCAAGCCGGCTCCCGGCTTCGGGCCATGTAGCAGAGCAGCTGTGTAAGATAGAGGAGGTGCAGGCGGAAGTCACAACTATCAAGGGGTATTCGGATTTCCTCGAGGGACTACTCTGTTCGTGTCAATGTCTCGTCCTTCCGCATAATCCAATTGTCTGACTATGGTACAGGTGTCCTCTGCGCTATCCCGTACGGACTATTTGCAGATCGATATGGGCGCAGGCGAGCCATTCGTCTTACCATTCCTGGATTTCTTGTGAATGCAATCATCACTAATTCCGTACTGTGGTTCTCGAATATTTTCCCTCTGAGGGCTGTCTGGCTCGCAGCGCTGAGCTGGACTATTGGGGGAGGACCAACTATCGCAATGGCGCTGCTATGGACAATGTTGGCCGATCATACGACAGATTTGAACCGTGCGATACTCTTCTTCCGCGTTGGAGTTGTCAGTGAGATTGCTACTTTCCTTGCCGGCGTGATAAGCGCGCAACTCATGGCCTTGAATCCTTGGATCCCGATGATGATCGGCTGTGGATTCGTTACTATCGGACTGAGCTGTGCTTTCTTTCTACCGGAGACGTTGAACCATTCCGTTAAGAGGAAGTCCCCAATGCACGGAGACGAGCCAGTCTCCTGCATTGGCGGCTTGATTGTCGATGAAGAATCGACATTCAACCCGAAGGTTCTACCGAAACCGTCGAGACATCATCTCATCATGGGGAAGATCCGACGGTTCCTCCACCATGACATCTTCATCTTCGACCACCGGATCATGTTGCTACTCCTCGCTTTTGCCGTCTCCGAGCTCGCTCGCGGTTCCTCTGGGTCCCTGGCTCAGTATATCTCTACACGCTTTAGTTGGACCCTAGCGCGGGCCAATCTGCTCAAATCCTTCCACACAGCTGCCACCATCCCCGTGTTCCTGTTCCTCCTTCCGTATCTTTCAAGAGACGTTCTGCATTACCTATCGCTGTGTCGAAGGGATCTTTACCTCGCGCGGATGAGTATCATCTGTCTAGCTGTTGGATCACTTGGTGTTGGACTTGCGCCGCACATCGTCTTTTTGGTTCCCAGCCTTTGCCTGCACGCGGCTGGAGGAGGATTCCCGCTTGTCGCACGGTCCCTGGCTACAGCCTTGGTAGAGAGGGACAAAACAGCAAGGCTCTACTCGACAATTGAGATATTACAGTCGGTAGGAAGTGTGTTGGGAAGCCTGTGTTTTACGAATCTATTCATCCTTGGGGTGAAACTGAGTGGGGCATGGCTCGGGCTGGTTTGGATAATGAGCGGTCTGCTCTTTACATCGGTGGGGATCCCACTTATGATACTGCAAGTATAGACATAGTGTGATCCGTCCTTTTTACGCTGCCAGAATAGAGTATGATCTTCATAGTCTTAATCTTGTCTTGCCAACCCGGCCAGAACCTCATGTAGGCTTTCTGTTGGCAACAACAGCAGCTTATTCGCGCTCTCCTCAGTGTCCATATAGTTCCCACCATACCCCTTGACACACGTTATGTATCGCATGAGCACAGGGATTGCGCTATAGTTCCCCTTGGCCAGCTTTTCCAAGGCCAGCCGTTTTTCCTCCTCCGCATCGTGGTAGGTTACGTCCCACTTTGCTGCTGTCAGATCTTCCAAAGCAGCGAGAGTGTCCCTCTGCGAGACATTGAATGACTCGATAAACAAGTACTTGTTGGCCACGCTTTCCGGACTCAGCATTGCATTCTTGACCGCAAGTCCTATAGTGCTGCGAGTTGTCGCCGACCAACAATTCGTGCCATGGTTGAGGATCGTAGCGTGCCTTTTTTCCATGTCGAATCCGAGGAAATTGGAGACGGCTCTACTCGGATCAGATTTCTTCTCTCAGGACGAATTAAGTACGACCGCCCACTTACATCTCGAAGAACGGGCCCGTCACGAACGCCGTCCAACTAAGTCCATCCCCCTCCTTGCTCTTCAAGTACGCCACTATCTGCCTTTTTGCCGCGTAGAACTGCGGGAGCATCTCAGCCGCCTGGTCGTTCCGCGTGTCGTGGCCAAACTCGGACGGCACAAAATGTTTCACGCCGGCTTTGACAGCTGCATTTATTAAAGCCTTTTGCTGGTGTATGGCTTGCATGGCGATCGTGCAGATGATTGCATCCTGACCGATACAAATCTTGACAAGCTCGGTTTCGTCATAGTTGTCGCTGACGCGGTGGACTGGGATATGAGGCGGGAATGTGGACTTTGATGAATGACGGCTCAGAATGCAGATTTTAAACCGAGGATCGGAATCGAAAGCAGAGACGATGTGTGGTCCGAGATGGCCACCCGCTCCGACGACAATGACCTTCTTAATAGTCGACGACATTGTAGAAATAGAAACTGACGTCCAACTCGTGGGCAGAAAAAGTTGATTGCCTCTGAAAAGCGTATGTAAAAGTTGTTATAAGTTTTCACCTTTTCAAAGCCGATATCGAGCAGAAAGTCAGCTGCATAGTGGTGGACTATTCCGCCTAAGCCAGCTTTATTGTCTGAATTTGATCTGAATATTGGACGGAAGTCAGCAATTGCGTTGGTGGATTGTAGTCCATAGCTGTATTGCTCATTATTGGCGGTCTATCTGGGGACCTGCACGATCTTGTTTTCTAGGCACAGGGAGGGGTAGTTCTATGACGATTGACTCGTCATACTGCTCTACCTGCATTAAATAGCCCTAAAGCTTTCTCGTGCAGATTAGCATATGTAGATCCATTGGAAATGGCCCTGGGAACACAACAACATGATCTACGGTGGGTCTAGATCTGCACTGTGTAGTCAAGTCTCATGTTACACGTCACATTCTAGATATCCATTCTGTCGAAGTGTCAATCAAAGCTAGTAGCGAACCACTGCTTGCAGAAAAGGAGACAAAGTTTAACTAGCTACACTATTGGGGTGAATGTGTTGCACACCAATTGGCCGAAGTTGTCCTGTCTCGTCGAACCAACCCTCGTTTTTCTTCTCGCAGGTCTCTTCGCCGCGACAACAGCGCAGACCTGGAACCCTTTCGAAAATGAGGAACTTCTACATCGTCATTGTTTTGTTGTATTCAGGCAGAACCCACTTAACCATCCACTGCGATTTTAAAGCTTTTTCTGCGGTTGGTCGCTCTTCCGGTCGAAATGGCCAGCATTCGGCGCATTAAATCTAGAATGGCAGCCACTTCCTCCGTGTCAAACTCATTCACGCGACTGCTCTTCCGTCGATATTTCTGCACCCCTTCCTCAAATTCTTTGTCAATCGAAGGCCACATCTACCGGTCCTCCTTTGGATGCCCATCGTCATCAAGAATTGACTTCGTTAGCGTTTCCACCAGCTTAAGGGCATGGCTCCCAGAACGTCAATTTGCTGGGCCACCATCTCATCTGCGGTGGCAAATCCGCTGCTGAAATGGCTTTCATGCCAAGTATATCCAATATCGTGGTGACCAGACTCCAAATATCTGCTGAATATGAGAGACGGGCCTGCGGTTCGAATTGGGCTTCTGGGGGCCGCAGAGCTAGCGGGGTGTGACAGTCTTTCCCGTAACGAAGCTCCTCTGGAGCGAATGCCTCGCCAAAATCACCAAGAAGCATCGGGAGGCGTTTTAGCTCAAAGTGCTGGAGAGTACTATGTGTAACATTTTCGGTGTCTGCCGACTTCATATCGCAATTGCTACGCGCTCTGGCCGAGAAGAGGGCTTCATTTGTCTCGGTATGAAAGAATGAAACCCAGTTCTTTCTACGACCCGAACGTCCAAAAGTGGACGGACTATGCAGTTTTGACAGAAGACAGTAATTAAAAACTGCTTGAGCTACGTCTTCTAACAATGGATGTTGCCAATTATTGGATTAGATTTCTTGTTCTATGGCGTTTGCCTTGTTGGCTTGTGCAATTCTACGGACACTTGGAAGGACTAGTGGCTCCCTGGACATGTCTCAACTAGTACTCTCTACAGAGCATAAACCAATCCCTCTTCAGGGCGCACTTCCCCATTTGCAAGTCGTTCCCATCCACCGTAGATTCCATTATCGCCAGCAATGCCTTCTCCCCAGACTAACTGTATGTCAGGGATTGCGGAGGCACGGTCCGCTAACCATTCCTTCCACCTGCGCGAGACCTTTACGAAATATGTTGCGGCCCCCTCCCGGTGGATGATTGTGTCCTGGGCACCAGAGGTATTGTATTGGATCTTCCCCATTGACTGCATAGCTGCACGAGCTGCCTGGACTTCCTCCGCTGTGTACACCTGGATAGAGTCAACGGGAATCACCAGACCTGAAATCAGAGAGACCGACCTTCTGTTGACTACCCACCTGCAGAATAACAGTCTTGCATGACCGGAGGGCGGACTGTTGAAGATGCTGGCATATCTGGCTGAGGACATTCTCCCGCGCCCCGCAATCTATAATCACCACCTTTGATGGCTGCAGAGTCTCAATCCACTCGGTTGCCTGGTCAATTTCTGTATATGCAACTGCCTTGGACACATCACCCCAGCCTTTGCTATCTGCTACCTTCTGCAAAACACCAGGCGACGAAGTGACCTGTACGAATCCCAGCGGTCCACTCGGCCTGGGTCGATCGAAGAGACACCACGAGAAAGAGCGCGCAGTCTTGGTCGACGCACCCAGAACCACTACAACAGCAGACGAGAGATCCGCATCGTCCACGGACCAGGGGAGCCTGCTGGCCGCGCCAAGCGGGTGGACTGGTTCGCGTGTTCGCGGGTCAGGAGGAAACACATACTCACTCAGCAGGTATCCGGCGACCCAGATCCCTCGAAAGAGGGCACTCCACGCCTTGTCGTCCGGCCTTTTTTCTTCATCAGAGGGTACCTGTTCGTAGCGATTGTATATGGGCATCAGCTGTTGTCTGTGGCTGCTGACCTCCACCCAGTGTCCTTCAGGCTCGCTAGGTTCCAAGCGCAGGAGAGTGCGCGACGTTGAGGTAGGCCAGTATCCCCAGAGTTGGGTATCTGGCGGGATTCCAGGTACATTGCTCTCGGTGACAGTGGCGTATCCCCATGCCGGGACGATGCCCCAGGAAGACTGATCGTTGTATGGGGCTGGCGCGGTAGGTGGTACCAGGTACGTTTTCCACCTGTGCCTGTCAGTGAAGCACAAAGGATAAAAAAGCCAGGTCAACATACCAATGCAGTAGATCTCCTCCACGGGCGTACGTGAGGTTGTTGGAAGTTAATCCTAGAAGGATTGGTCGCGCACGGAGCGACAAGGAAGGCAGCTTTTGGTCTACTGACGGAGGAACATTCACCACAGCGTGTTGTCGGTTGTCGGCCTTGCAGACAACGTGGATCATCTCTGGGTTTGTAGCAGCGGATTCCATTATAACTGGGGTATGGTGATGTGATTTGGTGTGTGAGAGAGAGAGAAAGAGTTTTAGGACGAAGAGGCCAATGACGCCTTCTTTCCGATTTTGTACTTTGTGCTTTTTTTTATCTGATCCCTGTCCCTCAGCCCACTCCCCTTCTTTAGTCGCTTGAGGCGGCCGATAATCCCCGTAGCGGGGAAAGATTGTTTCAGATACGCACATGTCAGATTTTAGTCTGTCTAGGCCAAAGCAGTGACATTCAGCTAGCACAATGCTCAAAAGCTGCACCTAAATCACTAATGCTCGAAATCTCCAAAGGCAGAAATTAGGAAGCAGAACCATACATGAACTTGAGAATGTTACCCAGTCTTCTATATACGTGCAAGCATTTCACTTAAGACCCTGCACTGGACTAAACAACCTGACTCCCCAGAAGCTCGTACATGCCTTCCTCGAACAATCTCACAAGTTCCTGCGCTTTCGGATCGGCCGGGGGCAGCAGCTGCATGCCAATAACAGCACACAGTCCTCTTGCCCGGTCAATGAACTGGAAGATGTTAGCAATCAGTTGCTCAACCTTGATCCTGCTGGGAAGTTACCCAAAAAAGGTTCGGCATGCCGCTCCAAATCATAGTGCCCTTGGACCTTCTCGTTCGCCCATCACTCTGAACTAAGATACCGCCCAAGCCCCAGTCATATTCCATATCTGAGGGGAAATCGCCGACGAAAATCTTCACCTTCTCTGGATCCTGAATAAGGGCCTTCTGCGCGACCTTGCTCTCCGCCGTCAGCTGTGGCTGGAAAAACTGGTCAGCAGTCTCCTTCCGTAGCAGCTTCCCATCGTTGACAAGCAACGATGTCAAAATCTTCATATAGTCTTCGAGATTGCCAGATGCACCTTGTCCGCCAAAGCAATCCTCTGCCCCGTCAGTAATGTACGGGCCTTTGTAAGGTTCTATGCCACCAGACGCAGTTCTCGCGGTCATGGTCGCCAGTTTGCCTTGAATGGACGGATGCTTGCGCGGCCAAAAGGTGATGCTGGTGATATCGAGGGGATCGAAAATGTGCTTCCGAAAGTAGGATTCCAGCGTCTCTCCCGTGACTCTCTCCACAATTTTTCCTGCCCAGTCAACACCCGGGCTGTAGCCCCAGCCAGTCCCTGGCTCGTACGCCAATGGGTAAGCGAAGCGTTCCACTACAGTCGGCCCAGATTGTGGGGCCCGGTTGTTCAGAGCCCCCCATCTCTGGAGCAACGGGTTCATGGCACCGTAGGCAAGGCCCGCGCTATGTGTGAGCAGATATCGTAGCTTGAGCGGGTTCGTCCGTTTCCGCAGCTGCGGTTCCCCGGTCGTCTCGTCAAACCCTAAGAGCACCTCTTGCTCCGCGAGTTCGGGGATAATCGGTGACATATCGTCGTCCAAGTTGAGCTTCCCTGCCTCCACTAACTGCATTACTGCAATGCAAGTGATTAATTTCGTAGCGGAAGCAAAAGAAAGCACGGTGTCTGTTCGCATCAAAGATTCCTCTCCATCTCCAAATGTGCGGCGACCAAACGTTTTTGAGTAGTTGAATTTACCTGTAATGGTCAGTGAAGATCGGATACGGGCTAGGTAGACGTACCAGACGTATCTCTGCCTAGAATAACGGCACCCAAGATGGAGCCATTCGCTGTCGCATTTTCAAAGACTTCGTCCAAAGAGGCCATGGCTTCGTTTCCTTAAACGCTCTGCTGTGATGATGTCGAGTAGTGGTATTCTGTATGTCAGAGAAGAGAGCTATGGTCATTTCTTAAATTGTCCATGAAAGAAGTGATTATAAATAAGTGAGGATGAAGAGGGTTCTATATACTTCGACTAAGATAGTTACCTGGCGTGAATATTTGTCAGCAGTTCCCCTCAGATTGGTGTGCCCGCATCAAAGCTCCACATAGGCTTCAAAGACCAGACAAGCTCTATCCAATACACTATAATGATCCATCCAGGTAATGATTCCATCAATCGCTTTCTTCTTTAGGCAGACAGCCCCACACATTTTATTTCTATACAGTAACTAATGATGTGTGGTCTCGCTACTATCCATTTATCATTTACAATTAATTCCTAACTAATGTGACATTCTGCCACGCACATCAGGGCTCACCTTATTTCATCTATACACATAATTTGCTCTATTTTAACCGGACAGTCATCCAAAAGGAATTGTTGCATGAATTTGACTCCGCTCATCAGCATGCGGTCCAATGCCTCGTACCTGATCCAAGGTAAATGCCTTAAACCATGCACTTGGCGCCCTTTTCTAGGGCGAAAGTAGTTACTTCCCCGGTCTCAATTGCATACCCAGATGCCAACCATCACTGGCACTCCTTTGATAATGGGGAATACCAATTCGAAAGAAACCTTGTAGGCAGCTGCAATACAAGTACGCTACTTTGACAGCAAGGAGCTGGAGATAGAAATATGTACTTAAGCATTTGGATGCGATCCCTAGCATTACTTGCTCATATATAGCCGCCTATACCAACTACTACCTAGTGGCAGTAAGGAAATTTGAGGACGCGACCGCCCCTGCAGAAGGTGGCGTGTTAAGGCTCCTTAAATACCAGAGATTCTCCCGGTTATTTCCAGGATTATTATAAGCGGCTTTGTTAATTTATAACAAAACCCAGGAATATCCTGCCATAATAGAATCACTACTATTCACAGAGCCATTAATAAAGATGTATACATTATCAGGAAAGGTTTTACATGAACCTGATGAGCCAAAGAACCTAAATAATTGTATTGAGCCTAAGAAATAACATATTATTACTATTGTAGCCAGCAGTAGCCTAATACAGTAAGGCTTTTTAGCTAGCTTCAGGCTAACATCCATGATGACGGGGTAGGAAACGACTTCATACAGACACAAGCTATGTGAGAGAGGACAATTACCAAGGCAGCGAATAGACAAGGTACCCCTTCAATAGCGCGTTGGTAATCAAGCTGCATCCATTGCTCATCCAATGTTTACCAACTTTATGCTACCAAGTCTGTGGCTGTTAATATCAGTAATTACAGGCTCATTAACTAAGGCAGCCATTGTTAGTAAGAATAGAAAGCACTTGGCTACATGAAAGACACGTCTAGATCATTCTATAGTTTGTATTACCAGCTGTTCTAAGCCATAACAACGACTTAATCTACCTATTCATGAATGCCTGTCATCGTCATTACATTGAACGTAGTCAGGCGTCCAATATCCATCTTATCTTCACTATAGTGAGGCTTCCACGCATGTTGTAACTGTGACAAGAAGTTGTGGCAAAAGAAGTTGGAAAACGAGGCCTATACGTCCCGCGAGAGACGCGTCTTGAGATCGGATGTTTAGGCTGCTAGGCTCGGCAGGGCCTTGGATACGACCGGCTCTGTATTATGATACCCGTCGATAATCATAATTACTGTTTCCGCTTCATAGAGACAATTGATAATACCTAGTTCGGCATTTTCCTTAGCCGTTATGTCGCGGCAAGCCTTGGTAGGGGCGGCATTCTGGATATTAAGATCCCTGCCGATGCTCAGAAGCCGAGAAGGAGGAACAATCATATACGCTTGGAACAGAATGGCATCCGCGGAGATTCTGTGTTTTCTTCCTCGAAACTGAATATGTCTTCGAACGAGTCCCTGCTAATATAAGCCTGTGCATAAATGCTACATAGATGCGACATACTCTTTCGGGCTAAGGGGGCTTTAAATGGCTTTACAATATGCAGGGATTATCATTACAGACCGGGGGCCGACTTGCGTCGGCGAATAACTCATAAGGACCACCTGCCAAATTAAAAAAGCCCACATCTATGTTGGTCTGAAGCCCTTGATCTTCTAAACCATCGACTGCATTCCCTATCAAATTTATAGCAAAGGAAGTTGGTAGGCAGGGTTCTAAACTCACGTCAACAACCACTACAAGATGGAAGCTAGCACCAGCACTTATTCTAAAGTTATCGCCTGTAGAATCATCTCATGGCACAGCCTTGTTCTCAACCATACTAAACCAGAACTTGGGCCCATTCCACCAAATGAGTGAGCACTTGCTGGCATGTCCATCCAGTTATAGTACCATCTACCGTGGAGAAGCGGTTGTGGTGTAGATGAGACTTTTCGTAAAGGGTGTACATGAACAAAGGTTAGCTATCTGATATAAACCTTTGTCTACGATAAAAAAGTTTCTTTCCAACGCACCCACGAATTTCCCCTCCCCATCCGTGCTACATTCCACTAATAGCAGCTTATAGATCTCACGTACACTTTATAATATCCACTTTGCTGACTCTGTGGGGGCATAGCAGGCGCCAGCCCCATTAGTTACGGGTAGGCGGGCCGCGGGCGCTAGGGTCTTGTTACTGGCCTAGGAGACGGTTGGTGGTAGACCATTATATGAATACAGTCTAGCGTCTAGAGGACGAGTGAAATGAAATGTGCTACCTGACAGGCATGCGGAAGGATGACTGGATATTACTAGACTATGATCGGATCCAGTATAAGCAGCTTCGTTCGTAAATGGATCATCTTTTGTATAGCTTCATGATAATATAGCCAACCAGGAACGCTCATTAGATAGTTAGGAAGAATTTGACATCCCTCTCTGCTTACCTCCCTTAACCTCAAGGCTGGCTCACCATCCTCCTAGTGCTTTCAGTACTCTCGTCTCTGTCTCCGTTGCGCGTGACTGTACGTAGGTTTGATATCAAGGTACTCTCTCGGCGGCGACTCAACCTGGATGATCTGAAGGATTTGGGCGTTGAGTGCGAGTTGGGCTTCTTAGAGTTTGCTATGGAGCTCAGCTCCGTCCCCTCGAACATATGGACAGTGTTCATCCCCACGGCTAGACTGGTGATCACACGGTAGAGACTCGGGATGCAAGCGGTGATGATACTGATGTTCATCATTGCCCTAGATGCCGGGCATTAGATTCAAGATGATTCCGAACCTGCAGGGGAAGGGAACAGACTGGTTACAAGCAGTCACGCTGACAATTGTCCCTGTATGCACATTGGTAAGCGTCAGGGCAAGCACCGGAGGAGAGGACTGCCGTACAAGTTGAATCAGTTGAATTGAGATATTGCGTCAAATACGTCGTTTGGACAATATTCACGACAATTACCCTTGGCTCGTCAGCAATATTCCTACTTGACCGAGCTTGAACCCACAATGAACGAGACACAAATGCGGATGAAACCTTGAGGCGTTGGATACGGGGCATTTGCACATTCCTTAGCATTATAATTGGAAGGACGATAAGAGCTGCGTCAAGTGCCATGTTCAAACTCATGATCGGGTATATGATCGCACCCTAAAAATCTAAGCAACGTGCAATGATGGTTTTGGTCGGGGCCTACCTTTCCTATGCAGCGGCTAGGCGAATATTCCCAGTACGGGGCAGGACATTGAAAGGCAGTCCCGAAGAGCGCGAGCAGCATCCAAACACCGACTCCGATCTGTACCATGAGACACCATCGAAGAATTGATGTGCTCGGGCTGATTGAGCGGATGAGATTGCCGGTTGACACTTTGGACAGTGTGAGCACGAGGAGCAAGAGAAGCTCGGCCGCGTAGTTGAGCTGAAGATATGTTGTCAATGTTAGCATGTGAGCTCTCTGTCACCACGGAATGCACTTGACCTACCTTGTTATATGCCTCGAATGAGTCACTGGAAACCTCACTGCGGTGTCTCCCCATGCCATGATTGACGGCGACTTGGATTAGAATACTTTGAACGAATGCAACAACCTGAGATTGTTAGTGATTATAAGCTAGCTCGAAAGGCACTTCCTTCGTACCATGCAGATCCAAATTGGTATGTCAATTGAAGGGACTGAGCGCTTCAGATAGAGCATCGACGCGATCTTAGCCAGCACCACAATTACCGTACAT
Source organism: Aspergillus lentulus (assembly GCF_001445615.1). Lineage (NCBI taxonomy): Eukaryota > Fungi > Ascomycota > Eurotiomycetes > Eurotiales > Aspergillaceae > Aspergillus > Aspergillus lentulus. The sequence continues at coordinate 367,482 of NW_028322112.1, forward strand.
GAGAGAAATATGAAGGTGAAAAGTGACACGATCGCGCCATGATTATCTGAAGTAATCTGCCCCAGTGGCGGCAACAGAGAGGGCTCCGCCATGGCAGCTAATAGCAGTATTAGCACAGTCAGGGAATCATACACTCGACAAAGCGAACGAAACAAGACATTGACATCAATAAAAGCATTTTGGCCATCTTTTGCGCGGAAGGCGGAGAACCTCAAGCAGTCAGACCACACTCTGGCCCCTGTGCGCTTGCTGCTCCAGACATCCTAGTTCAAAATACAACCTCGAAAGGTTCTCTTCCGCCAAATGGAAACGATCTGCAATCGGAAATAAACTCTAGCCGGTTAGCAATTTCAAATTGACTGGACTTGATATTAGTCCGCGCATAGCGACCAGGATGCGCGCAACGGCGTCATGCTAAGCCAGGATAAGCGGCCAGGGTTCGTCGCACTAACTCATAGGTATGTTTCTCCCCCTCCTTTGCCTCCTGGCTGGCATTTTTCCATTTTACCGCCCCTTGCCACCATGTGAGGCATTTCTTTTTCTTCTCTCATCAAACTCTCCTCCGTCCATTGAGTCGCGGCAGTCTGCTGCACTCTCCATTGAAGATGGATAACAACGGAATTGAACCGTCGTACGGCCACGAACATGGGAATGGCTTCAAGTCGCCCCACGACAATATCGTTGAATCAAAATATTCTCATGAGAATGGATACCAGTCAAAACCACGCCTGGAGGTATGCACAAAAGGAAGAAAGCTGGCCTGTCATCTAACCGCTAGCAGAGATATCTCGGTTTCCTGCCTATGCTGGCTTTCGCAGCAACCCTCCAGGCATCCTGGGAGGCTATCGGTGCGAGTATGTTTGCTGGTTTAGAGAACGGAGGGCCCGTTGTCCTTATTTATGGACTCATGCTGGCGATTGTGGGTTCTCTGGGCATTGCCCTGTCTCTGGCCGAACTCGCATCCATGTGAGTAGTCTCTCGGGTAACATATGAATGCTGCTGATATAGTAGTACTCCTGTGGCTGGAGCCCAGTATCACTGGACATATGATCTCGCACCGTTTGCGCCGCGATTCCTGAGCTTTATCCAAGGTCTGTCTCATACCAAAATTCGTGAGCCTAGCTGACAAAGTACAGGATGGATTACGGTATGGAAATGTCCATAAAAGCTAAAATCATACTAACAAGGTAGATGTTCTCCTGGTGGGCGAACGTGGCCACCTCTCCCTACCTGATAGGCACCCAGATTCAGGCTCTTGTGATCCAAAATCACCCGGAGTACGTTCCCAAGCCATGGCATGCGACTCTCATTATCTGGGCGGTCCTTCTCATCCCTCTGGCTGTGAACATTTATGCCAGGCGTCTTCTGTCGCCAGTTGAGGTCATTGGCGGCATCATTCATATTCTATTTTTCCCAGCTGTATTGATTACTCTGATCGTCTTGGGATCGCGCAACTCGTCGGAATTTGTCTGGACACATTTCGAGAACTCCATGAGCGGCTGGAAGAACGACGGGGTCATCTGGTCTGTGGGTCTTTTGACCGCAGTTTACACTCTGGGCGGTGCATAACGGTCTTCCAACACCACTATCTGCAATTGCACTGACAGTTGAATAGGATTTGACGGCGTCGTACACATGGCCGAGGAAGTCCGGGACGCCCCTCGAGCAGTCCCCCGATCAATGGTCTACAGCGTGCTGGTCAACGGCTGCGTCGCTCTCGGGTTCACCATCGGACTCATGTACACAATGGGCAGCCTGACCGACGCCCTCGAGACTCCCACCGGCTACCCCATCCTCGAGATCTTCTACGCAGCAACCAAATCCAACGCCGCCGCCTCAGTCCTAATGATGACGCTCGTCCTCCCAGGCTTCATCGCGCTCTTCAACGGCCTCGCCTCCGTAACCCGACTCACCTGGGCCTTTGCTCGCGACGAGGGCCTCCCCTTCTCCAGCTTCTTCGCGTACATCTCCCCACGCTACAAGATCCCGCTACGTGCGCTCTTCCTCGTCGCCATGATCACTGTGCTGCTGGCGCTGATTAACATTGGCTCCACCACCGCCTTTAACGCGCTCCTCTCCCTCACCACGCTGGGGCAGTACATCTCGTACCTGATTCCGGTGATCTTTCTCCTGATCAAGCGTCTGCGGGCCCCCCAGGAGATCCGGTGGGGGTCGTTCCGTCTGGGTCATTGGGGAGTCCCTATCAATGTCTTTGCGATTGTGTACGGGGTGTATATTATTATTTTCCTGCCGTTTCCGCCGAATTACCCTGTTACCGCCAAGAATATGAATTACGCGGCGCCGGTGTTTCTGGCTGTGTTGGTCTTTGCCATTGGGGACTGGTTTGTGCGAGGGCGGAAACGCTGGCAGGGGCCGATGGTTAAGGTGCGAGCGGAGTAGATGATGCTTATTTATTTTCTTTATGAGTAACGTCACGCCTATTGAGACGCTTTCTGTTATCCAATGTGGATTATTATGTATAGATGAATTCGCACCTAAACTCTAGTCCATCACTCCACTATTCCAGAGTCAAAAGCAGTACGGAGTACAGAAACTCAATCCCACATTTTGCCAGCTAAATCAGCCACTAATCACTCAAGCCTGCTAAGCGGCGAGTTCCCGTCCCTTGGCCTGAATACGTAGCTTAGTTCTTGTGATCCCTGACTAGTCTGTGCTTTAGTGTTTGTGATCCCTGTGCACACGGTTCGTAGCGAGAATACAGTCCACCACTTAGCTTATTGTTATCACGGACAGCAATGTCGATCACTTGTGGATGCTTTGGAGTCTTTACGGTGGGCTAAGCTTGCCGTCATTGGTTGTATGCATGAATTAGGATGGATCGATACAAGGCCAGTTTGCTATTATGGTTGTCTTGTGTGGTTGGGTTTACCTTGTAGTCTGGTCATACAGCTGGCCATGCTCCATGAAAATAATCAGGGCGATCCACTGCTTTACCTGATCACTAATTTGTAATTGCTTTGATATGACAGCTTTCATATATCTGTTGGTAATCAATTACATTCGAACACTCTGTTATATTCTTCTTTCTCTGGGACATGGGCATGTAAGGGTATTTGCCCCATTTATCGCCATCGACCAGGCGAACGATCTTCGTCTATGTGAAGTTATGTCGGCGCTCATACGAATCGGTTCCCGAGCAGCGGCCGGCATGAGATCGACGTTCGAGTAAGCGTATCCATATGCAATTGACCTGCGGACGAATATCAGTATATCAAAGCAGATCATCTACTTTCTCCAACAGGACGCACTCGATGGCGCATGTTACTGTAGTTACCTTTACAGAGTTCTATAATATATTAGCCAGCATTGTTGTCCACGGGATCCTATCTCCTGTGTTTATAATACTTAGAGTAAATTATAGATGGCCTCTAATCCCGACTAATTCTAATAGACCCTAAGTGCTAGTGCCCTAGAAAGCTAATCAATAGATGTGGAATAAGTAGGCACAAAGCAACTGATGGTTCGAGGTGTAAATAAAACTAAATTAGAACTTCTTCTACAGAGGACTGGGAAAATCTTTAGTTAGGACGCAGTGGACTACCACACCATACTAGGGTTTTACTAATTTAGTATCATTACCCAGTCCTTCTAACTATTTAGGATTGTTTTGAGCTGTTGTTGCGGACTGTCCATCTCTAAACCTAATTATATAGCCTATTTTGCAGTTATAATCCCTGTGACCTCAGTGTCTTTGGTGGCTTCTGCGTGCAACAGGGCAGAGTGGATATGCATGTTAGCAACATTGGTAGGCAGGTATCTGATGAAGGTTTTATGGTTTCTGTTATCTAGGTCTTCTGCAGGGCGTGCAGTGCTAATCTAGATGTAGTTTGGTCCCTTTTGGGGCACTCTGACTTACACCTCTCTAGCAGTCACTTCGGCTGCAACTACAGCCTATACTTTAGTAGGTTCGCTTTCACTTCAAAACTAATTTGCCATCCAATAACATTCACGCGTCTGCGGTTCTAAATACATAACATGGACAGCCAGCAATCGAGGGGGTTTTTAAAGCAAAACTTGAGAAAAATCACCTTGAAATGCGGCTTGAAGGTGGTGCTACCATTCAAGGTGAAATTTAGGGAAGTTCAGGCTGGACTGCTGAACTTGATGGCACATATGACCTGGACGTCGAACTTCGCTCCTAAGTGATCCTAAGGTCCTGGAGGGTTTTTCACATGATATAATCTACCTTAAACTGGTGGTATGACAGAACTCACCACCGGTTACTCCTGAATAATATCAGGTGAATCAGTCCAAGCAACGAGGTCGTGGAGGAGGAGGAGTCTAATGGATGGACTGAGGGATGCTGGGAGCCTTTAGTATGAAAAACCACATCCATAATTAATGCAATTAGTCTTCAAATGGATTAGTATTACAAGTTACATCCCAGTTCGCATGAAATTCTGATTCGACCGCTTAGACTGCCGATTGCTATCCTGATTTAACCACTGAGTTGCAGTCCGTTGGAAGAGATCCCTACGCCTCCATTTGGGAATCGTATTTCCTTTCTACATATACTAGCGTAGAATATTATATTGGAAGAATCAGTCGTTTATTTCAATTCTATTCATTACCTTCGTTTACCACGGTTGTAGATCTTGACGGTTTGATTGATCAGAGGAATGTCAGATTTGCTCTCAACTCCTGATTGGTTTGCGCAAGGGCCCTTTCGATAGTCACCTTCATGTTTTCTCTTGTCTTCTTAAACTTCTCGAAACCTGGCTCGATCTTTGGATCTGCCTTCCAACCGACTGGATGCTTACTCAGTATGATGTATGGACAGTCAATGAAGCGATGAAAATTGCCGCAGATGCACTTGCGCTGATTTGAACAATTTGATTGGTCGGATTGGCCTTGAAAGGTTGCAAAGCTGGATTGCTTCTCTTCGTCTGATGCGGACACCCAACGGTGTCGGAAGGCGCTTATCTCTTCCAAGAAGCTTGGGGTACTACCGGGCTCGAGATTCGCATGCCTAACCTTCGCGTAGACTGGCAGAAGCGGGTCAATCACGTTGATAAACTTGAGGCTAGCGTGGTGTCCAGGATATCCAACCAGTCCAGCATCCTCACACTCATGGATTATGTTTTCCCATTCACTAAGCCATTCCTCCATGCTCTCATTGCGCTTCTTTTTACCTAGCTTCTCGAATCGGTCCCTAAGCTTCAATCATGCAGGATACGTCATCATGGAGATCTGACTGCAAACTAACTATTCAATTTGCTTTAACCCGTTTCAAGCTGCCGAATATCTTCTAGGACATTGTCATGACAGTCTAATTTGCCATCTAGAGGCCTCAGCAGTGTCGTCCCAATCCCCGGCGTTATTTAAAGTGAAGACATGCCATTTTATTATTTAATGCTGATAAACATGAGCTCTTAAGACTCTAATATGTTTGACAGGCCATGACTTATATTACTTCAATATACTAGCCCCGCGGATGGAATCTGGACCTAACAATCTCTTCGTGAGACCACCCCCATAAAAATTGCTTGACGCCTTGCTCATATTCTGAGTACTCTGTCAGTTAACCGCAAACAAGAACAGTAACAGTCAACAGTGCAGAAAAATATATTATATATGGTCAGTCCTACCTGCTCTGTCAACATGACCATCCTTATTCGAGTCCCATTTTTTAAATTCCTCGCGCAGATGAGCTTCGTTGGGTTTAATTGTCTTTTCATTGAATTTCTGCAGGGAATATTCGCCCATTTGCCGAGCTGTTTCCCGCTCAGTTTCATACCGGCGGAACATACTCTCAATAAAGTCATTTTCAGAAAGTAGGCCTGTGGTTGATCAGCATCTCAGAGAAACCAGGAAAAGTATTCTGCCTTAGCCAACGTCATATATATACCATTGTGAGCCTAAAGTTGAACTATTAGTTAGACAATTCTTATTAGATATTACAGCTTGAAAGTGCTACTTAGTACTCACCGACTTATTGAACTCATCGTCGATTTCGTCATTTATATTTGGACGATACCCAGAATAAGCATTAGGGTCAACAGTCTGCAGGATTAACGCACATTAGTATTAGACGGGCCCCCTCCAGTGAGGTGAGGGAGGTATGGTACAGTTGTCTGCTGCCTTCCCGCGATGTCGGACCAACTGCTTCCCATTTTGAAGAATTTAATGTGACAAAGTTTTGCCTACTTGCAGAATTGGAGTAATTGACCAAAACAAAATGCAAGGATAGACCAGCTTCATTATATAATGTCGGATCATTAGTTCAATTCGTCATAAGTTCATCATGACCACAGTGGAAGGAGGTCAAATTGTCATATAGTCTACCAATACTTACAATAGCCACCGTTTGCAGCAAATTGCAACTCCAGCTGAAAATCCGAGTTATGCGACCAGAAGGCTTACTGATAGCACAATTGCTGTGTCTTCTGACCGGACATGCCGGTTACATTTATTCATGTGCACTCATCTTTAATATTCTATTTCAGACATTGTTTGTACGTGGGGTACTGTAACAACTAACAAGGTCTAAGGCAGCAAAGCAGCCAGCAGGATCGTGATGTCAGCTGATCTAAGAGAACAACGCTTGATTCCAAATTTCTAATCTACATCACTCCTAAAAGAACCACTCCCTTGATGCAATTCTAATAAGTCCATACATAACTAGGAGCACTGAGCATATAGAAACATGGCACTGGTGGATTAGGCTCTGTAGGAATGAAATATCTTTATTATAATTAGGGCCAGGCAAGCCAGGCTAACTAGCTCATCTATAGAGTTGCATTTGGTGTGACCGTGTGAGTTCAGGTGAGTCCAACCTTAGTTAGAACTGAACCACTGTGATTTTGAGTTGAAATTTTAGAAATTAAATCTAAATCAAATCTAATATAGGTTGGTTGCAGTTCCACTATAAAAAACTATAGCTAGGCCTATACTAACTAACTATAGTTAGATTAGTATAGTTTTAAGTTAGGTAAACTGCTGTTCTTAACTATATATCTTAAGCTTAGAAGATGTGATAATATCTCTTCATTAGAGTTGCATAACCGAACCACTAAAATTGAATCTGACCCTCACTTAGAGTGGCATAACCGACCCGCAAAAATCGAACCCAGCCCTCACCGAACTCGCAGTGGTGTCGGTTCGGGGGTAAGCCTAGGGAACCACTTCGGGTTCGGTTAGGCTACCCCAGACCCGACCGGGTTAGGTGAAAACCGCGGTTTTCAGTTTTTACAGTTTTTTGAGTTAGGTTTAACCAACCCGCACTGTTTAACCTAGAAATCATTAAATTCTCAATATTCTTAAATGATATTTATATCACTAGATAGCCCTTAATCCAAGCTATCTAGTGATATAAATATTATTTGAAAATACCTAGTTGTTACTGAGATATAGGGGAATAATCATTTCTGTTATAGGTTGGTATGAAAGTAGTACAGAGAGATATATATAAGGACACTAAGGTCCAATAACTACTATATACTTTAAATAATTTTTAACCACCACCTATTCTACACTATAGAGATCAAATTAATATTCCTAATATAGATTAGAATGATTATAATTACTATATATTTCATATAAAAATAATAATTTTATATAAGCATGGCCCTAGAGAGGTACCTAAAGGGGGCCCCCAGGGGGAATGGTAAGGGTTAAAAGTTTGGGTGGGAGTTTCGGATTCTGTGGTGGAGGAGGCTGTGGATGTTGATATGGAGCTGCTGTCGTTGTCTCCGTCGCCACCGTCTGATCCTGAGCCCCCACTATCGATGTTTCCGAATAAACCAGGGGGACAGAAAGGACATCCTGAATAACACCAGAGGAAGCCTATAATGGATAAGTCAGTTGATGGTGGTGGAGGGAGGGGGCGAGCAGAAGTGGTGGAATGATGAACATGGCGTTCCACACCCAGTAGCACATGGGGGTGACACGGGGCTGCCTGAACTCCAGCGGGTTGTTTTGCTGTTCAGTACCGGGTCTGTGGTTGAGTCTACGGTGGTCGGGTGCGGGTTCGGGGTGATGGTGATGGGAACTGGTGTTCCTGTGGTGCCACCTGTGATGCTAGTGCTCGACCCTACAGTCTCAGTTGTTGATGATAGCGTATATGTCTCCGAGCCCCAGAAGACGACTGTCGCGTTCTGTGTTGTGGTGGTCAGTATTCACATTGCCCCTTTTGCACTATTCTTCATCCAGGAAAGTGTAATAAGAAGAACCCAGGCCTTTGCAATATTCCTTACGATGTTAATCTAGTGGGCTACAATTTAACCATTCATCGGTTCCTTTCCCTACAACCGGATTCCCCCTATTCATTGAGATAGCCTGCTGTACGTCAAACCCTCGAACTGCGCATACAACCATGTGCCAACGTCTCGTTTCGCCCCTTGATCCCGCAGGAAATTTGCCGTCTCCTGATCTCCTAACTGCTCAGCTAATGCAAGTGGACCCCCAATAACCCATGTCGGAAGCTCTTTAATCCACCCTCGGTACTCAACATTGATATTGGCTCCACGCGCAACCAGCAATTTGGCTAGATTTGTATGTCCACGAAGGACTGCCCGAATTAAAGGTGGCATCAGTATGTCATCTTTAGCATCAGGAATATCGCCAAAGACCTGTTTTAGCGTGGAATGGTCGCCTTCTTCAAAATCCGGCAGTGCACCGTTCGTAAGCAGGATTTGAGCGATTCGCCCATCAGAGTAATCCATGCTGAGCGCAAGGGCGCGCGTTCTCTGTAATCGTGATGTGAGGCCCACAAGGATCTGGACCATTTCCTGATATTGCCCCAGGACGGCTTTCAGCAAGGGTATAGCCTCCCTATCCCTAGTCCAAAAATTCGGGTTTGCCTTGCCTCCCGCCAGCAGTGATTGGAGTAGTTGAATATCTCCGTTATCTACTGCCCAAACCAGGGGTGTATAAACACCAGGAACTCGGCAACCCCGGAATACATAATTGAGGCTTACTCCAGTGGCCAGAAGGAGTGGAAGAATATCCCCGTGTCCTTCAACTAGTGCACACTGAATAGCATCTTGTATCTGCGATGTATTTGGCCGGGTCGAATCAGGACCATAGTGGAGTAAAAGATCCACGGCATCCTTTGCGCCTTGGAACGCTGCGATCTGGATGGGGCTGTTTATGACCGCGACGTGCCTCCTATCTTGACGAGCGCCTCGGCTAAGCAGAGTTTGCACAAGATTCACATCGCCATGAATCACGGCAAGACACAAAAGGGTAAGGCCCTCCGGGTTTCTCATATTGACGTTACATCCTCTCCCAATCAAAACTTCTGCTATAACCACATGTGAGTGTTGGATAGCAAGACGCAGTGGATGTGGCGGAGGGCAGTTGTAAAAATGGTACGGTGTGCACAACCCATAACTTATCCGCATTCCATTGGTGGATATTTCTCCAGCGGAGGTTGATGTAGTGGCTATTTGTGCACCGTAACCCAGGGCTTTCTGTAGGATCTCCATGGCTCCATGCTCTGCGGCCCACGCGATGGCGGCGCTATGGGGACTTCTGGCGTCAGCATAATAGAGAATTGGGTCAAATATGGCATTGAACCGACGGTTTGCGCCGGCTAATGCACGGAGAGTCCGGAGCGATCTGATGGTTTTGCCAATTTTTTGCAAAATTTCCGTTGGTAAGCCTACCGGAGGAGAAGACATTATCGCGAGCAGCTGAGGGACTGTTTTTGTTGGCAGTGTATGTACTCGGCAACTTTTGAAGTTTAAGACAAGCTTGCCCAGATGCGACGTAAGCTCGGTGCGTAATCTTGGCATCTTCGTTTAATCTATCTAATCTAATCTGCCACTAGTCCCGAAGCTTACGCGTTCCCCCATACTCCCCAGACAGGGGGCAGCAGCGCCCTTTGAGCTTTAGGCCACAATTGCACTGTACATGGCACATCTGCGGGACGCCTAACCGGTGAAGAGGCTCGCTCGTGGCATTCGATCTTCTTGGCGTAACTAACTATATGGCTAAATGCTACAGTCAAGCCGACGGGAAAAATGGCTCCGTTATACTATCTCGGTCCACTTCTAGACACGGATGTACTGCCATTGCGCCGTCTATTATAATTATCCATACCTATTCCATTCTATAATGCTATATACAGATTACTCAATGCGAAATGACATTTTCCAACTTGATTTGGGGGCCGCTGGCCGTTCTCTCTCTCGTCCAGGGATATCTGGTCTCTTCTCCAGGCACTGCTGCCCCCGGAACGACGGACGACTGTAGTGGATGGATTGAGTACTCATCCAGTCTTACCTGCCCTCTAATTGAACAATACTTTGGCATGACTGAGGCTGAATTCGAAGCATGGGTGAGCCAGCTCGTACCCTTTTAATAATCGTTCATTTTCGCTCTAACATATCAGCAAGAATCCGATCGTTACTGAGCTTGTATCCGGCTGTACCCTAAGCGAGGGACTGTATTACTGTGTCCAGGTTAACTTCACAACGATCACTGTTAGCTCGATAAATCCAATTCCCACAGCCACAACACTTACAACATCCACAACGACAACTACAACATCATCTATCCCAGTAATCACCACTATCACCGCCACGACCAGTGCCATCGCGACCCCCACCCCCTACGAAACCGGCATGGTAGATGGCTGCGACGCTTTCCACCTGGTCGTTAGCGACGATAACTGTGCGGATATTGCCAGCAGCGCCGGTATCTCCGTTAGTGAATTTGAAACATGGAACCCTACCGTAGGCTCAGGCTGTAGCGGTCTTTGGCTGGGATATTATGTCTGCGTTGGGATTGTCGGCGGAAATATAACGTCTACCACGGCTACTACAACAACTGCATCTACATCTACATCTACTGGCAATGGTGTGACTACACCGACACCATACGAGACTGGAATGGTGGACGACTGCGACGCCTTTCACTTAGTTGTTAGCGGAGACGACTGTGCTAATATTGCTTCTGATGCTGATATCACGGTCGACGAATTCTATACCTGGAACCCGACGGTTGGGACGAGTTGTAGTGGCTTGTGGCTGGGTTACTATGTTTGCGTTGGTATTCTCTAAGGATAAGGGGCTTTATCGTCTAGGAATCATATCAAATAATATACCACTAGGCCAAAAGGGTGTCCGGACCGTCAGGATAGGGTCTCATATCTGTAATCATAGTGGTATTCTATTTTCAAAAAAATCATCAATCAGATGTATATATACGCGAAGTAGTGTTTTTGGCTTTAGCTCTCCGTTCGTCTGATTGGCTCCGTCGCGCGGTTTAGCTAGACTTCCCGTGGGTATTTCTGCTGTTTTACCCTATCAACAATCTAGACTTATCTAACCGCTCTTATCTCACGCTCTTATCATATCTTCTCGCGCTCTTACCGCTTACGGATAGTTATGCCATTTTCATCCTATCAAAAATTCTAGGTTTATATCTGTGACGATTGATCTAAAATAGTGCAATCAGGGGAGTGTTCTATTAAACTAGGTTCGGGCCAGCGAAACAAGTAGTGTTTTTGACTTGGTTTTCACAGTGAAAAATGGAAAAAGGGTATCTCTAGATAAGGAAAAGAATGGTGTTATAGTTTGGACGGCTTCCCAGGGCGATGATCGCTCTGAATCAGTGTAATTAGGGCCTGATTTGAGACAAAGACATTCGGCCATACCGCCAACCGCCATCTCACAATTCTATGCGAATTTTGGACTGAAATCGCAGATTTGCTGCAAATACAGGTCTTATATTCATGTAGAATAAGACTCCTATGTATACCATTGTATTGGCTTAGAAGTAATTTGACACCCTCGCTTTAGAAGTGTTGGAATGGCATACTCACCTGATTTGAACTCAATTGGACACCTTTGGTTTTCACTGAATGAGGGCATATATACAGAAAACTTGGCGGTTGAATAAATAAATAGACGGAATTTAGGCAAGGGTGACTTTTACCATGGAGATCAAGCTTCGGGGCTTCGAGCAATGTACCCGGTGAGTGACGGCTCACATCGGAGGTTGGAAGCTCTGATTGACTTCATCTCCGATGGGAAAGGACTGGTTGGAGAATCTATAACTGGATAGCTGAATGTCAACCGCAGGATATATAACTGGCGCTGTGTAAGCGCCTGCCGTTCTCATACAATCTAGTTAATACTCCTGTGTGGTCTAAGGTCAGTCTCCGCTCCTATAGTACCTACGTGGCAGCGGGGCTGAGTAGCGACATGCTCATTCAAGGTTTGAACACGTTTATCGGCCTCGGACCTTGATTGTGCAGCTTGTTTTCCCGGGTATAGTGCATGCGTCAGCACAGGTACGTGGCGTTGTGAAGAAACTTCCCTGATCCAAAACCCCAAAGAAAGCAACCCAGAGGGCCTATCAAAAGAAATATAACAGCTCACCTATTCTCCGAATCTCACAGTAAGAACAATTATCTTTGGTTCGCTCCGCTAGTACCTCTCCATCCCTCTCCATTGTGGTCTCTACGGAATGCTTCGTAATACTCTTCCCACGCTTTGCGGTCTGGTATCTTTATCTGCCGCCGCGCTTTACGAAACGGTGATTGAGACCAAATATGGCTCGGTCCAGGGTTATCCGGCTTTCAACAGCAGCCATACCGGCAACCTGACGCACTGGAAGGACATCGCTGTATGGAAGGGCATTCCCTTTGCCGCGACCACTGGAGGTGCCAACCGGTGGAAAGCGCCACAGCCCGCAAGTCCATGGAACCAAACGTTGGACGCGCGGAACTGGGGCCCTATTTGCCCGTCCGCTACGACAGGGAATAGCGGCTACACCATTGACGAGGATTGCCTCAACCTCAATATCTGGAGCCCAGCGAACTCCACCGACGCGAAGCTCCCTGTGGTCATGTGGAGTTATCCCGCCGAGTCAACCGCGGCGGATCCTCTCTTCGACGGCGGTGGTATGGCCGACAAAGGGATTGTCTTCGTCAGTTATAACTACCGCACTGGACCTTTCGGCTGGCTCGCTCACCCTGAGCTCTCGGAAGAGTTTGAGATGGTTACCGGGTCCAACAGCTCGGGTAACTGGGGAATGCTGGATCAGTTCGCTGCCTTGAAATGGATCCATGCCAACATTGAGGCTTTTGGAGGTGATCCAAATCAAATTACAGTTCAAGGACAGTCGGCAGGCTCTGCGGCCACTCAGCATATACTGTATAGCAGTTTGACCCGGGGACTGATTGTCGGTGCCATCATCGAGAGCGGTGTCCGGGACCCCCACGACCCCCTCTGCACCAGCCTCGCCGAGGCTTACACCACGCTGGAAGATGCGCTAAAAAATGGCAATACCTATCTATTTAACCTGGGAGTGTCCAGCATCGCCGAAGCCCGGAACCTAAGCGTGGAGGCATTGATCAACGGCGCGACCGGTAGCACCCGCGACAAGACAATCATGTTTGAGGCGGTCCTTGATTATTATGCCATGCCGGATACCTACCTCAACATCCTGATGAAAGGCCTGGCCCACGACGTTCCGGTCATCACCGGAAACAATAAGGACGAGAATGGAGCTACCTATGGTCTCAAAATCTCGCTCGCGGAATATCTGCAGGACCTCAACGAAACGTACAGCGGGGAGTGGGTCAACCGGTTCCTTGCTCTCTATCCTGCTAACGACTCAATAACCGCATCAGGAGCATATAACTCCATGTTCACCGACCGCTCCAAGGTGGGCACCTGGCTTTGGAGTCAAATGTGGTATACCACCAAGAGCAGCCCAGTTTGGAACTACTTCTGGGATCACGCGCCCCCCGGCCAGAGTTCCGGGGCCTACCACGAGTCGGAGATCAATTACGTGCTAAACAATCTCTATGCCACCGAGAAGCCCTGGACTGCCGAGGACTACGCTATTGCCAAGAATATGAACGATTACTGGGCTAGCTTTATCAAGACCAGAAACCCTAATACTCAGGCAGAAGGCACAGTTCAGTGGCCCGCAGTCAACGCCGCCAAAGTAGTACAGCATGTAGGCGATGGATGGGGCCAGATCCCCATTGCCTCGGATAAAAACGTGAAGCTGTTTGAGGATTGGTTTGCCAAATTAGTAGCATACTGAGATTGTACGAAAGTTATCAGATAAACTTCCAGTATGACTTGGAATGAGGAGACTACGTCACCGGGGACCACAGCGTTGACGCCTTTGTGAGGACACTACCTTGAGGTAATCTTCAAGATTTGTCAAGTTTGTGTTTACGGCTCTATGTCTATTCGTCTCTGATAGCCATCATATTATGTCTTGGTTACTTCCAATTCTTTTTCTTCCTTGTTGCCTCTCTATAATTATCGTAATGGTGCGCTTGAACTAGTGTCAACTGCCTTTCGTCCATATATATATATATAGTGGCTCTGAAGACAAACAAGAGTCTCCTTATGGTTCGACATGTGTATTAAAAGGGTGAACTTTTCGTGCAATAGACACTTTACTACTGGCATCTCCCATTGAACCAACTGGCTTGATTTTTCAATATAACAATTCTGATTATAAGACGCAAGATACATTATCCCTTTGAACTTTATCACTAAGCATAGTCATATATCCTTCTAATTACCGTGAGGAGCTGTATACCGTCAGCCCAGAAGACCACTCCTTTTCCCGAAATCTTTCGGGCTTTTCGAGAGCTGCAGCACAGAACAACCAGCACTATTAAAGGATAGATCCCGACAGTATTTTTCTCAAACCAGAACATCATCCATTCCCTTCGTCTATCCCTACTCAGATCATCGTTATTCACTACAATGTCTGCCCCAACCAAAGTCACCTTTCCATCTTTCATGCTGCAGATCAGCGGCGAGCTCTATGAGCCTGTAGCCGGCTCCCCTGACCGCAAAGGCGCTGCAGCTGTGGTCAGTCACCCCATGACCGGTGTAAAGGAACCAACCTCTGCGAACCACGCCCGATTGCTTTCCAAAGCCCTTGTTACGCCCTCACATTCGACGCAGGGTACCAAGGGGAAAGCACCGGCTAGCCTTGTGGCGCTGAAGACCCCCATAAGAGAGTAGAAGACGTCAAGGCTGCTGTGAGTTACTTGACCACGCTCGAGGGCAAGGTTGACCCCGGGCGTATTGGTATCCTTGGGATTTGCGCCTCGGGCGGTTACACATCCTATGCCGCGCAGTCCGACTCGCGAGTCAAGGGCCTGGCCACTGTCGGTGCCGCTTGTGGAGAACAACAAGGGCTCTCCAGGCGGCTGGATAATGGCGCACGCAGGAGGCTCGCCGACCTCATTCGGAGGCCCCACCATGTTCGGCTCCGATATCAACCAGATTCCAGATAACGCCGACTCTTTCTTCAAGGATGCGGCTGCATACTACGGGTCTGAGCGCGGAAGGCATCCACGTTCGGACCAGAGAGTCCCTCCCTCCAGCTATGATCTTATGGTCTGCTATGACTCTTTCAACTTCCAACAACTGATCTCTGGACGGCCATTGTTAATGGTCGCCGGGTCCAAGACTCAGACCCTTCACTACAGTGCGACCGCAGTTGCTGCAGCCTGTTGAAGGGAAGAACCATTTCGACCTTTATGATGACTTTGCGGTATCTGGCCCGAAGCTCGTGGAGTTTTTCGGAAAGAATCTCTAAATGTCATGTCGAGATTGGAGAGTGCAGACGTAGGAGGGAATTTGGAGGAAATTGAAATCTAATCTGCATCAGTAAAGTGAATTTGTCTTTGTATAGGCTCAATCTATAGGAATATCGAGAATTGACTGAATGGGTGAAAGCGCTCGCTTCCTGTGTCTTAGCCTTGGCCGTTTCTATTGAGGTAACTAGGTAATCAGAGCGAGACTAGATAATAGACAAGGTATATTGAACGCTGGGCAACACGTTGGAAGAAAAGACGAAGAGCCAATAAAAGCACATTTGCCTGTAGCAAGGCTAGAGCAGATTCAACCTGGAATCAAGCAACTCCCGCTGTTTTTCGATTCGCTCCAGGACATGCGCCGTATCTCGATGTGATGTTGCAGTCGCTGCAGCATCTCGCAGTGACTGTGCGACTTCCACATACTTCAAAACCTTTTGCTTCAGAGTCTCTTCTCTGTCGTTTGCATGCCTGGACTGAAGCAGCCTCGGGGAACCGCTGTCGCAAAGATCAATCCCTCGTTGGCAGGACCAATAGCACATGCCCGCGCAGATGTTGCGCAGGATATTTGGCGCGAGATCGATCAAAGAATAATCTCGCTCGTGGTCTTCATGATGTCGAGCCTCGTGCTGCTTCATCCACTGGCATACGTTGACCATCTCATTTAAAGCGCGCAAACTTTCATATTCCACTCGTCTGGCGAGTACTTCGGCGTCCAGGCTTGTTTTGTCCTGTAGTCCGAATTCCGAGACACAGTCTTCGACCATCAGTCGACAGTGGAGCTCCAGAGCCCATAAAACCGCTCGATAAAGGTGGATGTATTTCCCCATTCGACTGGAGTTTGGCTCGTTACTTTCAATGGGATTGGGTCTACCTGCACTGTCTGTGTACCTCCGTAGATGGGGGGGACAGCAATGGTCCCTCCAGTAATCCAGTTGCTCGTACAAATTGTGGATGTCATTGAGGATGACACCTTCTCGTTTTGAAAAGGGGCTGCACAACGTCTGTGTAAGTTGATGAGCGATCACAGCCAGGGCAAGAAGAGCATCGAAATAGTCCTTCGTCTCGTGAAGCGAGAGGTTCTCGCTACTTCCAACGTCACTGTTTGGGATACGCGACATTTGCTTTTTGTCAAGGCAGTGAAATGCATCGAGTCCGTAAATGTGCCAATAGAGGAGCACGCGACGCTCTCTAGCTCTGGCGAGCTTTGTTGGTAATGTTGAATTGGCGTTGTCATGATCAAGAATACGATAGTTCGTCGTCATCAGCACGAGCGAGTCATGGGTAAGGAACAGTCTCCCAAGATTCGACAGGAGTGGCAAACTCCCCGAGTCATCATACTCAAAACCGATCATCAGGGCAAAAGCTTCAAGGTCGTCAATCCGGATAGTTTCATTGTCACATGTGTTGCTTCGAGCACTGAGATACCGTTCGCGGAAAGCAGCTGCGAGACGTTGCTGGAGGTTCCATTTGTCTGGAGCTTCAATAAAGGGCATACCTCTGCAAGCAACGGCATACAGGAGCAGTTCACTGCATCGATTGGCATGATAGTCTTCCCAAAAAGCATCCGCGAGGAGAATGGGAAGGTATGGGGCCGCATAATCGAAATAGGAACGCAGTGCTGCCGTGCACAATGCAGAGTCTACCGAGGCCCCCATCCAAGAAGATGTGCCGAGTTCTTCTGTTAAAAAGACAAGGTCCTTCCCGTCTTGTTCTTGACTGTCTGTCGGGGTCATCTCAGAGGCGAAAGTGGAATTCTGCGGATCTTGGCTTCGTTGATTGTTTTCCTCGACAGGTGCGCAGCTGCCCATGAAAATTTGATCGAGAAAAAGCATATTATCGAAACTCAGGGCAAAAGAGCTATCACCAAACATATCGAATGGAATATTTGATAGTGCCGCATTGTCATTTCCGGGGGAAGGAGATACAAGATGTGATTCCGAGGCCACCCGTGAAGCTGAATCGCCTCGCACACCTGGCGATG
Source organism: Aspergillus lentulus (assembly GCF_001445615.1). Classification (NCBI taxonomy): domain Eukaryota; kingdom Fungi; phylum Ascomycota; class Eurotiomycetes; order Eurotiales; family Aspergillaceae; genus Aspergillus; species Aspergillus lentulus. Next base: position 385,016 of record NW_028322112.1, read on the forward strand.
GGTGCGATAGGGCAAGTTGTAAATCTCCACTGCCTCCAGTGCCAACTCTGACAATACCTCCGCGAGCGGTAGTTTGACGGCGCCGGCGAATCCGAACGTCATCCGAGTCATCCACATGGCATTGTATGTCCCGAAGGGCGCATTGTGAACATGCAGGCATGCCCTGTCTAGCACGCACCAGTCGGTCACATTTAACCTTTCGTCGATGGCAAAAGTCGCATGACACTCGTTGTAGCCCTCGTTTCAGTGGCATTGCAAGTGATTCCAAGAAGTTCCGCCAGTTGAGAGATCTCAATGGGTTCGGGAACAAGTGAGGTGGACAGAGGTGGAGAAATCGCGGGACTTTAGCGGCAATAAAGTGGAGACAAATGGGCCGCCCTATATTGGATATCTACTGGACGGGGTAGAGAGTAGCTATGGAACCGGCGATTGTGCGGACGTTGTACGGGAGCATGCCAGAAAACTTGCACAGCAAGGCAAATTGGTATATATCGCTGCTACAAATTTGGTTGATGGTAGGCAACCATAATGATCCTCCATGTAATTTCCGTGCTTGTGGCTACATATAATGACCAGATACCTCCTCGATCGCAAAATCATAAGATCGGAATCGTCGCGAGTGGCTCACCATGGATCAAAATGTGGATATGTATGGGTACTTGCCCAGCAAGCCAGTCGCATTATTTGGCATTGTGCTCTTTGGTACTTCAATGGTCGTATGCATCCTGCAGATGGCATTCGGACCATATAAGCACTACTGGATGACTACGCTTGCACTCGTCGCTGTGGGAGAGGCCATCGGCTGGGGAGGGCGACTTTGGGCTCATAAGGACGTATGTATAAATTTCTGAGTCAATGACAAGTTGCTAACAGTTACAAGCCAACCAGCTGGATGGCCTTTATGATCCAGATTTGCAGTCTCATCGTCAGCCCTGTCTTTTTGTCTGCCGCAGACTATGTCCTCTTCTGCAAACTGTAAGTGGTGGGTTGACTGAAGGCTTCAAAAAAGGTACTGACAAGGAGTAGTATCGAGAAGACTACCCCCCGCCTCTTTCGAATTCCATCCACATTCTTTTGGGCAGGATTCATCATTTGCGACATCATCTCGTTAGCCATCCAGACTGTCGGAGGAGTCGAGGTATCAAGCGCTCAGAACTACGAACAACTCAGCCACGGGGGCGACGTGATGCGCTCGGGAATCATCTTCCAGTTCAGCAACACAATCGTCTTCGTTCTACTGATCGTGGGAGCAAGTCTCCGAGTGCGACAAAAGAAAGCACTGGCCCCCCAGGTGAAATGGCCAGTCTTGGTGGCTTTGTGCGTGTCAACAATTATGGTACTCATTCGCAATGGATATCGTATTGTCGAGTTATCAGATGGATGGAAGGGCCCTCTCATGCGCACGGAGCAGTATCTCATCGGGTTGGATATGGTTCCAATGGCAATTGGAGTTGGGGTTTTTATTATATTTCCCCCTTCATTCTTCCTAGCCGAGGACAAGAAGCTTAGCAGTTCGATGGTGTAGCAGTTCGATGGTGTAGCAGTTCGATAGTGTAGCTAGTGACATATTTGATATGCTTGCTCTATAGTGTCATCAGATACTTGAGTATAGTAACATTTTTTCATTCCCCTAGTATAGCCTGTATAGGTAGCTAATAGAAAGTAAAGTCTCAGCCAAGTTAGTTATAATCATTAACGAGATATATAAGGAGTATCCTCAAGTCTGCTGTAACTTATAGAAGAAAGTGCCTGTAATATTTCCTGTGTAGGCTCTTAGGAAGATTAAGATAAGTAGGCTAAAGGGAGGAAAGGTTATAGAAGTAATAATTATACTAGCTTAGATAGAGTATACTTAATAGTAGTATCTTGAATATAAGACATCTTCAGTAAAGCTAATAATACAAAGATATAATATTAAGTACTGCCACGTGGGTTTACGTGCGACCGTGACCATTGGAACCCTTGGTAGCGTGCTTGGTAACGGAGAAGCTGTAGGCGGGTGCCTGGTCATTCTTGACACTGTAGTAGTCGGCACCCTTCAGCAGCATGTCACGAGCGTAATACTCGAAGTTCAATGAGTTGTAGCTGATGTCAAGAGTGACGAAACCGTTGGCGGCCTGCTCGGTGTCGGCACCGAGCCACTTGGCGTAGGGGCCGAGGGGAACACCGTAGTTGCAGTCGCCGGCCTCGGCGTAACCAGCGCCACCAGTGAGGACGAAGTCCATACCCTGGTAGTGGTAGTGGGCCATGCAGTGATCGTGGCCGTTGACGACTACGCCGTTGTTCTCGCGGACGATGTCAATCAAAGGAGCCAGCTCGGTGTAGTTGCTCGAGGAGGAGACGTAGCCGTGGTGGATCTGCAGGATCTTCCAGGTGGCGTCGGACTCGGCGAAAGACTTACGCAGGAAGTCCACCTGCTTTTGGGTATCCTTGTGGCAGGAGATAACGTAGTCGGTGTTGTAGACGGAGGTGGCGTCCTGGTAGGCGTTGATGAAGCAGTCGGAGTCCACCACGACGAAGGTCGCGGTCCAGTTCGAGCCGGTCAGGTCGTAGGTGTAGTAGGGCAGGTTGTCATGACCGAAATACCACCGGTCCTCCATCAACGGAGCAATACGCGTCTGGAAGTCGACGCCGGCCTTGCCAGCAACGACGTCGTGGTTGCCCAGCGCCTGATACCATGGCTTGCCGTTGAAGGCCTCACCGACGTACATATTGGCCCAGCCCTCGTAGAAGCGCTGGATACCCTCCGAGGTAAAGTCGACACCGCTGTCATAGAAGTTGTCGCCGACAGAGATGAAGGCCGAGCAATTCTTCAAGAGACAGACGTTCTCGATATAGCGAGCAGTGCTTTCTGTACATAGGTGTCAGTGCATAAACCCTCCACTCCTGTGACCTCTCCCTTTGAGGGGCAATACAAGGGTCAAGACTTACCCTCTTCAATGGTGGCATTGGAGATGGCCTGACGGTCACCGGGGTCGCAGTCGTTCTGGATCTCGCGAGAGATCTGCACGCCGTCCGCCTTCAGCTTAGGCATGACATTGTTGCAGAAGTCCAGGGGCAGGGGCTGCCAGCCGGTCCAGCCATAGTCTTATGGAATGTCAGTTCTTTTCGACGATTGTTTATGATTCACGGGGAATGAACACCTACCACCGAGGAGGGCGACAGTGAGGGTCTCGGCACCGGTAGGCGCAACGATGGAGTTCTTGGCAGCAGAGGCACCCAAGGCCAGGCCCAGAGTCAAGGCAACACGAGACATGGTGGACATGTTGGAAACGGGAAAGGATAGACTGTTGCGTGCTTCGTCTCTGCTGATCTCTTAGGCTGCTCAGCCTTATATAAGAAACCGGGGACAGGCTGGCACCTTGACAGGCTTCGAGAATGCAGCCATGGCACCGCAGGCCCAGGGGACCATCGGGTTCCTGGTTCCTGTAATTGATGGAGGATACGGCAAAAGCTTGTTTTGCCTCCGTGGGAAGATTCGCGCTTGGCGGAGCGAATGAGATGTTGAAATGCAGCCTCGTGTCTGGACAGTTCTTAGGCCACCGGTCTTTCTGGGAGGTGCTCGGACGACACAATCTCCGCAAGCGACATCAGTGCGGAGACTCGAAAAGTGGGGGGGGAACGAACTTGCTTGGAATTGAGACTTGAGATCTTTGAGATGTGGGTTTGGTTGCTTTTCCCATCAGAGACCAATGGAGCTTGGCAACGTTTACCACGTGCGTCGAAAAACATTTACATTCGGCAATGATTCACCGCGGGAAGCTCAGTGAATGGAGACCATTCATTGAGTATGGAGGACCCCGGCAAACTGCTTTTATTATTGGTACGGAGTATTATTATTGTGATCATTTGTTGTTATTGTTATTATTAGGGTGGCACTAAGCACCCCTTAGCTTAACAGCACACTCTCTTGCAAAAAGTAGTTAGAATCAATGTGAGAAGGCAAACAACACAAAAGAGAAAAAGGAGAATAAATTATCATACCAGAGAGCAGTTCTCCTATCTCAGATTAGTTAGACTTCTCAGAGGCCCTAGAATCCCCCTCTTAAATAATCAGCAGGTGCAGAAAACTGCCTTATGAACATCAAGCAGGATGTCCTCCTTGTGATGAGATAAGAGAAAAGGGAAATAGCAGAGATAGAGGCCCAAAAAGTAAAGCAGCAAAACAGACAGCTTTGAAACCACAGTGAGCCAACAGGCTCTCTTTGAGACCTATTGAGTTCTGTAAAGAAATACCAGCTGTGCACCTACTTACAGGCCCAAAGTCAGCCCAGATAAGCGTCAAATAATGCCTACATTTAAGAAACCACTAATACTAGATGTTCTGGTGGAGGTATAAGCGCTGCTGTCATGTCTAGGGATTTGGTCAGCTCTTATCCTATGTCTAAATCAGTCAACCAGCCTTTCCTGTACGCTTGTGGTACATGCAATGATTATCCATACTACAGATGCCTTCGTGGCATCAACCCCGGAAGTGAGGGGTGTGATAATAAATATCACCATTACCACTGATTATATTATATCAAAGCCCACTCCGTGCTAGTGGGCGCGGACCAGTTGGTGTCGTCAACAACAATGCTGCTTGAATTTGACTTATTATGATGACGTCCTATACTTTATTGATGACAGCAATGCTAGTAGAAGACGTCAATGCTAGTAGAAGATGTCAAACTTTTTACCTGTCTTTCTAGCATTCTGTATCTAAGTTTATTGCCTACTTACACAAGTCAGTATGTCAAGGTGTGTCCAGAACTTGTTCCATTGCATCAATGCATCATTGATGTAACCACGCCTGAGAAGGTATATAGTATTCCGCATGTGGTACATTTTCTCCTTATGGTCATAGCTGTCTCCTGCTTGTGGCAATCCCATTGTTATCTGTAGTTGGTGACGAAGCCCTCACGCAAGAGTGTGAACATTAACCAAAAGGGAGGGTGAGTGATACTAGTAACTTGCCAGTATGTAGGGAAGATATTCACACCTTTAGATCCAGAAGCAGTGAGGATCCAGAAGCAGTGAGGGCTTGGTAAATAAAGCTGGCAGTTCACTCACTGCAACTTCCACTAAACCTATTGATTATTTTCCCTGTGAAACCTCACTTTTACTTATCCAAGGTACACTTTGCCCTGGTAAGCCCTAAGTGCTGGAAAGGAAGATTCTTAGTCACTAATTTTCAACACTTTTAGATTCTGTCTACTCTGAGACTGAAACTAGGTGAGCGGCCTCCTTGTAAAACCTACTGACTATCTTGAGCTATGTAATACAAATGCTCACTTATATGATTGAGCAGTCACTATAGACCCTAAGGATTTTATGATGGGCAGTGCTAGTGGTGTGAGGGGTGGTGGAGAGGCGCTTCCCAAGTAAGGGTGCGTTGCAAACTGATCATATTAATGCCAGGGGTATTTAAAAATTTAACAGAGTAATGTGCTTGGCCTTAGGACAGGTTTTTTCCCTAGTATATAAAGTAAGGTAGCTATCTAGGTTTTCCCTATTCTATGAATACAAATGCAGAGGCTGGATATTGTTGGCAATAGTGCATTAGTTCCACCAGGTGCCAAGTATTAAGCTGTAAGCTGGGTTTACAAAATCCGAGATACTCATATATCTAATGTTATCAAGTCGCCCCCTCAAGTTTCCATAACGTGGCTGCGTGTGAGTGGCCAACTTAATTTTAAGAAATGTGACTTTTGCAGACAGGGATTTGGCAGTCACCTATGCAACTAGGCCTGGGTCTAGAGTGAAGCTGCGCATGAATATATCCTATTCCCCAATGTATTATAAGAGTCGTAGCTCTGATCTCCATGCCAGATACAAAGAACCTTAATGTAAATGACAAGTGGCTTTGTTTAATCATGCATCCGATGAAGGATGTGACGCTCAAGCCAAAAGGGTATTTTTGATGGGTGAAGTTGTCAACCTTGTGGTGGTCTAAAGGATCAGTGGCAGACTGCGTCCCTAAGGCAGTCACTGAGCTCTGCATGGTGTTGAAAAGTTGACATGAATGCAGTCAACACTAAATACTTTTACTCCCGCAAGACTTGATCTTACACTAAACAGGGCGCGGCATGGCAGGCGGACGAATCAGAAAAAATCTTGGTTGAAAGTCCTGATTCGGGAGTGTCGAGAACCCACTTGTACAAGCACAGAAATGGCGGCACCGTTGAAGGGAACAATTTTATGTGTATCGTAATACCTTCATTACTCGAACAGAAGCTTTATACTGGCGAATACCCTTTGGATAGTCTTCAGTTGTCGATCGGCCAGGTCTCTAAACAGATAGCGTATTTTGGAAAATCGCATGGGTTTTTGAGATTGTATTGCAGCTTCCATGTTCTCAGCGTCTCGGCAAATGAAGGCATCGTGTTTGTTGCATGTGCGTTGGAACGGAGATTATCAAGCTGCTCGATAAGCCTTGTTGTAGCATCTCCCCAAAGCAAAACACCATTTTCGAATGAACGACCCTGGTGAACCATATGACACTGTGTTGGCCAAAGGTAGGATGAGCCGAGATATGCGGAGCGTCCGTCAGCGATGATCGCATTAAAGTGCGGGCGAGGCTCCCACCAGCTTGTATCTTCTACAAGGAGATTGGAGCAGCGCATCTTTCCGTCCGCGAGAAGTAGCGCTGATTTCGGGTCAACCTGGCGAACCTGAAGGATGACATCAACGCCACTTGCAGCCCGGTCAATCAATAGCTGTGCCATCGTGGGATCAACCAGCTCTGATATGTTGAGAATTAGTGAGTGCTGTGCCCCTCGAATCAAAGCGTCCTGCGCGCGGGTTATCCATGGCAGACTTGCGACTGGGTCATTGATGACAACACCCAGTTTTGCAAGCTCAGAAGCAAGCGCAGCACGAAGCTCATTGGTTGCTTCCCCGTGAATGGCCTTATCTGTATAGTGACTGAATAACGTAGCGGCTCCTGGAGGTAATTCGATGGAGAAATCGGCTTTATTGATTGGCCGAGTGTCCATGATGGCCCCGGTGCTGAAAAGTACTTGGTTGTCAATAATGACTGCCTTCCCATGGACGACCTGTCGTGTTGGTCCATCGGCACCCGTGAACATATTGACACGAATGTCATGGTCCGCGAGGATTTTGAGGTACATGAAATATTCTGCGGACTCCAGGAAGTCACTGGGCCCGAGCTTAGACACAACAATCGACATATCTGCCGCTGGATTCTCATGTCGAAAATCAACCAATGCACTGAGGACTCTACGTGCATCCCCCTGGGGACACATTGAGAGGTTCAGCATAGTCAATCTGCGTCGGGAACCATCGACTCCATATTGGGAGTGTGCTTTCCCGTTCGTCTGAGTCTTGTCACGGACGAACCGCTCGAACACCGCAAGATGCTCTGCACCATTGGTCAGCAGCGGTGTCACGCCGGGTGGTAGGCTGCCCAACAGTGGATCCAGGAGAAGCTCGCCACCTAGCTTAGGCTTGATAATGTTTGCCTTGCAGCGACGTTGGTCCTCTCGGTACACGAAAGCATCGACATCAAATTTGGCACCAAAATCCAAAGACATGACAGTCACATAGCGCGGTGCGATCTCATCCGGCTGAACCACAATGCGCTGCGGATCACCATCATGGACTATTCTGGTTGCAATGAGCTGGTAGGTATCGCACACCTGAATGGTATATAAACCATCAAGCTCACGATTATGGAGGCGAGCTTCAAACTGATCATTAGGCTTTAATGGAACTCTGATCTCCGCACGCGATGCCACAGGGGCCATGCGGACGATGCCATGTTTGACACGACCCAGCGTATGCTCCCCATTGGCACTTAGAAACTGGAGCCGTGCGATGTCGGCTTCAGGTGCAGTGAACTTAGACAATGGATCGTGTGGGTTGATCAACTGGAGGATTGCTGTTTGCAAATCAGGCGCAGTGTTTAGAGAAACTACGCGCCAGCGCACACCATCGAGCATAACCGGCCGGCCGGCAAAGTGCTCAATACGGATATCTTGATAAACAGCACGCACATCACGGAGCACTAGTTCACGCTCCAAGCTCACTCCCATCACGTCGTAGAATTGGCCATAAACCTCCACTGGCTCTGGGGGGCGCGCCCGCTCCCTTCGTGACCGCGCATAAAGTGGAAGAATGGGGTCATGCCCTGATCGCATTGGCAGTTTGACAACCAGTCCAAGTTTTTCCAAAGAATTCAAGATCGTTTCATATTGACGGTTAATTTATTTTCTTTTTGTTTTACCTAAGTCCGACTGTCACCGCGAATTGAAGTTCGAAATTATTCCTCCCTTTTTGACTGCTCACACACTCATATGCCTGATTGTTAATCCACTGAAAATGAAGAGGATTAGGCACAGATTTCTTACCATTTACGGCTGACTCAAGTCTCCACAACAGCAAGCAAGGAGACGATACCCAGAGTTCCTGCCAATTTCTGCGGTTTATGAGTGTCGATAAACTATTGTCAGTGGTTGGTGTTAGCTTTGCAGACCGCTTCTATTCAGATCAGCCTCACCATGTGGTTTTCAGATTTGCGTTGAATATCCCATCAAAGTTGTTCAGCATCCTATATCCAGCTCATCAAGTTACCATATTGAAGATCCATGACGCCTAAACTTTCGGGCTTAAGGAACTGGTCGACCCTTAGCAACCCATTAGCAGCGAATCTGAACGTCATACAGACAGGACCGCGCCGCGTTCATAAGACATCGGCGGAAAGATCTGCGAAGTAGAGGTAGTGAAATGCATACTAGTTGCCCCGCCAAATTAGCATCGTAATAATTTGGGTAGAAAGAACCTTCTCTAAGTAATGACACCACTGAATGAAAGAGTGGTATCAAGTCTCAGTAGACATGCCACGACTGCCGCGTTCATTACACTATTGCAATTTTTCTTTTTTCCACTTCCCTTTTCTCTTTCCTACGGCGGGGGGCGCCTTGTTCTGGAATGGAACAAGTCGTTCGGGCTGATGTCACCTTATTGCCGAAAACAGCGTCCCACTACTGGCAGAATAGCTCGCCATTACGTCTGCGCGGAGCCATGAAGGCTGGCAATCTGGATGGCTCGGAAATAGCGGTGATGCCGGAATGCTTAAGATCTGTAATATTTCTAATGAATTGTGGCGGGGTATGTCCTCCGATGGGAATAGGCCCGAAAACGGCATTTTGGTTGGCTTAAAGTACGCGTCGTGGGCAATACATTATTGCAACCATTACGTGGCTAGATTCAGAATGTGGTATACTCATAGTACATTCTGGGACACTGTTTGCTAAGACAACCTAACTATTGGTCTAGGATCAGAAGAGGGGTTCATGAAATCACAGTCTATATGCAATTGATTGAGTCTGCAGCAAAACCAGCGCAGGCGAAAGCAAACTTTAACTGAACAATTACGCGAATATTGTGAGAAGTGTCGCGGTGATGTCTACTTCCTTATTATGGAGGACAATTGATATTTTACAGTGAAATTACTGTGGATTCAAGTTCAGCTAAAAACTTTCCACCGCTGGATAATATGCTTGTATGCGTGTTCCCTGCCCCTCATTGATACAATGCTAACCAAGGATAGGACAAAAATTATCCTCCTCCTGAACGAATCACATTGGATAGCCATCTAAATTTAAAGGGTTCATCACGAACAGCCTCCAACCCATCCTCAGAGTCAAGATGGGTGCAACAGGAAAGGTAAGACCGAGGACTTCCACACGCAAACGCCGTGCCATCGATTAATCAAGATGGTCGTCTGCAATATGATCGCAGCGCCCATTACAAGCCGTGGCTGGAAGGCTGAACCATGGCCAATGTACGTGGATATATGTCTCCCGCTGAAAGGACTCTCATGGGCAGCTAGTACGTCGGTCGAGTTAAGGTTTCGCATGTACTCCGTCATTTGGTTAGTCATTTCATCAACCAGCTCCGAAAGGTTTTGGCTGGTGTATAGGATGTTGGAGAAGTCAAATCCTGTTGACGGCACTCCGGGCTCGCCGATCTGGCTGCCATAACCTTGTGGATAGAGATTGGTGATGAAAATGGCTTGGAGTGTGATACTGATAAGCGTCGCATCCATGTAACCAAGAGTGTAATTAGTACTGTCTTGGGCGATGATGAAGAATTACTCCCAATCTTGTGTGACGCTGAAATTGGAGTAAATTCTTCCGGTCAGCTCTATGGTGCATTCAAAAGCAGTAGAGTCATTGACTTCAGCAGGTCTCCCCGAGCTATTCCAAAGACTAAACTCGAACATGGTCGCCAGCGCCGGCTGGTATCTGGCGGCGTATTTTCTAGGAACCGATGTAAGGAGAGTTCCCCAAGTCACATTCTCCAAATTGTCTACACAGATACCATGACGCACAGTCAGAATATCACCACTTGGTGTCATGATAGTGCAATTGGTGTTTACATTGATTTTGGTCGTAGCGTTGGGGCAGGACACACTGGATTCTTCGGCAGTCACATCACGACATGAACTGGCGAATCCGAGCGTGGACACGTCTGGTTATGTGCAGTTTCCTGTAGAGCAAACGAATGGCGGACCTGTTGACTGACCAAACAAACCCAGGGCCATAGCAGCTTGAAACGCTGAGTTTATCTTCTAAGGAGAACCTATATATTTTAGATCAGATTTATACCCTATTGTGTATAGACAGATGCTTGCCCATTTGATACCAATCGGAATGGAAACTCGAGAACCTGTTGAGTGAGGAGATCAATCGCCAGGGCTGCAATAGTAATGAGACATTCACCGGAGGACGTTAAAGCTGAAAGGCGGAACTTCCAGAGAAATATTGAAGAACCCCATGGCCCTCTGCTTGCGTCGTCAAATCGCTGGATATCTATCATCGGGTGAACACAGCTTCGAAGATACAACCATTTGAGCTGGCCAATGCATTGTGCTACTGAATAGAGCAAAGACGCTTCGGCGACCACGGCGAAAACAAATATGAGAGCGTTAGGTTGGATAGGCATAGTCCACTGCGAGAGACTCTTGTCATCCGTCGTGGCCAGAATCGTGGCGATTGGCTGTAATGCTGCTTATGCTGAGCGTGATCGTAAGAACCTCATAGGTCCAACCGTCATTGACTATGGCAACATTGCAGCAGCCGTTTCTTCGTTTTTTATGTAAGTCGAATTAAAGTTCTCAGGATGCTCGAGATCTTCATGTAAAACTGGCACAGACGAATAGCCTCCTGATAGTAATGTTGGCAACGTCGGAGACTCAGCGTAATCAGTACTCTGGACATTGACATCGGCAAGGTTATGTTCGCAACCCATCCTATCGTCCTCTGTCATAGCATGGACTGGAAGACGCTGGCAACTATTCTCATCCGGGCTCTCGGAGCCGTGGTCTCAAGACACACGTGCATCTAATCCCACGTCACGGCTCCAGTCGCATACAGGACTAGAGCCTGATTGTTGCTCGAAGCTTGCCCTTGCGATGAGGGCCATCTGTTGTTCGCATGGAAATGATCAACAGTATCAAAAGTCAGAGACGAGCGTGTCCTTGGTGATGCAAAATGAGAATCACAGTATCAGCTGAAAAGGTCTAAATTAATGCCGCACCAACTTGCATCAGAAGAGCACTCATATATTGTGTTTCGATATCGTTCGTGTAATGTTGTGTGGTGATACTGCATGGGGGCTGAACTTGAAGCATGTCAAGAATATTCAGCAGTAAGCCAGTTCTGTATTTGTATAAGCCTTACTAAAATGCCTTCCCCTATGGAATGTATGGGGGGAAACACGCACAGGTCCAATAAAAAGTGAAGCCTCATTTACCGGCCCTCCTTCCTGCATGCCTGCAAGCACTGCTCATCCAACTCGTCCCATTGGATATTCTTCCTCGGGCTTGGACGTTCTGCTCGTCCTCAATACAACATGGAATCGGGGTCTTCGTCGCTGATTAAAGCCGCACCTCGCGACACAACAGCTTGGCCAGCTCGCACCGCATACTTCCCAGGGGTATGTGCCTTTGCATGTGGTGGTAGAAGAGTCGTCCCATTCGACGAGAGCCGAGACGAGGTATAGTGAACCGACGCCGGCCAGGAGGAATGACCCTTGCTCTAGCGGCTTGATGGTGAAGTCGTCCAGCTTTCCAACATAGTCTATGCTCTCGACAATCTGGGCTAACTGATTGAAAGAGACTGCTCTCCGTCACAACTGTCTTGGACTACAGCCGTGAACGAGCAGGAGTGCGGGGACTGCGGACAGAAGGTGATCTTGGCGGTTTATCACAGGCTGATACATCCTGATGACCGATGGCTCTCAGCCTTTTGTACGCCACAGGGACTCTTATGTACTCCCCTTCAGCTCTGAAAATGCACCCAGCGAGTTCCAGCTCTACATTGAACGCGTGCTTGGCCATACCTTGGGCGATGAAGTCACAGCTCACATTGACAACATCCTCATTCACTCCTTGGACCGCGCAAAGTGCGCAGCAGTCCCATAACAAGTCATCATGCTTTTAAACTGTACATAAATAAAGATCAACACAGAGAAATCCCAGTACCTCATCAGTTTTGTTGATTCCTGTAGTTACAAGTATGGGCACAGCAGGATACAGCCGATCTGCAGAGCCAAGACAGTCTACGACTGGCCTACCCCAAAGAAAAGATCACGTTCAGGCAATTCTCAGGTTCGCGAACCATTTTCAGGACCACGCCTTGGGCCTTGCATACGCGGCGCAGTCCCTCCAGCCTTGGCAGTGGAAGTCGACAAGCAGAACAGACCCCTGCGAATTCACAACCAACGCGAGCCTCTTTGCTATTGGCGCCATCTTATCACAAAACAGTCACGTCACCACCATCATCTCCGGGTCCTTGACAAAAGAGGAAAGGAATTACGACGCAGCTGAACGAGAGCTGCTTGGAGTCGTAATATGCATTATATTGTTTTACCCTAGTTGATGCCCAACAGTCTCAGCTGCAGCAGGCCGCTTTTGGCAGTAAACCTCCGTTGAGCCCAGCCATGCCTCACTACAGCGCAGCCTTGGATATCTGCAACCTTGATTAGTCCGCTAGGCTCTCATTCATGTAGCTCGGGCGCAACTTTACTTTATCATACTACATATAGGTCCACCTTTGTCAGATTCACTTTGAGACAAAACAATAGGCAATCCGCGTTAGTTTGTTTGTGGATGGGATGGAAGAAACGCATTCACTGTGCAATGCAGATGTAGCTCAAGGAAGACGGTTTATAGTAGCAGACCTTCAGTGCGGATAGAGACAAAGGTACGCCACCTTAATTATGGAAAGCTTTGGCAAGGCTGCAGGGCACACATGTGTTTAAGCGACCTTTCCTACGGTCTTGGCCTGAAAAGAGAATGGCTGCCAAGAGAATCTCAGCCTCAGTCTTTGCAGCAGGCATCCCGAGTCATCTTGTGACTTGGTTGGTTTCTTCCCTTCGACGTGGTCTGACCGAGAGCAGGTAGGGTTACAGAACTTCCTCAGCTTCCTGAGCAACGTGCCAGCACATAAACAAGGCATCCAGTCTCGATGATTACGGCTATTTACCCCTCCTGTGAGGCTGTGAGTGGGTGCCCGACGCTGAAAAGGTGGAGTGGACTAGGGTCTGCGATTTCAGCTGACGGATAACAAACACTGTCTATTAGAGTTCGAAATCGGCTTTACAGTTGCACACTCAATTATTTGAAGTTGGCCCACTTTTTCCGGGTAAACTGGCACTATTATAGCTACAGGTCGTTGCAAGTACGGGCTACCTCAACAGTAATGATAACACACATCAATCCATCACTTTACCAGCCTGCGTACCACATTCTCATGAAACCTGCAATACGCAAGACCTGCAGAACACTCTCCTCCAAGTATGAGCCAACAACAGATTCCGAGGGCCCACCCTAGAGAGATCCAGGATAGCGATGTCCTAGCGGCCATTGTCAGCTTTGTCGAGCGCAACCGCCAACAGATCTGGCAGCATACTGGCAGGAAAGGCGGCTGGGAAGGCTGGCTGCAGGCCGAGCTGGCCAACTTCATTCCCCAGTCGAGTCCCTACTTCGTTGAAAGAGAACAAGCCGTGTACCAAGACACAAGCCAATCCATCGACCTTTGGTGCAAACATCGCATGGAATATTACGATCCATACACAAACCCCAACCCATCCGAACGCTACCAGAGAATCGGTGTCGAGTTGAAATGCGGAGGAGAATATCAGGATTTCTTCAGCAACACCGTGGCAAGTTTTCAGGGGCGAGTGATTAACGACATAAACAAAATTATAGCAGGGATGAACACTGGTTTAACTGGCCAGTCCGGAGCTCGGGTATATGCAGTCGGTGTTACCGCCGAGTTCACTGATTTGTATGGCTTTGAAAGCGTCGCGAGAACAGGAATGCAGGTTCGTTACTGGCAATCGCCGCCGTTGCAAAATACAGACTCGGTGGTACCGAGATTTTCCCTAGGATTGAAGAAAGGTCCTCAAATTTCTGACCGATAGCTTACTTTGAGAGATATGGCTAGTAAGAAAATCATGGGCCCTCTTTTCTTCGATGTCTGAATCTGATCGCTGAGCAGGCACCATTGCACGCCAGATTTATACCTCTACCATCCAAGGCACTCAACTTGCCCTCGTCGATTGTCCCGATCTTCTTTTCTGCGCCAAGATCGCCCGACTTAGGGTGGAGAAAGTGTTGCCAGTGGGCAGCAGGTGCCAGAACTGTATCTTGCTCTGCGTTTGGTCCCATTACTGCTTTAGCGTTCAGTGTAACCTTCCACTCAATTGAGTAATGTATATAAATATATGGATCATCATCGTTTTTTCTCTCGCTATCCTAGTCAGGAAACTAGCGTGACCTTGAGATCGGTTCGGCTGTATCTGTTGCTGACTCGGGTCATCGTATGGATCCCAATGCTCATACGAATCGATGGGGTCGACGGAGGGTCACGGCTGCTCATCGTTGCCTTTCCGATAACTGCGTTCCGGAGCTAGGGGGGAGTTACTGCAACCACTGCGGTACACTAGGCCGTCCAATTGCAAAACCAGGCAAGTGGGATGTTCGCACGTGGAATTGCCTTTTAATTGGTGCAAATGGGCTGCAACTTGGTCAGACCATTCTGGGGGACTCACAAAAAATTGAACCATTCTTTTCGATGAGTGTAATTTCCTGTTTCCTAAGCAGAATGGATACCACCCTGCCTTGATGGCGGCATGGTGGAACATCAAGGGGTCACATTAAATGAGTGCTTCTGGATGAGCAAGATGCTCTTTGCAATGATCTTCCGATTCCCATGACTTTGTAAACGATCAATCACACTCAAAACACATCTTAGCGAATCCATTCTCATTGACAAGTTGGTAACGGGCCTTAGAGCACCGGTAAAGGTGTAACCACCTTCTATGAGCCATAAACCTAGATGGAAAGAGTTTAGCTTCATAGACAATATTTCAGTAGCCGGAAATGAACTCTTCCATTGATTTTCCACAAGGGCATCTTCCATCCTGAGGTCAGAGAGAGGTTTGATAGGCTGTTAAGTCTGCCTCTTTGCAAAGGGATTCCAAAGCTGTTAGGCCGTTGACAGTGGAAAAGGGTTTGTTCGTAGATACTCCCTTGGTGCTCTTTGGATGCTATTGTGATATTTGTATTTTCTTTAGTACGCCTCTGTAAAGCTGGTCCATCTTAGTTAAAAGTCAACGCTGTTGAAGTTGAAGGTTATACTTTAATCTGCTATCCTCAGTACTAAGCAACTGCGACCCCAATAACTCATGGCTCTATTAGGTTCATGAACATTGTCCTGGTCTTTGAATTCGAATTCTGCTTTGGCTGGGAGGGACTGCTAAAGTTGTGGATTGTAGTGCATCCCCATTCTGTTGTGATTTTGGATATGGTCACTCTGGCTAGTAAATCTGAGGTAGTTTGCCGGTTCACTAATCTCAGTGAGAGGATGTTTGTAGTACTTTCCGTATGTATCATGATTCACTTGGCCTGTAAATTTCATCCTTGCGGCCTCTGGGTGTTTTTGGTCTGTTTTTGTTTAGTAAAGCAGACTGCATTTCTCTTAGCGGGATTTTACCTGCTTGCATCAATGCCCATTGTTGGCAACTGTGGACTGTGGCATTCTGAGTATATCTGCTGCGATGGCCAAGGTTGGCAAACTCTTTGCTGAATGTGTTAGCTCCTCGGGCCTTTCCAGTTGGCTTTTAAATCTGCAGTTCATTGAATGGGTGGATTAAAGGGATGTCTCTGACGGAATCTGCGAATGAACGACCTCCAAATTTTATTTTCTGAAGGGTCAACCTTATAGGCCTCTGCTGCATTTAGAAGGTCGTCTATAGATGAGTAGTCATGAAATGCATGGTTGGCAGATGCTAATGGGAAGAAGAAAGTGAGAAGGTTGAAAAAGAGGGGTACATCATCTTTGTATATCTTGTAAAATCTGTGGATTGGAAGTACCCGTTCTTTCTTTCTCCAGTGACCCATTGTGAACTCCTGCTGGTAGGTTAGTATAAGTATAGGCACTCCTTCCCCATGTTTGATGGTAAGGACAAAATGCTGGAGTTAATGTTAGAATATTTTATTCTGTGTACTGCGATATTTATACATACCTTGTAACAAGCTGCCATTACTTGAGCTTCCAATTCCTCATCGGACTCATTTTCCGCGCTCTCTCGAGCCCCAGCTCGTCGCGCGGTTGACTCATGGGACTTCTCCTGTCCTGGCAAGAGGTGAAGCAGTAAAGCAGTATTGCTGTGCTGATCTGCACCATGTTTGATTTGCAGGCTGACCTTGATATTTGTGGAAGTCCCTACACCAGAGTTGGGTCATGAGCATTGTAAGGTTGTTTGGTGATAGTCTGTCCTTGTCTATCTTGGCGGATGGCAGTTTCAACAATGGCTTCAGCTCTTGTAGAATCCACTAGAGAGAGATTAGGATTTCTTTCATGAAAAGTTATGGCTGTTATACCTCTCTGATTGTTGTAGATGTCTCGGCAACCCGGGCGCCATAAAGAATCGCAACTAAACTGTTTAGAGGCTTAGTCCCGTCGTAGTAAGCTTTATAGAATAGGTACTCCCTAACTGTGAGACATATTGCTGTGACGTTATCGGCCGTTGCTACTCAAGATAACTCCTGCTCAGACTCTGTTATTCAGTAGCAGAACCATTCATTGGAGGTCAGAGAGAACTCCTAACTGGCGCGCCTAACTGGCACGCATAAATGGCACGCCTAACTGGCACACCTAACTGGCACACCTAACTGGCACACCTAACTGGCACACCTAACTGGCACGCCTAACCGGCACGCCTGATGGCACGCCTAGCTGGCACGCCTAACTAGAATGCCTAAAGCGAAGGATTATCCGGTTTCGGGCCCGTCATTTTCACCCGAGTTCCCACAAAATCTGTGGAGAGGTGGATAAATGGCATAAGTAAAAGAACTCTATCATCGCCATCAATGGCTTTGAACCTCAGATACAGCCTGGGAGATTTATCCCAAAACTTAAGGATCCGTGGCATTCCGTATATGAAGGAGAGGGAACTACGAAGATGGCTGTGGGAGACAGGGTACGTGGGGGTAGTATCACATTTTATAATCTGTAGTGAGACGCTACGTCTTGTTTCCTGCTAATAGGTAACCTCCTGTTGAGGGTCCAGATGTACTAGTCGCCCTTGGCCACTGCGGTATTTCCGTGAGGTAGAGGCTCCTGGGACTAGGCAGTACATCTCTGGTAGTAACACTACACATGCACTGGCAGCTTCTGCTTCTCTTCCTGCTTTTGTATTAGTAAGCCCCCCTTGGTTGAATTCACTATGGATGGTAACATCACTACGAAGTACTCCGTACGTTTGGCAATTTAGGACATTACATTTCTCTAGAATATTTAGGCTAAAAATGTGCACTCGGATCCTTTTCGACTGTTATTGTCGCCAATTGGCCTACATCTTCAAGATCTTAGATGCGGTTAATATCAACATGAACGGAGGAACACTTAAATGGAGTGAGTTCAAGTATAAATACCACAGGCTTCCTAGCATCCACTGAGAACTTCACTTTCACATCATCATTGTGCATCCAGCCATCCATAATCTTCTACTAGCAAATTATTCACAGTCGTTCAAACTGTCCCAAAGATTCCCAAGTCATTTCCAGTTGCTCTAGCCAACTCTGCCTTTGACTATGAAGAACTTTGCGCTTATCTTTGCTTTCGCCGCTTCCGTGGTCCCAGCCTTGGTAAAGCCCGCTCCTAAAGCCCGCTCCACCTATTTATTCCGCGTTTTTGGGCAACTCTAACAAATTTCATTCTTTAGGCACTTCCAACAGTAGACGATTTGGACATCAAACCACCCTACCCTATGGGTCAAGTAGGGTGGGTTGGACGGCTTTCCAAGGATGGGCCTACAGAGACCATCTGGGCTGATAGTCTAGAGGTATGCATTAGATGATTCTATTTTGACTGTATCTTTGTACACAGCTAATACTCTATCCAGGATGTTGACGCTATTGTTAAAACCAAGAAGCCTGGAGTGTCCATCTTTGATGGTTCTATGGATGCATTCAATAATGCAATAGTGTCCGAACGGAGTGTGACAGAGGGACACTCTCGAGGCCTTGAAAAGCGAGAGGTATGCTACTTCTACGCTTCATTATAATTAATAAGCAGTCACTTGAAACTAAGCGCTAACATTATATAATCTGTTCAGAGGTATTGCAACAATTTCGGCCAAGTTGATGCCATGTCTGTTAACGATGGCATTTCGCATCTTCGTGGTGTCAATGCAGGGTGCTCTGTGGCGGCCCGTCAATGCATCCGTACTACGTGCAATAACGGAGCTGCTATAGTACTCTGTAACGACAACTACAACGCCATAACAGTTCCGTGTGGAGACATTGCAAATATGGCTCAGGATATCAACC
Source organism: Aspergillus lentulus (assembly GCF_001445615.1). Lineage (NCBI taxonomy): Eukaryota > Fungi > Ascomycota > Eurotiomycetes > Eurotiales > Aspergillaceae > Aspergillus > Aspergillus lentulus. Next base: position 403,863 of record NW_028322112.1, read on the forward strand.
GGAACTGCTTGTGGGCTCCTAGTGAATCTTGCTCTCTGTTTGGATGCAACCCTCCAATTTATGAGGTCTCTGGTCAGGAGTTTGCTGATGGAGGTTATAATGTCATTGTTGGTAATTGCTACTCATTTAGTGCAGGAGGTCAGCCTGTCTAAGTGTCAGCCAGGGTGACCTTAGCAGGTCTAACCTGTCGGAACAGCAGCATAGGTGGATACCTGGAGAACGGAGATACTATCTCCCACTCAGATTAGCCATGTATTTGAGCCCATCCAAATTGCCAGTTAGGGGCTATATAGCAATTCAGACCAGTTGATATCCTATGATGACCCACTAGCAATAGGTGAGACGGTCAGTGTGGTCGTCGCACAATGGAGCATGAGAATCACCCACTCTCCTATCTTACCCTATCAAGCTTAGTATTTCTAGACATAGGTCAGTATTCTGAATCTAGACCAGTTACTGTGGCTGTTGTCACTAGGGTTGAGTAGCTCCAGTACACCATATTATATAGAAACAATATAATAAGAGACTTGTTCAAGGGGTTAACACAACCCTGTCCCTTGAACTGTCCACATGTCTGCTGCCTTCTGGTAACCTCCCCCACTATATTACCACCTTCAGGAAGTCCATAGGTGAATTCACCTAGAACCCACACTAATAATATGTAATATATTATCTTGCGCTGCATTTTCAGCGCTCAAACTTTATAGAAGTAAGTAATCTGCTTAAAGTCTGTAACTCTTGGTTTCTTATAAAGAAGGAGTAGCTACTTTTATTTTGAGTATTAATATTAATGAACTAGGGCAGTGTGAATTTTAGGTGGGGTATGGAGGTAGGGTATTGCTTTTAGAGACCTTTTCAGTTGTATGTTTTAAGTAATATTTGAGTAGTCTTTGACTTAGAGACTTAGAGACGTGAAAATTTTAGAGCTTTTCAAGGATCTTATAGCTTAGTAGCCACTCGGAATTTTGTGGGGTCCTCGAGTATGATTGGCCTGAAGCCTAGCAACTGCGTTCAAAACAATATTCGGGGCCTTGTTCAGTCTCCCGCCGGTATGAACAAACTCTTTTGCCTGCAGTGACTTGCCAAAATCATACTGCACGACCGCCTCTGTAGACTTGGTGTGTAGACTGACAACGACATCACCTAGCCTGATATCTGTTATTCCTTCCATTTCACCTTCCGAGTCATCAGAATCACTCTCGTCTATTCCACCGCCCGTATCTTGTCGGGGAGACCCGCGATACGGTACGCCACCACCGATTCCGACCATCAGTCCGAATCTGATAGATGGAAAGCTGCGGATTATGTCGGTGGCGACTGTTGCAGCCGAAACCTTGCCCGTTGTTTCTGCTGGTAGACAAGCTATTACCACGTTGTGATCGCCGATCCTGCCAAGGAAATAGGCATTTGCATCTTGCGGATCGGCCGCTGGCAGCACTGGATTCCTTCGTCTAGCATTGCTGAGGCAGCCACAAGCTCGGTCTTCGGCAAAGCGCATACCCATCCGATGGTATAATCCTCGTGTGCATATTGCTGGCTAGCCATATTTTGCCTTGGAACAGGCGATTCATCGATGAAAGAAGCGATTCAAGTATGAAGCTGATTGAGTGCGTAGTGACATTTGAGTTCAGTATTCCTTCTCACGGTTATCTTATTTCGCGAATCGCTCAACGCTGGCGAGGCTGAAAGTAGAGTAAGGCTGACTTCGGGATCCTGGCGGTAAGAGAATGTTCGTGATTGGAGGAAATTCACGCTCTTGCAGATGATCACGCACCATATCTACCCTTCATTTCGCCAGATTTGACGCCATATAAGCTGTCGCATCATTCCTGGCCATTCATAATGTAGCTGAGCAGCGAATTCCGAGAATCCTCTTGACCGGCAGTGCTTAGCTAATCGATGACCTCTCCACTAGATTGAATCATGATTGAGACTAATTAAGCTACTTTTAACGAGAAATACCAAGGCATTTTTCCTCTGAGGTGAGGGTAGTAAGTAGTTTTTGAAAAAGCTCCGTGGGACGGAGTATGAGTAAGTCCGACATCCGAAATCCGAAAGCTGAGGGCTGTATTCTCCTGAGGGGTACTTCTCTCTCCCATAAACATCAGTTCTGAAAGTATTCCACACACTCCACGGTTTTCATGTCGGAAGTTCTCTTTTCGGCCGCTGGAATAGTTTCAAATAACCCAGTTTGTGCAACCGAGGATAGCACAGCATAGCCACCGTAACAAATAAACCCGCAACCTGGTCCAACTCCCATATTTTTGTCCCAGTCGCTGGCCAGATCGAATAATGCATAGAAAGCAAGATCACCATAAAGACCACCTGCACTACTCCAAAGGCAATAACGCGCTCACCTGGTGACCGATACACTCTGCCAAAATACGGATATTTCCCTGACAATGCCGTGGCACTTATTTGAGAGTACAGCAGTACCACAAATAGCAGGGCGTACACTGTGCCAACCAACTTGGTGTATCCGTACGGCTCGGAAAACGTAGCGCAGACTATAGTATGGCATGTGAACCGCATTGTGACCCATACCCAATGCCGGAGGCTCCTAGGGGATTCGAGTGCGGTCTGTTCGTCGCCATCATATTGCCAAGAGAGTCTCGTCACTGGTCCGATAATTACTAACGAGGATATGACAACGAACACAGCAGCGGACATCCCGGGATCGATTTGGCACCGAATGAGACGAAAGCTGACGTCGAAAACTGCGACAAGTGGGTAAATCAGAGTGCCGAGTGTCTCTCCGTCGGGCCTCCGAGACTCGGCATTATATTCCGAGCATTTTGAATGCCAGATACACGGTACAGCAGTTACATAGGCTGTCAGAAGCCAGCCGAGATAGGCACCAGGCCCGTACCACCCCGAAACATCCTCAAGTGACGTCGAAATGGCATCCCTTTTCTCCTTCCGTGTTAGGCAACGGCCACTGGCATCTTTCTCAGACCATGCCTCCGCTGAGCTGTAGTCGATGAAACCTCCCGATTCGAAAATCAGCGGTTGCAACAGCCAATATAGCGACTCGCGTGGTGACCAGAGCGCTGGCGTGAGGGAGAAAAGCAAGTAAACAAATGATCTAGCACCAAGCGTGTACACAACAAAGACACTGCGACTGATATTAGGAGACTCTCCTGATATTAACTGATTGTAACTCACATGCAGAACCGCCATTGGATGGCGATGCCGCCCCAGTCGTAGTAGAGCTTGGCTGATTTAGGAGTTTCATTCTCTCTCCCTCGACGGCGTTCAGACGCTCTATTAGGCACGTTGTTGTTTCCGTACTAGAAAAGAAAAAGTTTTAAGATGTCGCTACTATAAAGCCCTCTTTAAAGTCTTACGGGAGCTGGCCAGAGTGGCTGTGTGCATGTTGGGGGCGTCGTGGACATTTTGGGCAACACAAGCCCCCAATCAGCGTGAACTACGAACGCACTCTCCGCGAACGACCTTTCACTTCTGAATCTACACTGTACGCCCACTGCAGGCAGACATCACAGCACTGGTGGTGCGAAAGGTGTCTTTGTTTCGGCTCAAGCGAAAATTACGCATCTTCAATTGTCCAGCAGACATAATGTCTGTTCGACCTGCCCTCAACTACAAGACTTTGCTACCGTGAAGAGCTTCAAGACCGTTTAGTGAAGTCTCGTCACTGTTGTGGAGACTGCAACGTCTGTTATGATTTGGGCACTACGAATTCTCCTCGTGATTAAGAGTCGTTAACCACCTTACTTAGGAGATAGAGCTCGTTGTGGAGTTGAATCGGCTGAATTGAATGTAGTTAACTCCAAGTGATCATCTGCTCTTGGTCCCGCAAAACCCCATGCTCACATCTAAGACTCTCCAGCGAATAAAGGGAATAAGTGATGCAGGTTGCATCACCTAGGTGAGTCACGTTTCTTAAGTCGTGGCTTGGTATCAAGATGAAAAAGAGCGACAAACAAAGGTCCTACAGACTACGATCGTTGGCTGCTAGTACGCAAACATAAAGACATGTCAAAAGGAAACCACTCATACATTATCTTAGAGCGCTATTTTGTCCTTCACACATATATCTTAAGTCGGTACCATCTACTTCTTTCGGAAATCTGTCTCCGAGTTTGCTGCAATAACTGTTACACAGCTATGCTAGGCAGTCGGTCAACCGCATTTCCCTTGTGTCTGCTCAACCAAAATTTTTACGTTGCTCAATTAAAATAACAGAGCAAAACGAATAATGTGACAGGTCAAACCAAAGAATGAGACTTGTATCCCTTTTTTGCGCCTCGCGGCGGAATTGCCTTTTCTTACAAGGCCCTCAGTTCGTTGTTGATTCTGTTTGTCTGATCTAAATGTTACCATTTTGGTCCTGAAATTCGAGATAAATAAAACAGAATGGAATTAGGACAGTTGCCATTGATGAGGGTCTTAATTACGGAATAATACTCTCCAGTGATCCCCATAAAGTAAACTTGCAATAAAGCCACTGTACAGAATTTCCCAAGTAAGACTTGCAATGGCCATCTACAATATAAATTTGGTCAACTAATAGTCTAAACATATAGAAAGGCAGCCTGATGCTCTGGGAATCCAGAGGAGGTGGCTAAAAAGAGGGGAATAAAAAAGAAAGAAGGCGCAGAGTAAATACTAAGACTTACAGTATGGTGATGCGTAGTGGCTTTTATAAGCCGAGAAGCACTGAGAGGGACTTGCTGTGTCCGCAAGCTCCACTTCCGCAAAATGCCAAAATAGACTGCGGTGAGCATAGAAGCGCGTGAAGTGACCCTCAGACAGTAGAGAAGGTCGCTCTCACCAGTCAGACTCATTTTAAAACGGGTCAGATGAACTGTGACAAATACCATCGAGCTTTTTACTCTTCTCAGGTGCTGCTCGTGCAGATTACGAAGCATGGTTACAGCAAAGTCTCCTCAGGAGGAGAGGCAATGAGGCTAGATATGATTGCTTTTTCAAGCTTTCTACAGCCACACTGGGTAGATCTGCTCTGGATAATTCTAGGCCTCACCATGGACTTCCATCGTCATTGATCATATCATTATCTGAAGGCAATGTATTTTACCCTCCACCAACATTCAAACTCCGGAGTAACATGAGTGATACAGAGTACTTCAAGTTCTATAGACCAGGTCGCGTATCTACTGTCAACATTTTCATTATTCGAGACTTAATGCAATTCCATTATTAGATCATACCCATCCAAGGGAGTTAAATATGCAGCTGGTCAAGAGAGACACAGGCCTGGCGCTAAGTATTTCCCCAAGGTCAGTGGACACTATACCAACGTATTAGAGGTGTCAAAGTAGACATTTCCACTGTATCAGTCTCCCATTATGTCTCACCAATAGGAGAAGGGTCTGAAGAATGACATAAGGCATCCAATGAGGAAGAGATACTAACACCACCACTGCTGCCCTATCGCTGCAGCTTACCAAACCCAGCTGGCTAGGCTGGAATTTGGCAGCTGGAAGCAAAAGGCGCGGATTCAAGTAATTAAGTTCCGAAGCTCAGGTGTTACTAGGTGCATAATGGCGTTTTAATCGAAGCTCGGCTGCTGGCTCCAAAAGTAGGCACTACACAGAGTAATATGTCATTCTCAGGGTCCTGCAGCACTCTATAGTATCATAATTCACTTAACCCAGAGACCGATGCGTCATGGGACCTCAGCCCTCAAAGCTAAATTGAGTGGAAGCTGATAATATGAGCTGAATACTAGACAGCAACACGTTCCAGACAAAGTGGCGGCGGCTTCATGAATAAGGCTATCGCATCCCTGTCCATTTGAAAAGGCAGGCCATCCCGCACAACCTCGCAAGAGCGATGACGCCTGCAACTGTCCTCCTTGGTTAGCCGTGTTCACTTTAACCTATATTGATATTCTGATCAACCATGGGCGATTTACCAAGGCCCAACGACATAATTCATATTAATCATGAAATATGCACAACAGAGACGAGAGCCCAGTTCTGGAATATGGGGGATCCCGGCGCCCAAGATGAATTCCTTGATGATGTTGGGCTGAGGGCTAAACTTGCAACCCTCGTTAGTCGACGCCGAATATCAATACTGTGCCCCTTTCCATTACTGATTCCATGGACTACAGGACCAGTTCTGGAGAAGTGGCAAAGAAGAGAAGTTTGCTCTCATGTAAGAGCATCGCCCCTCTTTGACAATGTAGGCTTTGTCCGCTTAGCCCCGACAGCATGCTCCGCGGGGACCCTTCAGCCGAACATAGACCTCTTCAAATCGACCGAAAATCATTGCAATATCTTATAAAAGTCGCCCGGTTCGATGAAGAAATAACAATGGGATTCTTCACCAGTAGACTCCCTAGCTTCTCCTTCTACCTGCAATACAATGACAAGACGGACGGCCCAGAGTCCATGAGTTAAGCTCCACCGCAAGCTCCTGTATTAATGCTTTTACTGATTCCGCCGACATGCCTTGGCCACTGCAGTTGTGCTTTTCCGTTGCCCGAGGAACAGCAAGTACCTTATGGGTTGCATTCGCTTCGAGTTTTCTTCTCGGAATTGTCTAGCTTTCGTGAGCGGCGTGCTTCCCGAAGATTTGTTTGGAGTTTGGACACGATGTCAGGCCAATACCGACCTTCTGAAGGTCCATCCGCTATACCTTCTCGCATTTGTTTACGAGCAACGTTATTACACATGGGCTGATTGGGCAGCCACTCTCTGGAACAGAGTCGCTGAAATAGAAACTGCAACAAACATGACCTCTCCAACCTGGAAACGACAGGTTGAAGCTGATCGCCTCCGCTCCCTTTCTGCATCGGGCACCCTGCTCAATGAGCTCCATGGCACCCATGTTGAGCTTAGTCACAGCAATACAGTTATGTCCTTTGGACTAAAAATGGGGAAATCCTGCTTAGATATCGTTTATGAGGCAGAGAAAAGACGACTGGGCTTAGGACTGAGTACCCTGCCTATATGTTACATGTCTGCCTTTGAAGTACGGTTCAAGTATACCCTTTCTCAGTGCGAATCGCTCTCCAACAAACTCTCTGAACTGAGAAATAGACTTTCTTGGGCAAATTGAAGTGGTGGGTATCACCGTTTCCCTCAAATTCCAACAAAACCCGAGGGCTCACGTTTGTGTCGGCAGACTTATAATCTTATCGCCCAGAAGAACAGCCTTGTGAACATTGCCGTTGCACAGCAACAAGCCAACGACAGTCGAACAGTGAAGGCCATTGCCGTCTTAACACTGATCTGCCTTCCATCTACACTGGTTGCGGTATGGTTTCCTAGAGCGTTTGCTTGGTGAATAGCAAAAGGAGTTTCACTCACACAGTGCAGACATTGTGGACGGCAGGCCTATTTCACCTTGAAGGTAATAAGAACTGGCAGGTGTATCTTATGGTGTCTTCAGCGTTGACCCTTGTCGTGCTTCTCTGCTGGAGGCTTTATGTGCTAATTTCTGAAAGACATAACGGAAGTAGGACACTGATAGCGTGCTGATGTTGTGATGTTATTGTGTACGCTGGTCTTTTGGCCCTTCAATACCTCTTCTGCTTGGTTGTTTTCTGCAGCACGAGTTATATTAGAACTCCGAAGCGATTGATTCGTTGAATGATGCTGTGATATTGAAGTCATCTTTATTTTGCGCGATGATGGAAATCTCAACAACAGTATATTGGAAGTTCTAGCTATTGTGATTATGTTAAAAAAGACAGCGTTATAGCCTTTAGATACTGGAAGTAGCACGAGATGGTGAACTTCGGATACGACACCGTCGAACAGGTGTAGGTCAATTAAGCGCCCTCAGCGAGAATTGAAGGAGTACGAGGAGTCGTTCGACTACTGCACCGAATTACTGAGGCCGATGTCATAAAGATCTTAGCGAGCGAGCGTGGAATAATGATCTATGAATTAGCAATTTGCACGAATTTCCCACCCTGAACTGCCTTGCCATAATCATACTGTATGACCCCATTATGATTTGGACCTGGTTTGCTGACAACGACGTCGCCTAATCGAATGTCATTTTCCCTTCCCGGAACTCCTCCGCCAATTCCTACCATCATACCAAACTCAAGCCGACGAAATGTTGAACGCATGCGAGACACGACGGCCGCGGCAGACATCTTTCCATATACGCCATCTGGAAGGTGGGCAATGACTATGTAATGCCCGCTTATTTCGCCAAATTCATAGGCGTTGAAATCGGTAGTAAACCGTCGAGGTGGGGGGTGGGTCTTGTCAAGCATGGTGCGGGCCGCTGCCGCCTCCAGAGGCAAGGCACAGATCCAAGCGATGGTGTAGTCATCGGGCGCGAGCGAAGTTATCGTCGTCATCAGAGAGATGGAAGAAATCTATGGCCTAGCTATGTTGAGGATTCAGTAGCAGGTGTAGAGGTGATCTAATGTCATACAGGGAGTAATTGAAGAACACTCGGGTTGAGGAAGGTAATCAGCCTCGCTTAATACAAGGTCACGTGCTATCAGTTAACGTAATCCAGCGCCGAGCCGATCAAAACCACCAGCGGGGGTAGAGGGATGGAAGACACCATGGTAGCGTTGTTTGTTAAACTACCCCTTTTATCGCATGTCAACTTGGCGGTAGCTCGGCAAAAAGTATTTCTCCGCCGGATTTATCCAGTACTCTACACTCAGCTCAGACTGAAGAGACTCAAGGGACCTACTTCCAATGCCATCTAAACGCACGTGACTTCAGGCAGTCGAGAGCTTAGAGAATTGTGGCAGCCTGTCGTCCCAGGTTAGAACGCGGCCTATTCTGCGCAGAGCGAGAGATTTTCCCATCTTCTTGTACTGCTCGCTCGCAGCGTCATACTCGAGCACACAAGCATAGGTATCACCTAATTGGATACACCATGTGTAGTCTGCTTCGGTGACTCCCAAGAACAGCTTGCACCACTGCTCAGCTTTGGCGATCTTTTGCAAGCGTGGCTCGTTGTCATGTATGATAATTCGCCCGTTTCCGACCTCTGAGTTCTCAGCCTGCTCGACCACACCGGCCGGATCATCCTGCTGTGGCTCGGCGCCCTACATTTAGAGATTGACAGTGATTAGGCGCAGGAGCGGAGTAACTAACATATTTGAAATAGTTTAGTAGAGTAGATATGTATTCAATATATCTGATTTTAAATTGAAAGAAGAGTTGAGCGTGGAACAGGATGCCAGCGTTTGCTGTTTGTACGTCTCAGATGATACTCGGTGTGACGCAAAGATGGAATAACTCAGGGCGACAATCCATGCTATACATGCCCATGCTATACATAACAGTCGTGACCTCAAATCTAGAGCTTCCGACAGAGACTATTATCCATTTTCAGTCGCGCCGCAAGGACAAAGACAGTTGAGGTCAGCGCAGTTCCAGCAGCATAGAATATTGCTGGTTGGTAAGGGCCAATTGAGTCCGCGTACTCTGCTCCTGTATTGATGCTTGCCCCGGACCTAGAATTCTGGCAATGGCAGTAGGCATTGTAACGAAGAATGCTCCATTTGACAATCCATTAAAAGCAGCAAAGAAGAGTCGCAGGGTCAATGTGGATGAACAGGCCAGATAGCGAACATGGTTAAAGTATTAAGTCCCATTGCCAACAGCAGGGTGTTTGTTGAGCTAAGCTTGTCACAGGCAATGCCTGAACTAAGACGCCCAATTGCCATGCACGCATTGAAACAAGCTATAATCCCCGCTGCAGTTTTGCTGGTTAGCCCTATTGAGTGTGCGACAAAAGGCAAGAAGAATGGAGGAATGAAAAGTGGAAATATACTAATCGCTCCGGCTGTGAATAGGCAGGAAAAAGGCGAGTTTCGGAATAATGAAAAGTCGATGGAGGGGCTGGTATGAGTTGGCACCCGCTCCTTGATGAGCAGTGCAGCTGGGACCCTACTTGCCAGTGACATCAGTGCCATTGCATGGAATGTCTAAGCGACGCCTACTCTCTTGATAAGGGTCTGAAGCATAATAGCCATAACTGTAGCCCCAAGGCCCCCGCCAAGCTTCACCAGACCATTTGCAGTTCCTAGATGCTTGTTGAACCATTGCACCGGCAGAATATTTGACATTGTGTATATCAGAGCTCCACCAAAGCCATACAGGGCTCCAGACACGAATATCCTGCCAACATTGTTGACAGCGAAACTGCCAATTATATTACTAATTGCAAATAGCAGGATCCCAATCAAGGTGCTCCATCGGGCCCCAATCAGCTGTGCGAGTTGAATACAGACTAGTCCTAAGCCAACTGTCAGGGCAAGTCTGAGGGAGTCAGCAAAGGACAAAGTGCTGGCTGGTGTATCTGTCATTGTAGTTCGTATCAGGCCAGCCTGAAGTATTCCCCATGACCCAGACCAAGCATTGACCCAAAATGTCTGAACAAAACATGCAAAAACCACTATCCATCCATAGCCACCATTGGGAATTGCTTCCACTGAGTGGGATCTGGAAGATGGGGCGGATGCGTCATCCTCACTTTGATCTCTGCCTCCAGTGAGGTCTGTTAGTGGCAAAGTCTGGAGGATGACCTCTGATCTGGTTGATGTCTCCATGCTGTTAGATCTGGTCAGGGGCTAGAGTATTCTTGTATTCTTGTAAGTTGTTGATAGATGTCCTTGATGGCACTTTAGAGAGAAAAAATGGTCATACACATGCCTGTGTTGCCACTAGAAGGATGTTGCAAAGGTAAAAGTCATTGTGTCAAGAAGAGGTATATGACATGTGAGACCTAGGTATGGAATTTAAGGAGTGAGGTATTATCACTGTCGCTGATTAGGGGTCACATGATAAACAGATTCCCCGTCAAACGACAGCCGATTTGAATCTTGAAGCGAATCTGAGGAGTTGACCTGTGATAAGAGGTAAATTTTATATTCATAACCTACCCTCAGAGCACAGGTGCTGACGGATAGGGAAAAAGCCGGGAACCCATTCGGCTCAGCACAGGGTCAATGAGTCTAATGTCACGTCTCCTTTCTGAAAGGGTGGCTTCGAAAGCGAAAATCATGGCCCAGGTGCTGATTTAATGCGGCTTTCATCTCTTTACGCAGCTACGCCCGTGGTAAATGAGGGACACTCCAGGATCAGCTTGCGCAGCTCAGAGAGTGTGATCCTCTTGTCTGGCTCGAGTTCGAAGATGCGGCTCCAGATGCGGATTACGTCGTCGGAGAGTGGCAAGATTGATTTGGGATAGAATGGGTCTTCCTAAAGCACAAGTCTCTTATAATGATAAGTGTATGTATTGGCGGTCAGTTTGTCGCCGTCATCTATCAAAACACATTAGTATGGTCTATGCTACTCTCTCGGAAATAATGCTAAATCAAAGATGACACTGGATATTCAATCAAACGGTCTGAAGCGTGACTGGAAAGTGGCGATGGAGATATTGGCTAATCCTGGCAAAGAAATACCCTTCTTTGGAGGACTTATTCAAGAATAGCTAAGCTAAGCATTTACCTGATGTATATATGAGATCATCTAAGGAAGTAGCACTGTCTTTCCGGGACTATTCCACTAAGGAATGTCCAAAAGGTACAAAATACTCTCGTGCTCGTTAACCTCATCACGAAGGGAAATGACTCCGGGCTTGATTCCCTCCCTCCATTGGTTAAGTATACCGAGAAGTTGATGTAAAGTGTGGCAACCGTTATAGTGAGATTGCGGTTCGGTGCTGCTCCGCTGTTGCTCAAGGCAGCATTGACAACTGCCACAACCGCATATCTGGAAGCCGTTCATTCAGGAGTTAGCATGCAGGAAACCAGGGCATTGGCCTGAACAAGTGGGCCTGTCAAAGCTGTTGTACATCAGTTGTAAGAACCCGTTAAGGCTTGGCCAGGGCAAACTTGGCTGTGTGGTTATGTCTCTTGAACACCATTCCCACCAAACACTTGAACAGATCCAAGGGGAAGCGCTCTGGGCAGGCTACCAAGATACTTGGTGAGACCTCCAAAATAGACGGGGACCTTTAGAGCGGCACAAATAGTGATACAAAGAGATACTACGGCCAGAAATAGTTAATCATCTGGAACAAAAACAGCCCTTTATCACCCTAGCATTGTGAAACCCAATACATAGGGTGGGGATTAATAATGAACTGAAAATGAAGAGTATCTTAGGAACTCTATCTTAGGCAGGACGGACAGACGTTGTCTGACATATAGCAGCACATTTTTGACAGAAGCCCAAGTTCTATCACATTGTAGCGAAGGATCAAATTAGCAAGCCAAGCTTTATTGCGTTTAAATCATGTCCTAGCAGAGAGGATTGTCTTTAATTGAAAATACGCAGCCGGCTTATCTGGCTACTAAATAGACATAGAAACAAGGCCGAGACAGGTGGATAGAAGTCAACAAAATTGTGCCGTCCTCACTCTCTAAATCTCAGTGGACGACTTTCTGGTCCTGGATGAAGCAGTTGCTCCAAATCGGTCACATTTCTGCCATCCACACTGTCAAATTTCTTCTTAGTCTTCTGAAAGATCTCTGAGTCCATATATTTTTCATGGAACTCCAGCACTTTTGTAATTTCCGCTGGGCTTAATTGCTTATAATCTACTACCTCGCCACTCGAGCTAAAACTGCGGTACACTCCGTCGGTAGCAAGGTGGTTGAGGCCTTTGAGCGATGGCGACTGTTTCAAGGATGGGATGGCCTTCGATGCCTCTTCGTCTTTCTATAGCAGCGTCAGTATCTTGCGGATGCAAGCTGAGAAATACTCTTACTATGCAGGACATGATTCAAGTGATCTGTTTGTGTGATATGATGGATGTCTTGATTGTACTGTAAAATAGAGAGAGGGTAGTCGAAAGGAGGCGAAGACTTCTCTGAGAGGTGTGGCTCACCTGAGGGGAAGCTGATACTTAGAGCTAATGCACAGAGGAAAAGCTGACGTTATGACCAGTGGTCACATGCCCTTAACAGGGGTATAAGACAGGGGTATAAGAGAGCCTTTAAGCTACTCTGTTAACTAGGTAGTTTCCTAATGTAGGCATACACATGACCTCATCAGGCAAATGTCTCACATGTGTGTACTATACCTTCCCAACAGATTCATTGGACATCCACCACTCATCTTGCCACGAAAACTACCATACTTTTTGTTTGGAGTTATCACTTGCATATCCATAGGATTCTGATATAATTTGTCCATCATTTTTAGGTGAATTATACAATCACTACACCTCAGTCAAGGACAGTAAATGGCATTGGTAGACAAATCAACTAGAAAACAAAGCATAGAGAACAGGTGAAGGTATTCACAGGCAGCTGATTAGTTAAAGTGCACACTCACTGAGTGGTGAGCATGTAACCAGTGAGTAAACAATATCTGCCTCAGGCACCAAGGTGTCGACTCCTGGAACAATCATCACACATATAACCCATTTTAATCTCGACAATCTGATATATTGAACCTTGCACACCCTAAATATCCAGCGTACACCTTCTTAAAGGCCGTTTAGACAGTTTGCGCAGATCCCACAGCTCTGCTTTTGACGAAATGTAAGGAAGGCTCGGCAAAGAGAGGAGTGAAGAACGAGATAGGACTGCACTATCCAAGAATGTGTGTAGACTATCATACATGAAGGAATAAGATGAGGAAGCACCTGTGGGAAACACTAGCCTATCTAAAAAGGTGGCAAGAGAGAGGGCAACAGAAAGTATGCTTTCACTAAACGCAAACACCCGTTCCTCCTGGAAGGACAGCATCCAGCCGCGCACAATATGCGCAGCCCTGGAATTTGCAAGCCTCATCACTCCTGCAAGGTCGGCCCTTGCAGAAATAGTCGGACTGTTGAAGAGGCTCGGCGGTGCGCTTAGACTGAGGTGCCTGACGAGGCATGGGGTTTCGAAGCTCAGCAGGAGGGTCAAGCAACTGTTTCTCATCCGTAACTTGACGTCCATCGACGTCATCAAATATAGCGTGCAAATGATCCGCTTCCTTCTTCCATGGTTCTGGAAGGTTCGCGAGCAGCTGCTTAAGCTGGTCATTGGTCAAAGGAACATAGTCGATAACGGATTCGTTCTCGTCGTAAGCTCGTGCCACTCCGTCGTTCGCGAGGTGGACATATCCATGAGGTACTGATTTCAACTTGCCCATGGCCTCGATGGCACTGATGCCCTCCTGAGCGGCTACCCTGGGAGCCGCGAGGGTCGATGTTGCCATCAGGCCCAGCACTGCAAGGTAAAATGAACGCATGATTGAGAGACAGGAATTTGTTTGAGTGTGTCTTTGTATAAAAAGATTCTTGGACTAAACTTGAGAAGTCGGTGTTGTGTTAGCTCTGGAGATCATATCTCCTGGCAGGTCAATCAAAGTATTTATACCCATATTGGCCATAAGATATGCCTGGACTCGCGCAGATGACTGAGACTCTCTGGATCGTAAAATATTAAATCCGACACTACGGAGAATAGAGATCACCTTTAGAGGTAAGCAATCCCAAGCCGAATTGCTTTAAGTCCATTCTGTTTAGCCGTTGGAGGTGGAAGGCTTGGGAACACTGGTGAGGGGTACGATTCTTTGTGACCTAGCGCAATGCCAGCGGCCTCTAACTACTCCGGAATACTACATTCCCGACCCAACAGTCTGGGTGAGGGTGTGATAGCGATGCATTAGTCTGTTGATCGGACACCGGGGCAGGCGCCTTCCAATTTCATAAGTAGGATTTCACCGGATCGGCTCGGAACATGAGGCGAGCTGAACCCAAGGGCATGTAAAACCAACAAGACAACAAACCAAGTCCTGTTTGGACAGTGTTGAATGATAACTAAATTCATCAGAAACATACTAAGATGCAAAGGGCAAGCAGCCATCATAATGACCTGACATGCTTTCCCAACCTCTTTCTGATTTCATGCATTTCATTTGTTATTGACAGGGGTTCATGGGCTACTTTTCCTCCCGCCCCGTCTTCTCTCTTTCTGGGACAATTGTGGTAAGAGAAGATGGCTAGGAATAGTCGATGCTTCCTGATAATTTTTCATTATTAGCAGGAATCTTAGATCCCCGCACTATGTATTGGGTTTCGCAAGATATTCATCTAAAGGTAGTAAGGGACTTGGTATTCACAAGTAGGGGCGAAGAAAGTACTCTCTCTGGCCTTTAGATTCCTAAGACTACATAAGGCTATTATAATACAGGCAATGATCCTTGCCGTTTTGTATACTGACACCTATCAGCCAATAATGGATCCTTGCTATTGTTGGGGATGGTAGTGGAGGTTAAGGGTTTTTAATCTTTGGAACACAGCAGGGAACGGAGTTTAGTATACAGTTGGAAAATAAATAATAGTTATGCATGATCGACACATGATCGACAGTGAACTTTTCTGATACGCTGTAACGCTTGGCCCAGAAAGCAGAACCTGGAGTGTCAAGCACTATGCTAAACTAGGTAATGTGTCGCCCCAATCATAACCTGGGCAGAAGGTGCGTGCTAGTCCCAGGGTCCTAGGTCACACGTCAGAACTGGAGGGTGAAGTGATGGTTCTTGCCAGAATTGGTTTAGAGAAGCCAACACATATGTACAATAATGGTGCCACAGCCTCATTTCAGTACATACTCCTCCATAATTCCTACTGGGGTTATAGCATGGGTAGTCAGATGAGGCATTTTCCATTTCCTCTTCCTGTTTCTCCCAGGGCTCGATAGTACCGTTCAGAATCCGAGTAGAAGTGTTGGCTCTTGGGAAAATTTGTGTAAAGATAGCAACAGATCTGTATAGATAGATGAGGCAGATTTCTTCTTCCTCTTCTTTCTCCCCCTGTATCAGCTGTTTTGGGATTGCTTTTTATAATAGGGATTATTCTTTCAACAAATACGATCACCCCACTCCATCTTCAGCGATGTGAAAGTGTCCCTCAGGGTCTGTTTTCATTTACCAATAGCCTCCCAAGGCTCCCCAACTTAGCAAGTGCCTTGGGAACTATTGTGATGATGTCACTCTTAAACATAGCACTGCAATTAAAATAAAATGCATATAAGAGAATAGAATTTCTCATTTAAGCTTAATTTTGTATAAAAAGGTTCTTAGATTATACTTATAAAGTCAGTGTTTATATAGGCTCTGAATAAGATAACCATGCCTACTCTCATATCAATCAAAGTATTATACATATATTGCCTATATAATTCAGCGCTTAGATAATGCCGATACGTTCATCTATGAAAGACTGAATTAAGTACTAGACTCAGATATCAGATTTATTAATTTCATTTTCTGATTTGTTATTTCTATGCCAGTAGCCTGACAAGCTGGCAGGGGGTGCAAACTTCTACATCAGACACTATAGAAAAGTACTCTGTTTCTCTTAGCCTATGGTTAAACACCACCTCCAGAACTGGCCGAACCACCCCCAAATTGGTTTAAGTCCATCCTATCACAGTGCAGGAGGAAGGACTATGGAGATTACTGATAAAAAGTACAATTTCTTGTGAACTAGTGGTACAACGCCAGTGATGTCCTTAAGTTAGAATACTACAGTCCGGGACCCGACATTCTGGGTGACGGTGTGATAGCTAAACATTAGCCTGTTACATGACCAACTTCCGATTCTCCCAGCTTACATCCGAGACCGGGAAGCAGAACCTAGAAAACCCTCAAGCCTTACCCTAACTAAGTAGCTCGTTGCCCCAATCACAACTAGAATAGGGTATAATACTAGTCCCAGGGCTTCAGAGCGCGAGTCAGAGTGGGTGTAGAAGCGTTAGTGATCCTCAGAAGGGTAGTATAAGAGAACGCAATAGATATGCATGATAGCTGTGTGGTAGCCTGAACTTAGTAAATGCTCCTCCGCGCCCTTACTAGGGTTGTAAAATGGGTGGTTAGAAGAGGTATTTTTTTACGCTTCTTCTTCTTTCTCCCTGTAAATCGGTTTAGATAGAGGATCATGGATTAATTGTTGGTTCTGTTCTGTATTCTGGGTGAATCTAAAAAAGAGAAATAAATGTTGACTAATATCTATACTACAGCGCAACCACTCCCCCACTGTTGATAGATCAGCCAAACAGCACATATAAGAAGTCCAAAGAATCCTTGGTTTTCAGTTTTGTTCCCAGAATCTTCAGCCATTACTCTCAAACATTATTGAAAGTTCATTCGAAAACCTCTCCAAGATGCATTTCAGTACCGCCCTCTTTCTGTAATGGCTCTCCTTGCTGCCCATCAGGTTATTGGAGCTTCTGTAGAGGTCCCTCGCAATGTTGGCGCTACTCAAATTGCTACCTCCCCTTGTTGGTTTCCTCTGATCATGCAGCATCAAAGACATAGTATTAATATCTTGTGCAGACTATGCTTGCAACTGTCCTAATAACTGCAAGCACAAGCAGGGCTCCAGTTGCAAGTACTATAGCAATCCTAGCGACAAATCACAGGTTATCTCTGGCAGTAAGTATCTTGCCACTACAATCCCCACATCTTATAGGAGTTACTAACTAACCATGATCACACAGGCTGCGAGTGAGTGGGCTCCGGGTTGAATTGCATTGCTTAGATTGCGTCTGTCGTGAGGAGACAGTTGTATCTGTTAAGGAGACAGTGTGGATGAAGAGCTGGTTGATCAAGTATTTGTAGTGGTGCTGCAGCATCCCAACTATTGTCACTCATTGAAGATGTTGAACTTCTCAAGCAGTCTTTGGATATCAATACTTGTTCCGGAACATGAGCATTTACACTCCTCGCATACCTAACCGCCAGGCAAGTGAGGAATGGACCTGATTTCCAGGGCGGCACGTAATCCCTAGTATGTTATTCAATTAGGGTTGTTGCTTGACTACCTGTATAATGCGTATCTTAGAGCGACACTACGGGAAGTTTAAGGCCACGACGCTGTAAAACTCCGGATTGGATGGCTTAAATATTATGTGTATGCTATGAAACACCAACGCTCGAGGGTTGTGTCGGCTCTTGTGACTACTCCTGCTTGAAATGTTCTACCCAAAGCGTTCTACCCAACGTGGGAAACGCTGAAGCTACGTCAAGTGGATGGGGATTGAAATCCTGGGTGGGATGAGAGAGCTCTCTGCTAGGCTGGTGGATCCTTCTATCAAGTGACAATTAGAGGGCTAATCCAGGGTTAATACGCATCCAGACAGACTAAGAAGTGAGTTCCGAGTACTATTGGTAGCACTAAACAGGGGTCAAGATCCACGGTGATCCATCCCAGGCTACAATCCATGGATTACTGGGTCAGGAAGGATCGCCTCTTACCGTGCACGCGCCATATTTTGCTGCGACCCAGGAAGCTAGGCAGCTGTGTAAGATACCGAATCAACCCTTTCAGTCCTCGCCAGAGGGAGTACACAAAGTTTCCGATGTTTATGAGTGGCTTATTTCGCTGTGCAGGCCTGATTAATCTACCTTTATGTAACTTTTTCCCCGGTCAAAGTCGAGAGTAAATGAGAAAGCACGTGGTTTCCATGGTAGAGGTAGACAGATACAGACAGGAATCAATTCATAGAGCAATAGATTAATCCTAGGTTGGAAGACAGTACTAGTCTCATAAGATCGAAATATACTACGCGAAAATAAGAAACACTTGATTAGGAAGCGATGTACCATGCAGTACCTCTACCAATTATACCGCATTCCCATCAGACTTATCCCTGGATCACCAGGCTGGTGGCATGCGTGCTAAGCTGTAAGGCCCAATACAGAATTAGTGACTGTACTTTATAGCAATTTGGTTGTTCGGACTTGCTGGTGACTTGTGATGGTTTTGTTGTCTCTGCACTAGTAAAAAACACTTGACCATAACAGGTACAAGGTGACTGATCGAAGACTAGTCGCATCCAGCGCCCCATACGACAGACCGTGCAGGGATTTTACTTAGACAACTGTTTTTAAATATAAAGCCAGCAGCCTTCTTGGGGTATATAGCAAGCCAAGCAGTAACTCTGAGTAATACAATCCTAATCCGTCTGCCCTTCTACTTTGTATCTAGCCTTGACAGCAGACGTGAGGGTACCCGGTCACATATGGCACCATACAGGCTATTAAGAAGAGTGTTAGTTTCAATGAGGTCTCTTTGCTGCCTCTCCCACGATCGAGAGCTCGCGGCCACAGGGCGGAGAAGGGCAATCTACAGCCATGTGTTTCACTGCCTTCTCCCGGTCACCCTCTGCGGCGGCCTGGTTGTACTGTGATTATCCACTTCATCTTGCAATATTCAATCCACTGATTTGGTCGCTACTTAGTGTATGGTTCCTCCTGGGCATGGCCCTTGTTGACAATCTCATCCCTTCTGTGCATGCGAATGGGCTGCAGCGCATACGAGAAAGCTGGAAAAAGCCATCCGATTCCGTTACAGCGCTATCCCCATGGCCCAAGGACTTTAGCCAGGGCATCACACCCGTCCGGTGCCATTCACATAACGACTACTGGCGCAAAGTCCCACTGTTTGATGCGCTCACTGCTGGTTGTGTGGGCGTAGAGGCAGATGTATGGCTAGATAAAACGTCCAATGACCTACTGGTAGGCCACCGAACCTCGTCCTTATCGGCCGAACGCACTCTACAGTCTCTATATATCAAACCCCTGACCATAATCCTTACCCGGATAAATCAGGGCGTCAACTATCCCGCCCCCAGGTCCGGAGTTTTCGAGACCCTTCCCAATGCCAGCTTGACACTCCTGATTGATGTCAAGACTGACGGGCATACTACCTGGCCCGTGGTGATGGATCAACTAGCCCCCCTGCGTGCCGGTGGCTGGCTATCATATTGGAATAAGACCGGCGATGGGCTGGCCTGGCGGCCGATCATAGTAGTGGGCACTGGGAATACCCCATTTGAGCTGGTCAATGCCGGCGCCGAATACCGGGACGTCTTCTTCGATGCCCCACTGGGTCAACTTGCAGACAACGCCAGCTTCACCGCCAACAACTCATACTACGCAAGCGCATCGTTAAGGAAAGCTGCCGGGACCTTCTGGCCCTGGGGACCAAGCAGACGTCAGAAAGAGACCATGAAGCGGATGATCGATACGGCCGCGGCAAGGGGATTGGTGTCGCGATTCTGGGATATACCCGGGTGGCCGGTGAATCGACGAACGAAGCTCTGGCGATTCTTGATCGAGAGTGGGATTGGAATACTGAATGTGGATGAGTTGTTCGAAGCGATGCAATGGATTCGGGATTGGTGCACTGTTGCAGGGAGGGTATTATGCTAAGTGATTTGATGTTGGGTCGCGGCACTATTTTTCTTGTACTGGACTTAGCACTGTCTTGCTGTATTAGTTGTGAATTGAGGTCAGCAAGGCAAACTATAGAGGGCTTGCCGGAGTATCTTCAACAGTGTCTATGAAGACGTCGACCACTGCTTCCCGCGCTCTGATCGTCATCTCGAAAGCCATGGATCTTCCCATATGTTCCTAACGGTATTCTGCCCGCCCGCATTTGTGTCAGCAGCAGCCTCGGTACAAAGAGCACGGAGATCGGCTCCGCCATAGCCCTTCGTTATCTCGGCCAGTTCGTCCTTGATGTGATCAGGGAGAGGTGGATCCCAACCTTTGGTATGGATATCCAAGATTGCACGCCGACCTTCAGTATTGGGCAACGGGAAGTAAAACTCGCGATCGAAGCGGCCAGTCCCAGCTTCAGATACAGATGCAGATGAAGCTCCTTCAGAAGAACACAGGAGCAACCGCACAATCATCACCTCCGAATCAGGCGGTCTGATCCTCTCCGCAGGAACAACAGGCTTCCGCACCTGGGAAGCAGCCCTGCATCTCGGCTCGTTTCTCGGCACGCCCGCCGGGCAGGCTCTCGTGCGCGGGAACCAGGTCATCGAGCTCGGCGCCGGCACGGGCTTCTATCCATGTTCTGCGCCAAACATCTCGGCGTGCAGAGCGTGGTCGCCACGGACCGCGAGCCGGCCCTCATCGAGAATATCCGCGATTGTATGCGGCGGAATGAGCTCGACCCTGCTGTCTTTCATCCTGCGATTTGGGAGTGGGGGACACCCTTGTCTTTGACTCAGTCTGAGCCGGAGGAGGGCGACGCCGCACAGAGGGCGCGGTGTCAGGCAACGGTGATCTGGCCTTTGACGTTGCACTCGGTGCTGACCTGGTGAGTGCACATGATCGTCCTCTGGCCCGTGGCCTGGAATCGGAAATTTCTATTGATGTCCTTACTGTGAATCAACCTTTTTGTCCAACTTCGACCAGCCATACCGCCGAACTCGAAGCATTACCCCCTAATCCATTTCAGATCAACATCATCCTCGTCGAGTAATGGTACAAAACGAAAGTCCACGAAAGTCACGGTCCCCCCAGTTCTCTCCTAGAACCTCGACTGCAGTCAGCCACCACAACTACGACCCAGACCGCTCCTTCCCGCACAGTCGCGGGGCCTCGGAAGCGTACTTCAAATATGCCGTTCTCTTCTTTGCGGCATTAATCGTCACATGGGTACGTGCTTGCGTCTCTATCATCTGTACATCTACTGATGTATTTCAGGTTCCTTCGTCTGCCAACCGGGTTTATGCGCTTGCCGTTTCCAATCACTATGTCTTCGGCTTGAGCTTTGCTCTTCCTTTGCAGGGATTCTGGAATAGCCTTGTCTACATTACCGTGTCGTGGCAGGCTATTTTGACATGGTTTCGACATGTTGGTGCGCAGGCGCGGCCGTCGAGTGCCACGCTTGGATCTTTGTTTTCCTTGCGTCGGTTGAGTCGGGGTTGGCTGTGAGTCGCGACGATATTAACAATGAGACTAGTGATTTCCTGAGGCGAATTGACTGCACCGGATCATTATTCCACATATAACAGCACAAGAACTAGTTCGAGGTGCAGGTAGAAATTGACAAACATAGTCTCATATTAGTAGTTAAGAAGATGCTCTGTGCTTGACCACAGATTTCACCTGACAGTACTCGATCAGTCCCATTAATCCATACTCTGCCCCTATTCCACTCTCCTTATGGCCTGAGAATGGAAAGCGAGGATCTGGACGTGAGGACCATTGACAAAGACCGTTCCAACGTCCAGGCTGTCCGCGATCCGCTGCGTTGCCTTCGCGTCTTCGCCCCATACGCTTGCACTCAATCCGGCTGAAGTGGAGTTGGCGGCGGAAATCACCGCCTCGATATCAGAAAAGGGCATACAGGGGATGATAGGTCCTGGAATGACTTGTCAGCACTCGTCCCTCGTACATTTCAGTAAACAACCCACCAAACTGTTCCTCAGTGACAAGTGGAGAACCTGCTGGGGAATTATCTACAATTATCGGCCAGAGGAAGAAGCCAGACTCGAGGGATTGGCGCGCGAGATCCTCCTGTGCTGTAAGAGGTTGATCCAAGAAAAAGTTGCACCCTTCTCGTCGGCAGTCTTCGATCAGATCTCTCTGTTTCTGGTACTGCATCTTGTTCTGAATCGGGCCCAACATGGTTGCACCATCAACCGAGGAGCATCCGACAGTGACATGGGCCCGGGTAAATTCTACCAGAGCTCGCAGGAAGCGCTCATAAATTGACTCATGGATATAGACACGCTTGGTCGCAATACAGGACTGACCGGAATTCCACATGCACCCATGGCGACCTGCGGAGCCACTTTTCGATGTCCACATCCGGCAAGATGATGCAGTCAAATGAGGGCTTAGTTATCATTAACTATAGCTAACTACATTAGGA
Organism: Aspergillus lentulus; assembly: GCF_001445615.1. Lineage (NCBI taxonomy): Eukaryota > Fungi > Ascomycota > Eurotiomycetes > Eurotiales > Aspergillaceae > Aspergillus > Aspergillus lentulus. The sequence continues at coordinate 426,462 of NW_028322112.1, forward strand.
TTACTTGACAAATATGTTTCCGCTGTCTAGAACACCAAGAATAAGCTCACGCTTGATCCTTCAACTATTTCAGTCTGACTGACTGAGCGCCGTTGTGATGATGGCCATTGTCATATCACGTTAGACTACCCAGGTGACTTAACAGTTGATTATGAAAGTCACTCCTAGTTCTATCTTCTTCCTCTTTCCCCCATGTCTGATATTCCTGTTGAAACGCTGCCTAGATAGTTGAGACATGAAGAGCATCTTCACTTCTAAATTGAGCGCCATCACAGCAGTTGCCCCTCCTGCGAGAGGTATGGGGTGTCGCCGATGCCGGTTACTAGTAGCCGTGTGGAATGTTAATCTACTACTAAGTCCGTCTCAGCTTCTCAGTTCTACTCTAAGTAGATACTAGGTTCAGTAACCTATCCATATTCATATTGTCTTGTCAGAATATGAGTATACTGATGAACTATGATCCAGGGTGCAGAAGAGGCTGGGTCAGCCCCCGTATAAACCTTAGGTATTGACAGACAGTTTTCGTTGGCCAGTCGAGCCTGTCCACAGTGAGATTCTGCCGATTCGCTGTCGGGACCTTTCCTCCCTTAGAACGCTCAAATTGTACACGAACGTTGCCAATATACCCCTCTTGAATTTTCCTCGACGGTTCTCCACGAAGCCTCCTACAGGGAACGCCGGAATCCCTAGGGCATGTCCTTGATGTCATCAATAGTACAACTGACAGGAAAGTCAAGGCCACGATCCCCCATAGTCAAGGCTATGCCGGAGAGAGTGGCGGTGACACAGTCAACTTTGTTGTAGGGTCTTGCGCTGCCCTCAAAGAGCGACCTGCAGTGTCCTAGCAAGACATAATGTCTTGCACGAGTCATCGGACAGGTTTTATTGGCCTTTTCGGCTGCGAAGTAGCAGCAGTTGGAGGCAGATCGGGTGCACCGGGTCCACCAGGCGTTAAAGGGCGCGCCACAGTCTTCTGTTGGATCAAGATCGACCGCTGCGGCAGGGCAAGCAAGTAAGGCAAGAGCAGAGAGAGCAAGCGAGATTTTCATGATGAAGCAGATTCTGTCTGGTAACGAAGGACGTTTACACAAGGAGGAGGTGTTCTTTATAAAGTATTCTCGCATAAATGCGGAGAATTCTGCTTTTGTGGGCTAGAACAGATAACACGCAACACCTGCTTATGCCGAATCTAGCAAGCATACGCGATCCCTGTAGGTGGCTTACATCAGTATGCATTTGCATCTCGTCCAACCAGTGAATGCTGTGCACCCCTCGTTTAGTAGTCTTGGTTTGTTTGTTCATTCTGTTGGCAATTGGCATTACCAATCAATGATCCAAAGAATAACGGAGTAAGAAGGGTCATAAATATATTTCCTTTTCAATGGAAAATCGGTAGTATGCACCCACCATGTCCGACACCTGACTTGGGATCCCGCAGCGGCCGTCTGCCGGGGATCAACCACCGAACTCCGGGGGCGCGACCACCAACTCCAGGCTGTCTTTAGGGGTGTCATGCCCGTAGTCAGGTACTCTTAGGGCGACCATAATCCATAAAGCAACAACCATTCGTCACCCACACTGATTCATGGTTTCATAACCGATCACCTCCACTCTAGCAGCAATATGAAGATTCTCTGTATACTTTTCTATCTGCTCCTGCTGGCCCTGGCCAACAGGCCCATCCAAAGCACCGCACCTGCCCCTGGATACTGGAGATTGTCATGGAGCGAGGCGAAGGAATCAATGCGGTCGCTGGTCTATTAGGAATCATTCAAAAGGTCTAACACAAGCATGGTTATTACAACTTTGTTAACACATACACAGTCAGTGATTATTTTAATAATTGCTCAGAACAGCCATTTCCCAGTCAGCAACCCAGGAGAGATCACATGGAGCAGACAAAAAGCAGCTACGGCGCAGGAGTGGTCAGCCAGTGCTCTTCTCCGTATGGGCGTCCGTATATGTATGGTACTGCTCCGCTTAGCTTTGAGGATATAACTTTTAATCTCGGCTACGGTTCGACATCAAACAGACCTGAGGACGGCATCTGCAGCCAAGCTCCTCCCTAGTCATTCCACTGTCCGCCTCATAAGATCGCTGGGGAGGCCATTCATGTCATGGCCCACAACCCAGTGAGTATATCATGTAGTTAGACTTTTAGTTGTGGATATGAATAGATACGCTATGCCCAAAGCCTAGTAGATCATGATTCAAGGCCCGCAAATCTAGCCTTTAGTTCCTCAAATGAACAGAACCGTTCTCAGTCCAGTGTTTAAATCGAACCCTAATCTAGCCATTTTCTTCAATGTTGCAAAAGGATGAAGGACAGCCGTGTGAGACAACAGGTAAGCACTAAAGTCAGCCAAATGAGACAAACAGGACTTCTGGCTCGCACGTAAGATTAATAGCGCCAATATCAGCCAGGAAGATAGCCAAGGTTACATTGATTGTTGTTAATTAGTAATGCTAGACCCCGCACTTACCACACACGGGATGGCTTCAAATCCCTCTTAAATCTCACCTTTCCATCATCTGTCCTTTTTACCAATGCCATGTGCGGTCAATCAAACCCAAGGTATGCCGGAAAGTGCGCAATGCCCGTGTGGTGGCCAAGACTAAATGCTGCTGCACGCAACCAGCTTGCTCATGATGTGCCAAGCAGGGCGTCCACAGTGAATATGTGTCCACAGTGAATATGGCAGCCACCATTCCCTCTGACTCTTCCAACTCTTCCTCATCCCTCTCGGCCAACGATCATCCCAGACCTGATGAAACCCGCGTAAACACAGCCGACTTTCCGGTGCTATGGAGCCCTCAGAGCACGCTGGATGGGCCCTGTGCAGATAGCCTGGATTCATGGAACATTCAGAAGTTCATCTGGAACCTCAATACCCTTAATCTCCTGCAGTTGCCCTTGACAGCAAGCGTAGTCCACGAAGTCACCCCAGAACTGACGCTGGCATTCCCGACCAGCCATCCGAGCTTCATATTTCCACTGGCCTCGGTTCCATCGCCACAGTCGTACAGTACCCTGGTCGGGGAGACCTCCATGGCGCTGCCGGGCCCAGGGATTCCCGATGTGTCCACCCTGACCAGTCTAGCGGCATAGGCGCTGCTTGTCATGGGTGACGATAGGCTAGGGCATGGTCGCCTCTCCGTATTGCTCGGGATAATTTGACCAGTCTTCTTCTTTACCCACTGTTCAACGCTATCAGTTCCTTGTTACCATCAATATCTATTAGCACGTGCTTGCCTTTCAGACTGATGCTCTTTGTTAGTGGGTTCAAATGCACCTCGAATAACGCCATATCTTTGCCCCTGGATAACCGGTCAAATAACTAGTCGATCGGTTCAAATCTCATGTGCCTGTAGCCGAATGCTTCGCACATTCCTGGTGGATTTCTCACCGTACCTTTTCCTCCAAACTCACCTTCAATTCTGCAGCTCTCTGGATAAGTCAATCCTTGTGGTCTCCAAGGTATTCAGCGACCAATCAGAGAATCCTTCCGGCTCCAGCAGGAAATGGAAATGAGAATGTCATGCAACCGCTGCGCTTCCAGATCGGTTCTTTCTCCACCCCCATGACATCCTCCATGGCGCTACTCGACTGCGTGAGTTCGCGGCTGCTTGGCAATCTCGAGGCCGCGCTCCGACGTCTCGCGTTGAGTATGCCTGCTCCGGGTCGGGGAGAGCAATCCTGGCCTTGGGAGCCGGATACTGGCCCGGGGTCCTGAGTGATGATCATCGCCGCGGGCGGCAATGCTGGAGGCGAGGACACTGCAAGCTAACCTCCGGGCAGCGGCTGCATTTGCTCAATTCTGTTTCTTCTCCTGACTGAGTAGATGGGGGCTGCCGGGTAGTCCGCCATATGTTATTAATATTACCGTTGGTTCTGACGTGTTTATCTAATAGATATGGACATTAAAGGGTTCACAGAGAGGTTCAGTGCTAGGTCTATTAGCGATCTCGGTTATTACGGGTTATGCAGTGACTAATAAATGGAAAATATCCTTTAACTTGCTATAGGCGATATGAAGTATCAAAAGTCAATCGTCTACCTCTTCCCTCCCTCCGAAGCGGTACATTTCTTTATAAAATCCATCATGGCCTGCTTCCCGGCCGCTTTGACCAGTATCTCCGCGTGCATGGCCCTGGAGATATCTAATCTATCTACCTTTAGTCTAAGTCTCCTGCCCTCTTGCTCTAGCTCTGCAGCCGCATATGCTGGGATAACTTCATCTTTCTTACCTGAAAGCAGCAGAATCAGCAGAACCTCCTCATGCTCATACTTGTGCCCTTACTAATTATAGTCTTAATCCTGCCACTGCGCCATCTGCTCTAGTGCTACTACACTGCCATCATTATTCCAGAGAAATAGCTACAGGTACTAACACAGCAGCTACTTTTGCAGATACAGACTGATTAGTATATCCTTAGTGCTTGACATTAGTGCTTCTAGTATCATCCTAGAGATGGGAGCAGGTGAAGAACTATATGCTGTTAACTGCTAAGATAAGTACATCATAGCTATAGAGCTGGCAATTACCATGCTAAGACTATGACCCCAGAGAACCATCTAGACATCCCTGTCAGGTGCACTGTATATCTCTACTACCTACTGCAGAAACACTACTGTGTTAAGCTTAATCCCTATCTAGCTTACATAACCAGAGGACTTCCAGTACCTATAATATAATAAGGTAATGATAATATAGTCCACCTCCCTACTTAGTGAGTAGATAGCCCTTAGGAACTAAGACAACAGTGACAGATATATAGGAGTTAAGCTGCTATTTCCTTAGAAGTAGCAGATCACCACTACCTTTTTTAGTGCTGGCTTATACACCTATATATGTAGCTTCTAGGTCATGCTACAAGGGGTAGCTGGCATGATGGCATCTGCCCTTTACAGATAGCTAACTTAGTCCTATATAAACTTCTAATATACTTTTCTACCTACTAGACTAGCTTGCATTTACCTATATAGTTAGATATCTGCTCTGAGCAGGCAAATAGCAGTAGCTAACTATATACAAGAGCTTATCCTGCATAATGACAATCTAAAAATATCTCTATATCTAGAGACCTAGTAGCAGAGTAATGAATATGACAGGTAGTATTAGGATAGGTAGAAATGCATATATAAACAGGCCACACCTCTATACTAGTATTATATGCTATAGCCTCTTTCCTAATATAGTATAGATAGAGTTGCATTTGGTGTGAGTTCAGGCGAGTTCGACCTTATTGTTTCCGAACCATTCCCCCCAGGACGTTTTTCCAACATGGACTGGGACCAAGTGATCTTTATTGATCCACACCGTCCCAGATACATACTTTCCCCCCATAAGATCCCCTCCAATCCCCAAAGCGGCGGAATTACCAAGTTTCATACCGGCAGTATAAGTCTTTCCCTCAGGATACTCAGTGATCTCTTTCAATGAGCTCCCAATGGCGCTGAGATCCACATCATGGCCGTGGATAATATAATTACCCGTGGGAACCTGCGCCAACTTGCCGAAGAACATGTTTCCATCGGACTCGAAGGAGATCTCTCCCGGATAGAGGGAAACGACGCTGCTCTCCACCTTTCCGAGAAACTCTTGTTTAAGTCGGATCTCAGTTCCAGAGGATGTGGTATAGCTAGGACCAGTGCTGGCATTTAGGATCAGCGTGGCTGGCATAAAATGCTTATCTTTGAATATGGCTCCTCCACAGGCTGGCAGCCCTGCGCGGTGGATGCCGCAGGAGGGCTTAAAGTCCCATTTAAAAGCAGAATCACTGTCCTAGGTAGGGTTAGAGGATGCGAAGAGGTCAGGGCCGCGCGTATAGGTGGAGGAGATGTTATAGGCAGGAAGAGGGTCGAACCGTGCACTGTTGGTTGAAGGCGACGAGGGCATTGGCAATCAAGAAGGCCCAGACAACTCAGGAGTCTGTGAGAACAAGTAGAAGTTGCCACTGCCTAACTGGCTGGGAGGCACGTAGTCCATGTAGGGCCCAAAGGGGCCATCTCGCATTCTAACCAGCATATTTGCAGAATCAGACGTTGGACTCTGCTAGGTAGGAACAGGATTAATTCAGAGCAAGAAATATAGGGTACAGCAGAGATGGTGTATTTAGCTCACCTCGAAGACTTCGCAACGACCAACTCCTTTCACTATCATATGCTTGAGCACCGGTAAATCTTGCTGAACCCCGCATCTGAGGTGTAATAACCTCCAAGGTTTCCGCGCCTATGGAATGCCAGCATTGTTGTATGGAACCCATTCACCATATTTTATAGAAACTAGAAGACAAATCAGTAGGAGTTTTGATATCATTGATATCGCGCCAAGGGGCAGGTGTGGCAACGTACGCCAATCCTTCAAATGCACTGATTAATAGAACTATTGCTCCACATATGTCTAAGCTTAGAATTTGCCCTTTTCGTTGAAATGCGAATCACGGCCCATGCTTAAGACGCACAATGGTAGAAAGAATGAAAGAGCGATGGCGTTGACTGATCGCCTTGACATGAGGCGACCAACTGCTGCGGAGCACGTAGCGGGTGCGCCGCAGCAGATATGCATGCCATGACTCGCATAGGCGTCTCTGGAATGTCACAAACACCACCACATGTTCTGCGGCAATGGCGGCGTTTACTAGAACCCTTAATGCATTTATTATATCATGTTAAGCAAGGAGCAAGATGGACGCATCACGGTATTAGTAGGATGAATTACATAGTCTGAGCCCCACAGTGTGAGTGAGGCTTTCCATCGTCAGTGTTTAACATCTCCCCACAGCAATTCATGAAGCTTTCGGAGAATAATGAACATTATCAGAAGCTTCATAATGAGTCAAACCTCTTCTGAAGGCATTGTGCTCTTTATGCCTTGGCGCTTATAGACATTTAATGGCTATCTCTATCGATCCTTAGGCGGTTATACCCGCTATCGCCAAGGCGTTACTCGTATCCGCCGTGCGAACTAAACTTCAAGTTTAAAGAGAGCTGGCCAATGCTTCTTGGCTACGGTAAAACAGCTCTAAGCACGGCAACCATCTATTTGAAGATACGTGGCATGGATCACTTGGACGGGAGCTTCGGAACATGTCATGGGTCGCGTGAACACCGAAAGCAGTGAGCTATCCTCAGGTTTGTAGGCACGTAGAGGGGAGACTGCTGGCCTATCGCCAGCATTTTCAGCCCTTCAACTCATCGGCGCTTATTTTCTTTTTCTTTTTTTTTTCTCATCCATTATCTGAGCAAGGCGAATCCCTGCGTCGCCTTAACTTGTCGACACCGTCGTCATGGGTTGGGGGACCCGGGGGGGGGCCAGCCCTTGCCCCGAACAGACGCAGTCGAATCCACTATGGAGTGACCGGAACAATGCCTGAACTCAGGAGCCTCATGATGGGCCGATTGATATATAAGTGGGATTACTATCGACTTACCATACCGATCTACACTGAAGTCATAGCAGTGGCATCAAGTTCAGGTTCTTACACAACACACCCGAAGACTTTTAATCTATCTCTTTTTGGCAGAACGAGTCGCTGCAAATCATGCCGTCCGCGAGCACGCTTTCTTCTTCCCAGCAAGGCCAAGGGCGCAACAGCCAGTTGTTGCATCATTTTCTCGCCCAGTTGCGTGAGCTGTCTTCTGGACCAGGCTTCCAAAACGCAATGGAGATCCTTGATAACATCTCAAAACTTCAGAATGAGGTACAAAATAAAGACGACGAGCTGACAAGAACTAGGGAGGAAATGTTGGAGCGAGTCACAAAAAAGCAGACTGCAATTGACGAGATGTTCGAAGCTAACGAAAAAGAAAAAGCTAAGCAAAAAGAGATCATGATGCGGATAGATTCTCTGGAAAAAACAAGTATCACCAGAGATAAGGAATTTGCTGAGCAAAAGTCTCTAACAGACAATCTGACCATTCAGATTGAAAAGCTTCGATCAGACTATGCAAAAAAGACATCAGATCTCACAGAGGCCCGGAAGGATATTGATAGTCTGCGACAGAATGTGAGAGATAGGGACACAATCATTGAGAAGATGAAGTCAGCCGGTTCTGAACTGAAAAGAGTATTATCAACAGCAAAGGAGAAAGTGAAGGAATTGGAGGATGAGAAAGCAGCGCTGCAGAAATCGCATAAAGCTAAGGAACTTCGGCTAAATAGGCTGGAGGGTTTTGCTGCTGCTCTTCACAACGAAGAGGAAGACAAAATGTACGTCCATTGTCTATTGTGTCATCCATCCCAGCTGGACTCTGCTAACTTTTGATTGCTGCTTCTTCCCCTCCAGGATGGATGACTTTGTGAATCTGTGGGAGTATGCCACGACCGAGATATATGCTCAAATAAAAGAGGATCTCCCCAAAGAAACTTTAGGGGTCAGTGCTCAAGCTATTGTTATTCTTTGCTTACTGACTCGTTCCTTCATATAGAACCGATTACGATGGGATGTGTTTTGGCGGCAGAGTAACCTTGCCGTTCAGCATCGTGTCCCACTTCCACTATCAAACTCAACCGCAGCGAAACAGATGCGCTTGGCCGTCATCCTTGCCATTCTGGCCAGAGAAATTGACAAATATATCTTCCAGCCCACTTATGCTATAGCCGAAGACACACAAATTCGGGAGGCTCTCACCACCCTTGCGGCATCTGACAGTGAAAAGGAATCTTTTTGTCGGTCCATACTTCTATCCATAGACCCGGAAACTCAGAGCAAAGCTCTTCATTCAAGGATGCAGATCGTGATACGAAATGTCTCATCTTACCTGTACGAACTACTACCGGAGTCTCACTTTAGTAACTTCCGCCAGAGTCTCGAGAAAGTGGTGCAGAAAGCCGCAGAGGTCTGGCAGCCCATTCAACGAGCTAAGCGACGATACGAGCCAGACTTTGAACCTCTCAAGTGGGAGGATGACGAATGGAGCCCTTTGATGTTCCCTGATACAGACCCGGTAGTGAGCCAAATCAGCCAGAAAGATTTAGGTGAGAGTCTGCTCACGGTGTTCCCACGCATCACAGCAGTGGAAGATGGAAATCGCTTCCCATTGACCTACGTAGTGCAACTACGGAGGTCACAAGCACCATGTGTGAAAGCCGAACAGGAGATGGCTCAGATATCTAGCCCTCCTGCTATTGGACGAATGGCCTCCAACCGCCCACGGAGAAGATCAAATGCTTCTAGCAACACTACTAATATGAACGGAATGAAGCCTGATAAGTAAGGGCCGTCCGACGTGTGATGGGCGATTAAGATCTTACATGTGTACTATGTTATGTGGTCATCGCTTCACTCCTGCGTTGATGTGTTACTGTTGCGTCTGTTTTGCCCATCCTCACTGAAACTCTGTTCGGTACATGCCGATGCCGATTTTGGTGCCATAGCACTAAGTTATTATCAGAGTATGACTGCTTCAGACTCTCCGCAATCATTCCTTTTGCTCAACATCACTATATCAACGCCATACCCTCCACATAAAGAGACCTTGCGTATTGAATAAGTGTTTTTGCGACCTTTGCCTGCCTTTCTGCTCCGACCGAAATCCTTTGCATACCAAAATGGCATGCCCAATGAAATTTGAAGCCCAAAATGTGGCGCTTCATGGCCACCTTTGGACTCCGGTAACTTTGGACTCCGGTAACTTTGGACAGCCACAGCTTTGTTTCGTCATAACCTCAACTACCCTTTTTCCTTTTCCTTCCTCTGATGCTACTTTCATCATGAAGTTCTATCCGCTCCGTTTGCGACTCGAATATTTAATTCTTGTTCCCAGCGGGTACACCGAGTCGGACCTGCAGAAGGGCAGCAAAATGCGTTCTTTCCAGGAGAATGATAAGCTTAATACCTCTGAGAAAAGAGCCATTTAAGCAGTCTGTTTCTTTGGGGTTTTTGGTGGGGGGTTAGGGTCTTGGGAGGAGAACAGCAAAAAGATCAGTTATTACACTTATGCAGGACAGCTGAATCCAGAAAGCACAGTAACCTAGGCGCTGTTTCTGGTGCCAGGCAAACACTACTTAAGGGGCCCACATACTTTTAGAGTCATTTACTTTAGGGCTTATCTTACTACACAACAAGCTCTAACATGTTTCAGTTGGGTTACCCAAAACACCTGCCTAGGTCTAAGCCTGTTTTCCAGACCCTGTGGTTGTGTGTGGTAGAATGATGGCGTCCGCTGTTGGAATGTGCCAGCTATGTATCATGTGTTGAGGCGTGAAGGCAATAAGGGCCTGGCGGTGGGGCCTGGTGGAGAATGGCACCCTATTGCTTATTATTCCAGAATCCTGAGCCGCGATGTACGCAAAAGGGTGAAGTGGTTGGCAAGCATTTTGTGCTCTCTTCTCTAATTCCGGCTTTCTATACTGATCCCTATCACATTGACTAACACTGAGGAATCACTGAAGCACCGATATAAGCCTACTGCCTACCTTAGCATCGAACTTTTACATCGAAAGCTATAAAACAACTAGTGGATATGACGGTCGATAACCTGCTGCAAACAGTGTCTAGCACATATCTTCCTCGACATCGTAGACCAACGGCTTCTGGCCTAGTCCAAACCTGCCAAGGCCGAAGAAGCTGTACACCAGCAAAGTCCCGGAAGTTGCAAGTTCCTTGAGCCACAGCTGCCAGGGACCAGTCTTCTTCCTGACGCCGCCATTGCGTTCCGCCACCCTGTACATCTCGTTCACACGAGGCCGGCGCTTCTGCTCATACAATCTGAAGACCTCATCCAAGGAATCTGGACAAGCAACAAGGAGATTCGATAACATGTATATATCTTCCAGCGCCATGGAAACACCCTGGCTGGCATGTGGTGGCATTGCGTGCGCTGCATCTCCAATAATTAGACACCTCCCTCTCCACCATTTGCCACCCGTGGGGAGGCGGTAGACTGGATAGAACCGGAGCGTCTCAGTATGCTTGATCATTTCCTTCATGGTGTTGCCCCATGATCCTTCTGTCTCTTTAATCAAATCAAACACCGTGGACTTGATGGTTTCCACTTGCTCTTTCCCGCGTTCCTCCCAACCGTCGCGTGTGTCACCACTAGCTGGCATGGCGAGCTCGCGTGAAAAGAACCAGTAGATCAACTCACCGCCTGGGGTGCAAGGTGATACGGCCAGGAGCCCATCCGTGGTGAGAGTCATGTTCAGCCCACTAACTGGCCCAGCAGCGATGGGTAAATTAGAAGTGGGAACCAGGGAATATGCATTCGATATGCCCGAGTATTCAGGCGCCATACCGGCGTCCACGTAGATGCTGCGAACTGTCGAATGAATCCCATCACACCCTAGGAGAAGGTCTGCGTGGTCACTGGAGCCATCAGAAAAGGCAACGGTAATGTTGTGATCATTCTCCACAATGTGCCTCAGGCGCTTGCCGAAGTGGATGGGGATGTCCGCTCTACGAGCCGCCTCATAAAGGACGTCCATCAGGTCCGTCCTGCGGATCCGTAAATAGCCAAATCCGGTCTTCTGTCGACTCCATGAAGTCATGTCCATCTGGCCGAGGATTTGCCCCTTGATTCCATGCAAGCATAGAGTAGAAGTCTCGGCCCCTCGACCTTGCAGGGCATCCCAGAGACCCAGGCGATGCAACAACCTCAGCCCATTTGATGGAATGCCAATTGCACCTCCAAGGGTACTGGGCTCCGAGCGGATTTCATAGATCGTAGGGGAGATGTGGTTGTGCTCACGTAGGCGTAGCGCAGCCAGAATCCCAGCGGGACCGGCCCCTATAATGATAACCTACACGATTCCGCATCAGATATACTCCGCCAAGCAAGTATACTTCAGGGTGATCTTACCTTTTGGGGCGGGCCCATCCTTTGAGGTTATGTCCGAAGGTCCTGAAAAGATGGAAATATGTGAGTGAAACAAACAAAAAGAGGAAGCGAGACACACTTGTGAGTCGCCATGAACACAGGGCAACTGTAGTTTATTTAACTGAAGAGAATAATGGTACTGATCTGATCTGATCGGTTCAGAAACTCCGAAACTCCGTTGGTTGCAGGTACCTTGGGGATTCGGCCATCGTCTAACGGCAGGGCGGCAATTTAGCACGGTGCCCCGATGTCCGAAGTTCCGATAGCACTGTGATATGATGATATCTGGGTAATGGTGTGGAAGGTTGATGGTTTGTCCTCCTACCATGCTATGTGAGATATCTTGTCTGGTAAGCAATGCAATTGACGATTACATTGATCGCTTTGTCGAAGACGCCAATCAAGAAGGATCGAAGCTTTTTAGGAAAGTCGTAGTGAATAGGTCCATCAAATCGATGGTTTCCGGATACCCATGATTGTCACATACTAACTCGTCGCCAAACGATCCGTAGCTGGCGGACTGTCTATGTATTCCACTCACAGGGTCGGTGTGGTCCTTAGTAGATTCTAGAGGAATCTCCCATTACATACGAGAACTGTACACGAGGCCTTCGGGTCAGCAACAGCTCTTCATTTACCGCTACAGGCACAGAGCCGAACCGGCCGTTTTTCACCGGGAGTAACGGCCACAAGAGGCACAATCAAATGAAACGTTCAGCTAAGTATATAGCATCCGTGTCCTGTCTAGGTATCAGCAAATGCCGGTCAAATCCCTGTCCATAGGAACATCATTCCCTTTTCTACGGACGGTTGCAGCGTAAGCACAATGAGCGATGTTTAGAAGGCCCTCCCTGAGACTGATAAAAATGATATCAATCAGAGTAAATCATTAGCAGGTACTGACTGCCACCAGGAAGGTATCTGCCGTCCTCAAGTTTACTCAATCTAACAGATCGAGAGTGGTAGGGAGTGGAATACGTCGTAAATATATACACAGCGAGACTGCCCCGTGACAGGCATAGGCGACTCGTCAGTCGGTCAGTATGTTTGCTACAAGAAGTCTCCAAGCACAAGGCTATATTAAATGCTTTCATAACTTTATTCATTAATAGCAAAGCGATGGAGGTATAGTCACCCACGGGGTTGTGGTCATCTTTTCCGAGGAATGAGATACCGGTATAGGACAAATTCACTGAGAAATCATTAAAGAGCAGAGGTATTCAAGAACTGGTCGCTTAGCTCAGTCGGTTAGAGCGTGGTGCTAATAACGCCAAGGTCGCGAGTTCGACCCTCGTAGTGACCATTTTTTGCTTTTTGCCTTTTGCCCTATCTCCGTTACCCACCTGGGATTTTGATATAGTTTTCAGACTACTGGCTACAAAACGCAGTAGAAGAACAATAATATGTTTATAATGTCATCAATTATGCATATGCTTCTGTACGGCAGATATACCGCCAATGCATGAAAGGATTGCACAGCGTGTCTTCGTAATTCGTCTAAACTCTAAAGCGCCAATAACGAGTAAGGAGGGAATTATGTGAAAAGGATATTATCAGTAGGTAGGGTATGACTCTATGGGGTATAAAGACCATTCCGTAAATGCTGATATGCTGAGGTGACATAAAATCAAGTGATAACATCAAGCGGTGATGTCATCAACTCATCAACTCGCGACGCGGGCATATATTGTATATCTATCCCGCAGGACGGTGGACTCTGAGTCTGGGAGCGTAGTAGCGGCGATACTTAGCCAGCGGCTTCTTTCCGTCCGGTTCCTGAGAAGAAGAAGAAGAAGCCATCCGGACAAGACCCTCTGACCGTTGTCGACGCGCCATAGCTTTTACAGCAGCGTTGATTGTGCTCCGGATGCTGGAGGATGGGCTTTCGCTGGATAATTGTGAAGTCAGGGCTGGACTGTCATCCTCGTCGTCCTCGAAGTAAAGAGAAGACATGCGTTTGCGGATATTGTGGTGTGCTTCCTCCATGGACCGCCGGAGGAGACTATTGTGTGCGACGCATCGGCGTAGATTGGGGTTCTTGGCTAATGATTCTTTTCTGAGTTTGTCGCGAGAGATGATGGCTATGCGACAGGGTAGTATGGAGACGCTCTGCCGGGCAATGGGAGGAATCCGAGGGTTTAATGCACGAGTGGCATTGCGGAGTAGAATGGTGGCAGTCGGTAGGGCCTCGAGGGGTCCGGCCATGTTGACCGTTGGCAGATAAGTATAAGGCCTTGTTAAGTGCGAATGAGTGAGATATAGTTCACCCCTGATCCTCAGGAGCCAGGGAATACTTATACTTTAGCCTCAGGGGTACGGCAGAGTTTGAAGCTATAGAGCTTGCACGCTTGTACACGATGAAGATCTTGATCACCTCGGCCGCATTTCTTCGGCCGAAGCGGAAAAGGATATGAATGGGTGTGGGACCGTTTTGGCCCGAGAGGACCCAAGGCTCATGCTCGGTTGGCAAACTCTATCTATACTCTGCAGCATCGGTGCTGTCCGGGTGGCGCGTAAATGGTGTCATAGACTGGACTCACCGAGGAAACTCCTCGCTTAATCCTTTGTGCAGCCTGTGGGCACCCTGAGCCATGCGTTTCTCCTTCAGGAAGGTCCTCAGCAATCACTCACTTGGCAATCTCTGCAGCTTATCATTTGCTATTTCTGCCCGGAATTCTACAAACGCCGACGTCGCTGTGGGTATTCCGTAGTTCTTCACAGATCGCCGATAGACCAACAGTTTAATCTATTATTGAGGAGATCTGCCGTCGGAAGACGTCACTCGAACAGTCCGATTGTTGTATTCCATGGGTCTGTCTGGCCGGTGCCTCAGTCTCCTTGTCTTCTCCAGAACCTGCCCAAAATGGAAGACCTTGCGGTGCATTGAAAGAGGCATGGCCATCTATTATTGCCCAGGATATTACTATCATTATAGAATTATCATAACAGTTCTTATGTATTGGTCGGTATCATGCCTCGGATATCGCTGATATCTTGCACATGTTCACACCAGCGCCAACAAGACCAAGCCCAGCAACAATGTTATCGCCGGTCTCGACCTCTGCGAGCCACTTTCCTTGTCATCAGATGAAGTCTTTCCAGATGTCACATTCTTCTCGCCCATTGCACTCCCCACCCACGCATTCCAGTTGTTGTATCCATGATTCTTCCGGCAGTCGGTGGTGATGGCCTCGCCCTTCATCTGGGCAATCTGCTCGCCAGCCCGTGATAGCGTCACCTCGACCTCCCCCATCATCCCGTCAATGGGTACACTTCCATGATACAACCCCTTCTGTCCGCTGGGCGTATCCGCCCAGCTTCCGGTCTTGCTGGCCCCGCCAATACTCACCGTCACGTCGGCCGCCGACTCCAGCAACGCCGAATAGAAGATCCTATCCTGCATGAGGGTCCTCGGGCTAGTCGTGTTTGTCCCCTCGACACTCAGCTGGCCCGGCGTGGTCTTCCCACTCATACACGCACCGCCCGGATTAAGCCGGTACCACGAGACCACCCCCTCCTTATCAAAACTCGCATTCTGCCCCCCGCTCTTATACATATCAATCACGTACGGCAGAAACGTCCGCCAGCCATCATGCGGCATCCCCTCGGCATAGTTGAAGGGGGCATCGCCCACCGCGAAAATCCCCAGGTCGTCCTCATGCATGGGGCCAATGTAGTGCGACTCGCCGTAGTCGTTCCAGGTGATGATCTCCACATACTCGGGCGCCAGCTCGAGCACCTGCTGCCAGCGGTCGAACCAGAGATCGTCCCCGCGCCAGGCCCAGTTCTTGTGGAACACAGGCAGGTTAGTGTAGAACCACGGCGAGACGGGCATGATGTACGGCCGCCCGTCCAGCGCCGCGATGTACTCCTCGTCCAGCGTGGTGTTCATATCGTGTGCGCCGGTCGGCCACGCGTGCCAGCTCATCAGGCCGTCGATGACGGGGCTGCTGGATGCCGCCTCGATGCCCAGCGAGGACCAGTCGGGGATGAAGAAGAAGTCGGACTGCGCGTTGTGCCGGACGTCCTTCCAGACGTCGGCGCTCTGGCCGCCCTCGAAGGTCGAGACGAGCGGCTTGTCGTCGTGGTGCTTGTAGTATGCGCTGCCGGTGGCGTAGGTGTCGATGACGTGGACGATCTCGTCGGCGGGCCACTGGGAGCCCTGGCCCATGTCGAAGGAGAGGAACATCTTGAAGTTGTTTCGGTGGGCGACGGTGAAGGCGTCGTTGAGGATGAGCTCGTAGTTGTGCAGGCCGTAGCCGAGGTTCAGGGCGAAGGCGTCGATGTGCGCGGCCTGCGCGGCGAAGATGTCGTTGGTCCATGTTTCTTGCGTGAAGTTGATGGCGTTGGCTACCTGGTCGATATTAGCATCATTCAACATGGCCAGAATGTCGTTATCCTTACCATGAAATGGGCGAATACAGCTTTCGCCTGTACATGCCTGGTGGCAGCTAACAGCCAGAGTAGAGTCCACAACTCCATGGTGTTGACATACGCTTCGCCTCCTGCCTACTGACTACAATCAGGATGATCGGAAGTTTAAGAAGAAAAGAAACGGACATGCTGATCGTCCTGGGCAAGGTACGGTAGAAAATCTCTGATGTGATCTGCACAGATCCTCGATCAATTGATCGCCTAGCACCAATTGAAGACCAACATGGCATTTCACTTCATATCATACTATATCACATAGCGGTCAGACATTCTATGCAGCGCAAGACTGAAGTTAAGGTTCTTCCAATGGAGGTGCCCCATAAACTACTGCATATAATCTTTAGCAGCAGCAACAGACGGTCAAGCTTGCCCTATATAAGTTTGGCTTGTTCCGCCTCCTTCATGAAAAGAGAGTCGCCAACTGCTTATTCAGAGTTTGCTAGCGGCGGATCCGGCATATACTTGCATAATCTTTGGGCATTGTTGTTGTTGTCGAAATGATTCCCATCTATCATATGCAATACTTGCCCGCCCTTGCGTCAACCATTTGGATCCATCAACCAGGACAAGAACGGTAGAAAGAAACGAAATCTTGTAAACAAGCGAAGTTCCCTTTAGATAGCTGACTTAGAAACCTCGATAAGTGCACATACTATGCACTGAAGGTCATCATTAGAATACCTCCATTCTACCGAGTTCCCCAGTCTATGATGCCGAACCACGGTTCGGAGAACCTGTCAATTGCCCTACAGCGAGTGGGGAATGTTAACGGAATTTACTCGGCTACGTCAATTCAAACGTCTAGACTACATCTTCTGACGAAGGTGGGTCTTCGCTTATATTTATCAACCGATTGTTCTGGGCTACTCCATACGGATTTGTTTACCGCCAGTTCGTCACGGTGTCCAAGACATGCAAGACCTGCTGGTACTGGAAGCGGTCTTCGGCCATTGCCATACGACCGTCAACAAGCGAATGAGCTCTGGCACTTCATATGAAAGAGGCAGACTTTTTGGGGCGAAGAGTATCACGCAAGGGGTTTTGACTATCCAATGCGCCATTACAAACTGCGGATACGCATCTGCAGCGGAATACTATCGAATGCACTTTTGCCATTGATTTGAACAGTTGCTATCGCCGATATCGCCGTACTGCTAATCAACACACCGCATGTGTCTTTCCCGTCTTCCCTTGAAGCGAATGCTTCTCGCCCGGATAAACCGGATGATCGGGCTTCCCAGATAGCGAATGGCGCCCAGAGTGTCTAACGGATCCGTCAGCTTCTGATATCAGTAAGTAAGCAGCAGGACATACCGAATATACTGCTCGATCATTGCCCGATCCATCTCCTCCAGCGTCTTCATCGCCATCTTCATATCCTCAACCAACACATTACACCGATCCATACTAAAGTCCTCCCGGAGCACAATCCGCATCATCTTCAGCTGGTTGCTATGCGGCGCCATCGTGTACGCGGGTATCACCCACCCGCGCTGGCGGAGGACATGCGCCAGCGCATATTCATCCCAGAGTCTATTCTCATCGGATGGAAGCCGGTACGCGACGAGGGGGAGGCCGCCGCCTGCGCCATCACTCATGATGATGAAGTTGAGTTTCTCCAGCTCTGCGGCGAGATGGTCTGCGGTGCGCGTTAGGTTCTGCATGATGGAGCGGTAGCCGTGGCGGCCTAGCCGGATGAGCTGGTAGTACTGCCCGATGATGTTGGAGGCGCCCTTGGAGAAGTTGAGCGTGAAAGTTGCTTGTTCGGTGCCGAGGTAGTTGACGTTGAAGATGAGTTCTTTGGGGAGGTATTCTGCTGAACGCCAGAAGACCCAGCCGACGCCGGGGTAGACCTATCTCTGTCAGGGACGCCTGGAAACAGGTGAAGATACTTACCAGACCGTACTTGTGACCGGATACATTGATCGACACGACCTTTGGCAGCCGAAAGTCCCATTCTAGGGCAGGGTTCACAAACGGCGCGACGAATCCACCGCTCGCAGCGTCTACATGGATCGGACAATCGATCTTCTTTTTGATCAACAGGTCGTTGATGGCTTTAACGTCCTCGTACTGGCCCGTGTACGTCGTCCCCAAGATCGCACAAATGCCAATGGTATTCTCATCCACCAGATTGACCGCTTCTTCGGGGTCAATCACATACCTCGTCTCCGTGCAATAGACATATTTCTCCTCGACATCGAAATACCGCGCCGCTTTCTCCCAGCACACCTGCACCGCGCTATTCATCACGACGTTCGGGCGTGTGCTGTCCTTGCCCTCAGCCTTGCGGCGATTCTGCCACCGCTTCTTCATCGCCAGCATGGCTAGCATGATCCCTTCCGAGGATCCGACAGTTGATGTGCCAATGGAGTCTTGGTCGTCTGGACCATCGGCGGTTGGGGCGTGAAGGAGGTCCGCGATCATGTTGATGCAGCGGTTCTGGATGTTGGCTGTTTGCGGGTATTGTTCGTAGTCGATGAAGTTTTTGCTCATCGCGTCGGTCATGAGGTTCTGGGCTTCGTCTTCCTATACGGAATATGCTGTCAGTAACAGGGACCCTTTATTTTGGGGTTAAGGTGATTACCATGTAGGTGGTGACGAAGCTCGCCAGGCTGGACTCCGTCAGCATGCATAACCTTCTCACGGAGGACCTACTTCAGCAATGGATTCCCATCAAGACTCAATTCATCCTTGATTAACCGGTACGCGACGCTCGCTGGCATTTCGCGCTCTGCCATTTCATGGTGCGGCAGGTCTTGCGCTGCGAAGTGGGTGCCATAGACATAGTCGGTCACTTCGGCTTCTCTGGCAGGGTGGCCTTTGGGGCGTTTCTGTACTCGACTGATGTGTACCATTCTGTCAATTGGGGGGAGATTGTAGATGATAATTAAGTTAGGTTCTACATCCGATACTCGCGAGGTTTGGTACATTTATGATGTAGATTGGTGCCGGGGTGCGATGACCTCACCACTATGGATATCGGTCATAGGGATGCAAGAGTACCAAACGTCCTGATTGTGGCTTGGGCATTCAATTATACACATGGTGATTGCAGCCGGAGTATCCAGGACCTACTTCTGTAAGTGCCGATCTGCTGCTTCATCTCCAAGTCCAGTAACGATTATTGAAGGGCGTGATTAAGGGTTGATGATTTCATCCGCTCTAGTCATATATATTCAATTTCCCTAAGAGGGATTAACTCATCGTATAATAGCCCAGGGAAAGTTATGAAAGTTATTTAAGTACAAAAAGAGGGAGAACATAAACAGATAATTGTTGGCCAAGAAGAGGATAATGTGATTCAGTGATAGATAATGAATGACACAGGATGAAAAAGAAAAAGAAATCGGAGAGGTCGTGCTCGGAATCGAACCAAGATTGCCAGAATCAGAATCTGGAGTGAAACCATTACAAAAAACAACCCACTTGTTGAAAAACTTGCAGCATATTTGCATTATATTACAAAACTACAATATCGCACATTCACATCTTTTGTCTTGATGGATGGTAGTCAGAATCTCAAGGCAGGTATTTTGACCCTCAATTCCAGTCAAATAGTAAGATACCTATAGTTTACAACTCTTTGTAATGGTTTCATTTGGACAATTGAGAACTGGACTGCTACCCTAGAATGTTTCTTTCTATTTTTATCATGCTGCTGTTGCACACATATCGTCAATGGCCTCGAAGCGGTACTACCTGACGAGCTCTACAACTGGTAACTTGTCAAAGCGGGGTTCATCTTGGAGGATCCTTGTCTCAGCATCGGCAATGTGGTTCCCCGTTCAACGCTGTGACATTAACATCTAGGCTGCACATTGACACGTATAGAGGGCATCATGCAGTCCCGAGTCTACTTAATCACGGCATCACCTGCACTTTCAGCTCACCGGTCCATTTCTCACACAGCCATGTCTTCGCCTCGTCAAAATGGCATGCAGACATCTTGCGAGCCTTGCCGCAGGTCAAAACTACGCTGCGATCATTCCACCCCGACATGCAAACGGTGTGTTCGCCGTGGAAAGTCAGACGTCTGTGTTTATCATCCTTCACCCATGGCTCGGAGCTGGTATTCTGATCCAGTCTCCTCGCCAAATATGCCTGCAAGCTCCGACACCAATTGGGACAAGAAAGTCCAATCGGTCACGCCTCCCGGGATCTCGGGACTGACGAGCGACTCTGGCGTGTTCAGCGAGAACGAAGAGTATCTAAACGGGATCCTCGCGCCGCTGGCAACCTTGGAACACAATGGGCCCAGCTGGAGTCCAAAGCAGGTTCAGCTGGGTGCGCGACTACTGCTGACCCTACTTGAGAATCTGTCGCTCTACGAGACTCTCGCGGAAAATCGTTCAGACAATTCACCAGAAGGTTGGGTTGTCGGCCAACAGCTCGTCCGCGTGATCTTTACAGCTTTGAAAGACTCCCACAGGCTCCTGGCAAATGGCCGGGATGCAAAAGAGCGGTACTATGAGAACCTGCTAGGGTGGTCCCAGAAGCTGTCTCACGAGACCTCGAAGCTGATTGAGGTTGGTCCGCCAACGACACCCGAGGAATATCTTCGTTATGTCTCCAATCGATGGGAAGGTATCGGGTTGATCTTCTCCATTGTGGGGCAAAGTGCAATGCTGGAGAGAGACTGGAAGTCTGTATCTCAGTTAGCAGATGCTGCATTAGCGGATCAAAGATCACTGGGGGTGCTTGCGGCCACTGCCAGTGATGCTTGTCTTCAATTTTGCGACGCCTCAGGCTTAGTTCACGATCCGCTGGGCTGGCTGCTGTATCAGCATACCCATTTGCTGATCTTGGTCTATGGTAACAACGGTATGACCCTGTCGTCTTATTCTGTAGAACTAGTTCGCTATACTGACAGGTAAAGATTATCGAGCGTGGCGAAAGATGGCCCAATTGTCCACTCTGGTGTTTACTCTCGGACTCAACCAGTCCAAACACGTCGCGCGCATGCCATTCTTTCTGGTGGAGCTCCGTAAACGTCTGATGGCGGCGGCGTATATCATGGATAAGCACCTCGCCACTTTCCTTGGACGACCGCCCCAGATCATCTGGAGATACTGCGATGTGCAACTTCCTCTAGATCTACGGTACGACGAGATCCTTGCAGGCCCGCCTACTCGTGATGCCGCCATCAACAGACTGGACGCGAACGGTTGGAACAGCCAAGGTGTCATCCAACCGGCCCAGTGGATGCGAGTTGCTCTTTTGGTCAGCTCAATTAAAGAGCAAATCCTCGAATTGTCGCTGATTCGCTGTGTCGACGACCTTGCCCGGAAGGCCAAGTGAGTTCAAGACTCATATCTGTAATCGTCTCGCCGTTATTGATAATGTCTAGGCAGGTGTTCGAAAACTCCCGCAGAACTTGGGAGGAACTCCCCAGTTTCCTTCGCTGGCGTCCTGGCAGTGTCAACTCCGAGGACAGTGGAAGTCTCCTCATTCCTCTCTATCTCGACTTCCTCTACAGCGACTTTCTTCTCTACCGTCTACTTGTCAGACGCTCCCAGAATGAATCGGATGCCTTGATCAATATCTCACAGAGTATACTCGGCACCGTCCTTCAGCTCATCGGGAGGGAGATTGCAGCGGGAACTGGGACATACAACATAGGATGGAACGTAAGTCCACTTCTCAAACCTTAAACCGCAGGTTCTCACCCACGCAGGCGACTTCATTCGGCATCCCGGCTGCTGGCGTCCTCGCCATCGAGCTGCTGTGCCACGGTGACGGGTCATCACGACCTGCTCCATCGGTGTTCCGACGGCCCGAAACCATCCAGAACCTGAGCGTCTTTGCATCCTACCTCCAATACGTCGTTCGACCACATGAGGGAAATTACGACATCTGCCGGCATGCGCGCCGTATCCTTTCTCGTGTCCTCAACCAAGCCCTATCGGCCAATCCGCCGCCGTTGCCCTCTGGTCTACCTGCAGATGCGGTAGCGGTGGATTGGTTGAATGGGGAGTCGATCTTGCTAGACGATGGGACGGATCTCCTGGGGTGGATCGAGAGTCGACTTGGTTAGTGGAGTACTCTCGCTCTCTATGCGTTGCAAGTATCTATCCTGACAGTCTGGCTACATCATTGAACGTTTGACACTTCCCGACCCCTGTCAACAGCAACTGTGCTCTCTACCTCACTCGACGCAAGACTGACCGATTGAGATGCTGAGGAGACACCGATTTGATACCCCCCAGGTGCAGCGTGAGATCCAGATCCGCAAGGATACTCCGTAGAACATGCGAAACCCCAGCCTCACCCGCAATCGCTAGCCCATACGCATACGGCCGCCCGATCAGCACCATTTTCGCCCCGAGCGCCAGCGCTTTAGCGACATCCGCACCACCCCGGGCCCCCGAATCGAACAGCACCTCCAGCCGGTCCCCCACCGCGTCCACAATCTCCGGCAAGACATCAAGCGACCCGATACCCCCATCCTGCTGCCGGCCCCCATGATTCGACACCACAATTCCCTGCACCCCGACCTCCGCCGCCCGCCGCGCATCCGCCACACTCTGAATCCCCTTCAGCACAATCGGCCCATCCCAATGCTCCTGCAGGAACCCAATCTCCTCCCACGAGTGACTCCGCCCAGGGAAGATCATATGCGCCCACTCCGCCGCCGCAGCACCCATATCCTTCTCGACCTCCACCCCATGCCTCTCCCTGAACCGCTGGCGGAACACGGGATCCGAGAAACCAAGCTCGACGCCGATCTTGTCCGCTCGCAGAAACGGGTTATACCCGTTATTCAGATCCGACGGCCGCCAGCCGAGGATGTACGTGTCCAGCGTGACGACTAACACTCTATACCCCGCGCGCTTCGCCCTCTGCAGCAAACTCACCGTAATCTCATCGTGCTCGCGCAGCGGCCAGTAAAGCTGGTACCACCTCGCCCCGTCCCCGCTCGCCGCCGCCACATCCTCGATACTCGTCGACGAGGCCGTGCTCAGGATATACGGGACGTGCTGCGCGCTCGCTGCCTTTGCGGCAGCGACCTCCCCGTCGCGGTGGAAGATGCGCTGCACGCCGATGGGCGCGACGGCGATGGGGTAGTCGTATTCGTGGCCGAGGACTGTAGTTTTCAGGGAGGGGAAGTCGGCGCTGACGAGGCGTGACGGGATGAGCGCCCATTTGCGGAAGGCGTCGCGGTTGTTGGTGTCTGTTTCGCGGAGGCCGGCGGAGCCCCAGATGTAGCTGTAGCTGTCGGCGGAGAGGAGGTCGCGGGCGTGGGTCTCCCAGTCGTGCGGGTTGAAGCTGATGGCTGGTTTGATGTTTTGGAGGCCGTTGGCGTAGACTTCGTTGCCGTAGGTGTGGGGGGCGCTTGCCATGGCTCTACCTTTTTGTTTAGCAGTAGGACTGAAGGTTTGATG
Source organism: Aspergillus lentulus (assembly GCF_001445615.1). Lineage (NCBI taxonomy): Eukaryota > Fungi > Ascomycota > Eurotiomycetes > Eurotiales > Aspergillaceae > Aspergillus > Aspergillus lentulus. Next base: position 450,102 of record NW_028322112.1, read on the forward strand.
CATTTGTATTGCAGGGACCACGTCATTGCTCTAAATAAGTATCTCACGGAAGGACTGTACTCTGACGATGTCAGCCAGACTCTCACGGTTTATCCTGTTGACATAAACAAAACAGGAATTGAACAACTGACTGTATTGTGATATAATCATTGATATGGTCTATAGCTGTAACCTGATTCTTGCTGCCGACCAAACCGGATGGATCGGGCTGACCCACGGCATGATGCAATAATGGGGACGTCTTTACCAAGTGCTGACTTGATGGAAGTTGACTCCATGGATATCAGTAGAATTATTTCACTGTCTCGTATTCTGTTGATCAGTATTCGTCGCTGTTTATTAGACTATCCAGCTGCATACTAACAGTATATATACTTATGTCAATAGAAGTGCTAGTCCAGGCTTATTACATTCAAGTGAGGAATACAATGCTTGCAGACTAGAGGATGAGTATCAGCAGGTAATATGCTTTAGAAAACAATTCCATTACCCTAGGCAGTATAGACTAGATCTCTAAGGATTGCACTGCAGCTGACAAGGGATGAGTGCCTGCAAGGGGATCAGTGGTCAGGACTCAGGACTTGAGCAGGGAATACCTTAACATGCTCTAAACACTAAAAGTACAAGGTAGACAAAGTATATTACAGGAATCCTTGTCATGCTGCCTCCATCACTGCTACCATTCACAGTCAAGTGGACTCATCTTTAGGCTGACAAACCTAGCAAAATTCAAGAATCAGCCATGCCCATCACAGATTACACTGTACTCACCCCTAGATCCGGACTAATATATACACACTTAAGCCCAGGGCAGCACACTCCAATCGGGCCAGATATTGTAGCACAGGTCTTCGCTTCTGGATGGCACACATACTCACCCAGAGGACTTGGCGCAGCCAAAGCCATAGCAGTGAGGGAGGTAAGCAGGTAAATCAACTTCATTCTGCGTATTGTCAGTAACTACTGAAACTTAAAGAGAACATGACCTACTTGAGAGTGTAAGTGATAGTGAAGGGTGCTGATCAGGATCAGCGAGTTGGATGGGAGGGCTGGACTTTATACCCGTCGACTGCAGTTAAGCAAGGCAAACATGCATCCCAGAAGGCCTTACCTCACCTAGTGGTACGACCGAGTCGTATTCTATACGCTGGATAATTGCATTTGTTTTGCATTGCATTTTGAAGCAAAAGGAAAAGACATGAATATGAGGGATATTTGTCAGTGCTTGCATGGCCTGACGGGATGCATCAATGGTCAATGGTCAGTGGCCAGTGGATGATAAAACAGGGATTCAGCCTAGAATGCATCATTCTGTTACTTAAGGTGATCTATTTATTGGTCTATATAGTAAACTAAACCATATTCGGCTGCATGCTTTCTATGATAGCTTTGAATTAGATATTGCCTATACAAAAAAAGGGGGAAAGAAAAAAAGTGGACTCGCCGGGAATCGAACCCGGGACCTCTCCAAGACCCATTGCATATGCGAATGGAGCGTTATACCCCTAAACCACAAGCCCTTCTTATTGGTATTTGCTTTATTTCAATAAAATATATGGCAGGTTAGCATACAAAAGTACCACTAGCTTAGTGAGGGTGTCTTTGTTCCTTGAACTCGGGATGTCAGGCCATGCGAGACTGGGGAGTGCTAGTGCCACTGGTGTCTTACTGACACTGTCTCAGGAAGTTCATGGGAATTGGAATCAAGACCTGCAAGAATGGAAGCAAGGCGTTAGCTCCTGATCACACAGGCACTGTCAGCTAAGAGCATTAGATTGATGTGTAACATTACTTGGATGGACTGGTCGTCTATCCATAGATTCATATCATAGAGCAAGATCTCTTGATTATGGCCTGATGTACCATTTTTTTTACCTAATCAGTGTAACATGGGTTATTACACCACTGGTTGTTTGGTCACATCAATCCAATGGCTGAGACCTGCATTTATCCCATACACTTAAATTGGAACATGTTGATTAACATATACTACACTCCATATAATAGTTTCCTAGGTATACATCATATCTCGTAATGACTAAACAAAAACTTCAATTTGGGGTGGTGAGGAAAGACGAGCACCACTACTGCGGCAACTCCTCAATCCTCACCATCAATCCAGGAGGAACCTCTACCTCGTAGAGTTCCTCGACAGTCATATCGTCGGGTGCTTCAACACTGTATCAACTTAGTATGATTGTGGAAACGTGGTTCTGGGCGACGGAGAGGCCTACGTCAAGTACTGCACCGGGGGAGAAGTGTCGCTGTGTTCAAAGGTATCAGGGAAAATGAGGTCTTCGCCTTCGTAGATTTCACGAAGACTATGTAACGGTCAGTATGCAGCTAACAAGTGATGACGAGTTAACGCACTGTTCTGCAAGGGTTTTGCCGTCCCCGAAGCGAGCGTGGGCTTGTTCATTGGAGAAGTAGACGTCGAAGCTCTAGAGACGGTTAGCGAGGTTCCATACTCGACGGGGGTTACTTGACTGACAAGGTCTTTGGTCATTGTGGTGGTTGGTGGTTGCAGCAGAATGAATTGATTGTTCTCTGGCTGATTGAGAGACACGCGACCGTAGGAATTCCTTTTATACCGGTCGTTCAACCCCGCAAAAGATGACGGATGACAAACATGCAATGGTCATTGCGTCTGGAGACGATCCAGATAAATGGTTTGATGGCACGCAATCAGACGGTTGAGCGATATTCTGTATACGGAGTTGATTGGATGTGACCTTTGGTGGTGAGATCATGGATACTTCATGATGCCTTGCATTGGTCAAAGGACGATGATTTGCTTTGCGGGGAAAGACTGAGTTGGTGATGATCCACGGGTGGCCTGACGGATGATTCTGAGTGGTGAGATAATGGGCAGATCTAATGTAATCAGTTGATGTATCACGATATCTTCAATCAATTGACTTCGTCTCATCCCATTCCTAGAGTGGTATATGAGGTTCACTATTGATTGGTGCTAACACTCACCATGGTACGATCACACTACATTATGTATTTTCCATTAAGATACTCAATCAATTATGTGTGTCTGGTTTATCCTCACTCTAGCTTAATTATGCTTATTTATGCCATTTCATTGGGATGGTTACACTACAACTTGCTGGTGTCTTAGCAAGGGATAAGCACTCAGCATGACCATATCAGCAATAATCACCCAATCAGATTCAATCATTCACTTCTCATAAACTAGACAATCCATCTCTCTATCTACGGAGTAGCGGCCCAGCTGAATTAAAATCAATAGTCAGTGGGTCTTGCTCCCATTGCTGAGCAACAAAAAAAAGCCCGCCAAGGATCGTCACAATGAAAAGCAAAAATATCAGCAAACATCAAACACTTCATCATGCAGCTGAACAGACTTGACTGCATGGCCAGTCTTAAATACACTGATATTCCATAGCTACCTCCCCTGCTCATAAAAATCATCAATGGATCTCAACTCGCTATCAGCATGGAGCATCCCGCTCACACAGTGGCTTCTCGTCCAGCTCCTGACAGGGTGGACAATCGCCTTCACACAGCCATACTCCAAACTTAGACCGGCTGTCACTGCAATTGTCATCGCACTCGCCTACTCCTTCCAGACTCAAGTCCGGCAGACCTTCGCCGAGACTCGCGCGCGAGGACCCCTAGCCGCCATGTGCTGGGTGAACGTGCTCAACGCGATCGACCTGCTGGTGCTGAGTCGAGCCTCATTCGATGAGCAGATCGCATGGAAGACGAAACTCAGTCAAAGCAAGTCTGCAGACAGTAGCTACCGGAGAAGACTCGTCTGGTCCGTCGAAATGGCCTTCAACTACCGTCGCGTTAATACACCCTGGCAGATCCGCGCTGTCCCCGCGTTCGACAAGCATGACCCGGGATTCGTCCCGGACAAGTGGGACTTTTTGCGCCGGTGTGCGGCCAAAGTCTGCGGGTCGCTGCTTGTGCTGCATTTCTGCACTATCGATGCGGGTGATGCTTGTCTCGCAGGTATGATTTCCGAGATTTCTGGCTCGAAGAACGTGCTACTCCCTACCTGGGAGGAATGGACTGCGCGCCGCGCGCTCGTCCAGATGCTGTTCACCATCTCTTTTGGCTTCGTCACGCGAGCGGCTATACTGGGAACGTATAGCCTTCTCTCCATGTTCTTCGTCGCGGTGGGGGCGTACGAGCCCGTCGACTGGCCGCCGGTTTTCGGCGACTTGGGTGATATGTACTCGCTGACGCGGGTTTGGGGGTGAGTGATTCAGTGATCGTTTTCCTGCTGCGCCTACATACTGATCGGAGTAGAATCGCCTGGCATCAGATCCTGCGCAAGCTGGTCACATCCAATGCGGATTTCCTGCTTTTCGACGTCCTGAGACTCCCGCAGGGGTTTGTGGCTAGGAGTCTTCGGCTGATTATGGCGTTTGCGACGTCGGGGTTAGTCCACTTCCTCATGGATCTGGGCTTCGGGGTATCCCTGGACCAGAGCGGAGCGTTGTGGTTCTTCTGTCTGCAGATTCCGGGCATCGCGTTCGAGAATCTAGTGTGGTGGACTTGCCATGGAATGATCAAGCGGATGGGTTACCGTTGGAGGAAGGCTATCGGATATGTCTGGGTAGGTCTTTTTTTTCTTTGGGCAACGCCGGTGTGGCTGAACCCGATTATCCTGCGATTGTACCAGGATGGTCAGAGAATACCGTCTCCGTTTTTGGGGTTCAAGGGTGTTTCTTCTCTTTGACGCGCCTGCCTCTACATTGAAGACCGTTAGCTCTATAGACATCGCATTGGTTAGTGTCAATGGCATTATAGATACACGACGTTTTACGGTCGTGAACTACCTGATGAGAACAGCTAGATACTTGTATACGACCGCGAGTAAAGGACTCAGGTCAAGATATGTAACTAGCATCGGTTGGCACTCGCAAGGCTAGTCCGTGCCTTCATGAATCCAGTAAGTATCAAACTACGAAGCCATATTACTCTACACTCCTATGGTCAATTCTGACCCATCAAGACAGCTCTACGATGTAGTGGGATCATATACTGCTATTTGCCCAGCGGGACGAGATTGTCTACTCTAGTGGTTCAATTGGACCAGGCTCTACAGTTTCACCTTTAATTAGAAGGTCGGTCAGAGGTTGAGAAGCTTACCTGAATTACTGTGTGGCGTTTGTGCGGTCCAAGTCGGATCATCAGATGTATCTGTCAACTAACCCTATGCTCCTTTTGAAAACGGTCAGTCTCGCTTCGGTGGCTTGGCGCAGCGCCATTTAAAGAAGCTGGATGGCAGTAGATGCACTAGGATTATCAGGTCGGGTATTAGGAAGACGGACCCTGACCTTGGTTCTCAAAGGCACAGGGTCCTCATGCTAATTGCGCGTGTGCAGTGACTCATTGACTGCGAATCAAACAATTGAAAGGTCCACAGGAACAGAGTGAAAACTTTAAAAAGAAATCAGTCTAGAATAGCCTCCAGGGCTGAGTCTGAATCGGAATGAACCGTTGCTGATCATCTCCACTATTCCAACAGATGCAAGTTTGTCAACAAGCCAAAGCTGTGATTACCAGTAAACTTGTCTCCCGGTGCGTCGTATGACAGCTCCCAGACCTTATTGATGCCATGCTGAAGGCATTGATATCATCAGGCTCAGCCTCAGCCTCACGCCTCCAGCGCAAGGCTGCACAAGGCTGATTAAAGAAACCATAAATCCGGAAAGGGATACGAGAAGCGAGACACTAAATTAGATCTGCCCAGAACTGAAAGGCAAATCCTCCCTAACAAGGAAAGCAGGGAAGAAGGTTGAGGCTATCCGATAACTAGCCCCATCCCATCCAAAGCTCCATAACCCTACATACGAAGTCATCTCCACTTATCTCCATTATCACGATGTTTACCTTTCTTATTACTGTAAGGCAAAAATCTCGCAAATCAGACACCGGCAGATCCCATCCCATTCCTACCAGTTCTGATCTGTTGATCTGCGGAATACGAGCAATCACTTCCTGTGGCGCTTGGCTTTGGCCAGTCAACAACGGCAAGGCGATTTTCTCCTAGCGTGATTGGAAGGCCAAGTCGAGAGGCATCATCCCGCGACACGAGCTTTAGCCCAAGCGACAGTCATGAGGCTGATCTAAAAGCTATTAAATACAGCCTGCGCAGCCACTCTGCGCGTCTTCTCTCCGTCAACATCACAAAGACCGGAGCAGCTTGTTCGCAAATAACAAAATGCGCCTCCCAGCCATCATCCCCCCGGTCCTCCTAGGCGTCGCTTTTGTCTTCGCCCTCATCGAGCTCGGCCTCGGCGGCCACATCGCCGCCGTCTCTACTGGCTCGCGCAAAATCCCCGTCTACGACAGCTCCAGCGCCTGGGGGTACTCCTACAAGACCATCAAGTTCTCTGTCCCTGGCATCCTCGCCTTCCAGATCTTCACTGCCGTCTGGACCATGCTTGTCTCCGTCGCTGCTTTCCTCCTCCCCTGGTTCTTGCGCGTCAAGGCCGCCCCCGGAACACGGCTCCACTCGATCATCACAGGCGTGCTAGGCGGCGTCTACTTCGTGACGATGGTGTTCTGGCTCGCGTGCTTTGCGGACATCGCGGCCAAGTTGGATGGGTTGGGCGCTTCGTCCGATTACTATAATGCGGTGATTGCGTTTGCGGTGCTCTCGTGGTATGTTATTTTTTCACATTCGTTTAACCAACCCCGGAAGAGGTTGACGTGGCTAATGCGAGTGAGCAGGCTGCTCTTTGTCGCGCTCTTCGTCATCGTCGTTCTTGCCATGCTGGGGATTCTGGAGTGTGACGCCCCCGGATTCGCAAGCATGAGGAAGAGGGAGGGGGCTGCGACGGAGGGAACCCAGATGCAGACAGTCGAGGTTCCATAGGTATGATGTCAATGCCCCTGGCGAGCGGTTGTGGATTAGTTCCATGATATCCCAGCTTGCTTGTCACTGGGAGATGAGAAAAGTGTATTCGACGGGGATGACGTCGACGGATGATACCACCATATACCCATGCTTAATTTAATAATTCTGATATCCAATCGATTATTTCTTACACTCCGGGCACCGGAGTGCATCTGCACGTTGACTCGTCCCATCCTGGTGGTGCTTCCACTTAAACTAGGACTCATCTGATGTACCACATATTGCGTTTATCCAACCAGGCAAGAATGGGTTCGTTCTCGCGGAAGCTGGGGGTAACGCATACCATCCAGTCGAATAATGAGGATATTATCGGTCTGCCGTGGAATGCATGAAATTTCCGCCTGTGATGGAACTGCTGGTGGCTCATTGGAACTCGGAAAAGACCTCCACTGTGGGGACTCCGCCTCCAAGGACGAGAAAGAAATCGAGATTCATCTCGCAGGGACCCTAGGTGAGGAGTACGCGTGCTGTGACGTGGGGAGTTGCGATCAGCACGGGTCTGGCTTTTCTTTCTGTCGGGAACATAGCTGATACAGACGATGTCGTCCAGCTGAATGTTCGCTTCCGCAATTGAGCCGCCTTCCGATTTCGGTAGTGTGGATTGATGCAGTGCCTTCTCGTCCTCGTCTAATCCAAACTAAATTGGATGAGGGTAAGGACGAGAAGACGAATCCTTGATAGTAACGTATCGATCATTGTGTTGAGCCAGAATCCGGTCTGTCAGACCAATGATCGTACAATGCGACAAACATAGCCCTCATCTCTTGTTGTCGTTCGATATTCCGACCGCAATAACGATGGAGAGTACGAAAATCACCAGATTCACCTGTATCCATTAGCAAACTTTCACCCAGGAGAAGGAAGCATACCTACCAGACCAATAAAAATCCCTATCCAGATTAGCTCCCAGCCCCCTGCATAGACCTTCCCATGCGCCACAGCGCTCTGCTGTTTCCAAAACCGATGCGCTCCCATCAGAGCGACGAGAATTGCAACCACATGACAGGTAACCGCAAGAGGTATCCCAACTCTATAGTAACCGAGGCGAGTATGGTCAGCGGTCTTGCTCTGTAGACGGAACAGCTGAGCGACGAACACACCCTGCATGGCAACGGTGACCGAGGTACGGATATACGCCAAGAATGTTCGTTCCAGCGCTAGATGCTGTTAGTTTTCGAATTGCTTTTTGCTTAATACCATTGTTAGGCGAGACTCCGCAGACGGAGAATGGACCTTGGAAATAAACTCCATCCAATGCGATAAATCAGAAATAAGCATACATACCAAAATGGTCACGGTTGCTCTTCTGTGGCACCGTCAAACGAACGTTATTCGCCCAGAACCGTTGAATGTAGCCGAAGACCCCCTTGCGTGGCTGCCGACTGGAGCTACTCCGGGATACCGTGCGACGATTAGTGACCCGGTATTCCCCCGAAGATATCGATCCCGATGAGAGATCATCCAGCTGGTCATCCTGAGTCGGGAATTGTTGGAGTTCGAACCAACTTCTTGTCTCTACGCCATGGCCGGACGGTCGCGAGGCCTCACTCTCGGTCGGCGACTGCAATCTCGATTGGTGAGTGCCGGAAACGGAGGAGGTCGAGGAGGAGGGCTCAGCGGCAGGCGCATGCTCGGCAGAAGGGTTTCCCATGATTGTCAGGAAAGATGAAGAGGCTTATGCGATGTTGTCATTGCGGGCTTGGATGATGCGATGGGGAAGGAGGATGAGTGGTGGGTTGTGTCTGGGGTAGAGATCGAGCTAAGTACTAGGCCCATCACTGTTTGGGTCGGCGAATCCGGCCGGTTCAGGCAATAAGGCACGGCCGTTGATCGCCGACCCATTTAGTCCCAGTTCCCACAATTAACTTGGCAGAGGATATCGAGTGTTTTCCTGGTCATATCGGGGTTTGTACAATATGCGGTGTGGACAATCTACCGTCATGTCCACGAGTTATTGTAGGAATGAATTTCCGAGTGTTGCGCCGACATTTGACGGGTCAAGCCACGTCCACCCTCCTTGCAGATAACACATGGAATTCCCCTGAAACATGGAATTGGCCTGGATGAGGTCATGACTAAATTGTCTGAAGCTGCCCCTGATCCATACTCTCCTTAACTACGGAGTCCTCTAGGAAATATCATTCTTATCGTCACGTTGCGGTGGCGGAATAAGTTCCATCTCCGGAACGGGAAATTCTTGACATTGCTTGTGGCGTTGTAAGTGTGGACATAGGAGACAGCAACTGAAAAGAAAAGGACGACAATGGAATAATACTCTGTGCAAATATAGATCAGACCAATATGGAAAGGTCAAAAAAAAAGGAAGGAAAAAAGAAAATCTCCCCGACAGGGAGTCGAACCCTGGTCTCCCGCGCTCGTTCTCGTTGGAGTGACAAGCGGAAATCATGACCGTTAGACCATCGAGGATTTCTTAGTAGGCTTAGCGATTTTTGAATTCATAAAGGAGAAATACCAAGCAGGGGGTGTCCAAAAGGAGGTGACCATATTTTGAAACTCCTTAGTCGCAGAAAGCCAGAGACCTTTCTTTGTTCCATGTCATAAACATCTCTAGATCCATACTACCCATTTATACCGGAAACGTGCCAAGAATCAGTCGCTGGTGTTGCTGTCTGGTTCCCAGCCATTACTCGTCGACCTTCCCACTCCAACATATATTTCCGCCTGCAATGTTCTAGGTTGGCTTTCATCAACTACAGCGATCTCTGCTCATTGAACGCACCCCCATCAGGTGGAATCTCTTCAACCAGCGCTGCCCGAGAAAGGCCTTCCCAGAAAGTCTGGTCGTCCAGGTCATAACCGGACCGACTAGTCTGTACATCGGTCAACTGGTTTGCAGTGTATATGCCTTCCACAATTAGAGCGGAAGTTTTTGATTACACGATTACTCTGAATTCGAATTATCAAAGTTGGAGCTATCGGTAAAAAAATCCAGGTGTCAATCTCTTCCCGGATAGGTACATGTCATCATAGTCCTATTACCCCGTCACAGTCACAGTGGAGGCAACCACCTGGGTCTCTCTGCTCCTTCCCTTCCCCACCAGGAGCATTGATGAATCGTTCCATGCAGAAAGTCTTTCGTCTCCAGTGTGAACGGTACAACACCCAGCCCGCCGACAGTCTTTTCTGGATCATCAAGTGGGGGTACCTCCACTACAAAGCTCGAGGCAGTGATCTTTGTCAAGGGTCCCAGGAGAGTTACTAGAGGAAGCGGCTTGTAACATGTTCCCTTGTCGAGTGAGCGTAGGGTGACGACAAGTTCCTCCAGCGCCTCAATACCCGCAAGGACAGTGCATGCCTGTTCCCAGGAGGAGAGGACATTGGCGACGATGGCGCGATTTTCAAAAGCTTGGATATCAAGCCGGATATATCGGATTGATGCGAGTCGACGAGGAACCATACACAGTGGCAATGCCCTGACCGTAAGCGGGCTGTCGAAGTGGAATCTATTCGCTTCGTAGAGGAGATCAATCGCCTCTGTGTACCTGTATAGTATGAGACCCCTGCAACTACTAGCCGGGTATTTGACTGCGAGGGAAAACTTACACCCTGCGGCAGCTGCAAAGCAGCGGTAATATCTGGTTCTGATGGGGGCTTTCGCCGGGCAATCGCCTTAACACCGTGCCATCGTCGGCCAAAGGAGGCCCACAGGAGCTGTGAATATCACTTTGCATATCTGCCTGTCGGTTTAGGTTCCTGCACGGCATGCTGCAGAGTCTCCGATGGGTTCGCCAGACATGAAGCGCTTTTGAAGGCACAAGGATGTCGCGATATATCATGCAGCGGATCTCGGGAGCCAGCTTCCTGAAAAATAGGGACTGGAGCTGGTCGTAAGATCGTTGTTGAACATCCCCATGTTGCGGCCGGAGAGGAAGGGTCAGAGAGCGGCGGGAGCGGGACAGAGCGACTGGTGGACGGCCCCCAGTGGTTCGGATTTTCTTCACAATTTCCGTCGGATGAAGCGCATACCAGACGCCGTTGAAGATTAACGACGCTGCCCAGAAGAACCACAAGCCGATTACAAAAAGGGCGACGAGGAGAGTTTCCGCTGTTTGTTCTGCGAGGGACCTGATGCTCATCCCTATTTACAAATTGTCCCTCTTATTGCGAGGGTCAGTTTCTTGTCGATGTCAGGTCCTCAGCTGCATCGGAATTGTGAATATAATAAGGATACGTCAGGCGATGGAAATCAGCCTGGGATCTGCCTCGTACCTTGCCTCGTGTCGGTCTTGGCGGTGGCCTTGGCCGTCCCCCGTACCCGTCCCAGTTGGAGCAAATTATCACAACGCTAATCACTTCTTGCTGAAGCATCCATTTCATAAGCAGAGATAAGACATTTCTCTCCGTGTTGTTAGTACGGAGAGAGCGGAGCTTTCCCAGTAGCCAAGTCACCGATCTAGAGTTCTAGACACAAGACCGTAAACAAGGGGCCAGATAACAACATCAACATGGCGAAAAGATGAATACCCGCTCTCTGAATTCAATCTACCAACATAATGCTTTTGAGACTCCTAATAGCATTTCTACTATTCACCATCAATATCACCGCACATACCACTCGACACAACAGCGCAGTCCAAAAACCCCCCAGCGTCATCATCACCGGCCCCTCCTCCCTCAACATAAACCATCTGCTCGCCCACAGACACACAAACACAAACACTCCTGGATATAACTATGCATTTGTTGATCACAACACCTATCGCCTCGGCGACACAACCTTTCACAGCTTCGCCTTCTCCCTCCAGGAAGAATGGCAGTTCGCGTTGCGGGGATATTACAATCTCGCGCGATTCACTGCAGAGTCCCCCGGCGTCGACCGCCTACCAGGTCTGATCTGGGTCCGGGAAGATCAGCTCCACGCTCGTTTTATGACTGGGATGCCTCGTGAGCGCCAGATGAGGACGTTCAGTCTAGGAAGTGTGAAGGTGGGGAGGTGGTATGTGGTGTCTGTTCTGGTCAAGTGGGGTGTTGACGGGAATGGGAATCTCCAGTTGTGGGTTGATGGGGAGAAGGTACTGGAGGAGCGGGGAGTAGATACGATTGTGGATGATGGGGGGTTGTTTCGGTTTGAGAGTTGTGGATTGGGGAGGTGTTTGGGGGTGTAGATTGTGTTTGGATTCAGTAGAAGCATCTAATTATCGGCGGTGTATTGTTTTCGGTTAACAAGGCATTTCAGTATCATTAATGAGTTGTTTGTTTTAGGGAATCAATGAGGAGCGAATGTATTGTCGTCTTCAGAGAAGTTCTCATTGTGGAAACCATAAAGCTTTTGTTGACATACGACATACCTAGAAAAACATGGCAGGGAGCCCTAAACTTTACTATCTTCATACCGCGCAAGGCTTTTCCTCGCCGTCGCATTGAGAACGTAAAATGGTAGTATAGGCTGTGCTGTTTCAGACGACAGCTGCGGATCGACGACTTCCCTCTGGCGTGGTAAGGACACGGTCTGGTCACGCCCTTCCAACGGAGCAATAATCGAAGTGGACATATTCGGCATTGGAGAAAGATGCGGCGTGCTAGGTCTGAAGAGTGGGTGGATGTTCTTCTCAATAGCCTCGAGGAGGGACTCGCGAGCGGTCGGGGTGGGAGCCGGCGTGATGCCGCTTTCCTCCTTGGATTCAGGACACCGAATGACGGTGTCGATGGAAGGAGTCGATTGGAGCGACTTTTCCCTGGTGCGTGTCTGCAGGAGTAGTGGTTCGGGGTCTTTGCAGGTGTAGTAGTTTGGGAGCGGGGAGCGGAGGATGCTTGTTCTGACACTCATCTCGCTCTGAGGGGATGGTAAGGGTTCGAGGAAGGAGGGGACGGGTGATAGGAGGGAATTCCTCCACTGTGGACTTTGGGGTGAGATGAGGTTGGTCGTTGAAAAGACTGATTCGGCTGTGCGGCCGATATTAATGGGTAAATTGGACACTCGACCGGATTGGTTGTCGAGGATGTTGGAGAGGACGAACGAGAGGGCGCAGAGGAATCCTTGACAGTATGCTGAGATCGTCCATACGACGGCATGGGCTATGTTCAGAGAGAGCCACACGCTGCTGGATGAACTATTTGGACTGCTGGAGTACAGGTGTTGCACCCTCTCACCGCTGATGACGCCGATATTGATAAAGATGATGAGACTGAAGAGAGCGCGAGCTCGGATTTTCCACAGGACCCATTCCGTCGCTTGAGGTTCGCTCTCAAGGTATAATCGGTAGGACAGAAGACCAACAAGTATGAAATTGGCGGCTGAGAGAGATACGCTGCTCCATTTGGTAGAGTTGGGTTCGTTTGATGGGCTCTCTTGAAGCATGTAGGAAGTAATGGAGATAGCAAGATCAGCGAGAATGGAAAAGGCCGTGATACTGCCTACGAGGCAGACAAGCATGGTTCTTCCCATGCTGACTGCGAGGGTGTATAGTAAGATACAGAGATAAGCAGTGTAAACAATGGACAGATGGATAAAAATGTAAGGTGAACTTCAGATTGAAAAACGCTGGGACGGAATGTTGGAATCAATGAGAAGGCGTGAGCATTATCATAAGCCTTTTCACCAACTCGCGACATTAAGAAATCGAATTAAGTTTGCAAGTTAGCAAAAGAGAGTCAATGACGACTACATCGCATCAAGATCGAAGGCAGTTTTGAATTGCAACTAGAGGTAGTCGGTCTATATAGACTAAGACGGACAAAACCTTGTCTCTTCGTCGTCCCATTGTCCATGTTCATTGGAGCTTCATGTTATGATGGTCCAGACTCGAGTTCCACCTGAAATCGGAGATACTGATTTTGATAGACACCACGCGGTTGGGGTGCATATTCCCTGATCGAATATCAACGGTCTGGTGCACATCGGCCAGTGAGAATTGCCAACGCGCATCCTGGATCATGAATCAGGGCAGAAATTGCATCCTTCGAGACGGAGTCCAATCGGGTCTGCTGCCTATTCTTTAGTGTCTCTTTTAGTCTCTCGTTAGCTTTTGCTTTGTGGGGTCAACGGGAGCAGAAAGTCGCCAAATTCCCGCTTTTACTGTTGGGCATGCATCTCATTGCTAGTATTGAGGTTGTCGCGGGAAGTTTGGACAATGAACTCCGAAGACTTTCAGGAACACAGCACGTTCTCTCTTTCTCTGGAGATCGATCTAGACTGCCTCTCTAGGCCTCTGTTGATGTCGGAGATCAGTAATCTTCTCCCAGAACAGGAAGAGCATGATCCAGCTGCTTCTAATCATTATCTACTGGCATTTAGTGCGCACGAACATGACAGAAAATGATGTAATAATTATGGGGAATGCAGCCGTAATAAGGTTAATACTCTCGTTTCAGCCTTTCAGGTCAAATGTACCTATCCAAAGAATCGGCCATCGTATCGTGATGATACACCAGGAAGTAATGAACAAATGATATAGTTTACCCGACTCTCGGCATGGGAGTCGCAATCACATCTTAAACCCCGGGTAATACGAGCTTCTCATTTACTAGTTATTGCTCTCTGTATATCTCATCCGCGAGTTACAGTCCACGACTTTTACTTCCCTGGAGATTGAATAGCATATTTTACATGAATTCAATCATATACCTCGTAATATACATATCTTCTTAAACTCTAACATGCTTACGCTGAACCGCAACGAGGCGTGAAACACGCAAGCAAAAATCGCACAGAAGCTCATCACTACATACAAGAAGAAAAATCTAACCGTGCAGACAGCGAAAGAGAGGAGATTCATCCATACAATTAGTCCACCGTCAATTCTTCAAATCCATCAAATGCTTGACCCCCGAATCAACCATCCACCACGCCGTCAACTCATGCATCCACTTGCCCACCGCCGTCTCCAGCGGCATCACCCTCTTCTCCCCCTTAGGCTTCCACATCAACGTCTCATTCATAAAGACCATCTGATCGTCTTTCTCCGTAATCGTAGTCACCAAACGACCCCGAACAGCCCCCATCGGCTTAAGTTCAAACTCCACTTTGTCCGCCGTCCGCAGAATCACCCGGTAAGCGCCGCAGACGAGATCCCCCTCCTTGAAATCCAGGCGCTCGAGGTTCGCAGCCTTGAAACTGGGCGCTTCGGCCTCTGTGCTCATCGTTCGCAGGATATATGCTTGCGGCAATCTCGTGAAGCTACTCATATTCCGCCGCATCAAGCGGGTAAGCAGTTCTTCAGTCGGCAGAGCGGGGAGTTTTCCGCGTGGCACCGATATCGAGGCCGAGTCGTAGACGGCTACTGTCTGCTCGGTGAAGACCTCATCGGGGGCGGTGGTGATATTGGAGGATATTGAGCGCGGAAGATGTCCGTGTTGCGCTTTTATTGTGATGCGGGATCTGAGGTTCTGGCGGAAGAGGTAGACTCCCACGGCTGTGGTGCCGAGGATGGCAGACGTAATGGGGAGGAGAGCTTTCATGTTGCGACGTGACTCGGTTGGTGAAGAGAATGGAATATTTGCGAAAGTGGGCGAGCTCGTATGGATTAAATAGAACGGGTTACGGAAATGCCAACGTCACGAGTCCGAATACGAGGTCTGGACGCCGACATGACCCACTTACATTCTTGACTCTATTGTTACGCTGGAGATGATTGGCCCAATTTCAGGCCCAAGACAAAGGGAGGGACTAAGTTATGTCCATAACCAGTCATAAGTCATACATAACTGTATGAAGAAGATGCATATGACAACTTATACTCATTATTTCTATAAGAGTGGATGAGCAGATGACGAAGATTAAATAACTTAATGACTAAGGAAGAATATAAGGGCTGTTGACAAATGATCACAAGATCTAGATAGACAGCCTGTGAACTGGTCTCTTGCTAATAATGAAGAAAACAAAATTGTCTACAGTATCTAAAACTATAATGGGTACATATCTGAAAACCTGATTCTTCATCTAGAGAGAAATGAGGTAAAGTATACATCAAATTCTGAATGGCCTCATCTAGAATTCACACTACAGACATATCCTCTACTCTTCTCTTTGTCTCTAGCTATAATAAAACAGCTAAGCAGAATTCAATATGAGCTCATTTAGAGGGCTCATGGTGAATATCTCTCACTATGTGTACCCATGGAGGATACCATATCAGTGAATGTAATCTAGCTTATAGCCTCATTCCAAGGAACAAGTGAGAATTCAAGGCATAAGTGTGCACCTTCTGTTAAAAATCTTCTATGAGCATCATCTTTCTTCTCCCCTTCCGTCACACATATCTCTCTGGTTCTCCTTGCTCAATAGATCAGCGACTGAATTGCAACATACCCATATATGCAATATGACCTCACCCTCCAGAGTGCACGCCTCGAATATGCTCCTTCTGCCTCCCGAGATTATCCAGATCATAGTGGATTACCTGTGGCCCCACGAAACCATATCGCTTCTCATTGCAGACCCAAAGCTCGCCAATCTCGTGACTGATAAGCAACTACGGTATCAAGACGGATGGGGCTATACCATATTGCATCGGGCCATTGATGAGAATGCTGAAGCAATCGTCAATCTCATTGCCGGACGTTGTGCTCAGGACCAGGTGGCTACTTGCCAGCGCTATACACCCTTACATCTTGCTATTTCTGAAGATCGCAACAAAATTGTTAAAATGCTTATCAATGCTGGTTTTGACTTGTCGGCCAAGGATTTAGGGGGACAAACTCCGCTTCACTGGGCCTGTTCTCAAAGCGGCAGGAACAGTAGTTTTGCTGAACTCGTCCAGCTCATGCTCGCTAAGGGGGCCGACCCTTCGATTGTCGCGAGATTCCAGGAAACACTTCTACACACTATTCTTTGGGCTGACCAGAAACCCAATCTCACCGTCGTCCAGATGGTGATCGACGCCGGGGTAGATGTCAACGCCTTGGACATTGATGGGTTTTCGCCTCTCTGGTGGTCTGTAGCCAATGGTCATGAAGATGCCTGCGAACTTCTTCTTGCTCATGGAGCAGACCCGCACATATGCACCCCCCATGGAACGATTCTACATGAGGCGGTTGCATATGAACGAGAGAACTTGGTGAAACGCGCTGTGGAGCTCGGTGTTGATCTATCCGTGCGGGACCACGAAGCAGAGACCGCATTGATGGTAGCTACTTGTTATGGGACCGACAACATTGCTCAGATACTCAGGGATGCACACCGTTGCAACCCGGTCGTCTAGACTAGGGCAAGTTTGGAGTAGAGACACAGACCGGAGTTCACATGGATTTACGAGATGCTTTATCCGCTTGAGGACTTCAGCAACTTAGTTTTGATGGTGGAGCTGCAGCGGTGGTAATACTGACTAGATACATTTCTGTTATTGGTATGCATCCGCAGCTCACTGAAGATACTCTGTGAGAAAGTTCGGGGCTGGGAAATCTTTGGTCTCCGGGTCTTCGCTACATCTAATATAACCCAAGGAAAATATGAGATAACCTGTGAGAAAGTTCGGAGCTGGGAGATTTTCAACGATGTCTTCATTTCTGGTAAACTAGAAGTACGCAAGCCCACGCGAGCTTTATACGAGCAAGTCCTCAAAGCTGCTGGACTTCCGGCCCAATCTACCGTATTCGATGAGGACCGGACTGAGAATGTCATTAGCGCCCAGTGCCTCGGCATGCATGGAGTGTTTTTGAAAATACTGATAGCCTACTCCAGAAATTGTACAATCTGTTTGGGGAGCCCGTACAAAGAGATGAGGCATGGCTTCGCAGCCACGCGAAGGGTATGTGGTGCGTTAGCGATGCAGGGGTCGAGATCCGAGACCAACTCCAACAGCTGCTTCTGTTGCATCTCACAGGCGATGGGTGAGTCGAGAGCTCTCAGGGGAACCGTCCATTAACCCATCAACCCGCCTTTACTAATGAAGTTCAGGGACCGTGTCTGTATTGGCCAGCCTAATCCCCCGAACGTCGCTGGAAGGTGTTTGACTACGGGCCACCGGTGCTATCAACAAATACATATCCGGACGATCTGGACACTGCGGCTCTCGCTCTGATGACACTTGATGTTGCTGAGGAGATTATACATAAGACTATGGATGACATGTTGTATTATCTGAATCCGGATGGTCTGGTATACGTGAGTGACCCTCAGACGAACGCAGTCGCTGGGACACACTGAAATTCCTTGTTGCTCAGTCATACTTCGACTCCACCCGGCCGTATATCGACCCCTTCATCTCAGTCAACATGTTCCGCCTTTTCTATCGCAATGGTCGGGCAGTAATCTGATAGCTACTTGTCGCTTTATGGAGGACATGCTGCGAACGCGTGCATATGAGCATGGTTCTCGCTACTACCACCTCTCAGATTTCCTCCCGTATTATCTCAGCGATATGTGTGTCCACAACAGAGGGGAGCAGGACCTCCATGCCCTGGACGGTCTCTTGCGCCAGCATCTCCAGGAGCGCATAAGGCTCCACTATAGACGCACCTAGCGCTGCTCTTCGTCTAATATCCTCTAACAACATGGAGATAAGCAACATCCAAGATAAGAGGATTCTGCCCAGGTCGCAGCAACCTGACGGTAGATGGACGGGAGGGATGTATCGTTTGGGGGGCAGGATCCTTTCCAGCAGCGACGATTTAACAACCGCTTTGGCCGTGGCGGCATTGCGTGGCGCCACGTAGGTATATGAATTATGAACCCTGACTTGCTAGGACTCCCGCTACCCACCTCCATGTTTGATTACAGACTGGGACTTGCAGAAGACTAAGGAGGATGCAACCGTCAATGCCAGGTGATGGAAAATTAAGACAAAGAGGTCAGTGTCTTAAATCATACGATATAGTGGCTGCAAGTCGTCAAAATTGAGACTTTGAGTTAGCTAGAAATGTGTTACAGGACGAAAACTATGGTCTGTATGAATACCATGGAGGGTGTCCCACTTATAGTTCTGAGTAGTGATTGTCTTGTCGCCAACTACTTGACGACAGCCGCACTCCAATCCATGGCCTCCGTTGCAGAAACAGTAGTAACAGGATCCACAGAGTGATTGATGAAATATTGCAGAATTGGGTTGCCCCGTGAACCTCCTATTTTCATTTTATCGACTGAACAACTAAATCATCCCGACTTTCTTACAAGCTCAGCGAGTGCCAAGTGAAGAGCCAAGCAGAGTCATTTCTGCTGACACTGGTCATGATTGGGTAAGACGATACTCGGTCTCAGGTAAATATCCAGACTCGTGGCATCCTGCATGTTTTATATGCTCTGTCTCTCCGCAATGGTTTTTCTTCAGAATCTACGCGCTTTATTCCTGAAGGAAACCATCTTTGCCACTAGTGCCATTGACGTTAATCAGATTTAGCTTCCATCAGAATGCCTTGGACCTTGGTCAAGACTACATGACTAACGCGATGTCTCGATACGTGGAAGCTACTGCGACAGGATAGTCAAAGGCGAAGAAACAGGAATATCAAATTCACGCATTCTACAAATGTATAGTCTCGTCATGATACAAGGCCTCCAAGGACGCAGATCCTACGGAGTATAATCTACACAGGCAATAGGAGGAGACGGACAAACTACACCAGTAGACCTAGTCCTATGTCGATCACATCTTCTTGAGGTAATATCTTCTGCACGGGATAATGCCGTCAGGAGACATGCTCGAGCACTGTAGCCATCAAATATACCAATCAACTCGGCCCGCGTGAGACACGCTGCAGGTGGTTATATTAGGGCGGCAGTCGGATGCTATCCCGAGCTCAATTGAGTAAGGAGATAGTCCACCACACTGGATGGGCTCAGCTCATGATGCTGTCTACATCCGCTATGGGTTAATAGCTCCGTGACGAAGGTGAGCAAGACATCTGCGTAAAACCAACTAATTTGAAGCCTCGATACCCTCCAAATGTCGCTGTACCCAGTCCCGGTTGACTACTCAGATCAAACGAAAGTACAAGAATAGATGAACATAATGTATCCATACTCTCTAATCCTGAGTAGCTGGAGGGTGCCAACATAAAACCACACGACAAAAGGTGTCCAGGACCACCATTTCTAGCTCGTAGAAATGGTAGAGTGCAGCGTATGCCAAACCAAGTGGCAGAGAATATGACAGCCATAACCAATAGGAAGCATTCGGCTCATATTCTCTTCGGGTAAATGAGTACCGAGTATCCGTACTCCGTAAGTACTTTCACTGTCAGTTATTCGGCAAATTGATCCTTCCTCGAGTCAAAGAACAGACTACGTCCGGGCTAAGTCCGCCGGGGGGATAGCTGTTCTGGGGCAGATGAAACACAAGAGTCTCTTGGCAGGCGTCGGGGGGCTTGGCACGGAAATATTTGCTTCATTGGTGTGATTCATGACTTATTGAATGGATCATCTAGGTAATGCCAAGATCCTGCTTGACTTGTTCTTATCAACTGTCTCACTTGACCGCTATGAAAACAATCTCTTTGTGACCGGGCTGCCTGGTGTTCCAGCTACTACGGAGTATAACTAAGTCGAGTATCCATTGTATACTTGTATATGCTATGTGATCTCGAAGAGAAACCAAGCTACAGGCGAGAATCTCGGAATCACATCCCGTACAGGGAGGGTCCGCTGCTCCACAGCCCCTGCACTAGAACCGTCCAGAGTATGCGCCAGTGAAACAACATCCGACCGCAGGAGATTATAAGGGCGCCAAGCATATCATACTCCGATATTGGCTTTCTGGGTTTGACGGAGCGAAATCCCGTTGTTGTCGCTGCTGTCGACCAGGAATTGCATGCTGCACCTTTGCCCTGCATAGATACTCCACGTCTCTTGCATATTTCCCCGACTTTCCAAGAGTTGGGGAGAGTGTTGCAGTATCTCCCTGGCAAAAAGTTGCATAACAGTCTCCAGTGATCGTCTTCAAACCCTGCATAATACGAGTCAGAATCAATATGCTCCACCAATGAGCAGCTTTCGGGTTTTGAGTCCTCCAACCGTGCGAGACTAATAGACATTAACGCTGTCTATATGGGTCCCTGGTTCATTAATCACAGGCAATACGGGTCCCTGACCCCCCTGACTCAGGTGACGGTTCCCAACTGATTTTCCGCTGGTAAACGCCATGAGTGCTTGGCGTCATGGATCAGGGCTTTCGGAATGTTGCTGTTAATGGCGGAAATGGGGTTCATCACCGCCGTTTCACTTTAATATTTGCTTCATTAAATGTAGAGAACCGGTATCGCAGTGAGACATACCAAGAATGCCATATTGCATTGCTTTCGGGATATCCTCAGTCCTGACAGTATAAATTCAGCTCCTTTGCCACCGTTGTCCTCCTCATCACCACGCTCATCTCATTAACACTCCAGCCAAGCAAATCCTCAGACTCAATCAATCAATCAATCAGTCAAAATGTATCAGCCTCTTCTTCTCCTCCCTCTCCTCCTCACCTCGGCTCTTGCCACCCCCCATGATCCCACCACCCACCAGGCCCTGGACAAGCGCGCCTCCTTCCCCATCCCCGCCTCGAAGGGCAGCGTGACCTACTCTGCCGCCAAGCCCGTCAGCGGCGTCTTCGACGGCGGTATGAAGACCTACGGCCGTGGCGTCAAGTGCTCCGGCCAGAAGGAAGGCGGCGATAAGGACGCCGTCTTCATCCTCGAGGACGGCGCCACCCTCAAGAACGCCATTATCGGCGCCGACCAGATCGAGGGTGTCCACTGCAAGGGCTCCTGCACCATCCAGAACGTTTGGTGGACTGATGTCTGCGAGGGTATGCTCTCTTTCCCATTCTCTAGCATCCACAATCTTACACGTTCCCGCTAATTCAATCTAGATGCCCTCACCCTCAAGGGCAGCGGCAGCGGCACCCACCGCATCATCGGCGGCGGCGCCCGCAACGCCGACGACAAGGTCATCCAGCACAACTCCGGCGGCAAGGTGACCATCCAGGACTTCACCGTGCAGAACTTCGGCAAGCTGTACCGCGCCTGCGGCAACTGCAGCAAGCAGTTCAAGCGCACCGTCGAGATCAGCGGCGTCAAGGCCTCCAGTGGCAAGGCGCTCGTCGGCATCAACTCCAACTATGGCGATACCGCGACTATCTCTGGCTGCGCCAGCAGCGTCAAGGAGATCTGTGTTGAGTATGAGGGTACCGACAACAACGACAAGGAGCCTAAGAAGAAGGGCTCCGGTCCTAGCAATGCTTGCAAGTATACCGAGCCTTTGGCTAAGTGCTAAGCGGCTGCGTTTTTTTCGGTCTGAGGGAAGCGGATGAGTTGGTTGACTGTTTCGTGGCATTGTTTGTGTATATACGCAGTATCACCTAGATAATAACATCCTCTAACTTGGATTTGTACCACAAAGGGTCTTGCGTGTGTCTCTAAGCGTACTGTTCTTGACATACTACGGTCGCGTCCGAGGATTCGCAGCAGACAGCCACTTCGGCAGGGAGATAGACTGGAGGAAGCCAATAATCTCAAGCATGTATTATGTTGTTCCAAATGGACCTCCGTCGTATATGCAGCCAAGCAGATAGGCGAATGTAGGCGGATTGAATCAGTAATATGATTCCGGAAAACCGTCGCGGTATGATGCTTCGGCAGCTTGAATAAAGGCGTGTTTCATTTATAGAAGAAATGCTGTATCTTCAAGCAAGGACGCTCGATGCTCGACGCTCGACCGCTGATGAGAAGAGTGGCTGGTTGCATCTTTGGCCTGGGCGATCATCCGGTCATCATCTGCATCTAGATTATACTGGCGTATGTAGGTCAGTGGAAACATGCGCAGGCCTGCTAGATCGAGTTCTTTTATCGAACGAGCATCCTTCGTAGGTTTGGTCTTCAATCGACATCCCCTGGCGTATATGCCATCGAAGGCGTTAAGCTCTTGCAAGAGCTTCAAGACCGCCGAGCCGTCTTAGCGCGCCAGGATAAACAACTCGCCTTACTCCGTCAAGTGGCTCGACTGTAATCCGTTTGTATCTTCGACAGCTAGAACTGATGCACATTTGCTGTTCGAGCAGTTCCCTTGCAGATGGGATGGAGATCCGCGCTGAGAAACATGAACTTATCGCAGAGCTGATGACCTTGTTGCATAACTTACCAGCTCTTGTGGGGTCTTATTGTCAGATTTCTGGTTTAGGAGTATGAAGGAAATGGAGTTACTCGTATCCTCATGTCAGTGAAGGGACAAGAGGCTCAGAGAATCAGGAATTTGAGCGATGCCACAACACTGAATGTCGGAGCCTAACGCTAAACAGCGACATAGTCTGCTGGATAGTTGGGGTCAGACCCTCACTGCCGCTGCAGAGACCTGGGCTGAGACATCCGTAAGGTATAGCCCCAGTTACTGACATCCGGCCCTCGCGGAGAGACAATGATCTCGCTGACATCGCTCTGAAACCAGTGAAGTTGCATATTGCATTCCAGGGCTTCGGCGAATACGTACGTAATTCAGAAATTTGAAGCCACACTGACTCGTTCCCCTGTATGATATGCTTGTAGCCAAAGCTTTGCGATGTTGCGCCTGCAGCTGGATCTCTTGACCGCTATACAACTGACAGCATGAGGGATTAGATTAGCTTTGAGCTAGTATTTGTAATTCGCCATACCATACCTAAGCGAGTCCTACCGCGAGATGTGCATTGACGTCTTGACTTCTCCGGGAATGAGGCTGGTTGCGATGCGAAGCTATGCTCCACGCGACTCGGTCACGACAAGATCCTTCGAGGATGACAGCAGGAGAGAATAAATGCTATTCGACAATGGATTCTGTCATGGCTGAATAGCATTTCAGACACGAGGATCTGTGAGAGGGCCGAGGTCACAAATATGGTAATCTTACCCCTTGCTGGCCCATTCCCAGTCGAATCGCTTGGGCCAGCAGCCAGCGAGCATCCCCTTGCTTCATCACATGTCCTAAAGTCGTGTTCAGAAGCTTCTTGGTGCTTTTCCTAAAATCGATAGGTTCTACACCGCATTCTTCAACAGCCGAAGAATGTACCACTGCCCCAGGTCTTCCGACGATTAGTGCGCGGGGTGCGTTTATGGCTTCACGGCATTTCTCACCCGAGAATGACACCCTCGTTACTAGCCAGGGACAGAGTAAGACAAGGCTTGCATGAGGAATGATGAGAGTCTCGTCCAAGTCAATCTCGAGGATGGCAGGTGCCAATGACATAATGCGTCGACTCCCTCGAGCATGGTATAAAGAGAGGATGCATCCACGACCAGAACATCTTCCTCCAACACGCACAATCACACTGCCAATCACAGTCACAGACTTAATCAACCAATTACTACCAGCAAAATGCTCTCCCGCACCATCCTCGCCGCCCTCGTCAGCGCCGCCTGCTTCGCGACCGTCAACGCGCAGGACTGCAGCGCTAACAACGAGAAATGCTGCCAGCAGGTCCAGGACCCGGATAACCTTAATGCCGATCAATTGAGCCTGCTCCGACTGTTGAACATAAACGTTAATGCCTTGACCGGCGCCGTCGGTCTGAGTTGTAAGTTCCCTGACTGAACTCTATCTTGCTCTGCTTTGCTAACGGAACCAGGCACCAATGTTGTCGGCGAGAGCTGCAGTGCGAATAGTGCTTGCTGCACTGGCAATACCTACTACGTAAGTGGCCAAAACAAAACTTTCGTCGGACGGGATACTTACTTGAGGTTTAGGGCGGAATCGTTGTTCTTGGCTGCTCCCCGATCCAGCTGTAGGTGGTGTCTGCGGAAGATCCTGGTATCTGGAGAAGGGAGATGCTGGAATGGTGGATTGGTCAGGTCTACTCCGTAGTTTCAGGATCAGTTATGGTTAGTAGTTAGGAGACGAGTAGTAAATCAATGAAAAACCGTGCTCACTTGTTGGGCCAATGAGAGGGTCTTTCGTAGGAACTCCGGGATGATCTATCCAAGTAACCTACCTAAACCCACGATCGATTCATTCTCCGGCTACCCCTGGTCAAAGCTTGGACACAACTAAATCTAGAACGAATCGGCGTGGCCAGAACCGTCGAGCGGAGACAGACTGACAGCTCATCTGATTGGGTTCAAAGAGATGCAATCGTCATAACGAGATATGCCCTACCCAGAGGGGGATAAAATCAGCTGATGCTCCGATACCACCTGGGCAGACTTCATATTTGATCCGCAGAATCATGCTGACAAGACCAACTACTAGTTCTATCGTCTTGTACCGTTCTGTATCGTGCAGTTATGGACAACATGGCAAAAGCGGACGCAGTTCACTCGGTATGTAGCAACAGCCTTAGAGTTTGCGGATTCGCCACACCCCACCGTCACCAGTACTTCCGCACCTAAGTGCGATGAATTGACATTAACAAAGCCTGTTAGTACCTCTGTCCACAGGAAAACACCGTGATCATCCAGCCTGAAGATGATATCACGCATGTCGGGACGGCAAGCTCGGGGACGAAGACTATGAAGCCTGCGCGGGGGGTTGTGTTGGCGGTTGGCACGACCAAGGCGCTGGGGAACGGGGGGAGGCATGCGATGGATGTCCGGCTGGGGGATTTGGTTATCTATACCAAGGTGAGATTTCTTTTGCTCAAACAAGCTTCTGGAGAGGTTTCGCAGATGATGCTGATGATGGGTAGGGAAAGGGGAAACAGGTGAGGGTTGATAATGATGAGTATTTGCTTCTTGATCGAGACGAGTGAGTGTCCTCTGCTGTCCTCTGTTAATTCTGATCTAGTCTAATGTGAGCAGGATTCTGGCTGTTGCCGATTGATTGATATGATATGATATGATATGATATGAGTGTATGATCGATCTCTTGATTTGTTTACGATAGCTGTACATTAAATGATACCTATACTCTATCCAAACATTCATGACAGAGCATCAGCTACAAGATAGATATAGAAGAACTGCTAACCAGACAACTTAATAACCCCTTCCACCATCTCAACCAATCCCTCCGCCACAACCTCCAAGCTCTCCCTCTCAAACACCTCCCAACATCCCTCCCCCTCAAGCACACCACAATACGCCCCCCGAAACCCCGCCCTCACCGCAGCAGACACATCCCACAAATGCGCCGCCGCAAACCATTTCTCATCATCCCCCCCAATCTTCTCAATCGCAGCCCGATAAGCCCCCAATGCCGGCTTCGCAACCCTCAACCCATCACAGCTCAACACCCTCTCAACAGGCATCTCAACCCCCGCCCTTGTAAAATACCCCCGCACACGCTCCACATCCCCAGTCGTAAGACACCACACCTCAAATCCTGCGTCACGCAACTTCTCAAACGCGTTCACCAGCTCTGGACGAAGCTGCAAAGACGCATAGCCGGCTATACATGCATCTCGCTCCTCATCTGTAAAGACACTGCGTGGATCCGGCACACCAGCCATGAAGAGACTGCGGTAGAAGAGCGCGCGCATGACGTCTTTATAGGGGCGGTAGGACTCGGAAATAGACAAGAAGGTGAATTCGAGTTCCGCGGCGGTCATCCATGTGTAGCCGAAGTGCTTGGGGGTGATATTGTAGGTGGAGAGTTTTGGGCCAATTGTGGCCGCGATGGAGGCGAAGTAGGCGTCGAAGGAGACGCAGGTGCCGACGACGTCGAAGATGATGTGTTTTCCCATTATTCCTGGTAATTGTGATGTCGATTGTAGTTAATTCAATGCATTTGTTTCAATCTATTTGGGAGAAGTGATGAGTGAGGGGTGGGTTGTTTATGTGGACTCGATTGATGTGGGGATGCGGAGTAAATAGTGATGATGGTTCATGGACCGGAGCACATCCGGCGGATGAGAGATTAACATGTTCTGGCTCTGGCAATCTGGCTTATCATGTCGAGCTGGATATAGTGTACTGATCAGATGCGTTCCGGTCCACATCGGAGCATTATCGGAGATTACTTTGATATATGTAGCTTATCATGGAATACAATCTCGCAGGATCAGTTTGTAATCCTAACACGTGCATCAGATTGAAGACTATGACCATAAAATATTCAAGCGCCTCCACCAGGTCCTCCTCTTTGGCTCTGGCTCGGGCTCCTCCCGGTACACCTGGATAAACGGCCGGATGGGAAGATCCTCCAGCGGAACAATGGCCGTCCTCCCCCACAGCTTATACCCGAAATACAATACCAGAATGATCGGAATGTTCAAATACGACGAGACAAACGTCTCTGTATCCCAGTGCCCCCGCATAAACGTGCTATACCCTCCAGTAAACAATAAAAGTGTAAACAATACCAGCGCAAACCACGTCAGGTACGGCTGCAGCGGCGCCGCCCACGGTAGCTCTCTGTGCCGGTCGATTCCCTGCTTCCGGCACCCGTACTGGAACCGTAGGTAGATGATGCAGATACACATCCAGTTCACGAGAGTTGAAATGGAGACGATGTCCTGCAGCCAGGTGAAAGCAGTGCTGGCCGAGTCCGACAGCGTCATGTAGCCCAGGCCCATAAAGACGCCGATCAGGGCGACAGCCACATACGGCGCCCCGAACCGGTTGACTCTAGTAAAGAGTTTAGGTGCGTGTCCGTGCATGGCCAGCCCGAAGAGGATGCGAGTGCCGCCCAGCATATTGGAATTCCCTGCGGACCAGGCAGACGTCAACACCGCCGCGTTAATAATAGACGGGACGGCCTGGATGCCTGCGCGCCGGGCGGCAATGACAAATGGCGACTGGGATGCATTGCCGGTAGACCGAAGCAGGCTGGGGTCATTGGAGGGGACGACCATGCCGACCATAAAGATAGACAGAATATAAAACAGAAACACACGCGCGAAGATCCGTCGCGCCGCTTTGGGGATGGCCTGCCGCGGACACCGGGTCTCCGCCGCCGCGACGGTGATGTTCTCCATCCCCGAGTATGCGTACAGCGCGTTGTTGAGCGTCGTCCAGAACCCCAGGAACTGGCCCCATGAGCCCGGGACGTCCAGGTACTGCACGAACGGGCCGGGATTTCGCCAGTATCTGAATCCGATGCTCTGCCCGTCCGGCCCGCCCCCGCAGGTGATCACCAGAGCCATGATATTGATCCCAATGACGAGCATGATCTTGATCATCGAGAACCCGAACTCGAGCTCCCCGTACACGCGCACAAACAGCAGTGCTGTCGCCAGCATCAGCACCCCAAACACTGTGATCCAGATCGCATTGTTGACCGTCACCCAGAACTCGACGACGACGGCCGCTGCGGAGAGCTCCGCGGGGATCGAGACCAGGTACGAGTAGACCTGGTTCCAGCCGTTTGCAAAGGCGAGTGCCGGGTCGAAGAAGAGCATGGCGTAGCGGACCACGCCTCCGTTCAGCGGAACCAGAGCCCCCATCTCGCCGACGGCAAACACAACGGTTGAGCCGGCCAGGCCGACGATGGTGTACCCTAGTAGGGCTCCAAGAGGCCCCGAGCGGGCAATGGCACGCCCAGAGCCGAGGAAGAGTCCGGTGCCAATGGTCCCGGCCAGCGCAATCATCTGGATATGACGCTGGTGGAGGCCTTGTTTGACCAGGCGGATCTCGCCAAGATGATCGGCGGCGGAGTCATTGTCGGGGAGTTGTTTTTCGGTGTCATGGAGGGTGTCTTTTCCAGGCTCAGACATTATTGTTGGTATTGCTCTTTCAGGTGGCATGCTCAATTTGAAAGTAGGTTGAGGACCTTGGGATCATTGTGAACCTGTGGCCTGGCCAGTTGGTGATATTTAACCAATGTCTTATCTCTCTGCTCAAGCTCATCCGGTGATGGTTTAGCTTCGAGATTAGAGTGTGGCAGATAGCTTGCCATCTTCTTCCAATAAAGACGATGCATTTGCAATTCCTATCTCAAAGTTTTAACTTCCCCTCTTTTCGTGTAGCCACTGCAACCTTAAGCCCTTGCATCTGGGGATAGTGACACCAAGACCAACCGGAAACGGACCGGATGATGCACGGTCACATGATGATAAACCGGACTTGACCGGAGAATTGCAGATCACATAGTAAAAGATAAGACGAGATAAAGATTTATCAGCGGGGAAAATAGAGGAGAAGTGGGGCAGGTAAACCTGTGGAACATTGGGGCCTGACCGGCGTATCATCAGC
This sequence comes from Aspergillus lentulus, assembly GCF_001445615.1. NCBI lineage: Eukaryota > Fungi > Ascomycota > Eurotiomycetes > Eurotiales > Aspergillaceae > Aspergillus > Aspergillus lentulus. The sequence goes on from NW_028322112.1 coordinate 478,984, forward strand.
AGATAGGCAACAGGTCAGACCACGTCGTCGCCAGAATAAATATATATGAGACCTCTACAGTTGTCAATCAACCATAGTGATTAAGAATATAGAAAACAAGCAATGTCTACCTTCCCCCCAAACCCACTGGCCTGCTTCTGGCAGAACAACCCCCACGAACTACACGACCATCGCTCCACCGAAGATCTCCCGACGCACAGCGATGTGGTGATCATCGGCGCCGGTTATGCGGGCGTGAGCACTGCCTGGCATTTACTACACAACCACCCCAACATCAGCTCAATTACTATCCTGGAGGCAAGAGGGGCCTGTTCTGGCGCCACCGGTCGCAATGGAGGCCATCTGCGCCCGGATCTGTACGGACATATCCCCACGTACATTGACCGTGCTGGACCGGAAGCAGCAGCGGAGATTGTCGAGTTTGAGATTGCGCATGTTCAAGCGATCAAGAAACTGGTCGAGAGCGAGCAGATCGACTGCGATTTTAGACTTACACGGACGATCGATGTATGGCGTAATGAGCAAGCGGCAGAGGGGGCGAGGAAGGTGTTTGAGCGCATGAAGGAGCATGGATTTGCGTATATGGATGATGTTGACTTTCACACAGGAAAGAATGTAGAGGGGGTATGTCTAAATCCCCGAATTATATCAATACTATCATACTAACCCCATCAGATCTGCGGCGTCAAAGGCGCCCTGGCCTGTGCCTCCTACACCGCAGCCACCATCTGGCCCTACAAGTTCATCATGCACCTTCTCGCCAAACTACTAGCGTCAGGAAAGGTCAATCTGCAAACCCACACCCCCGCGACCGCAGTGACTCCATCCACAGATGGTAAATTCACAATCGACACCCCCCGCGGCACCATGCACGCCAACAAAGTCATCCACACCTCCAACGCCTACGTCTCCTCCCTCCTCCCGCAGTACAAACACAACATCATCCCCTGCAAGGGCATCTGCTGCCGCATCGCCGTTCCAGAAGGGAAAACCGCCCCGCTGCTCACGAACTCCTACGTCGAGCGCACCAAGGACAACGTGCTGTCGTACCTAATCCCCCGCGCAGACGGGAGCATCATCGTCGGCGGCGCGTCGGCGCTCTTCAAACCTCATCGCGAACAGTGGTACAACAATACCGACGATAGCGTGCTCATCGACGCGGCCAAGGACTTCTACGACGGGTACATGCAGCGCACGTTCCGCGGGTGGGAGGAGTCCGGGGCGAGGGTGGACCAGATCTGGGTGGGGGTTATGGGTTACTCATATGACTCGAACCCACATGTCGGAGCGGTGCCGGAGAATGACGGGCAGTTTATCCTGGCGGGGTTGAATGGGCATGGGATGCCGGTTGTTTGGCTGTCGGCGGAGGGATTGGCGAGGATGGTGGGTGAGGGGGTTAGGTTTGAGGAGACGGGGGTGCCGAGGTTGTTTAAGACGACGAAGGAGAGGATTGAGAGGGCGCAAAGGGGAAAAGAAGAGGACGGGGATATCCTTGGGACGGGGTTGTTTCCTGCTACCAAGCAGTAGATGACAGTTAACCAGTTGCCAGTTGGTGCATCATATATATACTTCCTACTTTAGCTTAGCGTTAGTTGTTTATCAGTGGATCATTACCCCATGTTTATCCCCCATCTGTTATCAACTTATCTTTCCCAAACTTAAGCTTCCCCACCGGAGATAAGCCCACTTCAAGCTGCAGCCACACGCCCACACCAAAATGATAATCTTCACTGCGTCCTTATTGAGACACAACACATAAACTATTCTCTTCAATACATATTGAGATAGAAAATGAGCGCATACCCGTCACCTTTACCTCCCATCTCCAGACCGCAGTCCAGCACCGAAGCACCTGCACCCCGACTCAAACGCCGCAAAGTGACCGACGAGAGAAAGCGCACAGCCAGAGCGTAGGCCTACCTGCAGAATCAACTATGAAGTACCAAACTGACCATACAGCTGCGATCAATGCCGCCGATGGAAAGAAAAATGCGAGGGAGGAATCCCGTGCAGGAAATGCTCGCATCTTGGCCGTCCTTGTCGTGTGCGCGGTATGCCCGTATCGCAGGATATCAGGTACGTCGTCCAAGTCACTAATGATCAGTACTTTGTGCAGGCTGACATTGCTAGCGCTCGCGATGCATTTCTTGAACTGCAGGAGCGGGCCATGTATATGGAGCGGATCCTGAAACACACGTTCAAGGGGATCGCGCTAGATACAAAGAGTCTCAAGCAGATGGCGTTGTCAATTGATGAGACGGACAAAGAGACGCAGCCGGAGACTGACGAGGCCGAGTTGGCTATGGAAGAGGAGGAGTGCACGATTGATCCGGTGGAGGATACTGTTACTCGTACTTATTTTTTTCTACATTTAGATGGCGGCGCTGACTCTAGACAGACTTCTCCGGGGAATTCTCATACTGGAACTTCTCCATGCGCGTCAAGCGTCAGATCGAGGATAGGATGGCCGCTTCCACTTCCCTGAGCCAGGTACGTCTATACCATAGTTCCATCATACATACTAAGGTCTCCAGACCCACCCCTCAAACCAAATATCAAACTATCCCCGAGCAAAACAGCTCCGTTCCAGCTCGCGAACCCTCACAGCCGTCATCTCCTGCATCCCCCCTCGCTACATCGCCGAGTTCCTCATCAACATCTTCTTCAAACACGCCGTAACACACTATTTCTACGTCGACAGACCATGGCTCCTCACCAGACTCACCGCCCTCTACACCAACCCGGAACCCCTCACTAGCAAAGACGCTCCAGTCCTCAGCATCATCCTGACTGTTTTTGCCATCGGCACGCAATACGCCTACCTCGAAGCAAAGTCCGCCCCTACCTCGTCCAGCCAAAGCCAAAACTTCTCCGAGGACGAGCTGGGGACCATGTTCTACCAGGAAGCCATCCGCCTGCTACCGGAGATCATCGAGGTGTCCTCGCTGGAGAGCGTGCAGGCCTGTTTGCTGTTCGCGGCGTATGCGTTGCCAATTGATGCGGCGGGATTGGGATACGTGTATATCAACCTGACGATTCGGCTAGCGATGCAGAACGGAATGCATCGGCGGTGCGTGGGGGAGGCGTTTAGTGCGGCGATGATGGAGACGAGGAATAGGGTGTGGTGGACGGCGTATGCCATGGAGAGGTTTGTTTCATCTCTCGCTTTGTTTGCTAAATGCTGACAGAGCAGGAAAATATCTATTTTCCATGGACGGCCTCTAGGAATGCTGCAATCGGATGTCGACACGCATTTGCCGGTTAATATGGGTGAACAGGATTCAACGGCTCCATATATGCTTGCTTCTATTCATCTCACGCATCACCTGGAGGATTTCTATAAAGAAATGTGCGTCTACTCTATCAGTAAAGCGCAGACATACTGACAATCACAGATCCCTCCTCCGCACCACCCCAAAACAGGACCTCCCACTCCTACTCTCACGGCTCGCCGACAGGAAAAATGACCTGGAAAGATGGTGGTCCACACTACCCATAATCCAAAAGAACGACGCCCAGGACTCAGTCGATCGATCAACAGCCCACCTCAAGCTCGAACACTGCCTCCTCCGCATGTTCATCGGCCGCCCGTTTCTCTTCTCGCGAGGCTCGCCCTCAAACCCGACCTCCCCCGCTACTCCCCCCGCAAGCGCCGCTCAGAAGCCCAGGCCCCGTCAGGAACTCGTGACCTGCTGCATAACAGCCGCCGCCGACGCAATTTCCATCTGCAGCTCCCTCCGCGACAGTGACGGTGGCCCTGGTCTGGCGCGCGCCTCGTATATCGAATACAGCTCGTGCCGAGCAGCGCTGCTCGTGCTAATCGCGTACTCGATCCAGGATCGCTCTGATCATTTTCGCAAGGCGTTACGGATTGGGTTAGATATGATCCGGGAGATGGCGGCGAGCGGGGAGTCGGCGAGATCGGAGGTGGAGTTGATTGAGTCGTTAGAGAGGGCCCTTGTGAGACTAAGGTCGTTTGATGAGGTGGGCAAAGCAGCCTCGGACTATGAGGAGTTTAAACAGTGGGAGTCTATGTGGAAGCGGCAGAATGATGGGGATTGCAATTCCGTCGAAACGGTTGTGGGATCGATTCAAGAGCAAGGGTGGGCCACAACCGAGATGGTTCCATCAGGTATGGCAGTGAGCAATGCTAATCTGGGCTCTTTGAGGTTGTTCGATGGCGCGGCTGAATGGGCTCTGTTCGGTGGAGGAAGCGCATTGCCAAGGGAGCTGCAGCATCCGGAAATGCAGATGTTGGGGGATTTTCTGTCTCTCCATGATCCAAGATTTGACGCTGATTTGAGTCAATCATTGTGAATCAAGAGAAGGTCCTATCGTACAGCATATCACTGGCCGCTATTGTTGTCGACGTCTTTGTATCAAAATGCCTAGAGGGATGTCTTCCTCGTCGTAGAACTCGGCTTCCTCGTCAACTCCAAAATCACGGAGGCGGTCTCCTTCAGAGTTCTTCCAGCCTTCCTCACCATCCTGTACTTCACCGTCATCGGAAGTGTCACTCTCACTTTCAGAGTCCTGTTCTTTGGTCTTATTTTCATTGAACCGGTCATGGAAGCGTTTCCGACGCTGTATGTGTCCTCCTCCTGAATGGCTGGCATCGTTGGAACGCTGCATATTTCGCGCTTGTACAGCCCTGTGATACGAAGCATCGGCAGCTGCAATTGCGGCGCTCATATCCTCCCGCTTTGCAGGAAGTGGAATGCGATCAGGGTCTGGTGGAGGCCATGATAGATTGGGGTCTGCACAGCATTAACTGATCAGTTCTATACAACCAGTACATCGCACAGTGCACTCACCCTCAAAGCCATTGACTTCAAATTCTAGACCAGTCGACTGGTCAGGAGTAGCTGCAAATGGCCAGAACCAACTTAATACCTGGACGTCATCAGCGTTGCACCTCAAGAATCTCACAGCTGAACTAACATTCGCACTCCCGCCCATTCCAGCTTTGATATTCGACCATATGCCAATATCATATGGAAACTCCTGCTTCTTAATCCGAACCTGGATACCCCCCGGTCCGGACAGATACCCTCCAAAATGTCGAGCTCGTCTTAGCAGAGTCTCATGTCGTTCAATCTCCCACGATTCGATAGTGGTGGTATTAAGAGCTAAGGACCAGAGACTTCGAAGTAGAAGAATGAATAGTGCAAGCCATGTCAAACTGTTCACGACCAACAAAATGAAGAGATGGATCAGTTGTCCCAAACTGGGGCCGAGGTACTAAGACGGAATTAGCTTGCACCAGAAACAAGCGGACAATCTGCACATACACTAGGGAGATGGCGCGACGACCAGACTATCGAGGCTCTCTCGAATAGAAGAGTCTCAAGGTAGCCCATGCCTACTACCGCATAGAACAGAAACATCATAAAATGAGGATATGTAAAGTGCGAAACGCAATTTGATGTCCACGGACAGTGGTGGTCCATCTTCGGAATGCACCTGCAACTTGTTAGTCCGGAACAACTCTCGAGTCACAAAACCTCACCTTTGACATGTCTTGCAATGGTGCGCTCGCGGTGGCTTAAACGCCTCGCATCGACGACACCAGCGCTGCCTACCCCCTGCGCAATCCTTTTCCAATTGCTTAAGGTTGGAGGGCATCCAATCCTTGGGTATCCGGCCAGGATCTACAGTACATGCGCGGTAATAGCATACCCAGATACACAGAGCGAAGATGTTCAAGCGCCATAGCTCTTGTGACCTTAGTGGTGCCTCCTCGAAATAATAGAAAAATAGCTGGGACGTGTACGCAAGAAAACTGATCAACGCGCAGACGAACGGAATCGCCAACTGCGAAATGTTGAACGAGCGACAGAGCATTTTGCTAGGGGCATATTCATCTATACAATCCTATGCATTTCAGGAACTTGATTGATGCCAAAGATAATCGATCATGGCTTAGGATAATTCTTAAGTGTTGTTGATGCTGACCACGTGTGCAGGTGGTGTTGACTAAGCGGCAAACACGTGATTTAGATTCTGCCACAGGCGTGCGTGGAAATATCGACGGCCACTCATCCCTGCCATCTTGCTTCATACTTCACCGAAAAATATCCATCGAGTTCATCAGTATTTAAGTGGCCCTCATCAATAAAACATGGAAAGGCTCAATATATCTAGAGAATGATCCGAGTATCGCTTCATCACCACTGAGGATGCCAATCGCGGCCCTTCCCCAGACCACTGTTCGAGCAATTGGCTCAACTTCTGTCATTTCAGACCCCTGCTCCGTTGTCAAGGAGTTGCTGGAGAACTCACTTGACGCACAGGCAACTGCAATATTTATAGAAATCTCCCAGAACACAGTCGATGTGATCCAGGTAAAGGACAATGGACGTGGAATTCCATCCGAAGATCATCCTTTCGTCTGTAGACGCGCCTTCACTAGCAAGATTGAGACTGTCGATGATCTAAGGAAACTCGGCGGAAAGTCTCTAGGCTTCAGAGGTGAAGCATTAGCTAGTGCTGCCGAAGTTTGTGGAGGAGTGACGGTCACGACTAGAGTTGAAGCGGACCCAGCTGGCTTCTGCATGAAGTATGGGAGAAACGGCGAGCTTGTCAGGTACGTTGTCCGGAAGGATGTTCGAAGCGTGCTGACATATTGAAGTACTCAACGTGCCTCGCACCCAGTCGGTACAACGGTCCGGGTAACGGATCTCTTCAAGAACATACCAGTCCGGAGGCAAACGGTACTGAAAAGTACCGCAAAGACAATAGCCAAGGTCAAGAAAATCATACAGTCGTATGCTATCGCTCAGCCCACTATTAGGCTCTCCTTGAAGGTTCTTAAAGCTGCTAGCGAAAAGGCGAACTGGGTCTACGCCCCTGGAAAAGATGCCTCGCTTATGGACGCAGCACTCAAAGTTGCCGGCACTGAAGTCGCTTCCGCTTGCGCAACCAAGCAGTGGCCCTGTGGAAACGAGTCAGATGAGGAATCTCGGAGCGGTAATGACTCTTCTTTTCGACTGATGGCCCTACTTGCGGATCCTGGATCAGGTATTCACTCCACACATTGAACTGAGCACTTGGCTGATGAGCGCAGACTTCTCAAAAGTGAACAATGCGGGACAGTATTTCAGTGTGGACGGTAGACCGCTTTCAGCGTCTCGGGGCATTGGGCACGAGATCTCAAAACTGTACAAGACTTATCTACGAGCAGCTGCTTCACGTAGCGGCGGTTTCTCGAACATAGCAGATCCAATTCTTTGCTTGCAAATACGTTGCCCGGAAGCCTGTTACGACGTGAATGTTGAACCGGCCAAGGACGATGTTTTATTTGAGGACCAGCAAGCCGTTCTTTCTCTTGCAGAAGATCTTTTCAAGGACGTTTACGGTGAAACCCTTGATGGGACCGAGAAACACAAAAGCTCCTCCAAAGGGAAAGAAAGGATGGAAAATAATGACGCCTTCGAATTACTTTTAGCTCGTAAAGACACCGCTGAATGTTCTGTCGAAACTGTGAATGAGGGTAACAGGCCACCAAGCTTCGTCACGGCTAGCTCTCTTTTCCATATGAGGAGCAGCCCGAATAATGGCCGACACGAACAGCGATCATTCTCCGATGGAAGTCCTGGTGCGTCCGGACATAGGAGAAGCAGAGAATTAGAGGGCCTCAATCCATGGTCAGTAACACGACTGTATGTCCCTTCTGGAGCTCCATCCAATAAGACTCCGTCGAGGGGTCCAACAGGGTCCGCGCAGCTGCCTCCTGCGGCGCAGGAACAGGAATCTAGGTCTGCGACCCATGCATCTCCGTTGCGCTCAGTAAATTCCGCTTCGCCGAGTGCATCCACACCTGATTCGAATCGACTGTCACACTCCCCAACCGAGACTCACTCTTCTGCTTCAGTCTCCGACCTCACGCAAACTTCGCCAACCAGGCCACTACACGCTCCATCCGTGCGATTAAGAGCTTCAAGGCAGCGCGACAAAGAGCGTTATGGTAACGGTGCTCTCGATACGTGGTTTGTGAAGACCACGCGGGCATCAGTTCGTCAAGAGCCGGTTGAGGCGGAGAATGAACATGAGGAGCCTCGGTTGTCGCAGCTAGCGCAGGACCGATTTGCCCAACGGGAACGTCCGCCGGTCACTTCAGACACAACGGCCCCTCCGGGTTTCACTGTGGCCTCAGGAAGTCCAGATCCATTTGAGGAGACGAGCGCGGTCGAATCGTCAGTCGTCAGCCGGAGTCGTGCCTCAGAGCCTGCATCGAGACGGCTTGACCAATGGTCTGCAAATCTGCACAGACTGGCGAATGCTGACCATAACCCCGAATTGGAAAGGGCACTTGACTTTGAGAAGCGCAAGAGAGAAGCGATCACAAGTCTCCGCGAGCAGAGGAAGAATGCATCCGCCGCGAATTCACCTCATGTGAGCAGATATCTTGCCGCCAAAGCCGCTTTGCAGCCCGACGTCAATAACAGCAATGCCGAGTCGGAGCAATCGTTGTCTGAAACTAACAACCTGAGCCCTCGTCTAAACCCACATGATCCGAGGTCTTATCTCATGCGCAGTAGAAGCTCGCATGATCATAGGAGGCTTGCTTCAGATCCGGCCAAAATCCGACGAATTCAAACAAACAAGTTGCCGTTCGAGAAGATACCCGAGGGGTGCGAATTGCATGATTTATGCCTGGTGCAGCCTGCAGACATCCCTCTGATCTCCAAGCAATTTCACGATTTATATGAACATGATTTATATATGCGAGAGGAAGATCCATTTGCGGGGTTCACCGCCGGGGATCTGCAATCCCTAAGCTTATGGGAGGGTCAATTGTCCTCGTTAATCAAGCAACAATTTCGAACTACACAAGGTTCAGACATCCCTGCCGTTCAGATAAACCTCTCCGATCTACATCAGCGTCTGGGTCATTTTAACATGGGTAGCTCATCTGCATCTGCATGAAATCTTTAGATCTGTGCTCCTGATAGCAGCGTGGTATACTTATGACATGTATAGATATAGATTCTACTCAATTAACCTCAAATCGACAACACAAGTCCTGTTTCTAAATAAAGAAGCAGTGCATTTCTATTAAAGAGTATAATTCTCCATAAGTTATGTATAACGATGATATCATCAAGTAGGCAATAACTTGGTTGGCAGATGGCCGCAACGAACCGTTACATAATCCTGACATCAACACTGTACCTACCTACAAAACCCGCAGCACACCACCATCAACGACAAGATGGAATCTGCTCAATTGACATAGCGCTTGAATCGCACAGATAGTCAAAATGGAGGCCGGCGCAAAGCCGTTGGTCGACGTCGACCGATGGCCATACGAACGTTCCCATCTCGGACTCAACACCAGCGATGTCGGCATCTTCAAATCAACCATCCTCCCCTCGTTCGCGCTCCACTCCAGCTTCTCAGTAGCAGCCTACGCCCTCTCCAGAGCGACCGACCGCGGCGAAATCAAAGACTACTTCTGGCCCCTCAGCCAAGTCGCCAACGCCTGGTGGAGCGCCGTCGGCGAACCCATGTACCACAACAACATCACCTTCACCAGCGCCATGAACGCCATTCCCTGGACCGAAAAGGTCCTGCTATCCTGCGTTACAGCCTGGGGCAGTAGACTCTTCTACCGCATCGTGTCGCGCTCTCTCGCTCGCGGAAGAGATGACCCGCGCTACGAGGAGCTCAAGGCCAAGGACCCCGGCTTCTGGAACTCGGCGCTCCTCAAGTCGTATCTCCCCGAAGCGGCGTTCCTGACGCTCATCACCCTGCCCTTCACCCTGCCCTTCCGGATGAGCTGGTCGAGCGTGTCGTTTGACGCAGAGACCTCCGGCATGCTTCGCGCCCTGGGCGTCGGCCTCTTCAGCGCGGGCTTCGCGATGGAGGCGCTGGCCGATACGCAGATGGAGCTGCACCGCAAGGAGCGTGATGATCTCTGCCGCCATGGCGTGTGGAGCATCGTCCGTCATCCAAAGTACGTATTGTATTCGTATTCCCCCGCTGACACAAAGATCAAAGCTAATGACCATTCTACAGCTACCTTGGTGACACCCTTGTGCACCTATCATTCGTTGTCCTCAACGCGGCAAACACATTCAACCCGCTTGTCCTGCTTGGCCCGGTTGCAAACTATGTTTTCCTGCGTTTTGTTGGCGGCGATGCGCAGAATGAGGCGAGCCAGGAGGAGAGGTACAGAACGCAGGATCCCCACAAGTATGCGCAGCTGCAGGCGTGGCGGCGCGAGAAGAACAGCTTCTGGCCTGCGTTGTCGGAGCTGGCGAATCCGTGGACGTGGGCTGTTGTTGCTAGTGGGGTTGTGGGTGTTGTTGTTGAGGAGATGGTGCGTTCTTCCTTGGGTCAGTAGATTCTTAATTGTACAGTTACGAAGGCAGTAATATGGTTCATATTTTCTATGTAATCTGGATGGAGTATTTACAGGGTTTGACAGATATTATAAACCTATTGGATAACCGTCTGATAGTCAAGAAGAACCCCGTCATCCTTGGGATGTAGCTTTTTACACAATAAAAGTGAGAATTACAGATTCCTAGCCCCTTGTCGTGACTCCGTCTTGGAAAGGTGTTAGATATCCGGGCTTAGTTGGATAGAGCCTCATGATTGTGCAGGTAGAAACTTTCAATAGTAGTTTGGGTAGACTCAGTGGATTCATTGGCACATTGGCATCTGTATAGCCCTTAGCACATTAGATAGTCCGCAGACCCGCTGATATTACATCAAGCACATAGACATTCCACCATTCACTTATCTCATTTTACAAGTCGAACAGTAGACCTCCATATACAACTGGCTGAACGCTCAATCAAACACAAAACGTCGAGACAAATAGAGAGGAATCCACATCTCATACCTCATCAATCACTGGCACCATTCCTCTCCTGCACAGCAATTCCCTCACCGGACCCATTCGACGACGCCACCTTCTGCGGCGCAGCACTCTTCTTCGACGTGAACGGAAGCACAATCACGAAAATAATATACGCCAGGCCGACCACACCTGCAACAACCGAGTAGGCAATAATCGCGCCCTTCGGCGCAGGCTGGCCCGTATTCTTGGTAAGCAGGAACCCTAGCCCGCCATTGATGATGCCAAGGGCGATCAGGATCCGGCCTAGCCAGCGGTGCACGTATGCGAAGAGGCTCTTTCCTCCGCTGCGACGGAAATGCATATGTTGGAGTAAGCCCATGAGCGGCTGGAAGAGAACCAGCATGCCGACAACGACCAGGCCGATGATCGGGTGGTACTTGTCCATTTGGTTTGTATCAACGCCGAGGTAGACCCCCAGGCCGAGTCCCGCGAGGGCCATAGCCAGTGTGAAGAGTTGCAGTGGTGCGTGGATGCGCGAGACGGTCTTGGAGTAGGGGATAATGTGGACTGAGATAGCGAAGGACGGGAAGAATATGACAAAGGCGACGCTCATGAGGACGGCGTGGGCTATTAATATCGAGTTCGACTTGGAGGCTGTGGTCCCCGCCGTTACTGTCTGTGGGGTTGAGGCCGCGTTCTGACTAGCGAACGGGTTCAATGCATCCACGTTGGCCACGCGGGCCTGTGACATGCTGATAGTGTGCACGCCGTGGGAATCATGCCGCGTGATAGCGTACCTGGGATCGCTGGAGTCAATCGCGGTACCCTGCTTCTCTGCCCAGATCCAGCTACTTGAGCTGCTGGACGGATCCAGAGAGCCACCGGTCCATTGAAGGCAGTTATTGCAGCGCACATTGGCGGTCATGTACCCGTTGCTGATACCAGTACCGTTTAGGAGCTCGATCTGCGCATCGGGGTTGTAGCCTGGCGGGAAGCGACCCCTGCCAGACCGGGGAGAGAGGGTGACATTGTTGACAGAAGCGGCGTACATGATGAACATGTTAGAGCCCGCCATCTGCGAGCCTTGGCCAAGAGCCACCCATTGATACGAGGTGGGTGCGCGGATCTGGAAGTAGATTGGCCCGGAGTTGGAGGAAGCTGTGCTTTCAGGTACTACCACGCTATAGACGATATCGGTTGCGGGAGAGAAAGAGTAGATTTGGGCGGCGGCAAGGGGCGCTATCACGTCAGCACTTATTCGGAGGAACAGGTAGGGGATACATACCAAGTGCCAGATGTAGGAGTCTACTCCAATGCATTGTGAAGGTCGATCCCGAATTATTACGGCGGTGGCAAGCAGAATGTTTGAGCAAGAGGGACTATATAAGTCCTCGGGTTTCACCCGAAGAGTTACCTCTCGGTATACCACCTATGATGATTCAAATAGGAAATATAAATCGCTAGACCCAATCCCACGGTGATCAAGACCCTGATTCAGTAATTGATCACCGTTAGCATAGCCACGTTGATGAGAGCCACGATCCTTCGTCATACGGACGCCTCGCCAAGGTGTTGTGTATTGACCACTAGCCTCACCCTCATTTGATGTAAAGAGGGCCAGACCGATCAGTTCCTCTTGTTATCGCACGTTCATCTCGATTATCTGGCTGGCCGCCATCACGGTCTGCACCGTGTTGATAAACTGATAGTTCATAGTAAGAAGTAGAAAGGTCATCCCAGTCCCCGGAGCAGGACAGTCAATCATAGTGGAGGTCAAGCTCTCCTCCGAAGTCGAAATCAAATCTGCCAAAAACCCGAAAAACACACGAAAACAGATCCAGGACTAGAAGTCCGGAGTCTTGCAAAGCCGCCAAGGACTGGATACGAATCCTTACGAATCCTCCGAGCTTTCTCCGCGCAAGGGAAGGATCAGGGTCTGGAAGCGAGGTTGGCATGCCAGAGTTGCTTCCTCGACCAAGCCCCTGGTTTTATTAGGTCGAATAGAGCTGGGTTGATTGGTCTGGCTTGGTAACGGTCTCCGCGTCAAAATATTATTGTCTCAGCTTCGCCACATCAGGAGAATGCATGGTAATTAATGCGGTAGCCTGGAGGTTCAAGGTTAGCTTTAAGAGTGATAGATGACGAGGGAACCTTATTCAACCTGCACAGCCTCAGCCACCTTAATCCTTAGCCGGACCTCCCACAGCCTCCGCAAGCCTTTCATGAAGAAAAACAAGATCGTTAGAATGGATAGAAGAGAAACTAGAGATTAGCTCGACTTACTTGGCCAATCATTGAGCAACCGTCCTCAACCTTATTCCCCAAGTCTGCAGGAGACTGAAATCCTACTCTGCCTGCCTAGATCATCTCACCTAAGCGAATAAACATGCCACGAGACCAAGATGAGTACCACCAGTGATGATGATCCGTTCTTCTGATGGGCCGATCAATTCCACTTATATCCGGACAGCCTCACAGCCTATACAACAAAACAGTATGGTCGCTCAAAACAGGCATCCCATGTTCTGCTCTTACTCTCCCAGAAATTTCTGAAAACAACTGCCGCCAGCAAAGGTAAGGGAGTCCCGATGTCCGTTCCCAAAGCGGAGAGCTGTCGATGGACAAACTGTTGCATGTCCAGATCGCCCCGAGCGCACACTGCGGCCACAATGAGCGGCCAGAGCATGCACTTTCCGATCCCAGGTGCCCCGCAGGCCTGCTTCAGATACGCGAAGAGCTCTTTTGCGTGTGTTACAGTCAGTGATCTAAGCTGTGCCGTTCGCGGTAGGACGCAGAGACTCTGCAGAGACAATATGCAGTACAGTATCACTGCGGAGCGGTAAACATGGCCAAGAATTATTCCCATTTCGGGGGCGGCGCAAGACATGGCCCACTGCTCTGGCGAAAAGGCCGTGATCCGGCCTAGCAAGGCCAGAGCTCTTCCTTCGGACTCGGTGGATGGTTGCGAGAAGGCCTGCAGTCGGAGATGATTGATCTGGATAATATTTGCTAAAAGTGCAGGTGGACAGAGGAGAACAGGGAAGAAGCCTCCCCCGTACATTAGGGAGATCACCTCGATCGACCGTACATCCGAGCCCAAGGGTATGTGGTCGGAAGGTGGACTGGTCGTGTTACTGATGATTCCGATACTAGACCTGGTCAGCGCATGTTCCACTATCCATGGAGAGATCTACATCATGAAATACAGCAACAAAGCTTTGAGGTGTGGAGCCGAGTGAAGGACCTTCTCCACTCCTCCCCGGAGGGTGATCATCTCCAGAGCTGCAGTGAAGTGATGACGCCAATTGGGAGAAGTAGATTGCCTGGACTAAAATGCTCGTCAACGTCAGTTCAATGCAAGCAGATACTGGTACCCACATCACTCAATAGCAGCATCATCACCCCAACAAGCGTTTTGTCTGTACGACACTTGTCTGGACGTCCTATCTCCTCCTTCAGATACTGAATAGCCTGGCCTCGATGCTGGTAATGCTTGGCTTCAATCTCCCGCAAATCGCTACGGCTGTTCCGGGGGAGTAGTCGGTGAAATCGGTGGCTCAGCGCTAGAGAGACAAGAGTGCAGTGGATCGAGGGTGGGATGGCTGGAAGACTTTCCATGGGAAAGGCAGTAATGAACGCGTTTTCGGCTAGCCGGAGCAGGCAAGTATACTCCGGTAGAATGCAGGTATTGACTATTTATGAGAACGGTTGCTGATTCAAATCGACTAGCGAACTCACAATAATATGCAGCCTCCACAATCGCTCCAGACTCAGTGACCAGTCGATCGCGGGGGACGCTCAAACTCCAAACCTCGTCTTGGCTGTCACTTCTATCTTCGGACGCATGCTGCTTGGCAGTACTCTGTTGAACTGTCTTCTTCCGCGGCCGAGATGTCACCTCACCCGTTGTGACCCACTTGAGCGGCTTCTTGTCGTCGTAGCCAGGACACTCGACCCCAGCAGTATAGCATTTGCGGCACCCGGGGAGTGAGAAGTCGCAGACTAGTCGGCGGCGATGGCATTCCCAGCATTGCCGGCGTCTGTTTTGGGACGAAGCAATTGGTTTTTCCATCTCGGCTAGACAAAGTAACTTCGTTAAATTGACGAAAAAGGAGTAGAATGAACAAGACCTGCGTAAATGGCGTCTCTTGCAATTTATTGTCTTGAAGCAGACAAGGCTGTGATGACGCTGACGCCAAGGCACAGTCAGCTGTCGGCTTAATTGCTTGGCCATGTTTTTTTTCCTTTTTGGGACGGTCCCCAGATAGCATCATTAGCAGACAACTCCCTAATTACATCATTATCATAATTGCATGCATGGTCATAAATACATACATGAGCATCAAACCAATTCATCCTCGTCGGATACCATCTCCTCCCTCATATTCTCCAAAAACCGATGCATGACCGTCCTCAACTCCCCATAGGCAGCCAGAAACTCCCGACTCTGAATCCCATAACTCTGCTCCTTGACTTCCCACTTAACAACCTCCACCCCCCTCACATTCTGCCTGACCGGATCCAAGTTCCACCGGAGCAATTCCAGCAGCTCGGCCGGCGTCTTACTCAAGCTCAATAGCAGCGGCACATCAACCTCAATCTCCACCAAGAGCGTCCTTAGCCTCCGCCCAACCGGATCCCCGATTCCCTTCGCCAGTGTCACAAGCCTATCCTGGAAGCCCAGGAGGTGTTCCAGCGGTGCCGTGGCCTCGGGCCGGAGGAGATGTAAGGGAGTGCGCTGCAGCGCGATGCAGAGGTGCATGGTTGTGACGTAGCGGATCGTAGACGGAAGCGGGACATAGGGGGCTAAGATCTTGCCGCAGAAGAGAATATATTTCGCATCGACGATGACTTCGTAGGCCGCGGCGCTGTACCATTCGCGGATGGCTTCGGTGTGTATTGCATGGTTGGTGCGGAGGAGGGCGGGGCAGCAGGGTTTCCCGTCTCGTCTGAGGGGCGGTTTTTTGTTGCGGATCAGGGAGAAGTTGCGAACGGGGATGTTGGGGATCAAGTAGTGGTAGATTTGGAGGCGGACTTCGGGAGGAAGGGAGAGAAAGGGGAAGGGAGACATTGACTGTCACATACAGGATTGGATAGAACGAGTGTTGGGACCTGGAATTGGAAAGCCCGATGGAATGAATGATGAGCCGATCCTGGATTCCTGAGGTTCCAGGCTTTCAGCCAAATGATAAGCGCCGGCGATAAGCTTGTCACCGCGGCATGCGGGGTTGCCTTTGATTGGTCTGTGCGGGGTATGGTATGTCCGCCTGTCAAACTCAGTTTGTGTACTGTATCCGAAGTAGGAAGTATCTAAATAAGGCCGGGCCGGGATCAATTCTAATTCTTGAAATGCGCGCTTCATGGAAAGAAAAAGTAAAGGTCCTCCCCAGTCAAAAATATCCAAATCAATATCCCCTAGTCCGTTTGTACTCATTGACCAGCGGTTCTCCCCTCTCCAGTCGTGACATATTCTCCTTGGCAATTTCCAATGACCGGGGGAAATATTCCTTGCCCAGGGAGCTAATATGAGGACTGATTCGCACATTTGGCACATCCCATAGCGGATGATCCGCAGGGAGCGGTTCCGGATCGGTGACATCCAGCGCTGCCCCGCTCAACTCACCTGACCGGAGAGACGCGATCAATGCGTCTTGGTCGACGACCTTTCCGCGTGCAATGTTGGTCAGATATGGCTTGGGATGTCCGGCGGGTATGTGTGAGGATAAGACGGCGAATTCTTCAGCTCCGAGAAGATGATGTGTTTGCGCCGTTAATGGCACACAGACTACCAGATGGTCCAATCCGAGACTCAGAAATGAATGGATACATGCCTTGTCTGTGCCGTGATGCCATGATACTGGTATTGAGCCGTCCTTGTCGCCGGTGCCGGGGATAATGTATCCAGTATCGCGACGGGATTCGGGAGTCAGGCGAGGAGAAGCCGTATACGCGTGGACAGTCATTCCTAGAGCCACAGCGACACGGGCGACTGGATCACCGTCAGCAGACATTTCATTGAAGTGGTCAATAACATACTCTGTCGCCCAATACTTCCGTATCCCAGAATGCCGACCTTCTTCCCAACCTGGTCATGCAGCCCATGCATGTATTCATCCACATCTCCCCAGACATGCCGCTTTTGATTCTCGTACGTCCGAACAAACTCTTTCGACGCTGCGAGCCAGTTCAATACAGTCCATTCGGCAATGGGAGGTCCATGGATCCCCGAGCTGGTGCTGATGGGTATCTTGCTGTCTTTGAGAATAGGATGGGTCAAGAGATGATCGACTCCGGCCGAGAGAGTGTGAATCAGCTTGATACTGGCACGGTCAGTTCGCATCGGTAAGGGCCACCTGAGTAGGAATGCCGTCATGTACACTTACTTGGCAGAGTCCTCGATATTCGGCAGATTGGTAAAAGTCACAATAATGGTGGCCTTCCGCGCATATTCTAGGCGAAGCGTCAGCGTCTCCGATGTCAGTTGAAAGAGTGCATGACGAACCACTTGGGATCGGAGCCATTCTCTCCAGGTGAATGATGGTAATATCGGCGGTGGGAAATTTGGCACGGATATGTTCGATTACCGCTGCGGGCAGGTCATGCATGAAAGCTATGAGCAACTGCTCCTTGACTAAACCCGCATCACCCATTTCTCTTTGTTGTCAGAAAGTCGAGACTTAGACGCTGAAAGATATTAGAAAGAGGACAGTCGACTCCCTAGAAATGACCCGGTATGAAAGGTGGTCCCAAACGCAGTACTATCGACCCGGCCCGTCTGCTCCAGAATCTCCAGATGAGCAATTGTTGCCAATAATTGCAAATATCTCGAAGGAGGGGACAGAATTCCCATCGGCTATCGCAGGAGATTTCCTTATCGGGCCTTATCCAGAAATCCCCACACTTGCATTACTAATGCTGGTTGTTTGAACATCGATAACCGAGGTTATGCTCATACGACAGTGATCAGAAGAATCAGTGAACATCTCGTGTACGTGTGCCTACGGACAGAAAGCATGTACAGCGGCAATGTTGGTATTCCAGTGTAGAAATAGCGATCCTTCAACTGTAATATCAAATTTCATTGAAGTTTGCATCTCTTATTTGTCGTAAATGTGATGATTATTGAATGAACTATCAATTCCCTCTAAGTTGTCGGTAAACTACCCATCAAGGCATCAATTACCATTAAAGCGCTGTTGAAGAGCTCTTATGCTGATTTGGTGTTGCAGTCTACTTCAGCTTCTCCCCAACCAGGCGACCTCATCACATCTAACATCTTTAGTTAACCCAAATGATTGGTCAGACAACAACTGTTGTTCTATTAGAACCTCAAATCCCACCCAATCTTTGGTCCAAGTCTAGGCAGTTCCTCCGCTACGCTTTCCACATCCTTGTTACTGGATACAAGTCAGTCGAGAGCGCAAGGTGCATTGTGGGAATAGACATACCCTCTTCCGCTAACACAGATAACAACATCTTGGTCTTTCTTCATGGTCTTGGCCAGCTCAACAGCGCCCCAGACTGCATGAGCAGTCTCTCGAGCGGGACTGATCCCCTCCAACTCACTGAGCAGCTTGGACCCCTCGAGAGCTTGAGCATCGGTAACGGCAATAAATTCTGCGCGTCCTGAGTCTTTCCAAGAACTCAGCTCTGGCCTGTTCAGATAGTTAGCGATGATACGTCAGGGAAATATGCAGACTCTACACACCCAACCCCGGCATAGTCCAGGCCAGCTGAAATGGAATGGGTATCTTGTATCTGTCCGAGCTGATCCAGCAACTCATATGTCCTGCTTCCGTGCAAGACCTCCGTAGTGCCGCCATTTAGAGTAGCGGCATGCCTCTTCGTCTCAAGGCCGTCACCCCCGGCTTCGACTACCAGGAGCTTCGCACTTGGATCGTCAAGAAACCGATAAAACATTCCAATTACTGCCGCCACCGATGCAGGCAACAACCGCATCCGGGAGTTTATTCCGTTGTTCCAGCATTTGTGCCTTCGTCTCCTCCCCAATGACAGTCTGGAAAGTGCGCACGATTGTGGTAAAGGGGTGTGGGCCAATTGTAGTGGAGAATTGAATTCCCCCACTCGAGTTTACTCCTACCTACAGTGAGGACAGCCAAGCCATATGATTATATTACTTTTGAGCGTCCAGAGGCTTAAGGAACTTAAAGGGCTTGCGCGGCTTGTAAATAACGTTATGATAGTGAGGTATGGCGAAACAATCGAGAGTATAGTGGCATGTGTCAAATCCACGGCATTACTTGGATACTGGAGGACTATATTGCTCCACTTAAGTTCGCCTCCTACGTGCAGGGGCTTAGGTACACTTTTGCCGCACTTTATTATAGATGCATGTGCATGTTGATGGGGACCAATAATGTTGCTTATTGTTACCTCATGGCCTCAGGTCCCCTGCTCGACTGCAAGCCAGGTCCACAAATGACTCGCGAAGTTAGTTATATGCATAGCCACCTGTAATAGTGATTCTTAACAGTGAGCATTCTGATACTGGACGCCTCTTATGCCTTGCTTCATACGGTGTCAACGTTATAGACAGACATCCTTTGCAGTCAGACAACCTCAAGCTGAATCGTTTACTATTGTTCGGTCCTGTCAATTTTCCTTGAAAGTTGAGGAAAGGAATAAGATTCCTGGCAAATCACCATCACCATCGAATGATGTATTGCCCGCCCCAAGGTTAAGCTTACTTCTTGATCGACTTACATGGCTTGTAACAATCATTATGATACTGGACAATAGTGGATATGGACCAATGGTGGAACAATCCAGAGTTATCGTGGCGTGCGTCAAATTTATCGATCACTGGAGGATTAAAAGACTCTACGCAAGTTTACTTCCGCCCCCGGGCCGGATCCACTATGGGGCATGGACTGGGGTATCTCGGGGCTCCATGCCATATAAAGATAATGTACATGAGTTGCGTGTCTTTTTCAGACAATGGTTTGCATATGGACAAGGTACATGACTCATTTCTCCAGAATGTGGTTCGCTTCTAAGTAGTAATTTAAATTAATCCCTGGTGTACAGATATATGTGCATAAGATCTGGGAGTTTCGTCCCTAGATCTATACTCCGTCCATCTAGTTCTACGTATGTCTCAGTCAGTGAGGTATTTAGCCAAGGTCTTACGCACAGTCTTCACGGGCTTTTACCACGCCAGCCTACCTCCGTTGTGTTCTGCTCTACTCCAGAAATGCAGTTGGAGAAGAATGATTACTCGAGTCAGGCGATAACAGCGTCTTCACCTGGCCACGACTCCAAACATCCTTCTATTGACTTTTCACAGAAGACGCCATCCGAGAATGACCCTGCGAACGACAAACCGGTCAACACTGACCCCGAGGAAGCACCACCGGCACGCAGAGAGGTAGAGCCTGCCCCAGACGGTGGTTATGGCTGGGTCTGTGTGCTGTGCGTCTTTTTGGTCAATGCTCATACTTGGGAAATCAATAGTGTAGAGTTCTCGTGGCCTTCAGGCAATGGCTTGATTTGCTAATTTTCGTTGTAATTAGTCATATGGTATATTTCTGGCACATTATCTGGACACGAATACATTTCCGGACGCATCAGACCCAGACTTTGCCTTTATCGGAGGCCTTTCCCTCAGTATGGCCCAGTTCACCGCTCCAGTCGCAACAATCACTACTCGAAAATGGGGGACAAGGACTACCTTGACGATAGGAATTATACTCCAGAGCGCAGCATTGTTAGGAGCGTCATGGGCGACCGAGATTTGGCGATTGTTTTTGAGTCAGGCCTTGTGTTTTGGATTCGGGATGGGAATGCAATTCAGTGGCACCGTTGGTATCATCCCTCAGTGGTTCAGCCGCTGACGCTCCCTTTTTAGCGTGCTGGGCTATGTGGTCCTTCTTTTTCCCATCCCCAGCTACGCAAGCACTGGGCTATATTCAATCTTGGAGGAGGCCTTGGCCGACCCGCTATAGGGTACGCCAGCAATAGCTTTGGACCACTAAACACCGCAGCCGCTTGTACCTTCTTGGCTGGTCTCTTTTCTCTTGTAATCTGGATCTTTGCCAAAAGTTTTGGGGTCCTCATCTTCTATGCCCTGGTTGGCCGCGTTGTTGCCCCAACCTTCACGACTACCGTTGCTCCGGTTGCCGTCGAAGTTGTGGGATTGCAAGTCTTACCATCTGCCCTGTCTATACTCCGGCTCTCGGTGGTCATGCCGAGCACATTTGCTGAACCGAACCAATTTTCTGCATGCCCAGATATTTACTGACTTTATGTATATAGGAGCAGCTCTCTGCCTCTGGCTTGTGCACGCATGGAAGATGTCCGACTTGGAGTTGCAGAAGACTGGTACTGAAGCCGAGATCAGAAAGGATGAAGACAACTGTGTCGGGCCAATGCTCCGCGGAATATCCAAGGACACTTTGGACATCAAACATTCTTCTGGTTCATTATCATCAAGATCATCCTTTCGTAGATATTCGCCATAGAAAAGGACCCTTATAAGAGGTGCACCCAGTGATACAACTGTTTAGGCTCTACTGGGGTTCTGAGCTAAGCCACTATACCTAAGATGGATTGTCCAGCCTCCTGCTTGGTGCTGCAAAAGGTCATGTGCATGTAGAGGATCGCTGATTAGATTGGTTATTGATCAGAATCTCTCCGATCTGTCATGCCGCATGACTACTCTGTATCTTCAGCAAAGTGTTTCATGTTGCGTGAAACAAGACTGCAACACGAAGACCTATTGATGATCAACACGCTGATGCCAGACTTTCCTCATGTTCATTGTCATGAAAACACTGACTTGACGAGTTGTATCTTCGAACGACTCGAAACAGTGTGCTCTACAGAGTATTAATGGTAATCTATTGGTGGGGAGATTTTCCGACCGCACGAGTGACACTTTTGCACAGAGTCTGGACTTGACCCATCCCCATCTTCAGCAACAAAATTGTCCATCACATCTTGAGCCTTGATCTCCAGTTCGTCAATCACTCTTTAACTTCCCGTGTGTCCATCGCCAAGACACGCTAAATGAAGAGTTCGCATTCCCACTTCTGCGTCGACATCAGTATTCCAAATCGTCCGCTGTCCCTTCCACCACTATGCGCATCATACCCATGGGTGTAATCAAGTTCCTGCACGGAATAGTCATTTGACAGAGCAAGGAGCACGAGTAAGGAGGAGTTTGCGTGCCGAATACTCCGTATACGAAGTAGTCCTGCTGTGAATGTCTGGGTCTGGTTCTTCAGAGGGCCGCTCCCGCACGCCTGAGCTCCCGAGGGATCGGCCGGACTCATTGCCCAAAACATGCTGATCTGCAGTCGGTCGTCTTGTTCAGGCATCGGCGGACATGAATGGCTTGATTATTGGTCAAGTTTTCCCATCTCATTTCACTTCACTGGCACTATCTTCGATATGATTCGGCACTCATATCTTTGGCTGCAGCCGCCGGGCCCTAGGCTAGCTGAGTCAAGACCAAGCTGGGACGAAGAAACAGGAGGGAAAAAAATAAGCAAAGACAGGAAATGGAGTCCACTTTCGGAAGCTCGCGGTGCTTGACAGATCCTTAAGTATCATGGGGCTGTCCCGCACGCTCGACATTGAATTCCAACTTACACAGACTCTTTACAGCTCGTCCAGTCACCTGTTCTAAAGCAGAGCCAAAGAGCCAAGGTGCAAACAACCATGGCCGAACGACCCCGACCGACCCTTCTCAGGCGTGTCCTGACAGCAATCATCGACCCCGTTGATCGCGAGGAACAGGGCTACCCTCACTACCCTACAATGCACGGACTGCATGACCAAGAAAACGAGGGTCTATCCATGGGCTCCGCAAATAATCCACAACTCGCCCGCCGCCTGACGGTAGCGACCACCCACGCCAGCACCTTGATCCCGCCATCAGACAAACTGCTCGTTTTCCGCGCTCTCACCGGCATCGACACCGTCCCGGCCCTAGCAATCCCGCACCATCACCCGCGTAGCGCGCCCAACGTCGGCATCTACACGCGCGTCGTGCGCGCCGAGCAAGCCGCCGCACAGCGGTTCAGCTTTTTCAGCATCCTCATGAACACCTGTCTGGGCATCCAGATTGTGGTCGCGGCCGCACTGACGGCTCTCGGCGCTGCACGCGGGCCCCACAACGCCGTCACGGCCTTTGGCGCCATCAACACTATCATGGCGGGTATACTGACCTATCTCAAGGGGTCTGGGCTGCCCGATCGTTTGAAGCACTACCAAAATGAATGGCGGAATATTCGGGAATATATTGAGCAGCGAGAGCGCGAGTTCTGCCTCGACGGCTGCCAGCTGGATGTCCAGGAGGAGATTCTTTTCATCGAGAGCATGTACGAGGGTGTCAAGCGGGAGATCGAGGCGACCAAGAGCGGGGAGAATCGCTCGTCAGCTGGACCGGGGCAGACTCGTCGGTCGTTTCTGCCGCAAGCGCGGGCACCTGAATCGCAGCAGCCTGGAAAGCCTGATGCGGGCAGCCCGGTGTCTGTTCCTGAGCCGGTATTGGAGAAGAACCCGCACTATGAGCAGAGGAACCCGCATTATGAGCAGAGGAACCCGCATTATGAGCAGAGCCACCCGCATTATGACCGGGTTTGATAACTCATCTGACTTGAACGTTATGTGCATAAACTCTGCTAATAGCTAATCCTAATGAACCCGCATGATCGATATCTGTAGCATTCACCACAACAAACACATACCTTATAATCAGTACAGATGAGATGCAAGTCATACAACATACTCGGGCAATATGCTCCACTCGTCCCACAGCTGCAAGTCTTGGCACATCATATTTCATCTGTCTTACTCTCACCGCGTTTTCATCTTATCAAAACCATAGATCCACAACCCAATATAAAATATACAAATAGATACACAACAAAAGAGCAAGGAAAATGTCCTTTGAGCTCCTCCCCGCAACCCCCACAGACTCCCCCGCCCTAACAACCGTCTTCCTCGCCGCCTTCCGCGACCCCTTCAACCAGCGCCTGTTTCCATGCACCCCAGACGTAACGGCCTACTGGACCGCCCAATTCACCTCCTTCATCAACAACCCACACAAGACCGTCCTCAAGGTAATCGACTCAGCAGATGGGGCCATCGTCGCGTTTGCCGTGTGGCAGCTCCCAGTTCAATCCTCCCCCGAGGATGTCCCCTTGAAACATTCGCATTCGCATGCAGGCGATGAGCATCACTACCCCGCTAGTTCCGACAGGGAGCTGTGCGAGGTATTCTTTAGTGGAATGGCGGAGATGAAGCGGAAGATTATGGGTGCTCGGCCTCATTACTGTATTTCCTTTCCCCTCAGCTTTTCCTTATAGCTGCGATTTCCTTATAGCCTCTGTTACAGAAAGGTGCATGCTAACTGTCTAGATCTGGAGATGCTGGGGACCAGACCGGAGTACGCTGGGCGGGGACTCGCGTCGAGACTGCTCCGGTGGGGATTGGAGAGGGCTGATGAGGTGGGACTGGAGACGTATCTGTCGGCGTCGCCGGTGGGGAGGCCGCTGTATGAGAAGTTTGGGTTTCGGTTGGTGGAGGAGAGGGAGGTGGTGGGTGGGTATGTGCAGGGGTATATGCTTCGGGCCGGCCCGGCTGGGAGGGATAATTGATTCATTGTTATGTTTCTGGATGCTGGTTGTTTTTGGGTGTTTAGAAAGGGATGGATAAGGTATAGAGTATTGCATAGGTGAAGGTCAAGTATTGTCTTGGAAAGACCAAGTCCTAGGATACGGTCACGATGATGGCCTGATGGGATGTAGTTGGAGGAGATCAAAGCAAGCATCGGGTAGAAACCCCCTGGAAGCATGTAGACTCGTTAGAGATAATACATCTCATTGCTCCTGAGAGCCAGAAAGTGGAACTAATATCTAGGGTAGTGATACAGCGATACCCTCTGAGGATACAATGACTCTGAACATCAGGCTAGGATGATGATAGGAGAGATGTGGATCTCTACTATTTATCAGTAATCCTGATCCCTGTCTAGTGTCTGTCGGAAAAGACCCTTCCAATCAAGACACATGATCAATCTAGCTCATCCTTGTAAATTGGTAACCGTCTTTATTCAGAATCAATGATTTACCCAGAGATCATCGCTGCAACCGTCTAACACCATGTCCACCCATCCGATCAATCAAAAACCGGTAAACGAAAAGGAAGAGAATGTTTTTCTCTTTACCCCAAACTTGATAGGTACGAGAATCTCAAGCCGTACAGCCCCGTGTCACCCAATACCTTACTGACTATTCATTAGGTTACACCCGAATCGTTTTCGCCATTGCCTCCCTTTATTACATGCCCTATCACCCACGAACCTGTTCACTCCTATACAGCATTTCATGCCTCCTAGACGCCTTAGATGGAGCAGCTGCCCGACGCCTCGGACAGTCAACACGCTTCGGCGCCATCCTGGACATGATCACCGACCGATGCACAACAACCTGTCTGCTGGTCTTTCTCGCATCTGCGTTCCCCAGATGGAGTATCGTCTTTCAGGCACTGATTAGTCTGGACTATTCAAGCCACTACATCCATATGTATGCCACCCTGGCAATGGGCGGACAGACCCAGAGTCACAAGGATATCGATGAGAGTCGGCCCTGGGTTATGAGAATATATTACTCTAATCAGGTCTGCATCACCATTTGAATACAGATATTATGAATTAACGTATCTACAGAACGTTCTGTTTACTGTATGCACGATGACCGAGGCGTTTTTCATCGCGCTGTATCTTCTTTCGTTCTCTTCGCCGTTGCTGATGCCTCAAGGAACTGACGAAACAGCATCCCAGATTTGGGGATTGCCTTGGAGTGCTGGAGCTATGGAAATGGCTCGGTAAGTATAGCTCTGGCGAGGCAGGACTGGTGCTGATCGAATCTAGGGCCAATAAAATCGACAGTTTCATGCCGTGGTTGTTGCTTACCCTCTCGTTGCCGTTCATGCTGTTCAAGCAGTATGTGAATGTGATACAACTAGTAGAAGCGAGTAGGTGGCTGGCATGGGGTGATGCTGAGATGAGGAGGAAAGCACGCTTGCTGCGAGCGAAATCTGAATGACTTGGCCGATGCACATACAGACTGTTCTTGAGAGACTGATTTTCATACTGAACATGTCACAAATATGCTTTGCAGTTAAATACTATGATATGGTATTAGAACAGTGACCGCAGGCTGCTGTTATTATATTAAACCTGAATGTTCAAACTTTCATGGATCTCTGCCTCACTGGACACCTCAATCAACGTCTTGATGCCCTCTCCCCGTCTCGTCGTCTCCCAGGCCTCCGTCGCCCTCTCAAAAGGCAACACCTTCGTAATAAACTCCTTGACAGGAATCCTCCCCTCAACCGCAAACTGCAGCCCCATTTTGAAATCCCCAGGCCCATACCGAAAGCACCCCTTTACCACAAGCTCCTTCTCTGCAACCGTGCAAATAGGAAAGCTCACATTCCGCTTCCCAAGCCCCGTCTGGATAAACGCACCCCCAACCCGAAGCACCTCAATCCCCATCTGAATGCACGGCTCCGCGCCCGTAGCCTCAATAGCGACATCAAAGCCGGGGATCTCGTCGCTCCGGTTCTCCGTTCGCTCACACGCAGCCAGCAAAGCGGCGGCGTACTCCTCCGAAGACCCGGGAGCAGAAGGCAGCCACGTCCCCAAGAACATCCCCTCGCTCGCGAGAAACGACCACGCGAATTCCAGCTTCGCTGCGTTAATATCAACCATAAAAATTGTCGCGGCCCCAAACTCCCTCGCCACCGCTGCACAGAGCAAGCCTACCGTGCCCGCACCAAACACCGCCACGCGATCCCCCGGTCGCACACCCACCTGTCGCACCGAGTGCACCGCCACCGCCAGCGGCTCCATCAGCACCGCCTCGTCGAGCCCTAGCGTCCCAGGAGGGATCTTGTAGCAGTAATCCGCAGGCAGACGGAAGTACTTCGTCAGCGTGCCGTGGCAGCTCGGCGGCGCCGCAGCGAACTTCATCCGCGGGCAGAGGTTGTACCGGCCGCTCTTGCAGCAGGCGCACCGGTGACATGGGTAGCCCGGTTCAATGGCGACGTGGTCTCCAGGTTGGAGGGTAGAAACCGAGGGTCCAACGGCGTGGACGATGCCGGACGCTTCGTGGCCCATGACGAGCGGTTGCTCGGGGGATACGAGGCGTTTGACTCCGCCATGGAGCCAGAAATGGACCTGGTGCTTGCTGTTAGATTTGGGTTCTGTGATGGCCAGGGGAAGGGAGGTATGTGACTTACGTCGCTTCCGCAGACGCCGGTGTATGCGATGCGAATTATCACGTCGGATGGGTCCTCGATCTGTGGGATGGGTCTATCTTCGAATCTTGCGTCAAACCGGCCGTACAGCAGACATGACGGATTCTGCATCTCTGACAAAGAGACGGTGCCCATTTGGTCATGGGTAAATTGCAGACAGATCTCAGTAAGGCCGGAAATATTGGGCAAATCGATGAATGCTAGATGTTGAATGCCACCTGCTCGAAGACAGAGGGGCTATCTAACCCCGCACGATAGACACCTGTATTACATGACACAGTGACAGAAGGCCGTAGCGCATGGAATCATTCAAAGAAACTCCTGGAGATACCTCGAGATTTTTTCCACTGGTCTATGGCTGTGGAGGTCGAATGCGCCTCCAATGTCCAAGCAGATGGTCAGCTCCTGGCAGCTGGGCTCAGACGAGCACTGTTTCGATGCCATACAAGCACGATAACGGTGCGCTGTTGGATTCAGACTAGAAAAGGATTTATCATGAGATGAGAGAACGGATACGCGATACAAGAGACCACTTCCTCCATAACAGGATATCAGTACATTGGAGTCATTGTATCTCAAGAAAGAGTAGCAGCAAATTGTGTTCAATGCTAATTGACAGAACGAAGCTATAAGCTTTATGCAAACCACTCGGCGCTTTGTTGGATATCACAAAAGAAATTTCAGTGATCGCAGGCTTGAATCCTGAGCCAAGGAAAACACAATCGCAAAGTCGTGACATCGTAAGTTGTAGCTGGAAAGGTTGCCGAATCTACGGCTTGGTAGCTAATGCCCGCAATCGCTCTCGTAAAGACTCCATTTCCGGGTCATTCTCTCTTCCTTCTGATTCTTTCTCTTTCAGAGAAATGGATCGATACTCGCCATCCCCTCCAGGAGCCCCGACGGTCACCCAAACAAACTTGCCTCCTCCAAGTTGCGCCCGCTCCTGAATGCCCTCCCAAAGCATCTTGGAAGCGTCAGCTAAAGTCTGATCTTGCGATGGTCCACCTCCCAAGCGCCCATGCTTAACCCAGCTCTTCATGACTTCCTTGATAAAGCTGATCTTCTCCAGGAAAAAGTTGGCTTCCAGAACATCGCGAATGCGCTCATCCACGGAGCTCATCGTGCTGCCATGTGCAATGCTCAGGAATGCCGTGGCCTCGTCTGAAGCGACGGCTCGAGTGTCAAATCCGGACGGGTGCATCTTTCCCTTTGCACTCAGATACCGGGCCGCAGAAGGGGAGAGATGATAGAAGTCAATCCAGGGTGATGAGGCTCTTGTACGACCGGGGGAAATGACAAGCTTTGTGTGGTCGGGGAAATTGAACTATTCGAGAGCATGATTAGAACGTGTATCAAGTTGCAAAGGTGGGCTAACAAACCTGGAAAGCTCCGTCGCCAAACCCCCAGACACCGACATTGCCCAATCGCTGGTAGAACTTGATAAACTGGCCAAGCCCGTCTGTTGGTTTATCGTCTTCCGAGACGTCATCGTCGTCATGTCTCCCCAAGGATCCAATCATATACTTGCCAAATTGATCAACCAGCTTCACGCGTTTGATCTTCTCTGCATCGGCACGCGCGCGTTCGAGACCGGAGTTTGTGCGAACCTTGATTCCAGCACCAGAGGAGCCATCGGAAGACGGCTTCACCTCGAAAACAGAAGGGGGAACGAGCGCACGCCTGATGCCCGTCAGACCATCCGACGATGTGATTTCGCAGTTCTCGTAGAATTCCACCGGCTTGCCGTTACGAGGCACGAGCTGATCAGCCTCCGAGTAGGTAGAGGCTGCATCCTTTTGTTTGCTTAGGCTACGGGCTTTCCGACGGATATGCCTTTCACCATTCCGTAGCAGAACTCCACTGGCCGGCTGGCCGTTCTCCGCTTTGAACACGCATCCCACACTACCGTCATCTAGAACATACCCAATGCCATAACGATTAGTGTAGTCCACCCATTTGATGACGTATGCATGGGGTGTCCTTCTCGAGCTTACGCGCCGGCGACCAGATGTCGGAGGCACCAGGTTAGAAAGCATCAGTCGGAGGTCGGTGTTGACATCCTCGAGAGATGTCCTTGGCATCATCTCGCAGTGATCATCCGGATGAAGGAGTGGATACAGTCCTAATGTCGAGCGCTTACTGCTTGACGTGGAGGCTGTTTTGCTACTGGAACGGCTTACGGCGGCTTCTGTTCGCAGACGGCCATCTCCACTTGGCACTTCCATCGCCTTGACATCTTCTTCTAGCTCCTGCCGCTTGGAAGATTGGAGAGCTTCTTGCCTCGCAACTGAACGTGCAGAGCTTTGGCGTAACCTCGTAGGTAGATTGTCCAACGCTGAGGAGACAGACCGCTCTTTGATGACGGCGGGAGCGGAAAGTGCGTCGTTGCTTGCCGCTCCGAGTCGTCGAGACTGCGACCGTGTTTTACCCACTGTTAGCATCCCAGGGTCACTGGTAGATGGCACAATCTTCCTGTCCAAGTCACGCGTTGAACCTGAGTACGAGACCGCCACTCCGCGTCGCGCGCGTATGGGTCTTTCCGCGAGTCCGCCGGTTGGCACGACAGGAGCAGCAGACTCGGGTTCTACCACCGCCGGTAGATCACAAATAGCCGCAATCCTCCTGACCGAGCTTCGAGCACCCATTGCCTGTTGTCGAAGCGTTGCAGCATGACTCTGCGGTTCTTTCCGTCGTTGCTGGGCTGCAGCAAGAGCGGCTTGGGTTCTGGAAAGAGAGGCAGAATTACTGCGCATGGATACAGTACGCTTACCAGAGGACCTCGTACCGTCCAGTGACGAGTCATCCTTGCCGAGTGCAAGGCCAGGACTGGGCGTGCTCCAGTCCCCGTCTGGGTCACTAGGGTATCTGTAGACCATGTCTTCGGGCAGCGGCATAATCGGCTGCATTCCCTTTTCTTCCTCAGATAGACACTCCGCAAATGCAGATTTCGAACAGTTTTTGCCAACGGACTTGCGAGCTGTCCCATCTGGTTTACGTCCGACTCCACAGAGACTGTAGAAAGCCGTCCGGCAGATGAGGTATCGCTGTGTCGGGTCATCAACATGCTCTATGTAGCCTGACAGCTTCTCGTCATACTCCAGGCTATGACCGAGCATCATGCGATCACCACGAGGCTCATCCGACCTAAGCCAGATCGGCGTCGAAACAGTGCAAGTTGGGTCCAGTCGACGAGGGATACATCCATCATACATATTGAAGAATGGATGTTCGACAATGTCGTCTGGGTCAGGCCGCTCGTTCTCTGAGAGATTGAGACAAGAGCTGACCAGAGATTTGGCCTCGTCGGGGATGTGATTGGCGCACTGAGTGCCGCTGGGCCAAACATAACTCAGATTCCTGACTTTCTTGTATATTTCTTCCTGTGTTTTAGACTGAAAAGGCGGATAACCGGTAAGCATCGCGAAGCTTCGAAAATATTTGTTAGTAGGAACCCCGTGCGTGTCATGACTCTAGTCTTGCTTACCATATTATACCCAACGACCAAATATCAACCTTCTGGGTATGACCACCCTTACTCTTATCAAGGACCTCTGGAGCAATATAGTTCGGTGTCCCACACAGCGTTTTCCTCCGCTTCTCGTCCTTTTCAGAGATAATCATCGCTGCCAGTCCAAAATCTCCCACTTTGATGTCCATATTACGATCCAAAAACAGATTTCCCATTTTCAGATCACGATGCGCAACACTCCTCTTGTGGAGATACTTGACGGCACCGCAAAGCTGTATCATGAATCGTCGCACTTCGGGCAAGCTCAAGCACTTCCTTTTCCTCACCATGTCCATTACTGAACCGTTTGGACACAGCTCCAGGACCACATAGATACACTTGTCAAATGCAAAGGCGCGATGAAATTCGACGATGTGGGGATGTCGCATTTTCGAATGTATTTGAAGTTCGGTTCGAAACTACAGAGTGTTCTGGTTAGAACAGGGTTGATAAAAGCACGTCAATGCGGACGGATGCGACTCGAGACATACCTTCTCCTGCATCTTTTTCTGCGCCATCTCAGCCCTCACCACCTTCATTGCAAAGACTCTTCCATTCCGCAATAGCGTTCCTTCGTAGCAGATTGCGAAACCTCCTTTTCCAAGAAAAGCACCAGTAGAATAGCGCTCACCCCCTTCCGCGGGCTCTACAACCAGCGATGGTGGTGGAGGCGCATGAATTTTCGACGAAGCGGCTTTCTGCGCTGCTGCGGCGGCAGCGGCATTCTTGTCCAGGACTTTTCGCTCCATGCTGACTTTAGGTCTGATCAAGTGATTCGTCGATCGCGGCGACAATGCTTCCATCTTCAATTCCAGTCCTTCGATCGAATTCCTTGTTCTGCGTGGGCATCAATTTTCGCATTGGAGATCAAGCGTGCGACCAGGCAAGGTGAGACGAAATATTTGTCGAGGTCATAAAAGTATCGCTACAATAGAGACAATCAACGCAAGACGGAGCGAAAAGGGGTATAATAGAAGAGCTGCTTTTGGTATCTATGGCTCAAATCTGTCAGTACGTCTGGAACCGGGTCATCCAATGTCTCGGTGTTCCGTCGTGGAAACAAAGAACTCGGATTCGGGGTGAGTGATTTCTTACCAAAAATCAAGTGCAAGTAGAAAAATATGGTCAACTATAACTCTCTGAAACAATGATATGCATGTAACGCCACAACAATCAAACTGACAGCCCTGATGAGAGGCGGGGGAGGGGAAGCAGGGAGTGATGATGATGGTATTGAGACTGCCAACTGTGATGGTGAAGAAGGAATTGACTATTCAAAACGGATTGCTTAAACGGGTAATCGATAAACATTCATCCAACTGCCGCAACAACGTGCATTGCTGACATAATCATGTATATCATTCGTAATGCGGTTGTAAATGACGCAGAGAGTCAGGGACCATTCCCGATACGGCCATAGCGCCGAAGCAGCTGTGAGTGCCTGGCTATCAGGCATCATCATCAACTGCAGCAGTAGCCTGGACGTCTACTCAATTCAACCCCTGAATTGTGTTGAGAGCTGTCAAGATGTCTCTGACTTTAAAGCTCTCTTCTCTTGTGATTCGCACTCTGTCAAAGCCGATTGCAGTATGCTTCACCCCCCTCAACCCCTCCAATTTTTGAAGCTCTGAAAGACTTACACCTTCAAGAATCAAATCAAAGCCCAGGCTCGCGAACATGAGCGCTTCCGACGAATCTGTGTCTCCATAGCGCAAGGCCTGCATCGAATCGACATGCGTCTCCGCTTAGGAAACCTACGGGATAATGCTGCGGCTCAAAAGCGTGCAGCCGCCGAAGCCGAAGTCCGAAAACACAAACCCACAGCGCCGACAGTAAAGACGGCAGCAGAAGCCAAAGCCGAAGAGGAGGCCATAGCTAAAGCAAAGGCTGCGGCTTCAGAGGCAGCGAAACCGGCTCCCACTCCTCATATTCGACCGCTGTCGGAATCTAAAGCCATAGAATCGGGCGCGACTTTCATCAGCGAGACCTTCTTATTTCTCGTTGCGGGTGGACTGATTGTGTTTGAATCATGGAGATCGAGGAGAAAGGAAACAACGCGGAGAGAAGATGTTGAGGCCAGGTTAGTCGAACTGGAGCAGTCTGAGAAGGCCGCCCGGAAGGCCCTGGTCGCCTTGGAAAAGGAAGTCATACATCTCAAGGCCAAGGCTGGGGAGCCAGTCAAATCGTCGGTTAGAATACTTCCGCGTGAAGTGTGGGAAGTTGAAGAGGAAGAAGAGGCTGAAGAGCTGGCGGAGCTGGACTGGTGGTCGCGGATCACTTCGTTCTTCACTTTTGGACAGACCACTGAACAGAAACCGGGCGAGGTACCCAAGCCCGTCGTACAGTCGAACCCAAGCTCGCCCTCAAATTCAGCAGTCCCTATTCAATTCGACAAATCACCAGCGAAATCGGTGGCTCATGAGACGCCCTCGGTAAAGAATCATTGAGTGGTTCGACTGGTGTGGGGGTTTGCACTAAATAACCTCTCCATAATCTTCGCTCACATTTCTGTTTATGCAGTTTCCGGTTTCGGAGTTGTTGGATGCCAGCATTAGCATGTCTTGTCTTCAGGATACCCTCTGTTATGGTAATAGATGATGGGTCGATAGTTTATCTGGTTGTGGCGGAAGGCGGAAAGTTGGATGAGAGTCCAGACATTGCATGACTTGACCACTCTCCTCTCTACTCCCACAAACGCATGTTCCTCATTCTTGTACATATACTCTCCAATCCGGCTGTCAGGTCACACTATAGACTTATTCGCTTCTTGCGATGCCAGATCCTGCCGTGTCATCTCTTCGAGGGACATTTTCCTCTTCTCTAAAGAATCGTCCTCTTTGGAAAGTGATGGGCCCGGTAATTACAGCGTCTGTGCCAATGCTCGAAGGTTTGCATACGAACCTCAGTTCAGCTTTGAGTCACTTCTGAATGTGATCTAAACTAGAGTGCGGTTTGCGAGAAGCGGATTTCGATTTTGATCTCGGCAATTCACAGCATTTGAAGGTCTTGCTTCTCTCTCAATCTCTTGTTCAAGACAACAGGCAAGAGACAATCGCTCAACTGGAAAGGTTTTCGTACATGGCCACAGGCTCGCACAGAAAAGTCATTGCTTTCCTCCTTACGGAAGAGCCTTTCAGCAGTGCAAGTGGCAGGTACAGCCTCGAAGGACTCCTGGCTCTGCAAGTACTGTACGCCTACTCTTCTCTTTCTAGAGATCTTTTTAGACCTAAGTCGAAAAATCGGGACTGGACTGAACCTCAGCTGATCCATCTTTTGTCCAACCAGCATGGTTGAATCCCTACCAGATCATTTGCCCACGATCCCAATTCCTGACTCATCTTGCTTCGTGGCCTGCATTCAGGAATATATAGGCAGTCTTGCGAATCTACCGCCTTTCTCTCGGCCTTTGATGGACACTGTGTCTTTACTACATCACATGAGAGCTCCGTCCTCCCCTTCTCTCCCGGAAGAGGATGCAAATGTTCTGAGTGATCTATTCCCATCCTTGAAATCTTTGAGCCAGGCCATCCGCACGCAGGAAGGGAGGCTTATGCTAGAAGAATATCTGGGCAGTCAACTGGGAACGGACATTGCTCAGTTCTGGAAGGAAGATCACGTTTATGAGTAAATGCTTAAGCTCTGCTTTTTACCTGCATCTCATCTGATTTAATGACCACATGAGCCGACATGATGTATCCAACGTGTTGCATCTATAGGAATGCTTGAGTCGGAAAGGGAAATATATAACCTATGTGAGCATCGTAGGAAATCAACACCTTATACCACATAACCCGACCAAACTGCAGTATTTCCGTTCTTTCCCAGAAGAAACATCAAGAAATCACTGAAGTGCACATTAAAATGCCCAACGAACTCCACTATGCAATTTCATCCAAA
Source organism: Aspergillus lentulus (assembly GCF_001445615.1). Taxonomy (NCBI): domain Eukaryota; kingdom Fungi; phylum Ascomycota; class Eurotiomycetes; order Eurotiales; family Aspergillaceae; genus Aspergillus; species Aspergillus lentulus. The sequence goes on from NW_028322112.1 coordinate 513,489, forward strand.
GCGAAGGCAGAAGCTTTATTTAGATGCAGTAGTGACGTAGGAGGGGGATGATCCCGAAGTTTTCTCCCTTTGACAACCTGAGGCCAAGAAATAATATCGCTAGGCATCGTAATACCCGGGTTGTGCTCCAGTTCCTAATTTGGAGACAATGGCATTTTTTAGCGCCAGGGACCACGAATGATTTGCCCCCTTAAATGCCCGAGCGGCGAAGGAATCGAACAAAGTTCGAAAAAGTTAGCCTGGGATGAGTCGGATATGCGGCCGGTTGACTAAGAGAACTCCGGAGCCTGAGCGAGATTGCGCGTTTTCGACCTGACAAAGGGAACCCAACGGTGCCACATGTGTGTCTAGTGTGGCGCAGGCCCCGTTATTATCCAGGAGAGTCGTCTTTAGTCCTATCAAGGCCCAGTAAGGACTAAGACTCCAGTCCAGTCCTCCACAAGACACCATCGTCATTCTAAGTTCCTACTATTGTTCATCCCCTCCCCTCTTCCCCCTCCTTTCCTTACATTGACATCCACCATTCTTTCTACCGACTCTGCGCACTGCTTGGATTGAGCGTCCTGTCTTTTGCGTACATCTATCTTGTCTCTTCCACGCTCACTTGCCGCTGCTGTTCGAAACTGATAGGTCAGATATCTTGACGCCTGGGCGCCATATCCGGGGAAGTCGGCAGCAACAATCATGGTACGTCTACGCTTAACCTACACACTCAGCTTCAAAAAGAGATTTTGCTTGACTCAGAAGTTGTTTTCTAACCCCGCGCTTACTTCTAGGGACACTCACGACGTCCTGCTGGCGGAGAGAAGAAGAGTCGAGGCTTCGGTCGGTCCAAGGCGGCTGCCGATGTGGGCGATGGGCGACAAACGGGGGGCAAGCCTCAGGTGAAGAAGGCCACTTTTGAGAGCACAAAGAAGAAGGAAATTGGTGTTTCAGATCTTACATTGTTGAGCAAAATCTCGAACGAGGCTATCAATGACAACCTGAAGCTGCGCTTTGAACATGACGAGATCTATGTAAGCATCATCCCCTGACTAGCGGACCTCGAGATTTTGCGCTACTGAGGGCGTGCGCTGATCTGGATTCCCCGGATGATAGACATATATCGGTCATGTGTTGGTGTCCGTCAACCCTTTCCGAGACCGTGAGTTTATACCGAGCCATGTGCAATATTCAAAGTCGCGTCGCTGACATCGTTGCTTCGCAGTGGGTATCTACACCGACAATGTTCTCCAGTCCTATCGAGGCAAAAATCGACTCGAAGTGCCTCCCCACGTCTTCGCGGTCGCAGAATCGGCCTACTACAACATGAAGTCCTACAAGGACAACCAGTGCGTGATTATCTCAGGAGAGTCGGGTGCAGGAAAGACGGAAGCTGCGAAGCGGATTATGCAGTACATCGCCAGTGTATCCGGAGGCACTGACTCGTCCATCCAGCACACCAAGGAAATGGTGCTAGCTACCAACCCGTTGCTCGAGTCATTCGGTAATGCGAAAACCCTGCGCAACAATAACTCCTCACGCTTTGGGAAGTATCTCGAACTGGAGTTCAACACAAACGGTGAACCTGTGGGTGCCAATATCACCAACTACCTGCTCGAGAAATCCAGAGTAGTAGGACAAATCACAAACGAGCGAAACTTCCATATTTTCTACCAGTTCACGAAGGCGGCGCCGCAGAAGTATAGAGGTGAGTTGAGATTTCCCACCTCACCAGTGTTTCTTCCACTGACAGACGGATAGATTTGTTCGGCATACAGCAACCGCAGTCATACCTCTACACCAGCCGATCGAAATGTTATGACGTTCCTGGCGTTGACGATTCTGCTGAGTTCCGCGATACTTTGAATGCAATGAACGTGATTGGCATGACGGAGGGCGAGCAAGATGATGTCTTCCGTATGCTGGCTGCGATCTTGTGGATCGGCAACGTTCAATTTGCAGAAGACGATTCCGGAAACGCTGTTATTACGGATCAGTCGGTGGTCGACTATGTTGCCTACCTCCTGGAGGTTGATGCTGCTCAGGTGAACAAGGCATTTACCATTCGTGTGATGGAAACTGCTCGTGGAGGTCGCAGAGGGTCAGTCTACGAGGTCCCACTCAACACTGTCCAAGCTCTTGCCGTTCGCGATGCATTGGCCAAAGCAATCTACTTCAACCTGTTTGACTGGATTGTGCAGCGTGTCAACGCCTCACTGACTGCCAGAGGGGAGATTGCGAACTCGATTGGTATTCTGGATATTTATGGCTTTGAGATCTTCGAGAAGAACTCCTTCGAGCAACTCTGTATCAACTATGTCAACGAGAAGTTGCAGCAAATCTTCATCCAATTGACCCTCAAGGCTGAGCAGGATGAGTACGCTCGCGAGCAGATTCAGTGGACTCCCATCAAATACTTCGACAACAAGGTCGTGTGCTCGTTGATCGAAGACAAGCGCCCGCCTGGTGTATTTGCCGCCCTAAATGATGCCTGTGCAACAGCGCACGCCGATTCCAGCGCTGCGGATAACACCTTCGTCGGAAGACTCAACTTCTTGTCTCAAAACCCCAACTTTGAGAACCGCCAAGGTCAGTTCATTGTCAAGCATTACGCCGGTGATGTCAGCTACGCCGTTGCCGGAATGACAGACAAGAACAAGGACCAGTTACTAAAGGATCTTTTGAACCTTGTCGGAACAAGCGGCAACCAATTCGTCCATACGCTCTTCCCCGAGCAAGTCAATCAGGATGACAAGAGACGTCCACCCACCGCCAGCGACAAGATCAAGGCCTCGGCCAACGACCTGGTGGCAACCTTGATGAAGGCCCAGCCCTCGTATATTCGGACAATCAAGCCGAACGATAACAAGGCGCCTAAGGAGTACAACGTCGGAAACGTTCTGCATCAGATCAAATACCTTGGTTTGCAGGAGAACGTTCGGATCAGACGTGCTGGTTTCGCGTACCGCCAAACATTCGACAAGTTCGTGGAGCGTTTCTACCTTTTGTCGCCAAAGACATCTTATGCGGGTGATTACACATGGACAGGGGACGCCGAATCTGGCGCTCGTCAGATTCTGAAGGATACCAGCATACCCGCCGAAGAGTACCAGATGGGGATCACAAAGGTCTTTGTCAAGACTCCAGAGACGTTGTTTGCTTTGGAAGCCATGCGTGACCGTTACTGGCACAACATGGCCATCCGAATCCAGCGTGCGTGGCGAAATTATCTCCGCTATCGTACTGAGTGTGCTATTCGCATTCAGCGCTTCTGGCGTCGCACAACTGGCGGTCTCGAGTTCATTAAGCTGCGCGATCAGGGACATCAGCTTCTCAACGGGCGTAAGGAGCGTCGTCGGATGAGTCTGCTCGGTTCTCGCAGATTTCTTGGTGATTATATTGGGGTGGGCAATAAAGGTGGGCCTGGCGAGATGGTCCGTAACGGTGCAGGCATCAGCGGTGAGTACTTGAAACGCCGAAATACAGCTCGATGGCTGGCTGACTTGTTTCTACAGGATCAGAGGATATCCTCTTCTCATGCCGTGGCGAGGTTCTGGTTTCCAAGTTTGGTCGGTCCAGCAAGCCTGCTCCTCGTATACTAGTCTTGGTACGCTGATTGTTCCACTTGCTCTTGTGCTGGCTGCTAACTATATCAGACGAATCGCCATGTATACATCATAGCGCAAAACCTGGTCAACAATCAGCTGGTCATCTCGTCCGAAAGAACAATTCCAATCGGCGCTATCAAAGCTATCAGTGCCTCTAACTTGAAAGATGACTGGTTTTCGATTGTGGTTGGCAGTCCACAAGAGCCTGATCCTCTTGTCAACTGCGTGTTCAAGACGGAATTTTTCACCCACCTGAACAATACTCTGCACGGACAATTGAACCTAAAGATTGCCGACCAGTAAGTGTCGATGTTTGCGTATTTTACCTTGCCCCAGCTAACTAGGTCCAGTATCGAGTACAACAAGAAGCCGGGCAAATTGGCCACCGTCAAGGTCGTCAAGGATCCTGCTGTTGCCCGAGACGACAGCTACAAGAGTAGTACTATTCACACCGGTCCTGGCGAGCCTGCAAACTCGGTATCGAAGCCAACGCCAAAGCCCAAGCCAGTCAGTGCGCGTCCTGTCACGAAAGGGAAGCTGCTTCGTCCTGGTGGCCCAGGAGGAGGGCCTTCCAAGCTGGCGGCCAGACCCACTCCGGCAGCTCAACCCCTGCCCCGTGCCACGCCGCAGCCAGCCGCACCTCAGCCAGCTGCCAGAGCTGTTCCTCAACCTGTTGCTGCCGTTGCTGCTTCTCACACTCGCACCGGTTCAACAGCTTCAGTGAGGGCACCACCTCCACCGCCACCCGCGGCTGCCCCCGCTCCGAAGAAGCCGACCGCAAAGGTTTTGTATGACTTCAATAGTCAGCAATCCAACGAGCTGTCAATCAAGGCTGGTGAGATTGTGCAGATTGTTTCCAAGGAAGGAAATGGTAAGCATGGAAGTCCTTTTACATCCGTACCGTCTACTAACAAGTGATAGGTTGGTGGCTGTGCATGAACATGTCGACTTCTGCGCAGGGTTGGACACCAGAAGCATATCTCGAAGAGCAAGTCGCTCCGACACCGAAGCCCGCTCCTCCCCCGCCGCCACCGGCAGCTCCGAGGTCGACTCCAGTACCGGTGACCAACGGTGCCGCCGCGGCAGCCAAAGCCAAGCCAGCACCTCCCGCGCCTCCAGCGAAGCGGCCAAACATGGCGGCACGCAAGGCAGTGCCCGCGCCGCCACCTGCTCCTCGCGACAGCGCTGTAAGCATGAATTCTCACGACTCCTCTGGGGGTAGCGGGCGTGGAACACCCAATAGTACGTCCAATGCAAGCTTAGCCGGTGGACTTGCAGAGGCACTGAGGGCGCGACAACATGCAATGCAAGGAAAGCAGGACGACGATGACGACTGGTGATTGTCTCTTTGCTTTCCTTTTCCTTTTTCTTTATTGTGCACTTTGACTTTTGCATCCCATATATTCTTTCTTCCTGCAGTTTTCTTTCATTCTACTTCGCCTCACTCGGCCTTCATTAGATTGTTCCATTGTCGCATGTTGATTTCCGCAAGTTGATTCTTTTCGGGTCTGGCTTTTTGATACCAAAAGAGCGAGCCTAGATTGTTTGGCGCTTGCATACTCTGATATTGACTGATGCCGGAGGCATGGATTGAAAGTAGGTATTTCCTACGAACCAACATAGAGCGTCGTATATAGCAATTGAACAAGTTGAGTATCACATATGGTCATATCCGTAAACATGTCATGGTTATCACGACCATCAAGGCCACGAGCATCATATCAACAGCTTAAACCAGGGGATTCTTTACAGAAACTTGCTAGCCAGCTGCAACAGACCACCACCAGGGCCACCAGTGCCAGCCATACCACCACCTCCACTCTTCAAGTACATCTTGAGCGCCATTTCCGCCGCCGAATTGATAGCAGACTGCTTATCCCCATTCTACAACGGTCAGCACACACCTCATCCCCAACAACAAAAATTAAAACCAAAAGCCAAGGCAGAGAAAGATCAACTTACCACCTCCCCCTTCGCCTCCTTCTCCTCAAACATCTTCTTCGCCTGCGCCATCGCCAACCCAATAAACGCATTCTTGTCCATCCCGCTCTTCTCCCCCTCCGACGAAGTCGTGAACATCTTAAGCGCTTGCATCGCCGCCCCCGCACCGACGGAGGACGAGTCGTGGCGCCGCTCGCTTTCGCCGCCGCCGTAGAGCGACTGGTGCGCGTGGATCATTTCCTGCTCGTCGATGTCGTTGTCATTGGAGAGGCGGTGCTTGTTCTCGTTCAGGAAGGAGAGGGCGGAGGTGAAGAGGGAAGGGTCCGATGTGTTGGCGTGGGATTCGGCGTAGCGGACGGCGGGGTTGAAGTCGTCGTCTCTGTCGTCGTGTCTGTTGTTGTTGTTGTTGCTGTGGCCGTGGCCGGAGAGGGCGTCTTGGATCATGTTTGAGAAGGACATTTTGGATGGTCGGTTCGTTGGTTGGGGTTCTTCTTCGGCTACCTGAAATAAAGTTGGTTGATGTGGTAGGTCGGAGATGGATGTGAATGAGCTTTATATACTACGGACAGGGTTCTTGTATACTCTGTTTGCTGGTGAGGGGTCGTGTCAGCTACGTATGAGGGTGGAACCAGATCTGGCGGGGCAGTGGGACACACACTCAGTTACAGACTAAGGTAATATCGTGGAGTATTACGAAGTATGTGCGTATTGGATTATTATTTCCCTCAGCTCTCCTAGAAAGCCGTATTCGACCATTGAACTCTATAACAAACAGAAAAGAAATAATGAACGATTGTGGTATCATAGTCGCTGTAAACATCAAAGCAGGCAACCTCCCGAGTCCCACCAGGCTCAGCCACAGCCCAGCGCAGCAAAGCCACTAGAAAAGAGTAAGGATGAAGATTCCCTAACGCCACAGCACCAGCCATATGCATAACTCTTACAGCAGTAATGCCTCGTGCTCTTCATCGCTCAGATTCCACCAGAACCTCATCTGTCGCTCCCGCTCGCTGAGCACACACCGTTCGTCCTCATCGAGGTCCGCCTCACGTATCCACTCATTGGGATGCCCCCGTGGTCCGTACGGCTGGCCCCATTGTTGGCGGTCAAACTCCATGAACCCGCCGAAATGCTCGTCTGTGTTCGCCACCCAGATTGTGCTGCCGTCCGGCGAAAAGTCTGCTCCGCCAATCTCTCCAAAGAAATCATGGACCTGTCGAGTCTGGTACGTCTGCGCGTTGACGATGGCGATTCGGTCCGCCGGTTCGGCCAGTAGCAGCGTTCGTGGGCCTCCGCCGACCGGGGAGAATCGTACAGAGCGATACCCTGCTACGTCTGACTCGATCGTTTGTAAGATTCGCCAAGTGCGCGCGTCCCAGATGATCACAGTCTTGTCTTGGTTGCTGGTAGCGATGTGTCGCATGTCGGGCGACCATGCGCACGCAAACCCGAAATCGCGATGACCACGAAGCGGCTGCACCGGTCGTCCTGTGTCTGATTCTACTACCCAGGCATCTGGGGAATCCCCAATGACCACACGCAACCGCCCATCCGGGGACGTGGCGGTGCAATTGATTGCGCGCGACAGCTCGTGATCCGCAATAAAAGTGTTAGTCTCGCAATCCAGCACGCGAAGATGCTGGTCGTTCGACGCAAATATCCCCATCGGAGCGTGACTTGTCCGGCTCGGGACGATATCAATGTGGTTGGTGATGCCATTCGCATTGGTCGTCACATACCCCTCCACCTTTGCGCCCTCCTTGCCCGCCGGTCGCAGGGCATATTCCCCGGTAAACCCACCGGCAATGCAGATATTGTGCGCAGATTTCATGGTCGAGATTTTGACTGGGCCGCGGAATCCAGAATTAATTGGCGGTTTGGACAGGTCAATCAAGCAACTCAGGTCGTCATGCGCCGGAACCCACGAGTAGACTTTCGACTCGTGCGAGAAATGGACCGTGTTGTATGCGGGGACAGACATCAGATTCCGCAGCTGGAAGTGTTCGATAGAGGCACGATGTTTAGTGTGCATCGATTTCTCTCGAAAATAGAACTCTTCCTGCGGAAGTTTGCCGTCCAACTGATGATGCGGATAGTCAACGTTGTGATACGATGTATACCAGAGGTCTCGCAGTTCACGCGCATCCGACCGCTTTACGCGTAGGGCTTCCCACCATGGGATCTGTTGAATATCGTAGAAATCTCTGTTGTAGTTGTTCGGCCGGATGATCTTCTCCGGCGGTGTCCATCCGAGAATTCTGGATATGGGGTACGGCGGTAGCAACCTGGATATCAGCGGGAGAGTAGGCGGTGGGTGCCTGGTAGATTCCAGGAGCCACTGGTTGATAAACTGATCGATATTGAAATTCCGTTCGTGAGCTACGTAGACGAAAATATTAGCAACCGGTCTACCGTTGATCGATTGATGAATACTCACTCGTGCCGTGGATCACAGATGCAGGAAGGTGGGCAAGGTCTATCCCTGGAAGCCCTCCCGTCGCCTCGCCTTCTGGAAAATTGTTGTGATCGCCGTGATTACCAATAGGGGCTGCTTCCATCACCAGAAGCGGATCATAGTCGAACGCCCGGTAGAAATCGTTAAAGTCGACATCCGTGAGTTGCGCGGTAGCTTCGCGCGTCCGCGGACGATCGACGTGCTCTTCGTAATAGTCATCGTCATGATCCACATAAAACTTTTGCGTATCGTCGGGATCCTCCTCTTGGTCGGAGACGCTAATCCCATCTCGCGGCATTGGTGACTCGTAGTCCATAATCAAATCGCCCACATCGTCCTCGTCGCTTTCCTCGGGAATGGTGGAAAAGTGGTGTTCCAGGGCTGGATCGTTGGCCAGGATACTGTCCATGGTCATTCTACCACCGGCCATGTATGGTCCGATAGGCACTCCACCTTGATGATCCAGAACATCAGTTGTTTCTGAATCGGACATATACAGATCTGCTGGCGGGGACGACGAGCGGCCGACCGATGCTGCTCGAATGTGCCTCCCCTCTCCTCGAAGATACTCATCCCGTCCGATGACGGCGTTAACGACTTCTGTGACGGCGAGAGCATTCGAGTCGTTGTCGAAAGCGTTCGGGTATTGAGATACAGCGGTGAAGGCGGAGATACCCGCATCGCTCGAGCCCACATCATTTGTTGGAGTCAAGCCGACATCGTGAGATTCTGATATTGTTGCTACTATCGGAAACTCGTCAACATCCGTGCGCAAAGCAGCATTCTCATCGCCTTCCCTGGACATCTCGTCAGAGTCCTGGTCATCATAAGAGGAGGCCTGTCCGAACGACATATCCACAGGTCGCAGTCGCGATGGCCCAGGCGCATCACATGACGAGGCGTGAGATGTCCGATTACGATAACGGGGATGCGTAGGCTGTTCGGAAAGCGACGTGAATAAAGACGACGGCGATGACGATGATGACGCGGTAAATGCAAAGTCACTTGGACCGGGCATCCCTTGGTCGTACACAAGTTGCTTCTTCCCGAGACGCAGGCTTGCGCAAGCCACGGAGGGATAATCGAGCCAGGTCCCAGCCGATAAAGCCGAGAGATCGCAGAGAATATTATTCCAAATTGAGACTGATAGGCACCCAACCGCACCAAGCGTTGTACAGGCGGAGAGATAACCGACCACGTTATTCCTTGTCGGGGATCAGGGATTATGGCGCCTCTGCTCTGTAATCGCCAGTCACCCCGCAGCTAGTCTCCCTCCACCCCCACAGTGCGGCGAGAAGAAGGCTGTCCGATATTAAGCTAGGGGAAAGGTATTGAGATTCCGACCGAGTCAAAACCAAGTCCTCAACGATATGTGGTTGCTAATTGTGCGGAAGCGTCGAGTCGCGATGATAAATCAGGTCGCATAGCACCCGTAATGAGGAAGATGATTGATCTCAAAACGGTGAGGGGCGGTGTCGCAGTATGTATGTGGGTATGTACGTAAAAGGCAATAGTCGACGCTCAGCCCGTAAGCATGAGTAATGTCATAAGACACGGAAGCCGAAGGCAACCGGTGGATAAATGATGAGACAACGGCCTTTGACTACTAGGCTGTTATGCCTTGTTCTGGTTAGTGGCGTCTTGATGACTGCACAAGTTTAACGTGATGTGAGAGGACGATGTTAAAAGTGCTTGCAGACAAGAAATTAGCACCATGGTTCAAATGTGGGTAGGAATGGCGCACTTCAGCATGGCCGGCGTTTTGGGCACAAGAACGTGCATGACCGGATGTATCTACTAAGATAGTGGTCGATCTGAGCGTCAGAGGCGGGTGACGATCAAGACACTAAGTACAACATAGAATGGACATTTAAACTGGCAGGAAGATGACAGGAAGAGATTGATGAAACAAAAGGATGAATAAGGGGGTTCCGGTTGAGGCAGTTCGAATTATAAACGAGGACATCAGCTGAGCGACGAGGTTAAATGAAGAGGGGAGATGGTGGATGACAAAGGAGAGTCTTAGTCAGAGTGCCAAAGTAGTTAACTAAGTTAACTACTCCGTACAACTGGTTGGTTAGTTAATCCTCAACCTTGATTGACAAAGCAATCCTCCGGACTTAAAGTTGTACCTGGATAGTTTTAAATAACCGCTTATAACTCAATAAGCATCGACCCGTCGTTGACATCTGTCAGTTGATTATGGCAGCAAAGAAAGATGAGAGAAAATCACTTACAGTCGAGAGTATGGCAAGTCCACCTAAGAGGTCTCAAGGTACTTCCGAGCCCATCATAACAGGCATTGGCATGGCCAATAGGCACAGCGTCAAATCAGCTCTATAATATCATGACAATAGGATGAAGAAAATTTAATTACATGGAGTAAGGCCATAGTTAACAATTCCATGAACAAGCACGCTCGAAGCGCCACATGGCAATAGGTTCAAACAAGCTGGAGAAGAAATACATACACTTCAAAAATCGATCAAAAATCGATCAAGGGCTCGACAGACATTACATGACATGGTTCGAGACGCCGCTCCAAAATAAAATGCAACATATTACAAAAATCTTTTGTCATGATGATTATCCAATATATCGCAACGAAATTAATAGTCTGAGTACGGCTCATATTGTGACGGATACCCTCCGCCAAAAGCAGGTTGTGCCCATCCACTCTGCATTTTCAGTCGGCGATCTAGTGAAGGGGTTAGTCGGTGTCATCATTCATAGGGAGTCGAAAGCATCATACCTCTTTCAAAGTCTCGCCAACGCTTCATCGTGATCTTGCTGCTATCGAACTCTCCCTCTCCGGCTTCATGGCCCTTGTCCTGTTCTCCCGCCGTCTTGCGAGTGTCTCCCCAACTGAAGTCGTCAAACTTCCAGTAGGCATACGTCGGAAGGACAAAGTTCCAGATGGGTAGTGAAATGAGATAGATCAACATCCACAACACGTAAACCAAGCGATGCGCAGTCACGACGATGAGCACACCCGGCAGACCCAGGATGAGCGCGAGTAGCACCAGAGGGATGATTTGAACCGGTTTCTTGATGATAGAAATGATGACGACATAGAATGTAAATGCGATGGCGGCTGGAAGGACAAGAGTGCCGACCAACTCGATGAAGATGACAAACTGCATACTGAAGCAGAATGTACCGCAGAGATCCCGGACGAGCACGAGTTCCATGAGGTTGTGGACAGTACTGTTAATCCAGCGACGACGCTGAGAGAGAAGCACCATGAACTTGTCTGGCACCACGGTCTTACACACAGCCTGGGGTACAAAGACCTGCTTTCGCTTGGGGAAAGTTCGCAGCATCAGAGTGGACAGGTAACGATCTTCACCCAGGAGAAGCAGGTTCTTTTTGTGCAAAGTATCCACCACGTTCTCAGAATAGTGTTCCACCACATCGGGATTGGCGAGGATGGGAACCCAATAATTCTGGCCACCCTTGGGCGCCTTGATGCGGTACATACAGAAACAGCCAGGCAGACAGGTCACACCACCAAAAACCGACTCGAAAGCCTTGGACTGATGATGCGAAATGAAGTATCTGCAAGTCTTATTAGAGAGGGAAAGAAAAAAGGGGGGGAGGAAGGGGAAAGAGAAACCAAGGACGACAAAGGTAACAAGGAAAGGAGGGAAACACATACTCAAAGACTTGGATCATTGTCACCCAGCTATCTGTCTTGTTGGCGATCTTGGTCTCGCCGCACAAGCCCATGACATCTGGATCTTTCACCATGGCAGAAATCATATGGGTCAAGCTGTCGGGGAAAACTTTAGTATCTGCGTCAACCATGAGGACGACTTCATAGAAGTCTGGCGGTATCCCGGTCACATTCCAGAGCCCGTTAAACATTTCATACTCCAATTCTGTCATTCTCTCGTCGAACATGACTTTTTGCAGGAAAGACATGAGAATAATTTGACTGTCTCTCTTGCCCCTATTTCCAGGCTTTGCCTGAGTTGCCTCAGCCGGTGTACCGCACTTCACGATGATCATCATGGGGACACGCTGCTGCTTCTCTGGGGGAATGACGGAGGTCTCGCCGTAGTCGTAGAACCCGGAATACACTTTCGCCATGTTATGACGCTTGGAACCGGTGGCAACGGCCACATAGGAGAATGCCTCAACCTCATCCTGGGGGATGACAGGATCTCGCATCATGCGAAGGACAATTTCCGGCGTGGAGTATTCTTCACCCTTACCCTTGATCATACCATCACAGATAACAATGATAGTCTTGTGGCTGTTGGGGTAATCAGTCATGGCGATGGAGTCCAGCGTAGTGCGGATACCCTCTTCGCCTTCAGAGTAGCAAGTGACCAGACACAGGGCGTGAGCAAGAGGAAAGCCGTACGGCTGCCATTCAGGGGGAGGTTGCGGGACAACCGCTTCGTGGATGTAAGCAGATGACCCGAGGCCATCGGACTCCGCCCCGACGACGAGGCTGGTACCACTCGCAGCGGGGTTCAGACGCGACGGCTCTAGATGCAATGAACCACCACTGCTGTTGTGGCTCTGTTTGTACATGGAACCGGCAGTGCTTGGGAGTAGCCGGGAGGTCGAGTTCTGACTGGCCATTGTAACATACTGAGGCCGTTGCTTGCCTCCATTACTCACAGTATAGGGACTGGAGAAACGTGATGTGGTTGGTAAGAAACTGGCTCGCTTATTAGGGCGGTCAGGCAAGTGTTGGTCTGCGAGGCGAGGACCAGGCCGATAGATGTCATTGGACCAGTCCTCAATCTCCTGCTTGCGGGTTTTCGAATCGGCTCCCATGCTGGTCTTCGAAGCCGCATACCGAGGAGAGACGAACCACTTGAAGAACAAGGCAAAAACGAATTTGACGGCGACAATCGATAGGATGAATATCAAGGACACGTAGAGAACGACCTTTGACGCGATACAACCAACTGTGTCCGTATCAATAGTACCGACCTTGATGATCTGTGACAAGCACTTTCCAATCCTCTTATCTTCGCCCGTTTGGAGGTAGTAAGTCAAGTCAACGCCGCGCACATCCGGATTCGTGCGAAGTTCAGTAAATTTAGCCGGGACGTTGAGCTGAGATTCATCGAGCCAGTTCAGAAGGTCAAAGTCCAGGACGTTTCCTGAGTAAACCGCTAGATTTCGACTCTTATTCCGTGTATCAGCCCATGTGAAGTACACATCGCCTGAGCTCCGCAGGCTGTAGAATGCCTTCCGAGCGGTTCCCGAAGTGTGGCAGCCCCAGCCATTATAGGATGGTGAGGTGAAGTTCGGCTTCGAGGAGCCATCTTGATTGAAAGCCGTACAGGGGAAGTACCAGGCGAGATCTCCGTCTGAATTCGAAGGGATATCTGATCCCGGTTTCAAGGTGATGAGATTTTTGCAGGCGCCGTTGACCTGCTGGAAGAAGAAGCTTCCGTCCTGGCCCCCATACTTGTGAGGTAAGTCATAGAGAACGTTAGCGTCAGCCGGAATACCCGCAGCCGCTGGATGCTTCGACTTAGACAGATCGTAGGCCTCCCCATGAAAGATCATGTACCCACGGTCGACATGGTTGATCTTCAACCGTACTGGAGGCGAGGAACAGACAGTTGCAGTGAAACCAAAGGTGAGGAAACCGACAAATGCTGCGATAAGTAGAATGAGACTGATAAGACCGATTTTCTCACGCCAGGCTTCTCGCTGGGCCTTCTGCGGCATCCCAAAACATTTCAGGATGAAGTTGGGCGCCCAAAAGGTGATGATTGCGCAATAAGCACTCCAGGGGCTCGGCGGACGAACTTGCTCCATGGCCTTCTGCCGTCGCTTTTCCTCTGTAGCTGCCTTTCTTGAGAGTTTTCGGGACTTCTTCCTCTTCGGCCGATGACGGCTCGGCGCCCGCTCCATGGGCTTGTTGATATTTCCGTGCGTAGCAAAATCACCATCCCCGCCTCTGTGCTCTGTGCTTTGCGAACTGTCTCTGTTGAGCTCGTCGCCTTCGATCAGCGGTTCATTTCCGGTTGTTGACGGGTATACTGGCATATTTTGAGACTTCTGACGATAGTGGTAGTTGGGATGGTTCTCGTCGATGCGACTGCGCTCCGGCTTCACTTGACTCTTCTTGTGCCCACCGGGTTCGAGTCTCTCTTCATCCATATCCCTAGTTTTTCTGGAGCTGTGCGAATGGCGGCGATGGTGGTGTCGATGTGGGCTGGACAGTGTCTCGTTGTTGTCGCCTGACTCGATATCCCGACGTCGTCTGCGCGAAGAGTCTCGGAACGCCTGCGTTTCCTCTCGCCGCGGGGAGACCTTTCCCGGCCTCTGGGGCAAAGACATGACGCTTCTATGGTTCCAGACAGACCTTGTCAGTGACACTGGCAGGTATCCATCGAGTTCTGACAGACCGAGTTGCAAAATGCTGCGTCAAAGGCACTCACCTTTAGGGACTGCCGAGCATGAATGCACTTGAAATTTCCAAATATAACGCAGTACTTGAGTGTCTTTCAGGGGTCTGAAGTTGTAAGATGTGGGAGACTGCCGGAGTCGTGATAAATCTGTTGCGCGCTGATTCGCAATGTCCTCCTTATTGTTGAATACTATAAGCGACTGCCTGAAGTCATACAATAAAGCAAAGCGAATAATCCAACAAGGAAGTTGTCAACGATCGTGGTTGTCGTGTGTGAGCGAGGGCTGCTCGCTGCTGACAGAAAACGGGAGAATTGACCCGATCAAAAGTCCTCGTATTATTGAAGCGAGTGACTGAAGCCGGTCAAGACAGCATATTAAGGATCGCAGGCGAGAGCGTAGATGGAAGTACGTAGCGAAAAGAACGAAGCGGAAATTTGGGAAGAAAGCGCCCCGTGCTGAAAAGAGATTACTGGAAAGGTTTGGACGGTTGGATTATGGAGGGACAGCGATGGCAGGCGATCGAAGATGGTGCGGTGCGGAGCAGGCTGGCCAGACCAAGAAGGGGTAAAGAAAAATACGGCTAACCACTACGACGGAGAGGACTTAAACCAAGGTACACTCCTAAAGGGAAACTGGGAGTGTCCTCCGCAGTGCATAAGGTACGCTGGAAACTGGAGCAACCTTAATTATTTGTACAAGGTGAAGCGCCTTCATTTGTGAGTATGCGACTGTTTTCTGTTCTGTACAATCAATACTGCAATAGATATTCTCCCTTGCCTGCCTACCCAACGGACATCAAGGAATCAACCTTGAGATTGCGACCTGTGTTATATTATTAAAACAAGCGTCTTTCACCCGCAGTCAATCAAGAGATTTAGCGAGATGAACAGCCATAAAATGATCAAAAAAAGTCATGCTGGTGTCTACCTACCTGCTACTTCTGTATCAAGGGACACCGGAACTGGGGCTAGAGGCAGTAGTGCTGCGACCTTAGCAGGCTTCTCCAATTATTGTACACAAATAAGAGCCATGTGCTCCGTCGCTAGGGGCAATCTATTATTACTAAGCCTCCTTTAGGTTTAGTGAGTCTAATGGTCTGCTAAGGGTCAACTTACCGTAGCGCTTATTGGTTCTGGCATTGGAGCGGATATAATCTAGCCATATATGAAGTAGCGTAAAAGTATCCAGCAAATCATACAAAGGCTGGTCATTTTGAGTTTCCCTGGTCCTTGCTCCTCAAATGATCCAAAATTGAAATTTCTACGGGTCAGCGCTCCCCAGCGCACCGAAGCATGAGTCGAGTACGGAGTTGATCCTGGACTTTGCTGGTGACGCCTTTTATCTCTGTAGTTCATTGCTGAGACATCCTCCACCACGCGCAGGAAGTGTTGAAAGAAGACAACATTAAATGCTCCATGCATCAGACACGTTGTCTGAGACATTGACCTTATGCATGTAAAACTGTACTGAACTCCTACTGGTACATCTAAGACACCTCAACGGGAGTATTCTATTTTTGGATCCACTACAAAGTTAGAGCAACTCAGCGTGAGCTTGTCGGCTCATCTATGCTAAAGAACCACTGTCACACTGTTGATAATTTTCTCAAAGCGAACGGATAAATTTCTTAATGCAGATTCAAGTAGGAAATCATTATACATGCCCGCGCAGTAAATAAGGGATAGAATAGGTTCCTTTACCATATGAAGTACATGCAGTTGTGTAGGTACCCCGGTCACATAAAATGTCTCGGCCGCATGTCTGGAATATCCGCCAGACCCGATGACTCGGCCTGGGTTCCGAACTATGCCCATGTTTGCAGTAGTATTCGCCAGATCTCAATCCATCACATCATTGAGAACTTGACTTGGTTGATTGTTACACATGACATGCTATCAACGTATTGCTATTCATGTATGATGATCGCAGAATTAATCTGCTATGTGATCAATAGTATTCCAATAAGTTAGGTAAAGCCTAGACACTGTTCAGCCTGTACGGAGTACCTTTCTGAAAACTGTTGTCTACCTTACCTATTCCTATTATCTCCGCCTAACTCAGGGGCCTTGTGGCGGTGCTCAGCTTGGTATCTACTCCGAATAAAGGACCGATTTGTTTCCACATACAGAACATTTCAATGGTCTGTATTTTTCTGAAGTCTACTCCATATAACTAGCTATCTCCTCTCTTTTGAATAATCCTCAGGGCTCAAGACTTTACCAACCGGTGAGGGTTCTCATGGCTCTACGGATCATATCAGAATATGGTTCAAGCTTCGTGAAGAGCTCATACGCAGTGTATCGATGCTGCAGTCGGTAGTACTTAGTAGCGCCATGAGATCGATTGACTTGACTCTCTACTCACCAATAGCAAGTATGGCTCTCAGGAACTTGGACGATGACACCTGCATTACAGATCCTCACGGCTGCCCGACGCTCTTATTGCTCAAAGTCTTCGGAATATCAATTGTGGAGAACTCGGGTCCGTGGTCCAGCACTGAGAACCCGACACAACGCGGTGAGTCCGATGCATATGATACTGATCATATATTCTGCGGTACTATGCTCCACACTTACGCTGTACAAGCAGACGGCAATGCATTGATATGTAGGGAGTAAATTGGCTAAAATATATATAGGTCTCTCTCGTCTCTACCTGGACGCATCGCACGTAAGCGGTACTGACTGAACGAGAGTACTGTTATCGTGGTTTTTGGCTTAGGTCCTTCAGCTTCCGGAGACACATCACCGGAATCTCACTTTGGGCACTTTTAAGCGATGCTATGACCAATGTCCTTTTCGTTAAGAATGTCTGGAGGGACCTCTTACGCCAAAGTGTAGGAGATGACAAGGCTGAGGCTGAAACACGAGGCGGCTGAGAATACGGTGAGGATGTCTATTTCCACCTCACTCTCGCAGTAATTTTGCAGCTTCTGGTGAGGAAGGTAAGTGAAAAAAAAGAAAAAGAAAGAAAAAAAAAGGCCTCGATGCGTGGGAGTATTTCTGAACTGTATATCAGGCAGATCCTTTTCGACCTTGAATTCAGATGGGCAGGATCAAGACCAGGATCATTAAACCTTCGATTTGCTCCGCGAAATTGTATGGGTAAGGACTTGGCAAGGATTGGAGCATCGTCATGATGAAAGCTCCACGCTGCAGGCTGTCTGTATGTGAATTTTGGTATGGACCGATGAGCCGCATTCTAGCGAGTTGGCTAGGTTCACTTAGGCTGGATTCCAATATCTTCCATGATCTTTTTATGCTTGTCCCTTTTCTCCAGATAGATTCCCAGTTGTTCTTATGTGAATGTCTTGATTAATGCGATCGCCAAGATCGACCTTGCGCATGGGGACCCATCATCCCTTGCTTTTTTTCAGTGTCTAGCAAGTTTTAATCTGCAGTTAAAACAAGATCAAAGACATAGTGTACTCTCAAGTGTGTAACTCTGTTCAACCTTTGACGTTGCTGTTTCATCATACCCTGATTGCCTTAGACACAACAAATGAAGCCATGGAAGACACCTTAGTTGTCCAGTTGGGCGGATGTCAAGAAGGTTCAACACTATTGGCTGGTATGTGATAATCATTGACTTCGTAGGATTACCTCCACTCGGCACGGCATCCTCCGTACGGAGCCACTGCCACCAGAGAGACAGTTGTTTTCTTAAGTAGTACAATATCTAACTATCGATATGTCACTACTTATTTAAATAACTAATACCATGGTATAATACAGGTTATTCAACCGATACTATTTTTGCCCCTGTAGCCTAAAATCTTCGGGGTTTAGGCTTATGTTCTCCGTAAGCGATGGAGGAATTTTTTGTATTTCAATCTAGTCTAAGGCTCTTAGCGCTCTGTAATAAGAAGTAATAATAATACAGCTCCCGTTCAAACAATAATTCTCAGACCCTTAATCCAAAAACAAAAACTAGCATTCAGATGATTTCTGGGATACTTTACGAGTCCAGTGATTCTTGCACCACCTTCGATCTGGTTCCAGCCAAGGCAAGGTGAGAAAGAAGATGATGGAAGGAGAAAGACAAGCTCAAGCTGAGAGAGGGAGGAAAATACTATAATCCCACATGACCATTTCCACTGTGCCTCAGGTGGGGGTTTTCATGACTCTTTTCTGCTGCTTTCTTTGAACCAAATAATACGTTCTGTCTGCCTGAGGTAGGTACCGTCCACTGGTAAATGTAATACCCAGCTCAATACGGGGCGGAACCGGTCTGAAGCAGCAGCTAATGATCAGACTAGAGCCATTTATGGAGTTGGACTCTTCATATTCGCCCACTTGGTGCATCTCTCTGAGCGTCTCCTCTTCTCCAAAAAAAAGTAGAGAATCCCTCGCTCAGTCAGGCAATTGACATTTTCACTTGGCTTTCCGGCTTCAACGTTAAAACTACACTCTCGGATTTGTATCTTCACCTCATCCGCGCTGTATCCTGACACAAATATACGGAAATTCAACCATCCAGCCTCTCCCTGCTGTTGACAGGTTCGGAGTACTTACTACTACTGCGAGGCAGTGGACCCAACCCCGAGTCCCCTCCAGTTGACCCTTTACTTCTCCACGATCCTGGTTTCATCCCCAGGGCACAGTGCAGCTCTTCACTCGGTCGCTATCACCGCAATTCGCACCATATTGTACGCAATCATAAATCCGACCATCTTTCACGATTACTGCACGTTTGCTTGACCAAGTCTCGATGCCGTCGGATCTCTAAACCCCCTCCATCTTCAATCACCCCTCGCTCCAGATCAATTTGACAGTCTTTTGAAAAGACGGCCAACAGGAATCTCGTCTCCTGTCGTTGCCGCGACATAATCTGTCTTTCAGAACAAAATGGCAAGCTCGGTAGCAGGCGAATACCCGCAACCGATATCGTCCCCTCCCCCGGTCTATCTTCGATCATCACCCCCGCCTTCGCCGTCTCAAAGTCAATCGACCCCCAGGTCGATACCCCAACAGCGCGCAACAGAACACATTGCACGGAAGGCATTGCCCGGCTCTCGATCTGAAGATGAATATCCTCCAGTTCCGCCGGTCTATATTCACGAAGACATGAATTTGCCACAATCGTCCAACATGACACACGAAAGGTCTCGAAACGGTCATGTCGGGAATTCTATTCCCACCAATGCTTTAGCCAATATGTCGCTTGAGGATCGATCGCAGAATCCCCAGAACAGCAATGGGGCTTTTCCACCACGCCGAGACTCTTACGCCCCTCCGCCAGCCCCAGGATCGAGGAGAGCCGGGCATACGCCAGCTAGCAGCGGTTCCTGGTCTGTCATAGACAACCAGCTCAAAGATGAGACGAATGGTTCTATCCAGCCTAATGCCTCGCCTTCAGACCCTGCAGTTCCCAGCAGCCAGAACAACTCCTCGCGGGGCAGCTTGGACAGTGAGGCTCGGCCCGAGAACTTCGAGCCCTTGCACTATCATCACCAGCCTTATCGTAACTCCAAGGTCGCGCTCAAGTCGCCATCTGGTGCCGCTTCAACCGAGAATCTGTCCGGCTCCAACGGACATCTCTCAGCTAGACGGCATGGAATACCACGGCCAAACTCGACATACTCGTTCGTCTCGGACATGGGAGGCGATAGTCGGAACTTGTCGCCCGGTGCTTCGCCCTACCTTCATGCACGCACTTCACCGAGGAACTCCTCGTCCCCCGATGTCCGTCCACTTTCTTTTGTCGATCTCCTCAACACCGCCTATCCTCAGCCAGGTCCGACCCCCGGGCAACTGGACAACTCCCATCTAAAATCCTGGGTAGGCAACAATGCCTCCTTGCTCAGCCACAAACAGACCTTTGATATGTATCTTGCCAATGTGAAGAAAACGGACGACCCCGCGGTACAGTACGAGTTCGCCGTGTTTATGGTCAACGCGATGCTAGAAATGCCGCCGGACGATCATGAAGCACGCAAGGACGCAGTGTATGGCCGAAAAGCGGCAGGGATCACTCGTGAAAGTCTGCTCAAGGAAGCCAAGTCGATCTTTCAACGTCTGGCCGACCGTAGCTATCCGTTTGCGCAGTACTACTTGGCGGATGGATATGCATCCGGCCTCTTCAGCAAGGGCAAGGAGGATTATGACCGAGCATTCCCCCTGTTCTTAGCCGCGAGCAAGCATGGTCACGTCGAGGCATGCTACCGTACCGCCCTCTGTTATGAATTCGGTTGGGGAACCAGGGTAGAAGCGGCTAGAGCACAACAGTTCTACCGCCAAGCTGCCTCAAAGAATCATCCTGGGGCCATGCTGCGCATGGCCAAGGCCTGTCTGGCGGGCGACATGGGCCTAGGCAAACGGTATCGGGAAGGCATCAAATGGTTGAAGCGTGCGGCGGAATCCTCTGACGCCCAGTACAACTCTGCGCCTTACGAACTCGGTCTCCTCCACGAAACGGGATTCGGCGATGATGTCTTTCCTGATCCTGCCTACGCAGCTCAGCTATTTACCAAGTCGGCGGATCTGGGCCATGCCGAGGCGAGCTTTCGGCTTGGAGATGCGTATGAGCATGGCAAGTTGGCCTGTCCTCGGGACCCTGCATTGAGCATCCACTTCTATACCAATGCCGCACAAAGCGGGCATGTCTTGGCGATGATGGCCTTGTGCGCTTGGTACCTGGTAGGCGCGGAGCCTGTTCTGGAGAAGGACGAAGGCGAGGCCTATGAGTGGGCCAAGCGAGCTGCAGAACTCGGTACGTGCACACACGGACTCGACCGGTGTTAATTTGCTCACTTTCTACATAGGACTGGCGAAAGCGCAATATGCTGTCGGATACTTTACAGAGATGGGCATTGGCTGCCGTCGTGATCCATTAGAGGCCAACGTCTGGTACGTGAGAGCGGCGGATCAGGGCGACGAGCGCGCAAAGCATCGGATTGCCACGATTCGAGCTGCCGCCGAGGGCAGGAGCCCTGCGCAGAATGGAAAAGAAGGGCAAAAAGAGAATCAGAAGTCTCTAGGTGCGTTCAACGACCCTTCGTGCTACCTCGAGCTAATCCATGGAACAGATGCCGGAAAGACTGGCAAATCTAAACGGTTTACTATTTTTTAAGAAAGCATGACGATCAGTATTCACGACAAGCCTTATCCATCGGTCGATTCTCAAATGTCTATATGCTCCATATCACTATGGGATTAATACATAATGCGGATTCTACATACACATTTCGTCGACCCTGACTGCCGCCTGAGGTTCTGTCAAGGGTTACAGCGTTTAGCGCGCATCGATACAGTCATGTTGTGGGGTTTCCCTTTTTCTGCTCTGGCAGCCGAACACTTGTTTGAACGACTTTTATGGAACTCGAACAAACATTGCATCCTATCAGTCATTGATTATTCATGTACCACGAGCCATCCTTAAGACTCTCAGTAGAGGATGAGCTCTACCGTCATTCTATATCTCTTGCAAGCATTCTGTTGCCATCAATCTTTACTTTCCCTCATCCATCGCTGGTGCTTGATTTTCGGCGCATGGCAATGCTGTACAGTTAATTAGCGGGCTTCATTGGGCGTTTGAACATTACGCATGATTCTTGTTGATTACTGTGTTTGAACCATTCAACAAGTCATAACCTGGAGGTCATTGAGATGTTTGTTAGGCAGGTATTAGGGATGTGCAATGCTAATTTGGGAACTGTCAGTACATATACGTAGTGTAGGTGACGAGCTGGAACAATCAATAGTCCTTGGGCAGTACAAGGGCCAGTTATGATGTCATCATGGGCATGCTGGGACCTCCTGAGTACACGCTCAATGACTCTCTTATGACCGTCTGGCGCCTCTTTTATGAAGATGCACCATTTACTCAGCTAAACCGATGACACAGAGAGTCAGGCATTCGCAATGCAGCACGTTCAAGACTACCTATGATCTCGTACATACGAGTCAGATTCTCCTTAGTACATCGAGCTACTATCCCTGCCGTCATTGTGCCTGCATCAGAGCAAGCATGCTGTGGGTAATGGCCAACTGGTCTAGGCAACAGAGCGGATCCACGAGGACTATTCGTCAGTCCTCAGATGCTCGAGCTATTGCCATCCAGATACGAACAGCCGTAGTCTACTTGATACATAGGAGTAAGGCAGGGTATAACACCAGCCATGCAATAATAACAATCCAACCTACAGGCTAGCATGATTTCCCCTGGACATAGACTACTCCCGCCATTCGTCCTTGGTATGGAGAAGCCGGTATCCATCTCATGTCATCGACAGCTCACAGGTAGCACACATACCCACCGCCAGCGCCCCAGCGTCCAATAACAAGGTGTACGGACACCGTCCTGCAGATCACTGATCACTGATCAACAGTGTAACAGCCGATCCCGCTGATTGTGTTTCAGATTGCTTGCAGTCGCTTCCAAAAATACAAGAGCACAGGGTGAGAGACAAGGCACAGAGCCAGCCCAGGCTTGCTGCTCTATGGAGTAAGGAAGGTACCGTACGCAGGCTCATTGTCGCACCAGCCCGACCTCCTGATTTTCACTCGGCTCTTTGTCAAGGTGTGACAGGGAGGTACATAATCTGCTGCTCTGCTCAGCCTCCCACGTTCTTTTGTTTTGAGTTCTACTCTCGGACAGTTGACTGCTGTAGACTCGTGCATCGATCAAATTCATTTAGTTCAGGTACGTACGTGAGCCCCGTCATTATACCCTATACTCCCTTCCTTCCTGCCCCTTCACACCCTGCCTGCAGCCAGCAGCCAGCAGCCACAGCCTGCTAGGTAGCACTTCATCTTACAGGGGGCGCAGAAGATAATCTACCTTGAATCACAACCACCGTTGGTAAAAGCTTCCTATGAAGGGATACCAATCTGACAAGTCACGCAACACAGTTTCCACAACCACCACGATCATCCACTTTACCGAGAACCTACGTACCGTACCTATCATCGACTTCCCTCCAGTAAACTCCAAAGCTGTTCAACGTCTAAAATGCGTCTCCTCTCGCTCACCCTCCTCCTCTCCGCCGCCGTGGCGCTGCCTTCCGCTGAGAAGTCCTGCTCTGGCGTAAGTCCTCACATACTTCCCCTCCCCTTTCCCATGGTCATACTCAACCTCAACTCATCCTCTCCTCGCGACACCGAACTTGGAGTAATGCCAACCCGCTAAGCACGCAATAACTAACTCCAAATAGGTCGGCTTCCCCTGCGGCAACGCGACCGTAAACGCCTACGACTGCTGTGTCCCTCTCGTCTGTGGCCCGGGCGCGGTAAGTCAAGTCCAAGTCCAAGTCCAAGTCCAAGTCCAAGTCCCCTCTTGCCTTCCCTCGTGTTATCGGCATCACCAGAATGAAAGCTAATGGACCGAACTAGCAACCGGTTTGCCAGCAGCCTCCTCGTCCTCTTCCACTTCCATACCGCAGGAACAAAAACTGAATGCGATCGGAAGATCAGGGCTAAGGGTCGAGGGAGGGGTTCTATTCGTCGTGCCAGTCAGCCTGTATTAGAGGATGGATAGACCGATGGGGCAGTGTTTGGAGTCGATCATACATCTTGTACTTGTAGATTAATCTTGTGGTAATGCAGTGTCATACCGTTGTTGCGTTTGTTTACATGCGGAGTGCGGCAGATGATAAGATAGAGAGGAATGGGCACTAAAGGCAGTGATAAGATTCTAACCCCGCTTGAAGGATCACTAGATCTGGAACAGTCATGCGGAAGGATATGATAGATCGCGGCTACAGCTACGTCAAAGTTGAACAGGAGATACAAATCAGTATGAATTGCATATACAAGACAATAAAGAAACAGTCGATTGGCTCAGGGGGCAGACATGAAATAAAAAGTTATATCTACTATGGGAACTTGGAGGTACATTGAGAATGGTATAAGGTGGAAACTGTCGTGGAACACACAAAAAAATTTGAAAGGATATATCCTGGGTCGACAGAAAATTGAGAATAACTCCAAACCTCCCTAGATTCTCTCAAAACGCAAGCTCAACCCGCGCTTAGTTGAAGGTGTCGATGCAACCCCAGTAGCGCTCGACGTCGAACTGGCCGGGCTCCTTCCAGAGGTCATCAAAGTAGGAGAAGAAGACGGACTTGGAGCCGACTTCCTGGGCAATGGACTTGATGGCGATGGCCTGCTCGGAGGCACCGGGGACAGCCTTGCCGTTGGCGTTACCAGAGTGAGGCCAGCCGGTCTCCAGGTTGAGAACATCCTTGCCAGGGCAGATGCCCTCAAGGACCTTGATCTCCTGAGCAACGAACTTGCCGGCCTGGTCGGCGGAGACATCGGCGTTGAAGAAGGGGTGGATGTTGGCACCGACGATGTCGCAAACACCGCACAGAGTGGAGCCGTGAGCCTGCCAGACGTTGATGGGTTCGGTGGTGGTGACCTTGCCAGTGTAGCCGGCCGACTGGAAGGCGGACTTGGCAGAGGAGATGAAGCCAGCAAGGGTGGAAGCATCGCAGTAGCCGTTCTGGATAGCTTCGTTACCGACGACGATCAGGCTGACGAGGTCCCACTGGGCCCACTTGGAGATAGCGGTAACCTGGTCCTGGGCACCGGAGACACCAGTGCTGCTGATGAAGACACCAATGATCATCTGGAGACCAGAAGTCCGGGCGGCCTCACCAATGTACTCCAAGCTGTTACAGTCGGTCGAGTAGACACGGACGTGGGTGAAACCCTTGGACTTGAGGTTGGCGACCTCGGAGAGGACGGAGGACTTGTCCTTGCAGTCACCACCCTTGGTGTAAGGAGTGTAGGTCATACCCATCTGGCCGCTGACGGCACCGGTGGAAGCAGGAGCGGTGCTGGAGCTGGAGGGGGCAGCAACGCTGGTCGAAGGCACGGCGGTGGTGGTGGCGGGAACGGCAGTGGTGGCAGGAACGGCACTGGTGCTAGGGGCAGCAGGAGCAGACGTGGGCTCGTTCTGGCCGGTGAAGGGGCAGACATAGGTGTAGTCGGTACGGGTGACGGTCACAGTCTGCTCAGGCTGAGTGTAGGTGCCAGGAGTAATGACGGCGGGAGTGGGGTAGACAACGACGGTGCTGGTAGGGACGGTGGTGGTGGTGGGAGCAATGGTGTAGGTGCCAGGAGTGGGGCAGACGTAGGTGGTGGTCTTGATGACGCTGGTCACGGTGGTGCCAGAGGGCTCAACGGTGGCGTAGGGGCAGACGACGGTGGTAGCGGTCTCAACCACAGTGGTGACACCACCGTAGGTGTGAGTACCAGCGGGCAGCTCGGTGGTGGTAGCTCCGCACACGGTGGTTGTGTCGAAGACGGTCACCGTGGTGGCGGGAATGGTGTAGACACCAGTCGAGGGGAAGTTGGTGATGGCGGGAGTGGGCAGAGGGACCTTAGGGGTAGCAGGGCTGGAGCTCGAGCTGGCCGCGGGAGTGGAGGGAGTGGCAACAATCGTCACGGTGCTGGTGCTGGTCGAGTGCAGAGTGGTGACAGCCTCGGAAGTGACGGTGCTGGGAGTGGGAGTCGCAACGGGGATCACTAATTTGATGTTAGCAGTGGCTCTCTGTAAGCACTGTATCTCTTGACATGATCAACCAAGCATCGAGTCATATCAAACACCAGCTCGATCAGATCCGGTCGCAACTTCAGGAGACTTACGGGTAGGGGAACCCCAGACAGTTACGACCTCGGTGGTGCAACCGCAGGTAGCGTCAGCTTCGGCGGCAACAGCACGACGCTGGTGGAAAGAATCGTGGCCGTGACGACGCATATGCGCGACATCAGCCATGGCGGTGCCCGCAAGAGCGGCCGCGGTGGCCAGAAAAGCACCCCTCATGGTGAAAAAAAATGTAAAGATATTGCAAATTTCAAGGAATGCCCGCTGAACGAGTGAAGCGGTAGTGAATAAAGCGCTTGTAAAGGAGGGGCGCGGTGGCCTCTTTTGATTTCTTGAGATGGAAGAGACTTGAGGAAGTTCGGGATAGAAAGAAGAGAAGAAGAAGAGGAAGGAAGAAGGAAAAGAGAGGGAGAAAAGAGGCGAGTAGGGGCGGCCAGCGGGTGATAGAAAAAGCCAAAGCCCACTTGATGTGATCGTGGCCGGGGGACCCCCTGGAGACTGACTGACTACAGAGAGACAGAGAGATACTACGTTTGTTCATTAGTTCTGGACCCGGTACCAGCATCCCAAATGGGGCAAGTCGAAGGAAATTAGCGTGCCTTAGCGCACACTGCAGCAGCAGCGGTGTAAGGCACTACTCTGATCTGTTAGACTCCGTTAAGCATAGTCAGGCACCACATTATGCTCATTGGTAACTATTCGGAGGGGGCGTTGCAGGGTGTCCCAGAGGAAGTTGACCAGTGGTAGTCCGCACGGCTCGGATAGTTTGTCAGGGGTGGGGGGAAAGAGCACAAAACATTGACAACAGCAAGAAAATTAGAGTCGACGCTGGCTAATCATCCTTTGTCTCATTGTCAAGTTTCGGCTTAGACCAGGCTGATCCTTACGATAATCAGAGATGAGAGGGTCAGCCAGAGGCCATAGGTCAAAAAGAGGGACTTTCGCCGTGTCATTTATTATTATTCTTCTTCTTCTGATTTTTCACTTAAACGAAGATCCAACTATTCTTGCATCTCCATCTACTATGCTCTATGCAATTGAAGATCCTTT
Organism: Aspergillus lentulus; assembly: GCF_001445615.1. Taxonomy (NCBI): domain Eukaryota; kingdom Fungi; phylum Ascomycota; class Eurotiomycetes; order Eurotiales; family Aspergillaceae; genus Aspergillus; species Aspergillus lentulus. The sequence goes on from NW_028322112.1 coordinate 540,462, forward strand.
CATCTAGAACATTGCTCCAGTGTTCGATGGTGGTCTTTGGACTTTGAAGCAGTAGAGATGGATCGCAGTGGCTGGTCCGTTCAGGAGACTCGTGCTTGGTGGTACTAAAGTTATGATTATTGTTTCAGCCCCCGTCCACTGCGCCTAGTCACTGTAGCCCGTATTATTGTCAATTTGTTGGTAGTTATCATCATAACTTGGCAATCTGACTGTTATTGCATTCTTTTTAGGGTCGCCAGCTCATCTTACATAACTGGCCAGCTGTCTGGTGAGTTACATTTTATGCCATTTGATTTTGACCTTGAACTCCTAGGAGGAAGGAAACGAGAGTTGTTTGTCCATCTTCAGGCAACCTGGTTCCAACGGCAAAACACAGCAAGGCACTCATCTCCGCTAATGGCGCCATGTGGGGATTTGACTCTTTACCATGCAGAACTAGGCCCAGATAGGCATAATAGATCATCTGTGATCCTGCATCCTTGGGTTTAATTGGCGGTTGCCGTGAGCTTTAATTTCCGGACGTTCCACCCCCAATTTAAGTCGAGTTTGCTCATTTTTGTGTGGATTTATTTTTGTGCTGGTGAATAGATAGTTCCATCAGCCACCGCTTTTACCAACCTCTGTTGTTATTATTAACTGCACCATGAATAGATGAAACTCTGCACTGCATCTACGGATTAGTCCGTAGGACTCTCCTGGGGTTCAGAAACCTGAATTAGGATAGATTCCTTATGAACTGGATTTGCGGCTAATTGAGCAATGAGGCTATCTTTGGATACTATTACAATAGCTCCTCCGGCTAATGGCTCTTGACCAGCGATGAACGGTTGCCCGACGTGGAGCTTTCAATTCAACGCTTCGAGAGCGTTACCTGAGCCTCGGCCAGCCTCGAAAGTGCATTGTCGATTTGGCAAGATGAACTCCTGCATTTATCGACCAAATGGCTCCACATCGAGGGTTCAACGTGGTCGTCGTTTTCTCGTCCAGTAATTTCTTAGCCTGGGCTCTTTGAATTGTCTTACCATCTCTGATGATCGACATTGGGAGGATATACACTATCCTCATAGTCGCCGGGTACTTTCCGCTTTTAACGAGACATTTGAGCTGACTATGTCCAGGACTCGGGGTCAGTACCCGATAGTCTCCATACGCAGGGAGTAGTGTCCGTAGCGCAAATCTCAAATTGTGTGAGATGGACTGCTGGTGTCAGTTCCAAAGCTGGTTCCGGCTGAAGCCAACAACCGAGACGAGGATTGCCATCTCACCAGTCAGACGCTCTCGTTCGCTGGACGCCAATTGTGGAATATATATACCTTTTGAATGTTATGGAGGTTGTGACGCGCACGGTCAGCTACCTTTTGAGTAGAAGGGATAGTATCTCTCATATCAAGATTGTAGCCACGTTTAGTCCTCGTTCTCTCCAGTACAACCCCTGACTCGAAATGCAGCATTCCAGCTGCACTGACTCGGCTGTGGCATCACCTGAATACAGCGGACACAGCTTTTTGTGCCCCTTATCCTATCATGATCCATAAGCTGACAGAACGGTTCTGGAGACTGCGGGGTGACATCCCCAGAAATCCAACACCCAGCAATTCCTTTCGGCTACCCCTGAAAGCTCGACCAACCAGCCTGCTGAAGCGCTCACTGCTCAGGGGGTGATAGCGCTTGTCGCTATCGTTTGGCCGTGCATTTTGAACAGTGGCTCGCTAACAGCCTAGCACGTTGCTATTCAAAACTGTTACTCAATTATCTACCAAGTACGAATCACATCCTCTGCGTATGAGACAAAAGTCACAATACCGTCCACTAGCGGGCTTAGGGCCATTGTCTAAGACAAGGTTTCAATAGAGCCTTTACAAGTCAGAAGGCCAGTCCCGAATAGGCATTGCACTACGTCGTGAACTCAGGGGTGGTGTCAAACTGTCAAAATCCTGTTGATGGCTCCTGGTTCGGCTGTTGTGAATAGAAACTTGCAGTGGTAATCGACCATTGGCCAACCATGGACAATATATTGATATCCTACGCCTTTACAACGAAAATGACTTTATCCCATATATATCATAAACCTTTTGTTGCAGACTGATGCTGAAGATCATAGTAATATATGCTCCTTAAATACTGATGGGTTGTGTGTAAAGGCAAGAGGGGCAACACCTCACAAAGCTGTGCCAGCTCTGGGTTGGATTGGGTTATGTAACAAAAAGCGGAAGCATCCTTCAACAATGGCCGGTTGGTCTAGTTGGTTATGACACATCGTTAACACCGATGGGGTCGCCGGATCGAGCCCGGCACTGGTCATTTTTTAATTTTTACATCTTTTCATCTCAGAATCAATGGTTTTGCTCCAGAATCGACGACCTGATATCATCCATTGGACTGCTCCTACCAATGTATCTCTTAGTATCATCAATTTACAATTTGAACATTCATTGGGCCGCGACTGGGAAGACCTGACTTGGAAGAAACACCTCATTCGTGGAGTAGAGGGCGAAATCGAGTCTTGAGTCTTGACGGACATTCCCCTTCCATGAGCAGTACCTGAATGACATATGATATGGGATCCCATAGGGTGAACCATCAAATTCAACTACTTTGTGCGCGTCCGATCAACTAGTACATTTCCATGCACTGTGATAAGATGATTCTAATACTGCGGCTTATAGATTCATATGTTATTTTATCTGCATTTGTAAACGTCAATAGGACCTTCACATACACAGGCAGTGCTCTGATAGAAGATCCACAGAAAACTGCAGAGCAACGAGCATGGTGGTTATAAACAACATCGAGTATCGATATTCTCAGGAAGTCTGAATGGCGCTCAGTCATCAAGGTACTTGGAATCTCGGATGTTGATAGATGGAAGACCTTAACACATACGATGCAAGGCAGACAAAACAGAGAGCTAAAAGAATGATAGGGCATTGAGCAGCTAACTGGACGCTATCTAGGGAGGAAGAAGCAGTATGTCTGGGGATAGAAGGTAAGATCCGGCAAAGCCAGAGAGGCCTGTACAATGCTTTACAGAAACAAACGAAGCTGTCTGAGCAGACAATGATGGATGGCACTGGTCACATGACCATCTGTCTAATCAATGTATAATTATGCGTCACTCTTTCTTCCCCCAAGTTGAATACCCATGGTTTCAGGCTACTTTGCTTTTCTAGATCCTCCCATTCACAGCTTTCATCATTATGAGAGCTATTATCTCGCCTACGCCGCTAGGTTAGGCTTAGCGGGCCACCCACCTCTGTAGATAGCTTCTCTCTCTATCTCTCTCTGTCTCTCTCTCTCTCTCTTCCCCCCTCTCTCTCAGAGTAGATAGTTCGAATATCGTGCTTTCATCTTCTTCCATCCTCTCTCACGATCATGGCTCCTCGTACCAGAACGACCTGCTTCGATACTCGATTGCTCCGCGGCCTAGTAGGCACTACGATCACCACATATGACCTTGTCTCAGACGGCGCGTCACCAGAATCTACCTCCCGGACGTGGGTCATCACAGAGAAACTCTCGGAGAGGGCAAGCCCTTTGACAGAGCACGATGTCAGAATGGGCCGCGGGTCTTCTATGACTGTTGGCAGATTTCTGTGCCACCTTGCAGAGGACCCGAAGCAGATAGCGTTCATGCGAATCTACCAACAGATTCCTATCACTGGAACGGAGGACGCTGATAACGACACACTGGCTAGACAGGCCGTTCCCCCTGGCGTGTGTGGTGAGCTGGAGTGCTTCAAACTATTGCAGAGCGGAGGCTGTAGCGCTGCTCCTCGCTTCCTTGGCTACGCAGAAAGAATACAAGGCGAGCAAGAACTTCTTCCTGGCGGCTACGTTAGATACCTTGTGTGGGAAAAGGTCCCAGGTGAGCCAATGACAGAGGAGTTCTTCTGGGGCTTGGATGACGCCGGACGCAATGACATTCGTTCTAAGTTCCGTGCCGCCTATAAGTAAGTCTATGCAGATCCTGGTACGCAGACAGCTAGACAGGATACTAACATGATGAAAAGACAGTTACTTAGTTGCGGCGTAGAACCAGGAGAAGCCAGAATGTCGATGCTCATCTTTGATCAGTCCACAGGCAATCTGTACGTCAGGCATGGCATGCTATGTAATGTGTTGGAAATATACACTAACGGATTACAGTCGCATTTCGGGCTTCCGAGGGGGGTGGCCGATTTTAAGTAAACTTGAATGGTCAAAGGCTCGTTACGTCGAGTTTGGACTCGCTAAGCCAAGCAAAGAGACAGACTGGTACCTTCACCCGGAAAGATGGGAGTGGTGAACTATCTTGCTGGCACGCAACGGGAAGAGATGCTGCTGTTGTTGAGTATGCAGACTGAGCAGCGAAGATACAATTTAAACGGGAACTGCCGGACCTTGCTCCTAGTCAATACAAAATCGAAAAATGAAAGCACATTGTAATAAGAGTCCAGCTCCGTCGAACAGGAGATATTGAGAATCATATAGTACGCCGAGGAGTTGCGGCCTAGAGCTCAAACCTTGGAGCAGAGATCAACGAATAGCCTCTGCTGCGGCAAACTACACCTGGAACATGACCGAGTCAGACCTCTATAGCCGCAGTCGAGGAACGAGGTACATCTGCCCAGAGCGTACAAACTAAGGTCAATTGCTTGTGTGTACGAATCCAAAACTCTAGATAGCCCAGAGTGTACTTGATTCCGAAAACTAGACGAGTCATGAAATACTAAACACTTATAATCCACCCCGGAGACCTGTTGTTGACCGGTTCGTGCATGGACGCATTGATGCCCACGTAGAAGAAACATTGCTTCACAGAAACAATAGGGGGCTGTGTCTCGGGTCTATCGTAAGTGGTGGACGACAGGATCACGGGAGAATACTCAATCCTCCACACGCCATTATTGTCAATGACCTGTCTCAAGAAGATCGTCTCTTCGTATGTGCTCAGAAAGCCGTACATGCAGCCCAGGTCTTGCATATACTTGATAGGTTGGGCGAGTATCTTTCTTAGAAGGCGGTCACGAGTAAGCCTTGGTTGAATGTGATGCTCGGTAATCCAGGGTACCTTGAGCTCCCCAACAACCTTCAAGGCGTGGTTGTTGTCTTTCACGATCACATCAGGGGTGCCGGTGTATGTAGAAGGTATACACTTGAAATCTGCAAAACGGAGATTGATGTGGCCGGTCGATTGCGATGCAAAAATAGTGTCAAGTACGTCCCCAAAGAATTTCTGAAACCGGCCTTGGACGCCGTGTTCATCCCCAACCTCGACATTTCCATGCGTATACGGATCGCGGGCTTGAAGCGTGTAACCAAGGATTTGTCGACTCCAGGTACAACCTTCGTGGCAGGCCTGAACAGCGCTGAGGAAGCCTGGCCAGGGCTGGAGGTCACCGGCAAAGAAGATATTGTGTAAAGCGCTCGAATTCGTACGATACTGGGACGTATTAAGAGCTGGAGCGGCGGTTGTGCAATCTTGTGGACGATGGAGACTGTTAGCAGACCACCCCGAATCAAATCGGTGCTCTATCCATATAGTGCGTACATAGTAATAGAGGGCTCGAGCGGGCTAGATTGCTGAAAAGCTAAGGCTAGGAAAAGAGGCGAGTGTACGCCGTTTCAGTCAAGAGGGACATGTGTTGACACTTGAGAAAAAGAGAGTATCTCAGCGCAATTTATCACCTGGGAGACAAACCATAACACAATCAAACGAAAGGAATCGCCCACGATGACTGAATCGTGCCGGGGATTTTTCATCCATCTTAGCGCCATCAGTATCTTAGTTCCTCCTAACACTTCAACTGCCAGTATAGCTTTCAATTGACTCCTCTCTGGTCAGATGATGAGCCCGAGCTCTCACTACAATAACCTTACGCGTCTGGTAGTATGCTCTATGCATCTCCAGCGTCTATGCGCACCTTCACGTTCTCGAGGTCCATCAAGGATCTCGCTTTCTCTGAGACCGTCGCAAGTCTAAGCCAACACACTACAAGCAAGAGGATTCAAGGTTTAGTTCTTATTTCCTCTCCTTTATCTCCCTTTCCTCTAGCGCTCGCTATGACGATTAGCAAGAGACGTGCATTTTGACTGCTCTTAAGGCTGACCTGCTTTAATTTGTGCATCATTTCATGATGCACCTCCTAGCTCCTTTGTTGATTGCAAGACATTAAGAAGTATATGGCAAGGGTTTGGAAGCTGGCTTCGAATCATATTACGGATATCGAGGTACCAGTTGGGAACCCCCTCGATAAATCTCAAGCTGAACCTGCCGAGAAGCCAGAAACCTCCAATCGGGAGGATCAAGGAGCTACGTCCATCTGGAAAACTCAGTCGCTGTTCCGGTCAAAGAGTTCAAGCGGCCGTCCGTACCTTTTCGAGTTGTTCCCCAAAGAAGTCACTTTCCGCCGGCCGAGCTCTTATTATCATCCCTGCGCTCTGGGTCTGGTTTGCGGAGGAACTCAACCTGAAGTCGAAGTTTGCAGGCGTCTACTGGACGGCCTGCCATATTCAGCTTTATAAGCCTCACTCCTTTGGACTCATGATGGAGCTGCTGGAATGCAGCTACTGTAGCTGTTAGGCTAACTTAGGGCTATTGTCCAGCAAGGCCCGAAGAGGGAAAGCGTCGGGATACCCGCGGCGCCGACCGTCTGCGATGGAAACAAAACGATTTCTTGCAAGAAAACCAGGGTCCAATGTCTCATTGAAACGGAGCTGGACTCTTCTTACAGTGCTTTCATTTCCGACTTGATGTTGGCTACGGAGTAGAGGAAAGCCTATCCCGTAAATCCCCGACAGTTCTCACTCGAATCGTATCTACGCTGCTCAATCCACATACTCAACACCAACAGCATCAGCTCTCCTGTCGCATGACAGCAGAATATACTTGACAAACCAATCAGAATCTCACCTAATGAGATCATCAAAATACACGGAATCCTAGAAAGTTGTACAAGCGGACTCATGGCTTCCACAGGCCAGCTCACAGAGAACATAGCAAGACCTGGAAGCTGGAACATCCCTTGGTCTAAGATCATGCCACCGCCTATACGGCGACCACACCACCTCATTTCACCGCGCCACGATCCTGGACCACGCCATCCTATCATGCCGTCGCCAATTGAATTTTGAATGATTTCTGTAATTTGGTTGGATGATGCTTTTCAGCCTCCGTGTTTACCCTACAGAAGCATCACGAACATGTGGGTATCGTCCATATCTCGACCCCGGCGTCAGGTAAGGTGATTCGGAAGCGCGATTGCCTTTGCTATGGTTCAATCGCTTTCCTTTAAGTTGAGATGCCTCAAAGATATAAAGAGGGTGGTGGGTGGGTGAAACTGGATGTTATATTCATCAGCATCAAGATCAATCCAGCGAACGCGAGGACGCATTGAAACTACAGCAGCAAGCAGCGCATACACATATCAACCAAATCAAAGCACTCGTCGTGACAAGATGACGGAATCCTCCTCCTCTCGTCTCCAAAATGACTATGGAGCGGATCTATGGGTTCGCTCTGGCGCGGAACGTCGCGTAAGTACTTCCTGTCACAGATGTTCTCTTTGGCATGGGACTAACAGAAGACGACTGGGCAGCACCCAACGGCTGGACGAGGGCTCTTCGCCGGCCTTCAGGACGTGAAGCACTACAATGTCGATCATGGCTGGGCCAAGCGCAGCCAGGATCAATCACGGGGGCTGTTTAGTTTCCTGTGGAGTCGGTATGTCTTTCGTTCTTGTTCCTTGGTATGCAACGACTAACTGGACAGGTTTACGGGAGGAGCATATCGTCCCCCGACGGATTCATAGTTGGGATGGTTGGTTTTTGTTATAGTTATGGTTATGGTCATTGCATGTTATGATATCGGTTTAGCGTTCGTACAGCATCAACATTAGCATCAGCATCAAGTTATTCATTACCTTTACCATCTTCCTTACCAAACTAAGCATATACTTCAACGAAGTCAAGCCTTGATGCTCATCCCCCCATCCGACTGCACCACACCCCCAGTGACAAACCCATCCTTCATAACCCCCAAATACCCCTCCGCCACATCCTCCGGCCTCCCCAGTTCCCCCGTCAACGTCCTCCCCTTCAACCCCTCAATCACCTCCTCAGGCAAACCCCCAAACAACTCCGTCCGCACCGCCCCCGGCGCAACAACATTCACCCTCACCGGCGCAAGGTCAACCGCTAACCCGCGCCCAAGCCCGATGATCGCATTCCCAAGCATAGCTCCCACACTGTACCCAGGCGGCGGCCGCATCGCCACCGCCCCGCTCGTCAGCGTTAACGACGACCGCGCTGATTGCGCCATGTATGTCGGGACATGCTTCGCGAGCATCATGCTGCCCAGGACCCGGACGGTGGTGAGGGCGCGGATGTATGCGGGGTCAAGCGCTGGGTCCGTCGGCGGGAGGATTTTGAGGGCGTCGCCGGCGGTAAAGACGATGTGGTCTAGGAGGATCTTTTCGCTTGCACTGGGTGATGGGGCAGACGGGAAGAGATCAGGCTGTGTTGCTTTATCCAGCAGAGTGAGGATGTTCGCCTCGAGGGTGGACTCATCCCCTAGGTCGACGGTTGTGCCGGCTATTCTGGTCGTGAATTGCTCGTCTGGGTAGAAGGTGCGCAGGCGGGAGAGGGCGGACTGGACTTTTTCGGGGCGGGAGCTGGCGAGGAGGACGCTGGCGCCGTGTTCGAGGGCGGCGCGGGCGACGGCGAACCCGAGGCCGGAGGTGCCGCCGATGATGAGGACGCGGGTGCCGGAGAGCTTGTTGATGGAGACGAGGTTTGGAGTTGAGGTTGTCATTGTGAGACTATCTTGTAGATGCTAGGACTGTTGGTGTAGGAGGAAGTAGGGCTGTCTTGGACCAACAGTGAATTGGAGAGATTCTGCTGGATATTCAGCACGAATGCATCTGATGATGATGGCTTTATGTACTCCGTGTACTCTATAACATGACAAAGATATCTTACTGCTTACCAAGCATGATGTTGAAACAGCAGGGATTCTCCATCTAGCTCCGCAGCGCTGAGTATTATGTCCGCCAGGCCGCCTGCCTATCTCCGATTGACTGCACAGACAACCGGATTTACGAAGAGAGACCAAAGAGGAGAACGTATTCCATGTGGAAGAAAATTGATTGTTGCTCACTACAAGAACAGCTAACCGCTAGACATAAAATGGTACAAGACTCCGTAACCCAAGATGACCCAGTCCCGTCAATGACATCAGCGACGCCATATCTAATGATGATGGTATATATTTTATAGTAGATTAGATTTGTTGGCAAATGCATCAGTCCCAGCCGGTAATCTTCATGGTTCCCTTCTCCTGCAGGTTCTGGTGCATCTTGAAGGCCTGGAAGAGCAGATGGGGCTCGTGACCCATGCCCTTCTTCAGGCACTCGTATTCAGCCCGGTCCATGTAGTCCGTAAGAATGGGCTGGTAGTCGGGGTGGGCGCACTGCTTGATGATGACACGAGCACGTTCGCGAGGAGACAGACCACGCACGTCGGCGAGACCCTGGATAACGTCAATAGAGGCCAATAGATGGTTTAAAAATAGCTTACCTGTTCAGTCACAACGACGTCAAGATCGTGCTCGGTCTGATCAATGTGAGTGCAGAAAGGCACGATGCAGCTGACACCGGTAGGATCGATCTTGCTGGGACGGGTACTGGGGGTGTGCATGATACTGTACTTAGAGTTGCGGAGGAAGTCGGCAGATCCTCCCAGACCGTTGAGCATCCGAGAGCCCATGACACAGGTGCTGTTGGCATGGGCATAGATATCCACCTCGACGGGAGTGTTCATGCCGATACACCCAATACGACGGATGATCTCGGGCGAGTTGGACACTTGCTGAGAACGCAGCAGAAGCTTGCCGGCATAGCGCTCCCAGTTATCGTAGAAGCGCTTGAATCCATCGGGGGAGAACCGAATGGAGGTGGCAGTGGCAAAGTCCAAGTTTCCAGAGTCAAACAGATCCAGGAAGGAATCCTGCAACACCTCAGTCCAGACCTTGAGGTTGGTGAAGTCGGCACCACCCTTGCTCAGGCCACCAATGACCGCGTTGGCGATATTTCCAATACCGGACTGGATGGGGAGCAGGTTCTGGGGCAGACGGCCATGTCTGACCTCGTGCTTCAGGAACTCGATCAGGTTGCTGGCAATGGCCTGCGAGGTTGCGTCCTCGGGAGCGTTGGGCAGCGTCTGATCCGGGTAGTCCGACTCGACAATGGCGACGACCTTCTCCGGGTCGACCGGGATGTGGGGGGTTCCAATGCGGTCCTCGGGCTGCATGATCAGGTACGGCTTCCGGCGAGGAGGAACGTCCGACATGGTGATATCGTGCAGACCCTCGAACGACGGACTGGCCGTGTTGACCTCAATGACGATTTTGTCGGCCATCTGGATCAGTTCCGGGGACGCACCGACGGAAGCACCGGGAATGATGCCTCCGTCCTCAGTGATGGCCGACGCCTCAATCACAGCAACATCCAGCCTATTCTTGGGCTTGTTCAACGTATACCAACCCTGTCACAATTAGCACCGCTCTGTTTAACCGTCTCGGGATTTCTCACATAGACAAGGTCCGACGGAAACATGCTCAGATGCTTATCAAAGAACTTGATCTCGCCATTATTGATACCCTTGGCAATCTCCTTGCCAACCTGATGAGGGCTCCGCCGCTCAATCATGTTCAGTCGCGCCCATCGGTTCTCTGTCTCGGCACCTGAAGAGGCACCAACGAACAAGGTGTACTGTAGCTTTCCCTGCAGGTTGTTCTTCTCGACATGATCAGCGAGAGCGGTAGGCACTTTCCTTAGGAGAGCAAGCGGGCGTCAGCTGTGATACTTGTTGTCTATGCCAAAAGTCAACTTACTTGGGGTAGCCAACACCCGTGAATCCGGACCAGCCGATGTATGATCCATGGGGGAAGAGATCAATGAGATCTTCAGCCTTGGCCAGCTTCTGGAGGTAGGAGGGCCGTCTCACACGGCTTTTCAAAAGTGCGGACGCAGCCATTGTGTGGTGGGGAGGTTTGAAATGAGCGCAAAGAGTGGAGAGGAATTGTCAGAGGGGGAGAGAAGGGGAAATAAAAGAAGGAAGAGGGCGGATGGGATGACGAGAGGGGGAGGAAAGGAAGAATAGAAATAGTTGCGCCACGGAAACAAACTCCCCACGGGCAGCGTGATTGATTTGCCCAAGGTGGAGAAATCCTCCTGTCCGGGTTACGGGGGGGAGGAAAGCAGAGGTATTATTTCTATGCAATAGGAGTAGTAATAGTAGTAGTAACAATCATGTTCCTTCTAAACTATCTGGAGGGCAACCGGTGAGTGGACTCCTATACTAAGGAACTATAGAGTCCAAGCATATGCAACAGCATGGATCTCATCCTCTTTCTCAGAGAACAAGGTAAAGAGAGCATTCAATTAGGCATGCCTGGGATACTTTCTGCCTTCTCAACCCCAGATTCTGTTCTCTTTTCGTGCTTCCCCTCCAGATCCCCTCCAATGCCTCAAAATGTTCTTTTGTTCTTTTCCGGTGCATCTCTCATGCTGACGTCACGCGGCAAACTCTCGGCCTTTTCTCGTTTTGTTCTTTCCTCCCCGTTTTTCCACGCAACATCTGGATATCTTTATGGTAAGACTGCTATGCTGAGATGTTTTAGACCAAATTTATTGTCTATCAACAGTTTCCGAAATCGAATACAAATAACCCTCCTACAGACCATGCTTGAGGTTATTGACTGTCTTGTCTTGATCCCGAGACGCCAACCCCGAGCCTTGCCCGGGTCTCTCCCATCGGCCAAGTCTCGGCTGTACCGGCTATGGATGTTCGGCCACACGGAGCTTTCGACGCTTCCTTTCAGCTACAGAGTTCTCCTGAAGGCAGTGTTCGGTTATTCCACTCGCAGATGACAGACCAGAGGTTTTCAGGTACCCATCAGGACCAAAGTTGTCTCAACTCCAGACTCTCCGGATTTCCGGGTCCGGACTGTGGGCCGAGAAATGATCGGGTGTCTATACCCTTGTATAGGTAGTATATATTCCCCGCAAGCACACAAATCGCAAATGCGTCAAGAACAATCATTGTTAAATCATAAAAGCTAGGCAGATATGCCGATTCCCTAAAGTACAAGTATAAATAGATAGACCAATCATATTTCATCCATCCCAGGACCCTCTACACCAATCCCAGTCAGGATCTCGCCATTGAGCTGTAAGCCTCGCCAGACAAGACCCGACGATAAACAGAAAAAAGCCCCCATTTGTGCAACCGTTCAGTCTGTTCGCTAACCATACAGTTTGGAGAAACGGCACTGCTGTGATCGTGAAATGAAAATATGTAACAACAACAACCACCGAAGCGTTGAGAAGAAAGCATCAAATTAAAATCATAGATGGAGTCCGGAAAATTGGCCAGCTTGAATCCGCCTTCCGCGCTCATTGGGTCATTGCTCCTTGGACTCGGGCGCTGTGGATTCTGCGTCAAGCATCTCGGCATCTCCCTCCTCAGCCTTCTTCTCGGAGTCGGCCTCTTCCGTCGCGTCCGCAGGGGCCTTCTCCTTCTCCTTTTCAGGTTCAGGGCCCTTGATCCAGGAGCGGAACCGTTGGTTGGACTCGTCCACTTGGTCCTTGCTGAGCCCCTGCGCCCAGCTCGGGTTGTTGACAAACTTCTCCATGAACCGATCGCGTCGTCTTTCTTTGACAGCGGCCTCCTCCTTGGCGATGTCTTCAGGCGACTCGTCTGAGTGAGCCTTGGGACGCCACCACCAATCGCAGCTCCCGGGTTCGTACAGGATATGATAGCTGTTGGCACAGATCCGGATGATAAGACCATCCTGATGGACCAGCGGCCGATAGTAGCGATTGTACTCCTCTTCTTGCTCAAGCTTGGGCGGCAGGTTCCGCTTCAGGAAGGGCATGCGCATCTGCGAAAATGGAACACCTTCCGTAGGATCACGCATTGTGTAGGCAGAGACGTAGTACGACCAGCGCGCTTCCTGGCTCAGCTCTTCGTTCTCCAAGGTTGCGTCCTCTGGGGTGAGCAGTTGCACGGTGGTCTTCTTGGTTTGAGGGTTCTATAGAGTGTTCAATCAGCTTTGGACTTGCAATGATGGACCAATAGAGGGAGCACTTACATAAGTAATACGATAGATATCGCCGTCCTTGACTAGCCTCTCAACCTGCTTCCGGTACTGGATCTCCTGGTTATGTGTCGTCTCCTCCCGGTCCCGCTCTTTGAAGAAGAGATTGATGATGTCGGCACTGCGATCCTTGGAGTCACCATTGAATATGGAGCCAGCAAACTTGGCGATTCCGGCAAACATCTTTTCCAGATTGTATAGCTGGTACCCGCTTCGCAAGTAGTAGCGGCGGAGTGTTTCCTCCAAGTGCGAGGCATCCATGTCGCCCTTGATGACCTCCTCGCACATGCGGACGATCTGTTGGTACAGATTGGCCTTCGGGTCGCAATCGTAGAAGAAGTCGGTCGGGAGCTTGTCAATGAGACCGAGATCACGGGCGGGTTTGGGGATCAGCGCCCGGCGCACATGCTCATGAGCATCCTTCTCGTGCATCTTGATCCGCAAAAGTCGCGAATACAGAATCTCGAAGGTGCGGAAGAAGCAGTAGATGTTCAGATTGGCATACAAATGATGAACCTTCTTGACGTAGGATTCATTCAGCGCGTATTCTCGCTGCAGATTGAAGTTTCCTTGCCCAGGGTGTTCCATCCACTTCAGCTCCGCGACGTCAAATGCCTCGGCAGGTTCGGGGACGGGAGTCGATGGGACCAGAACAGCATCCGGGGTGCCATCGCGGCTGGCGGGAGTACTGCGGTCCTTGTCTGACCGATTGGCCTTTTCACTGCGCCGCTCGAGGACATCGCGGAGGAGATCCATCTTCTTTCCATTCACGCCTCTCCGATTGCGCCAGGTCGAGACGTCTTCAGCGGCCAAGCTTTCGTCATCACCGTCTTCCCCGGACGGAGTGTCACTCGACATCTCATTCATGTACAAGTGGAAAGTGTCTCGATCCATGCCATAGAAGATCGGCACAAAGTCTTTGATGAATGCCATGACCTTTGAGGGATCGGCTCCGAATCCAGCAGAGTTCCGGTCAATGAAAAGTAACAGCAGCTGAGTGGCGTCGATAATGACAGCCGGGTCATCAAAGGTAAATTCGAACTGATGTCTGGGAATGTGGAATCCGCTCTTGCGTAACCCCCTGGCGTCCTCAAACTTGCTCTGAATCTCATTCTGGATATGCTTTGCCACAAATAGCTTCTTGTCGGTCGCTTTGCTGGCAATCGCTTGATGATCCAGACTGCGCCAGTACGCTTTCTGCGTTTGCTCCCGCCAGACTTTATCCCACTCGCGCTGCGCAAAAACGTTAGTGGGTGATCTCTCAACGTAGGCTATCCGAATATCTTACCTGACTGGCTTTCCACTCTTCGCATTTCTGCTTCAAGCGGAAGAGCACGATGGGAAGGACATGGCACGGTCTCTCGAACATTTCACGGATGATTCGCGCTCCGCGCTGTCGGTCGTATACTTTCTTGATCACACGCTGATAGATAGCCTCACTCTGTCCGCCAAGACCTGGTGGGAGTTTAAAAGCCGCTCGTTCCGCCTCGCTCATAACCAGGAATTGTTGAACAATCGGTTCAATGAGCTGGATTGTGCGAGTACAAGCCTCGATATGGTGGTCGTAGTCATGCCGGTCCTCTTCAATACGGTGCAAGGCATCTTCAAACTGATTCTTGCGGTGGGCCACGAAGCCGGAGTCTTCAGACTCCCAAGTGGGATGGGACGCCCATTCATCATTCAGAACACTGTAGCACAGTTGGTCGCGGCCACTGCAGGGCTTCTGGCGCTCACGCTTCGGAAGTAGACGGTAGCTGGGTCCAAGTGAACGGCAGTGCGACAAATTCACAACACCAGACTCCTGTTTGGGTTTCGTCTCAATTACCTTGTCTTCGGGTTCATCAATATGCATGAAACGCTTAAACCAGGCCATAAGCTCCGGATTCGAGCCAATATACCCAGCGGCTTTCTTGATCAGGACGTTCCTGTCAATGAGGTCGGTAGAGTATAAGTTACACAATTTGAGGAACTCGTTGAACATCGACTTGTTCCCAATGTACTTTTTGACTCGGTCGAAGAAGGCAAACTCTTCTTGGCTAGGCGTCATCGTCTGGGTGGGCTGGATGGGCTCAGGAAGAGCGGGTATGAGCGTCGGCGAAACAGCAGGAACCTCTGCTTGGGTTGGTTTGGTATGGTGCACTTTCGCTCTCTGCATATTTTGTGAGTTATCACATTCAGGTGCAGGGCAAATGTAACAGAGGGAAAAGTCGAGAGGAAGGGTGACGCAACGTGCAAAGGATATTCAAAGCAGCGACGATGCAAAGTAAAGGGCCAGAGGGGAGTCGGGTACGGGTTGTGGATGCAGAAGCGTCAAGCGTGTGAATGGCGCGGGATTAGATTTCGCTCACCTTGTTGGCGTTGCCAGTCTGTAGGGCTGCAGGGCGCCCAGCCTGGTTATCAGCCATCCTAGCGGCCTCAGCGCCCGCGGAGGGTCCAGAAATCGAAGAGGTCATTGTCGATGGAGCGCTAGGACCACCCCTGCGTTTCTTTCCTTCCTTGGCAGAGTCCTTGACATTAAACTGACCCAAGGGCGGCATTTTCATATCCCGACCAGGTGTCTGCGACGGTAGGCCGCCCGCGCTTGGATAGCCAGGTTCTCCTCGCACATTGCTGATGGGAATCGCCTCTTCAGCTTGACGAGCAGCTGCTTGCTGCTTGGCGTGTGCTGCAGATTCGGGAAGAAATTGTTTGAAGTCTTCCAGCAAATCTGGTGCAGTATTGAACAACTGGGTTACCTGAGCGTAGACATCCTGGATCGGCTTCGATTCGCGTTGATATGTCTGCAAGATTTCAAGAAACTGCTTGTAGATCTCAGGTGCACTGGCGAAGCGATTCTACCAAAAGGATTATTTTAGTGGGATTCTTTCGCCATTTGACACCACATAAAGGTACAACCAACCTTGATCTTGTTCACATAACTGATTGCATGGTTGAACTCCACTGGCCCGCGCTTGTTCAAGTCCGCCTGGGTGCCCTGCAACATACCTGAACCAATGCCAGCCAAACTGTTCATGGGCTGGTTCAGACCGGAGGCTTGTGCAGAAGCAGGAGACACCTGCATCATTCCCGATCGTCCCATCGCAGCGGACGCGGCTGCGGCGCCTTGAAGTTGTGAGACACCACGTTGGTCTTGCTGGTGAGCCATTGCTGCGGCACCCGCTGCAGCTTGCTGCTCTTGTTGGGTTGGGTAGTCAAAGTGATGATCTTGAGGTTGACCTTGTGCGCCTTGCCCGAACATGCCAGGGCCCATCATGCGAGACCCAGGGGAGTACGAGGCTGGAAGATTTCCTTGTTGTTGCTGACCCTGGGGCTGCTGTTGCCAACCAGGTCGCGCTTGATCGTAGTAGTCAGTACGCCCATGTGAGCCCATGCCACCAGCGGGTCCCATGTCTCCCGCAGGGTCCATTGAAGGACGCGGGCGGGGCATATTCAAAGTATTCGTGCCCGAGGGGGTGGTCACCCGGATCGCATCTGGATTGTCCTCTGTTCCACACTCAATGCGGTAACCTGGCGGCAGAAACGTGTTGAATCCCTGGATCAAAGCGGGATGCCCATTGAAAAGGGTGGAGACGCGCTGAATGACTCCCGGGGTATCAATCCTGCCTTGGGTCAGCGAAGAACATTCGAATGGAATAGAACCCTTACGCTTGGCTCTTGAAATCTTTCATTATGTCGAGAAAGCGATTGTAAACGTCAGGTTGGTCCACAAAACGAACCTTGACCTGGTCCAAATAGCTAAGCGCATCCTGATGAGGTTGTCAGTACGAAGTGCTTCCGAACGGGATGCAATTAAGGAACGAAAACGGTGCTTGCAGTGCGAACTGCGTATGCCGAGGCTCCGTCGAGGGACCAGATGTGCAAGGGAAAATAGATCGAAGAAAAGCAAAGAAAAACGCGTACGCACATTTAGGATGGGTTGCTGTCCCTGCGCGAGAGCTGCAACGTTTCCAGGAATTGGGCCACCCGAGCCGTTGAACATCATGGGTTGTCCAGGTGGGCCGGCCGGGTGCTGCATATACGCCCGTGGAGTGCCCTCTCCATGCTGCATTTGAGAGCCGTAGAGACCACTAGGGGCCCCAGACGGTTGCATAGCGCCTTGAGGGCCGTTTGGTGGATTTGACCCGAGATTAGACAAGAGCCCGTTGGGCCCGTGAATGGAATTTGGCACTTTCGACGCCACCGGTTGATGCAGGGGAATCGACCCAGTATGACTCTGCACAGGGTGATGCTGTTGCTCACGTTGACGCTCGAGTTGCTGGCGTTCCAGCTGCTCGCGTTCGCGCTCACGCTGTTCACGTTCTCTATGGACCATTTCCTCCTGTTGTCGCTGTCTTTCGATCAACTCACGTTCTCTTGAATCTCGCTCGCGCTCTCGGTTGAGGGACTGTGGAGAAGGGTGTTGCATTGTCTGACCGATACCCGGTAACGAGTGCCCTGTAGCGTGCGACGGAGCTCCAGGGTGTTGGCCATATGCGGGTTGGTGAGGGCCACCGTGACCCTGACTCAACTCCGCTAGCCCGGGGAGGGAATGACCGGGGTTCTGGTTCGCGGGATGATAAGGACCTGAAACAGCAAATGGTCAGCTAATGATCCAAGCTCTCGAACCAAGCACAAGATAGCATGTGAAGGCATCTTCTAACCAGCAGGAGGCGGAAGGACTGGACCGGTGGGTTGTGACGATGGGCCCTGCTGAGGCGGGGGGTTCTGGCTGTAAGTTCAAAAGAAGAGTCAGCGACAAGGTCTCCGTGAATCATAATTGCTCGGTAGAGTAAAGTACCTGAAAGAACCTAAAGGACGAGCTTGTTGGCTCATCTGGTCCATCCCAGGGTGCGAAGGAGGGCCACCGGCAGGGTGCCAGTTATCACTGCCAGAAGAGTTCATGATCTCTGCATGAACAAAATGCAAACAACAGAGTCCTGCTCCGAATTACAGGAGGAGTATGAGGTTTGAACTGGGAAGAGGGCAAGAAACAGTAGAGAGACTTAAGCCAAAGCTTTAGATCGGTTCTTCTTTTTTGCACACTCGAGTGTTCTTGCTCCTGGTCATTTCACAAAGCCATCACCGTGCTGCAGAGTTTGGGTTATCACAGACAAAAATAGAAAAGAGGCAAAAAGACTCAGACTGGAGGAGAAGCAGAAGTATGAGCAAAGAAGCAAGGGAAACGAGTTAGAAGACTAAAAAGACAGCCTCAGCCAACACAAGCAGTAGATCAGTTGGGGATGATGGTTTGCGCGCGACGGACCACGGCTGGTCTCCAAGAGACAAGGCGGAGGCTTTCAGGACGCTAACCCCCTTTGTCCATAGTGCATGGTCCGGGACGAAGCTTTTCCGAGCTTTGCGATCACCGTCTGATTGGCTGATTGGTGGATTATTCTGCCCTTTACCCTTTTTTCTTCTTTGTGTTTGACTGTTTGACAAACTTTCATCTTTCTCTGTGGGCTTTTTCTGCCCCCTTGGCGCTAAAAGTGTCACTCAGGGCTTTCGACGTCATTGACAGGCAGGATTCGGTGAGCACTCTAAAGACACTCTACAAACAAGACATAGACTACTACTCCATAGAGTGCTGCAGTCACTGAAGTAAGGTTGTTCTCTTATTGACTTCATTACCATTGCTTTTCGGAATTGGAATAACTATGCTTGATATATAGCTTTGATTTACAACGGAAAAGGTTGGCTGCGGGTATATATGGGTAGATTGTGATTGTAATCCCCAAAAGACCAACCGACAGAGTATTACAAAACGAAGTGCTTCTAGCACAAGGTTTCATCAAATAAAAACTAAATTATCTCCATGATTCATCTATTACACTAGACAGAAGTGTGTACTCACATTCCGACTGAATGGTGATATTTGTCACTCGTGGCGCAGCCAGCATATTTGAGCTGCGGATCAGCGATACATCAAGTGTAAGGCATATATGCCTCCTCGCCCATGAAGACACGCAAAGCGCGCAAACGACGTAATGAGCAGAGGTTGTGTTATGGGAGAAAAGGGAAACGGGTCACCACCGACTGCTTCTCGTCTTCTTTCTCTATTAAACCTCGCACCAAAACGCCCGCAAGCATCAATCATCCAAAGAGAGAGACCACATTCCACTCCAACCGAAAGCTAGGAAAAAGATTCTGAATTTGGAACTGGCAACTTGGATTTTGGAACTGCGGATGCTGCTAGTAACCTCTTTTCTTCTGCACTATACTTTGCTCAAAAGGATTGCCTAAAGTCTCATTTTCTGACCCGACCATCCAATTGTGATGTAAACCTATACGGTCAATAGTCTTACAAGGCGGAGAAGACAAACAGCTGTTCCGACAGTATTAGCCCTTGCAAGTTCACCAGAACGACAACAGGCGGGGAAAGTAGAGCAAGGATACTCACGTTATTTGTAGCAGCGATGGCAATGCTATCCTCATAGGGATGCCAGCTCATGTGAAGAATCTTCTTGTTGAAATCGATCTGATCCGCATCGGTCTCCTTCTTCATCCGGCTGCCAGGACCAGCAGGACTGCCGGCCCTGGACCCATTCTTCTTGCCGTTCTTATTCATAGGCGTCGGGACACCAACCTTCTTGGCCTTGAAGGCGGACTTGTCTGCTTGCAGTACGATCTCCGTCTCCTTGCTAGAATCTGTGGGGTAGATCATAAAGTTGTTGTTATAACTTCCAGTCATAACGTTCTCCGCATCACCCGAGAAGACCACCTCAAACTTATCAAAGATGCTGTCGTTCTCGTATGTGTCACACAATCGTGGCCGCAGATGCTCGTGGATCGGAATGGTCTTCACTGGTTGCCTCTCCATGTTGACATCCCAGATCTTGACTGTGAGGTAATCTCTTGACACAATGTATCGGCCGTCGTGCGAGAAACGGACGTCCGAGATAGATGAGATGATCTCAGAGAAAAAGGAGCGAGACGAGGCATCTTCTTCTTGTTCGAAGACTATCATGGAAAGTAGGTCAGTCAAGGGGGTTTTATGGCTTCATAGCGAGCGTGGACCACATACGTTTTGAATGCTCATCGCACAACGCTCGCTGCCGCATGTCGGCGAGCTTGATTGTGCCTTTCGAGCTGGCGTACATGAACCAATTGCAGCTAGTGGGATGGAACTCAGCAGCCGTGATGACCTCTGTCAGCTCTTCCATGTTTGCAGGTTTGATATCGACAATATTGAAGCTCTGGTCTTGAATGTTAAGGTTCCACAGGTTGATCCGAAGGTCGTCGCTGCTGATGAAAGTCTCCCCATCGCTGTTCACAGAGATGCTGTTGATGTGATATGCGTGTGCATTTGCATATGTCCTCCGAGGGACAGCTGCAACGACCGTATCATGATGTGTCATCCGTGGAAGCTTCAGAGCTGACGCATCCTTGAAGGACAAACGGGGCGCGCGCGGCGCCCCTCCACCACCAACAGCACCCGCGGGTGTAAGATCGTTCGATAAGTTGTTCTCCGCTACCACCTTCAGCGACTTGTCAAACACCTTCCACAACTTTATTGTTTTGTCATTCGTCGAAAGGAGGAAATGGGAAGCGTTTTGTCGTCTACACCACTTTATCTTGTTGATCTTCTCTTCGATCTCTAGTGATTTTAGGTAATCGAATTCCGGCTCGTGCGACTGAAATTCGGTGTGAAACTTATACTCGCAGGTTTTTTTCTGGTTGACTCATTAGAACCTTGTGCATCGCTGTAGGAAGAAAGGGTCGTCGCTACCGTTTCGTTCCGCTCAAACAGCACTACTCTCCCGCCCTTGTCTCCTGTGGCCAGATAGTTACCGGTGTGGTCGAACTCGACAGTCGAGATGATATCCGCTGTGACATTGTTAGGCTCCGGTTGTTCGTTTCATTGCGCTTCCAAACTGTCGTCGTGATCGAGTACATGTGGTAATCGAGTGCACGACATAAGATCCTTATCATACCTTCTGTGATATCTTCCACATCGCCTTTGTCACCAAAGCATCTAAATTAAAATAGTCAGTGGCTTGCTCTGCCAAATGAACGCATGAGCCTAGGTGGACACAGGGACATCGGCAAAACCATCCTTCCCGTCCAGATACCCATTGGACACGAAGGAAGCAATAGTCGATTGATTGACGCAGCTTAGACCATGGAGCTCACTGCGACGAAAGATCTATGCGCTGGGGACTCACTGTGTGAATTTCCAGGTAGGTGTACCTGGCTCCCGGTCTACCATTTTCCTTCAAATACCACCCTTGACTAGGGTAGTTGACGGATCCGAGATAAAAGAGATCTATAATCCTGGGCTCAGAATCTAGACAACGATTCTCGATGGGAACGTGACAGATGGGATCCGACGTTGTGGTTCAGAAAAGGATGTTGATATTTTTTTTCTTGGTTCTATTTTGCTCTTGTTGTTCGACCAGGAATGAGAGCGGCTATGACGACCAGGTCCGATGGAGAAGCGAGCCTCGAGTGGGGAAATCAATGAGGAGCGAGACAGGTTTAGACTGGTCCTATCAGTAGATATAGAAGGGCGAGGGGAGGAAAGTGCGGGAGGATTGCGACGTCAGACAGGATTTAGTAAGGCAGAGAGACCCTTGTTCGTATGTAGGTGACTTTTTGCAGGCTGAAGACGACAAATGATTGACAGCCTGGGCTGATTGAGGTCCGGAAGAGGGGTGAGTGGAGTAAAAAATTCGGTGTATTAGATGCAGTCAGTCCTTTTTTGCCTTGTTTTAATTGATTTTCTGAGGAAGAGATGAAGAGGAGAGGATATCGAAAATACCAAGCAACAACAGACGAGAGAGTCTGTTGGAGAAGCTTGGGAAGCAAGAAAGCCGGTGAGTGGGAGGGGAAGAGTTTAGTTAGGTTAGGTTAGGTAGAACGATTAGGTCAGTTCCGACAGAGAGAGAGAGAGAAGAGACACGACAGTAGGAGAGTACCTTAGTCAAGGTGTTGAGGTGAGGCGGCGGTGGAGACGCGGGCAAACTGCTAGTCTACAGCAACGCAGAGACGCCCAACTACGCTGACATCAACCACTCGGTCGTTGTAACTCTGTATCTTTCTTTGTTTTTGTATGGACCATGGCTAGATTCAATATTCATGGGAGGCGGTCATTCAACTCAGCGCCATTTCTGATCTTATTTTTCAGGAACAGCTTTCATTCCTGAATCTCTAAAAAGAGCTTGTCTGTTGCTTCCTAATGTCATAAACCCTGTGGTCCAGCCCACAGGGCAATGCGATGATCCCATATGGCGATTTTGAACCTCAGCCTATCTAGGCCATTTAAAGACGACTGTCATCGATGAAGCCATACTATCACAAACTCGTCTTTTACAAATGCCATTGTCGTATATTATCACTCACTTCGACACTACTAACCTTCCAGTCACCGTGAAATGATGGCCTGAGGCTCGTCACATGTCTTCCTGTGCATTCCGACCCCATTAAGCCGAACAATGACACACTGCGTGCCGAAACATAGGCGGTCGATCGGCATCACTGCTACTCCTCTTGACAATCATCTGTTGATATTCTTTACACAACTGTTCACATTAACTAGAATTTAATTTCCGTCGTGCGTCCGCCAGCAACCCCTTGAATGTGCACGGAGTGTCGCACAGATAATCCCCGCCATTGACCATGTCCGACAACAGCGCGAAGCGGGGCACTGGCGAGAAATCCCCCAACAACCCCAGAAAACCGGGCGACTCTCGCAAGAATGACCCAGACAGTCAAAACACTCCGTCTCTCGCCAGTCGCATCCAGAATTCCGCCGCAGGTCTGGCAAGGAGTGCTTTTAATGCAGCTGGCTCATCCGCAGACGCAGCGCAGGTGTTGGGAAGCGGCAGCAAAGCCGGACCATCGTCCTCGGCATCGTCCTCCGCCCTAGCAGCAGCAGAACAGTACAGAGAGACCGCGACCCCTACTTCGTCGAATCGAGCTTCAGCCAATCACCCTGCAGCGTCATTTCGGTCATCGTCGACAGGTCAACAGGGTGCATTCGAGCTCCCCCCCCTCACCGAGGATGAATTCCAGCGCACATACAACGAAACCCAGGTACACAGCAACATCGACTTCTCCCCATCAACAGGATTAGAGACAGGAAAAGGCAAGGGAAAAGCAAGCAAAACACCCTTTCCTCTCTCAAATATCGATCCCTCATCCTCCTCCTCGGGCCTGAACACCGCCTGGCAAAGCGCCCTCCCCCCGTCCGCTACCACTCTCCCCTCAGACGGCGACGCCGTCGTCTCCCTCCTTTCCGATGCGTCCTTCGACCCAGAGTTCCCCGCCACCACCGAAGAGCCCTTCGAACCCATCGAGACGGAGCTCCTCCCCCCACAACTGACACCATCGGAGATCAAAATGATCGAGTCCTTCCGCCGCCACGCCGCGCTCGAGACCTCGACGCCGACGCTGGCTACAGAACCGGTCTCGCAGGCACACAGACTCACTCCCCTCAGTCTCGTCCCCGACATCGAGTCAGTCCTTGATAGCATTCCAGCTGCGCAGGGCACGGACGCCACGGCGCTGCGGGATGCCGTTCTGATGGGTCTACTAGGTGCGGCGGAGTGGGTTGCTGTCGAGGAGCGATACCATGATGAAGTCTGGGGATACCTGCGACCGACACTGGAGGCGGCGGCGAAGGAAATGGAGACGCGTAAGGAGCAGGGCGCTCCGGTGGAGGACGGGCCTGCTGTTAGACGATTGAAGATGATTTTGAGGCATATGCAGATCTGATATATGTCAGACGGACTCTTACCTTGTTCAGTGGGAACGCTTGCCTTGATGTTAGGCTTTGTACAATATTACTGACACTGATGTATCAATATTCTCACTATTTGGCGGAATCATGCTCATCAAGCGTGAAGAAGCTCTTAAGAGAGAGATATACACTGGAAATGAATCTTGAAGATATTTGCATTGTATCTTACAGACCAATAAGTTAATCATATAAGCACCAGGTGACATCATCCCTGCATCTCATCACAACAAAATATAGTACCAAGTAACAAGACATCAAACAAAATCGAAAGGGGTATGTATCAGAAGCTCAGAATGGTCGCGGCATGGGGTTTTGTCTTTCCCTGTACTCAAATATATGTCTCATGTCCACCTCTATATCGCACGCACTTAGAACTCCAGGCTGGGGGTCTGGCCCTTGACCCGACCGATGACGATCTGGGCCGCGTACTTGGGGATGACTTCATCGTCATGGAGCATAGCGAATTCTGGGGAGAGTTGTTAGCAGGGGCGTCTGATGGTTAGAGGATGGAGATGACATACCTTCCGTAGCATCACGACCCATGAAGTTGTACAGGGCGTTGGCACCACCGGGGTGCTCGTCAAGCCAGTTGGTCACGTCCAGGACAACACCTTTGACAACGATCCAGAGGTCATCCTTCTTGTTGTGCTTGGCAACCTCCTCCATGGTGTACTCCTTCTCAGGGATTTTGAAGTTGGAGATGTCATTGGGCTTCGAGGCCTCGGCAGCGCCGGCGGGGGCGCCCTGACCGCCAGTCTGGGCAGCCTCAGGGGCAGCAGTCACCTGAGCACCACCAGCGCCGCTGGCAGCAGCACCGTTCCATTCGACGGAGATCTTGCCGGGAGTGGAAGGATCGATGTGCAAAGAGATTTGGCCCAGACGCTGTTGGGCGGTGGTGGAGCCGGAAGTCAGCTTCTTGAACAGGTACTGGCTGGCACTATCACCAGCAACACGACCGTAGACGACGCAGCCCAGCAGAGAAGAACCACCAAGACGGTTGGCACCGTGGACACCACCCGCAAGCTCACCGCAAGCGTAGAGACCATCGAAAGGCTTCTTCTCGGAGTTGAGGACCTGAGCGTGCTCGTTGATCTCGATACCACCCATGGTGAAGTGCAACACGGGCTCCATGAGGGCGACATGGAATTCATCGTTGATGTCAAAGGGCAGGTTGTGGAAGAAACGCTTGCCCCAGGGGTCCTTCTTCTTGCCCTCGGCGATGAGGTTGTACTCATCGAACGTCTTCTTGAGAGCAGCCTCGCCACAGCCGATCTCCTTAGCCAACTCCTTGCCGGTCATCTTCTTCATCAGGCCACGGCCGGAGTAGTGACGGGTGTGGAAGTCCAGAACATTAGAAGCCTTGCTGTTGAGGACCAGGCGGATGGGCCACTTGCCCTTCTCCTTCTCCTTCCACATCTGGCCTGAGACGTAGTCACGGTGGCCGAGCTCGTCAGAGAAGCGCTGTCCGTCCGAGTTGAGCAGGAGACCACCCTCACCACGAAGAGCTTCAGCAGCAAGGAACTTGAACTTAGCGGTGGGATCCTTAGGGTCAACCAGACCGGTAGGGTGCACCTGAACCTTGTCCATGTCAATACCGTTGGCGCCGATGGCCATCAGCATCTTCTGACCATCACCGGTGGCGTGAGTACCGTTGGTGCTGGACAGGCCGAAGGTGTCGGGGCGGTGTTGTTTCAGGAGAGAGCCGTCGCCAAAGTCTGCAGCGTAACCACCAGTAGCCAGGATGACGACTCCGTCTGCGGTCTTGGTCTGGCCGTTCAGCTCGTAGGTGACACCGGTGACTGTGTCTCCAGACTTGTTGACCTTGGTGACACGAGCCTTCTTGACGATTTGTACGCGTTCAGGCTCCTTCTCGCTGAGCTCTTCTAACCGCTGCATGAGAGCGTACGTGATGGCCATACCGGGGAACTTGGCATCGTGACCACGGTGTGTGCGGGGCTGGGAGTGACCACTTCACGAAATTAGCACATGAGCATAAAGAAATCGCAGAGATGGCAAATGCAAGACAATTATTTTACTTACCCAAGACGAGAAACAAGAGTGAGGTCGAGGTTGAAAACATCCTGCAGCCATTCAACCGCAGCAGCGGACTTGTATGTAAGGACCTTGATCAGCTCTGGACGAGCCTTGTCTCTGGCGGATTTGAGGGTATCTTCGTAGAAAGTCTTGACGCTGTCCTGAATACCCAGTTCGACCTGCGTGCGGGTGAGGGCACCGTTGATACCGGAAGTAGCCTTGGTAGAGTTGCCACCGAAGAAAGCTGATTATATTAGCGACTTGTAATGAATTTGCGCAGTTAAACACGAATTCGAAGGAACACTCACCCTGCTTGTCAAGAACGAGGACATTGCCTCCGTTCAGGTAGACGGTGTGGGCGGCACTCAGTCCGGACACTGAGAGACGAGACAATGGTCAGCAAGAAAGCCCGGGCCAAATCCAATAATGCGGGGAAAGCTGTCACTCACATCCACCACCAACGACGATGACTCTGGGAGGAGTGGCCATCTTTATTTATGTAAGAAAAATGTAGAGAATAAAAACAACAAGGAGAAGTTTAAGGATGGGGAAAGGGGAGATCAGAAGATGGGGAAAGACGATTTAAAGTATGAAGGGGAGAAATGGCGCTGGAGGGAAGTGGGCAGGATCCGGGGGAGAGACGATTCAGAAGCCGACAGCACATTGGCTGTTATTCGGCCGAGGCACAGACTGTATGGTAACTGCGGATACAGTGGGCCAGCACTCTTGAAATCCGACCGAGGACGCTTGGTAGTTTGGTCGTGATGGATATGAGAATGGGTCTCTTCAAGAGTAATGTTCAATTACGAGGATTCTGGTTTGTCCATTATGTTGACAGTAGTGGATATCTATTGAATTGACATTGACATCTCTATCATGAACAGCTGAGGGTATCTAGATACAACACGAAACATACGGGAGAACTGGATTCAAAGCTCAACAGATAATCCTCCTCATCCCTGTCAATGTCCATCACATGCGAGAGAAAGATCAGGTACTCTACAAAGTAATCTATGCCTCATTATTGGCATTGGGTTAGGGAAAAGTTCCATGTAATCATCACCCACAGTCACCAGGACCAGTTGCTTTTCTCCGCATCAGCCTACCCCAGGGGATTTTCACATGCGCTTCAAGAACCCAAGTCAGCTGTCGTCATGTCTTCGGTGTTATCCCCATTCATAGATAGAGAAGACACGTTTAAAGTAATTGCTAAGAATTTTAACCTGATACAGTGATACCTCTGTTAGAGCGCTTGATAATTCGAGCTATGTAAATGGTCAGGTGCAATAACTGGACTTCTCCTACCAAAGGATCAAGAGGTACGTGAAGAACAATATCTGAGCTGAGCAGATTCAGGACAAAGTATATTACAGGTACCTTGCCTTTCACTAGTATCATTCACTCATTGTCGTATCCCTGAAGATTGTCAGACCATTATGCCCGCTACTTAAACTGTGCAAGATGCAGTATCAGCCAAATGACGGCCAGAGCAAAGCTCACTTTGTACCTCGGACCGAGAAAGCACCTCTCCAATATGGTATGATATCAGCTCATTAACCCCAGCTTGGCCCATTCGATTCATATACATTCAATCTATCCACCATACCATCACCCTTATCTCGCGGAGTGGAAAATAGTCCCTTCCCCACGATATTGAGCTCAATTCTTCTTCGCTCATACAGACCCCCATCCGGCGTACTCACAGTACTCATCGGCAATTGGTCACGTGTATGTACGTCGGCAATCTATTTCCCTTTAGGGCAAGCAATGACCTCATACTGTCGGTCATCAATAGCCGGCCAGAATTTCTGACATAATCAGGTCGCCTATTGAAGTTACTGCTTTGGGTATCCAACAGCCGATCTTCTAAATCTGAGATTTGCGAGAATAAGACGTAGAACTGGGCACTTGTGTGGTTTAGCAGCTCGTTTATTTATTTATCGTCTATCTCTCTTGATGAGCATCAGTAGTGATGCGATTTCGTGATATATGGCGATTTATCAAAAAGGGTACTTGTCGATCTGCTCTCGGTGTTACTTCTCCCGAGCTACTAAGTTGGGATTGTGGAAGGGAAGGAGGGTCTCGGGAAACTTTGGCCGGGGTTCGAGACTTGCGATAGCTCGCTCGGATATTAACGAATTCAGTTTGCAAGATTTAAGCTTGATTCGGCCGATAGACCTGAAGTTGATACGTATGCAGGCAGGGCTCTACTTGCAGATCCCGGTTGCCGTTCGGTGATGTATATGATTTACGCCAGTAGATTACCGAGAAGTACATTTTCGATGATAGCTCAAGCGTCAAGACGCAATCTAGATTCCAGACCTGGATGGTATCCTCATACAAAGCAGGCATGCACATCATATCTCATCAATCCATCCATGTCACGCTCTTGGTGACAAGGAACTCTTCCAGCCCCTGAGCAGCGTTGAATCGGCCCCATCCACTGTTCTTCACACCGCCGTGGGGTAGGACAGGTTCGTCATGAATAGTCATACTGTTGATGTGTACAGCACTGCAACCTATCAGTATTGTAGAGGGACTGACATGGTACCAAAGATACTGACCCAGATTGTATCTTCTTGGCGATCGCCAACCCCTTCCTCAGATCTTCGGTGAAAACGGCCGCGGACAATCCATAGCCACTGCTGTTGGCGATGCGAATCGCTTCCTCGTCGCTGTTGACCACCATGCATGCTGCCAGCGAGGCAAAGGCTTCCTCCTGCCATACCTCCATATCTTCCTTTACGCCTCCAAGGAGCACCGGTGCCATGCGAACCCCCGATTCTGCCACTGTCTTGTCAACCGACCCGTGGATGATGTGAGCGCCTGATTCGAGGGCCCTGTCAATCATGCCCTCCACACGCGTCTTGGAGGCGACATTGACCAATGTCGGAGGTGGGGCAGAAGGGTCGAGATTCGACCCGAGGGCTTTCTTCAACGCATCCATGAACGCCGGCGCAATGGACGAGTGAACGAGAATTCTGTCTGTAGACATGCAAATTTGGCCAGACTAAAGCAGAGTCAGCTTATGAGTGCAAAGCATATGAGGGAGTCGTGGGGGTTTATACGTTCAAGAACGCGCCGGCCAGAACCGCCTTGACAGCGGTTTCAATGTTCGCGTCTTCGCAGACAATAGCGCTATTCTTTCCCCCCAGTTCCATCAAACAGGGTTTCAGGTTCTGGCCACATGCGCGAGCAATCTTGCGCCCCACAGCCGTGCTACCAGTGAAATTGACCTTTCGCACGGCCGGGTGCTCTATCATAGCATTGACAACTTCGGGGGCGTCTTGAGGACGGCAGGATATGAGGTTGAAGCAGCCCGCAGGCAGGCCGGCATCTGCAAACGCACGTGCGATTGCCCAGTATGAACACGGGGAGAGTTCAGAGGATTTCAGAACGGTGGTGTTACCGGCAGCGAGAGCGCAAGCAGCGGATCGAATGCCGAATACATACGGCGCGTTCCTTTGACGCGGAAGGTTAGCACCGGCTCGGAATATAGCCATCACAGACTATCAGCACCCAATGGTGCTGTATGCCAACCTACCATGGAACAATTCCCAGAATCACACCCATAGGCTCCTTATAAATGATTGCACTCTGACCCTCCTCCTCAACAACCGGCACGCTTCCGCAAATAGAAGTGATGCGCCCAGCAATTTCCCTCAGCATGCGAATACCCAGCGGGACGATGAAGAACTGCGATGCGCCGACATCAGCGCCCATCTCGGTGCGCATATACTCGGCATTCTGCACTAGGCGACCCTCCAGTATATCCGCTGCCTTGAGCAGAATGTCTCTGCGAACGGTCGGTTTGGTCTGCGACCATGCTGGGAAAGCGGCCTCGGCGGCTTCGACCGCGCGTACTGCATCTTGGGGGGTGGCACTGGCTGTAGCCCAGCAGGGTTTGTTGGTGTAGGGGCTGATCACGTCAAAGGTCGTAGGGGTGACTTCCTCCTTGCCGTTGATAATCAACGGAATCACGGAGGGAGGGGCAGGTGCGCTGCTTGCACTGTTCGAGGCCATTTTCTGGGATAGTGCGATTGTCAGATCTTTGTGAAGAGAACTGTTCCTGGGTCGGTAGAGCGATTGATGATGATGAACATAACTTTCTCGATTTGGGATACCCCTCTACAATTGAATGAGTACGAGGCAGGCCGAGTGAGGGGAAGGGGACTGAATATCGAAGAAAGTAGTACAGAACTAAACCAATAATATTATCAAATTATGATGGTCTACCTCACGCTAAAAGCTACTCCAACTCGGCTATTATTCATAGCTCTTGGATATCTTCCTCTTTTGTTCACAAACCATGTCGACATAAAGTGACTGTAGATCTCACTACTCCACTTCAATGCAACTAGATATCATTATTAATTGAAAGTGAAGCCATGGTCTACTGCAGATACTCGTAGATGAAATGGCAATAAAGAATGGTCTTCACTCATCGTATCTGTGTCTGCATATCATTCCATAAGAAAAAAGCATGTGGTAAACATGTGCTAGAGCCCTTGATCAACTCTCCAATGTTGCTTTTTCCCCTGTCTCCCACGTGGACGTTTTAACAGTGGCCAGAAAATTAGCGACAGTCGAGCCCAGCGCTGATCAGGAACAGTTGGTGCCTCACACATGGCAAGTCATTATGCTTTAATAATGGCCGATAAAAAGATCTTCCAGACTATTGCAATAATCTTGAGGGATATGTTTTAGACTCAAAGTACTCTCTAAATCCGTCAACCAAGCATCAGCCCCATTCGGGCTCCTCTTTCTTTCTCTTGCGCCTTCGACTCGATTAACTCACAATTAACCTTCTAGAGTATTGTGGGCGTCGATCTCGCCGGACAATCCATGGTTCTGAGCGAATGACGGCTTGCTGAACCTGAGTAGTTCGGCCCCATTACCCACACAAAATGGAGTGATGGCGTACGTCGTTTGCCAACTGCCAGGGAGTGACCGATTCGCGCTATCATCTTTTCTGTTCACTCAACGTGAGCTGCGTGGCCCTAAGCGAATGAGAACGGTGAACAGCGCCAAGGTTCAATAGATGTCCCGCTTAGTGGAGCCGAGCACTTGAGAAGAGTCGAAGCCACTCCGCTCTCGTGGATCGTGATGAGAGCCGAGAATGGAAACAAGTTAACAAGATGAGGATATCAACCAATCATGAGCATCACATCATTTCGTGATGGTGGGGCAGAGAGGACAATGGATGTCAGCGGTCGTTGACTCGCAAGGTTGAAGTCGAAGGCGCTTTTTCCAGATGAAGAGATGATTGTCTTGCCGACAGGTGGGATCAGATGGACCTGACTGCGACCTTGGTATTTGCTAAGTTCTTGAACGGTTCGGTGGATACCATCATAAGAGACTATTGATGCTCTTTCTTTCTCACCTCACGGATTGCAGATCATCAGCTTCATGAGTGGGATCAATTTGCTCAGGGCCAAACCGATCTGTGCTTTATCCCCCGGACAGGAGCAAGTGGAACTGTTTTAGGAAGGACGACGCCTCCCTCCCAAAGCAGCAGCATCTTATCATCCCATGTGGTAAACTCACACATCGGGGTGTGATGTCCGAATTCAATGATCCGACTGACTTAGCCAGAAGCATTCCTGAGATGACTGAGCTGTCCAGCATCATTCTGATGTCGACCAATGACGATTTTGTGGGAAGGGGCAGAGTTTGACATGCATGCCAATTTTATAGATCCCGGCGCGATGAACATCGCTCTTTCGGCATTTCATTTCCTCAGCTCGACAACAGGGCCCATCATTTCCCATGAGGCTGCGTTGTTCGAGAATGAGAAGTATATCTACGAAGTGATAGGGTTACATTCGGACTGCCGGATGGGTGTTCTGAATCCTGGATTGATTTTCTACTCGCTTGTTGATCGTCCTACCCCGTGCAGCAGTGGAGCCAATATTTTCCACTGCCACGAGGTTGCCTGGTTCCTGACTTCTTAGTCTCGATGAGAGGGACGGTTCAAATGGCCTTCCAAATCAATAATTCACCAATTCCCAAGAAATATGACTCTGTCTCAGGCCACGCATTGCTTATCCCCACTACTGAGCTTCTTTCGAGCCCAGTCACGACCGTGCATGCACCGGAAGGGTTGAAATATGCTCTGATCTAGTGATTTGATTGGCTTAGATTGGCGCATCTACTTGATTTGCTACAGGATATTGGACGACATTTGCTGTGTGTGCTCGTCTATGGCTAGTGGATCGTCCTTGCAAATCACTAACAGCCACACAGATCAGGAAAGAGATGATGCTGCAGTCTCTTGTTGGTTCCTGAAGATCCATCTGCATACCTCTGCTCCATTCACTTATCCAGTAATACTGCCAATGCCAATATGAGATAACCTACATAAAACATGGTGCTTTGTCTCCTCCCCGGTTACCTTTGTTCCTTTTCCTTCCTAAGATTCCCATCTTCCTCCAGCCTGCACACAGTGATATACAACTGCCGTCTGCCCTGGAGTTAGGTACCGTGCCATTGAACTCCCTTTTTTTGGTCACTCCTTTTTTATAGTGTGCCTTGCTTGATAGACTTGCATGTTTGCATAACGCAACTTCAATATTCGCCCTGACTACGGTCGTCCATTCCTTGAAATCACAAACCCCAGGTCCATCTTGACCCTACTGAAATTATCATTCCTTACCGGTTACTATAGTCAATTCAAAATGGCGATTACTTCTAGAGGGAAGAGTATGATTGCCATTGTGTCGGTGCTAGTCGGCCTTTCGGTACTCGCCGTCATCCTCCGTGTCTTTGCGAGGATCAAACGAAGAGTCAAACTTGGAGTAGATGACTACTTATGCTTCTTGTCTATTGTTATGTTGATTGCCATGGAGATTGAATTGATTCTCTGTAAGCCCCATCGCGCCCAGCGCTTCAAACCAGTTGCTGACCACATGTGACAGGGGTTGCCATTGGAGGCAATGGGCAGCATCAAGCAGACTTGGACATGGAAACGATGATGAACTTTGGCAAGGTCAGTAACGCAATTTACGTTGTCACTTTCTTCCAGCTGTGTTGCTGAATCTTGCCGGCTAGATCTTTCTGTCGAATCAGTTCACCTACTTCATACTATGTCCTGCTATCAAGATCTCCATCATCTGCTTCTATCGTCGGCTATTCAACACGAAAAATTTCCAACTAGTGACATTCGCTCTCAATATCCTTATCACCTGCTGGGGAGCAGGTATTTTCCTTGCTTGTGCCGTACAGTGCCGTCCTCTCAGAGCGTACTGGGACAAAAGCATCGACGGTCACTGTTTCGACGGAAACGAGTTCTTCATCGTCAATCAGGCCTTCAACGTCATCATGGATTTCGTCATATTGGCCTTGCCCATTCCCATGATCTGGGGCCTACAAAGAGCATGGCAGGACAAGCTCGCCTTGAATGGCGTATTCGCCCTAGGTGCATTTGTCTGCTTCGCTAGTATCTACCGGATCGTCGTACTC
Organism: Aspergillus lentulus; assembly: GCF_001445615.1. Classification (NCBI taxonomy): domain Eukaryota; kingdom Fungi; phylum Ascomycota; class Eurotiomycetes; order Eurotiales; family Aspergillaceae; genus Aspergillus; species Aspergillus lentulus. The sequence continues at coordinate 573,812 of NW_028322112.1, forward strand.
TTCTGGATCAAAACATCGGATACGACCTTTACCGTCTACCAGGCCACGCTTTGGACGCATGTCGAGCCGTCCATTGGGCTTATCTGCTCCTGCCTCCCCATCATCCGCGGGCTCTTTCCGAAACTCAAGCTGTCCGGTAGCCGAAAGACTACGGCTCCTTACTACATCAAAACCGACTACACTGGCTCTCACCTCGCTACTCTGTCCAGCCCGAAGTCCCCTGCGTCCGCCTACTTTAAGATGGAGGAAGGTCTCATATCCCGAGCCACTACCGACACGGAGGTACCACCGGACGATTACCTCAGTCCTAAGGGCATCGCTGTTCGGACGGACATTAAGATCAGTCAGGACGCTGCGTCTCTCAGATCACAGAGCTGATAACTTGTAATTTCTTTTTTACGCCGACATATACACAGCAAAGGAGAGTAATGAACTCCTTCCGAAAGACATTCGTGGACCTAGTTTTCCCGTCCTATCCAACATCGACAAACTAGGAGAGTCCTATCCAACGTTTCGTCGGACTATGATACCGGAACTATCAACTCCACTTCTCAAGATGGCGAGAATCCAAGAAGCCTCGCCCCATCCATCCCAGCCCCCGATCCGGGCCCTTGATTCGTGAAGTTTTGTTGGCCTTGACTCGGTTGGAAACCAACTATTGCCTGACGCTGGAGGTTCACCTCCAGCCAGTATGATCCTTATACCCAAATGGGAACACTCCCTCGCTTGACGGTAATCTAGAAGTAGATTTACCCACCTGTCTGTCACTCATTATATCATCAACATCGGCTATTATCACGTCTCCCTACTATCCTTCAGTGGCATGTATCTTGATACCCGCTAGTCCCTCGATTTGAGCGGACTTATGACCTTCGTTTACCCAATTGTGAAGTATAGCAAACACATACGTGTCTAATACATGATATATTAAGCCTAATGAATCGGATTCACTGAATATCTTTCAATAGAAATGTAGATAATATTGCTCGGCTTCGGTGTTCGTCAAGTTGCTCCAGTTATAGCTCTCTATTGCACCATCTGTCCCACAGCAAACTCCTAAACGCCATTAGCCACTGGTCGTCTACCAGACTGAATGAGCACATACCGGAAACGCATCTGTCAAACTAGCTGCAACACGTTCCACATCCTCCGCGAGACCCTGCACCCCCGCATCCCACTGTCGAATATGTCGTCCCGTTGCAGTGGCCGACCCGCCCTCGCTCGAATCAAAGTAAATCACACCGGCGATTTGGTCAATGCTACCGTTCAGTCGACCCTGCTCGACCATCCGCGCCGCGTAGGCCTCCGCCTTTTCACCCGCCGTCATGTCTTCGCTCTCCTTGAGACCCAGGATCGCTCCCAGTGCGTCCGTCGTGATGTTCTCGTAAAGCTTACTGGCGGCGACGAGGTTATGTTCGACGACAGCCTTGTCGAGCACTGTGGTGCCGTCGGCCGTCCGAGCCAACTGGTGCGGAGCTAGTCGTTCAGAAAACGCAGCAATTTCAACTGGGTCCAGGAGTCTATCTAGGAACATCTTTTCAAGAATCCCGAACTCCTCAACGGACGTCGCACGGTCGTCCTTGTACAGCGTAGCGAGGATGCGAGAGCGTTGAGGTCCCGCCGGGGCAAGAACCGCACACCGTATCGCAGCAGCAAGCGCCTGTAGCCGATCGCTCTCATCCACGCCACCGGCCAAACTGACGTTGAAATATTCCTGGCTCGCATCCAGGAACCGCCGTCGCGCATCGAGGATCCGGGCCTGAGACAGTTTGAAATGGAGCTTCAGCTCGTGGTCCTCGATCTTGCTAGGTAGGTTCTTGATTTTGTTCAGGAACCCCTCTGCGCTCGTCGTGTCGTCCTCCTCCAGGTATAGTCGTACAATCCGGATCCATAGCCGCACCTTGGCAGCGTCCGAGACGAGTCTCTGCGAGCTGTCGATGTGGATGCCCTGTAGTGCCCGTGCGGCGGCCGCATACTCCTCCTGGGACTCGTATGCGTCCGCGAGAATCTCGCGAATCTGGGAGTCTTGCTCCTCGACGGACGAAGAGCGAGATTGGAGCAGTGTTACTGCATGCTGGCCGACTTTGATCTGCGTTTCGGGTGTGAGTTTCTGAAGCACGGCGATGAAGGAGTCGAGGAGCGGTCGCGCCGCTACGATGCTAATTTCTTCGCTGAGTACCGAGTCAAGATAGTAAATCAGGTCCTGGCCAAGCTCGTGTTCGGATGATGTGGATGTGATCTCGGAGAGAAGGTTGTTGTACTTCTGGAGCTTGGTCTGCGGGTTGGTGGACGACTCAATCTCCGCGAGTGCGGAGGCGATCCTCTGAGATGCCATAAGGGCGTGTGCTTTCTGATGGAACGAAGTGCAAGCCTAATCTAGTCAATTAGTTGATTCAGAAGCAGTACGATTAGCGAGCAGATGCGAGAAGAAGACCGCTTGATGGGTTGAAAGTGACGCTTGGCAAAGAGCGGAGGAGTTGATGGAGCTCCGCTTATCGATAAGGCTGGTTGTGCTGAGGACATACAACAATACAATGTGGAGAGAACAAGGGAATTTAAACCGACTACGAATCAATAAACATACTATGACTCCATTCGAGGCAATTGGGCAGATCAAATACTACTCTGCAACTCCACATCCTGTCCATGGGGCAAGCCTTTTGAGTGTCTATCTCAGCGTTAGGCTTAGTTAAAGCCCTGTCCGCAACCATGTTCCTCTTCTGGCATTCTACAAGATACTGTTAAGTATGTTCTCTTTTTAAAGGTTTCAAATTGCTGGACTCAAGTCAGACTGAATCATTCATCTGAATTGAAACTAGGCTCCGGTACACTAATGACCCCTAAGCCGATGTCTTCCCGCTGTGACTCGCTGCGAGATGAAGTTTTGGTTGACTCGATGATCAGCGAGATGGCACGCTCAGAGCTCAAGGCAATCACCGTCCATAGTATATACCAAAAGCCGAGTCACACAATCAAGAAATCCTCGAAAATCCTCTAGAATCGACTTGGGTTTCACTCAGCGGAAGTGTACTCATAACTGGAATCATGTCGCTTTGTGACAGGATAGCAACTAGGACTTTGAAGCTGGCGTGACGGATCGTGGGAGCCTAAATTCCACTCGAGATTATTGTTTCATCAAGAGACGCAGAGCCAGACTGAAAAAGGCTGCGGCACCTGAATAATGTATCAGAGGGAGTAGACAGGCGCAGTTCATTATTCCTGCTCGCATGACTTTGGTGGGTAATAACACTGTTCAATCCCTGGCAAGCTCATCCACTGTGTTGAGCGGACTTGCATCAGCTAGCCATAATTTAGAACTGTAATATATGCAACCCATGCTACTGCAAAGGACATTCAAATGAAGCTGGATGATGGGTGGTTGATTGCTGAACTGTTCATTGAGGGGTTTGTTTTTGTGTCTTGGTGGTCACTGGTCACAATAGCGCCACCGCCTTCGCGGACCCGCTCTTCGGCGGCTTCCTCTGGTCTCAGCGGCTGCATAGCGACAAGCTTCGACATCACGTCACTTGAGACTTCGATCCCCTATACAGGCCTGGATACGATCACACATTTCTCACGATACACACGGTCGCATGATTTGATATTGCTCGCTCGAGGATTTTGAGAGTCTCACGCCTTTGCTGGAGGAGGTTTCGGCATAATGTTTGCCCAGGTCAAGCCGGACCCAGACGCCCCGACGCCTTACATCAAGCCCGACCCCGATAATAAAGACACCGTTCTTGCTGATATCGACGACGATATTTACGATGATGATGGGGACCTAGATTTTTCAAGTGCTGGGCAGAATGTTTGGCTTTCGCGCATCCCGCGATCGCTCTGGGAGCATTGGGCGAGTCTCGATGACGATGAAGAGATACAGATTGGAACGATGAGAATAGAGGGCCCACCGAATGATATTAAACGGGTAAGCTCTGGAGATCTTGGACTTTGTTCCAGTATTGTCTTTTTGTTTGCTGGCCCGGTCGTAACAAGTGCTCTCTGTAGGTCAGTATTCGTCTCAACGAACGAGAAGACAACCGCGATATCCCCAAGGACTACATTCTGCAGCGACAAACCATCAACCCGGGAAATGTAACGTCACATGCGACACAAAACACCTATCTATTCACGGAAAAAGACATACCTGGTCATGAAAATCGCATGGTGGTTTTCGGAGAAGCGCGATCGGCATTATACGAAGCCATGAAGCGCGATGCAAGGAAAAAGGAGCGCAGGAAAAAATGGGAGCCATATGTGCGGAGGACTGTGCCTAGTATGTTTATATGGTCTTAGAAGCGAAAGACATTACTAACACTGCAGCAGAACAAACCGCGCTCGTAGGAGGCGTCAACGAAGAGTTTAATTGCCTTCCAGTGGAGAACGAGGAATTCCGACGATTGTCGGAAAAGAGAGCTCTCGAAGCACTAAAGCCCAAACGCGAAACTGTGTTTATTGATAAGGTTCCAGGCAAGCTTCTCCAGGCGAGAAATGTGTTGCCTGGGGAGAAGGGCGCCTTTGTGGTATGTTTTGGATGGATTCAATTGACTTCTGTGACGGTTATATTAATGCGGAATGCAGCAAGCTACGAAGCCGATCAAGGCAAAGGCCCAAGAAAACAAGAGCACACGTATGCCACAGAACGAACTGCTGGATCTTATTTACCAGTGTTTCCGCGAATACAAATATTGGCCTTTTAAGACGCTCAAGGCGAGACTCCGACAGCCAGAGGCATATCTCAAGCAGACCCTGGAGATGGTTGCGCATCTGGTCAAATCCGGCGATTTTGCCATGACCTGGGAACTCAAACCTGAGGCCATGGAAAGCAACTACGCAAATGCACTGTCCTACGGGAATGCGAAAGAGGAGCTTCCTCCTGGAACCGACTACAACTTTGACGACGGTTCCGAAGAAGAGGCCAATGCATCTGGCATGGTTACTGATAACGACGAGATGAAATTTGAGGACGTTGTCTAAGAAGTGAAGTTGTGTAGCATAAGCAGGTTATGGCGTTCTTTTGGGGCTTCTGGGCACATGTAAAGGACGTTTGGAGTCATCTACACTGGTATCACATAGCTAAGATCCACCATCAGACTGGGTGGTGCAAGTGTGAATAAAATACATCAATCTCATAGGGTGACATAAAGCAAATATGCATACAGTATCACTATCCTAAGTAAAATGTCACAGAGAAATGAGACAGCCACGAACCAGCACCCCTCAATAGTAGAGTACTAGAGCTAGCTGCTCACGTGACAGTGATACCGCCACAAGCTGACCATATCGTGGACCTTCCTACATCACAATGAAACAAGAACACATACCTCTCTTACTGTTCCTGCAACATCCCATCGACTAGTGGGAAGATAGAGTCTAGGGCATATGTGCACAACTGACTTTGGCCTTTCTGCCTTTCTGTTACAGCTAGGCCAACATGACAGAAGACCAAGAGTTGATGGCTAAGATCAGCCAGCTAGCTGGTGAGCTTCCTCACTTCTATCGGCTCATTTCTTTACCGCCAGCTGATACATTCTAGGCCAGATCAACAGGCACAAAAACCAAACACCCCAGGCACAGGCACAAGCACATCATGATAGCGAGCTTCATGCTGGTCCGTACGTGTCACGGCACACCCGCGCGCGTGCGGGATGGGCGCCGTATCGCGGACGACCATATGGACGCGGACGTCCTGCAGCTCCTCATCGCCACCGTACTCTCGTCCTCAATAACGCGAACTCAGGAAACTCTGCCAATCCAACACCCGGACCAACGAACGAGAATGTTAGCGAATCGCGATCGGCGACCCCGAACGGCTGGGTAGCGAAACGCGACCGTCATATGCAGCTGATCAACTCGGCTATTTACGATAAGGAAGCACAGGCCAGAGCGAAGGCGATGGAGCAGACGCGCAAAGCCAAAGCCGAGAAAAAGGCTCGGATTGAGCAAGCCAAAGTTCTCCGTTACGCGCAGGGCTTTGGCAGACCTCACCATGCTACTTCTGTTGCTCCTCAGGTTTCTGCCACCACCCAACCCCACGGTGAATACCAGGTCTATCTGAATGATATTCCTTTCAGAATCGCAAAAGGCGGCAGTAAACTGGTTCGCGTATCTGGTGGGGATCCCTTCTGTGCTGCCGCGGGCAAAAGAACTGGCTTACCTTTAGTAGACGACCCGAATACTGCCAACATCACACCAAAGAAAGTAACGGTTGCTGGTGTCACTTTTGTCAGGAGCAAGAACGGAAACCTTCACAGACTCGGAGCGGTGACCTCGAAAAGGTGATGTTTCCGATATCTTTTCAAGAGCGTTCAGAACTCACAGTGATCACAGAAAACCGACGGCAGTCAAGAAGAGAAACGAGCTTTGCAAACGATTTACTTCGACGGGTACCAGCACTTCCCCAACCAGGCTTCCGCCCCTTCTTTTATTATCTTCCGCAATCTTACCTTCTCTCACTTGTTCACGGTCTATTTACTACTATTTGAGCTGTCAGGGCTGATCTGATTCTCTACATTTAGGTGCCTGTTACAAAGGACCATCATGTCCCTTCATTCACGATCCGAACAAAGTCGCCATTTGCAAGGAGTTTCTGCAGACTGGTAACTGCAGCGCTGGTCAAAATTGCGACTTATCACATGAGCCATCGCCCCACAGGTCCCCTGTTTGTGTGCATTTTCTGAGAAATCGGTGCTCGAATCCAGATTGTCGATACTCCCATGTGCGAGTGACACCTGGCGCACCCGTATGCAGAGATTTTGCAAACCTAGGATATTGTGACAAGGGCGCTGAATGTGAGGAACGACATGTTCACGAATGCCCAGATTATGCCGCCACCGGCGTCTGCAACAAGAAACGCTGTCGTCTGCCCCATGTCGACCGGGCTGGACAAATTCGAAAGAATGCTGCGAGTAAAACAGATGTCGCGGACGAGGAAGAGTCTGATGAGTCAAGCGAGGAAGAAGAGTACGACGCCATCGACTCCGATGACGTTGACTCTGACGACCTCGATGATGAGCCTGAATTCGTTGAAGGAGCTGACAATGGCGAGCAGGAGCTCTTCCAGCAACACGATTTCATCCGCTTCTAATCTGTACATGCTAATACTCTTGCACATATGCGCAAGTATCGTAAATGATGACTCGTTTAGTTCGCACTGAGCGACTCACGGTGGGAGTCAGTGATCCCATCTTATCGATCAACGTAATTGGTTGGACATCAGTGTTTCTCTCATCATGGCTCGTGAAGGGTCTCGTTCAGCGGGCGGAAGATGATACCCCTTAGTATAGCTTCATGGTTCTTCGCGATTCAGGACGACGTTGACCGGTGGCCTGTCGTTTGAGTTACTTGTTAGTTCGGGCGGGAGGATAGGTACTTGTGGTTTGATACATGGTTACAATAGATAGCCAACAATGGAATGGTTGCTTGTTATTGGCTTATATGTTATGCTTCCAACATCTTTCTCAACCGAGTTCTTTAAGAACAAAGCAAGAACGAATGCCATTCCCTCTGTGCAATCATGTAAGGGAATCTCCTCTCCTTCCCCAGAATCTGGGGAAACGCCTACTATCCGTCCTGCGTCCCCCAGACTGAAGGTGTGAGTCATACACCGATAGCAACAGTACCGCAGTCAGGTACCCAACTCACCCAAGTGGGCAAAACCATATCATAGGAACAGAGCTGCAGGTATGGAACAAATGAGAGACCCAACCAAAAGTAATTTCTGTACAGGCCCCCACAACCATCCCAGGTCCGCAATGCATAGGCCTACATTTGGTGCCTGAACTTCTGGTAGTCAAACCAGCCAACCCCGTCCCTGAAGCTGAAACCTGATAGCCATAGACTCTTAAGAAGACCCACTGAAGATACGGAGTCCTGAGGACGCCATCCTTTGACAAATCAACGTCATTTTGAATTTAGCTCGCGCAGACTGGCCGTGGTCACTTGGTCAGTGCCGATCTACACAGCATTGAGGACTCCATATGCTATTCCCATGCTATGCCATGCCATGATATCCCGTGACTACCCAGGACTCGTTATGGGTCTTTCTGTATCTGAGCATGCAATATTACTGAATCCGGTTTGTATCCATCGGGATACTGTACGGAATAATCTAAGTTGTCATTGTGGTAATTGGGGGGTCTGGGGTCCGTCCTGCTACACCGATCTTTCGGCGGGTACTGTGGGATGAGGAGCAGTTTGGCTCATCTCGTAGTTGCGTTGACAGCCAAAGACGGAGATTGGAGACTGGACAGTTACGATGTCCTTTGTCTCTGGAAAATGACCGAGAGTCGATTCCGATTTTGATTCTGATCATGGTGGTGCGCAGACCGTGGAGAATACAATGGAGGAGCTACCGGCCTTGGGATTGGAACTCGCATGACGCTTGACCTTGAAGGTGAAGCATACAACACTACTAAGGCGCAGGTAATAACCAATGGATTGGAATTGGATAGATAGTTTAATGTTGGCTCGTCTGAAGCTGCGAGACTTACTCGCCGGGGAAGCGATGTCCATAAATGCATATATAGAATCACGCCGTCGGAACCGGAGCAAAGGCAAATTGTGAACGTCATTGTGAAAGCTGTTCCTGAAGGATGCGATAGCCACAATGCTTATAATTTCCTAAGTCAGTTTCAGGGCAATTGACACTCGATATACCACAGTTGGGATGATATCTTCGGCTAAGCCAGGACATGAGCCTGGCCTGACACGGCGATGAGGATCCGAAAGGAGGCAGTAATCTTCAAGTTGGAAGTCAGATGATGGGCTTGATATGGGTCTCATTGGATTTCCGCTTAGAATGTGTATGGATTTCTTCCGTGGTAAGCAATGCTGAAAAAGCATTTCGTTGAGCCCGACGGCAGAACGGAAGGTCAATGAGAGATACGTCATTTCTTGCCCCATTTTGCCATTCTAGAAAGGCGCAAGGGAGAAATTGACACTGTGGTTAATTAACAGGAGTAATCTGGTCCTGTCTAAGATGCCATGACCTTCACAGTATGACTGAATGATTCAAGAAGCAACAAACAGGATTACCTTGTCAGTAGTATATTCGGACGTACTATGTATGGTACCACTTTCAGCTACTAGTCCGAAAGAGATAACTGCGCACTCTGTGTAAAAATCAACTCACTTGTTACGTGATTCATAGCAATTTCGGGCTCTCCACCGGATCTTCTTCTTGCTCTATAATTGGGTCGATCTGCATGTACACCGCCAGAAGGGCGACATCCGCGCTCCTCATTGCCGACAGGCCGCGCAAGGTCATATCCGGCGTTATCTCAATCTCCTGTATGGGAAAGGAAGACGATGGCTTTCTGAAAAAGAGATTGAGATTTACGCATGAATTGTCATGTGCGGTAGGGTTTCATGTGTTGGTGGATCATCAGTTGAATTGATTCCACCAATGTTTCTCAAGCTCCCGGAGCAATTAATGAAAGTCACTCTTTCAAAGTACGATTTGGATCTGATTGCTCGACTGTATTTGGAGAGGGCGAAGCTCCCCGCTGCTTCAACATGAAGTGTCTGGTGTCTGCATGATAGCATTTCTCTCTCCTTTGTAGCACGTAAAAGTACTTCAGCCCTATTTCGCGGCCAATATTCGCACACAGCAAGTATCGATGGCCTCTAGTAGCGCCTTGTCAAGTGTTATTTTGCGGATCCAAGGCCAACGACAGGAAAAGCGTGGCACTGACGAAGAATAGTCGACTTGCGCATCTATCTACTCCACGCTGTTGACAATCGCATCACCTGGTCTTCATATAGCTTCGAGCATCATGTGTGATACCTGAAACAGCAGTTAGCCGTCGTGCATCCGTTTTTGGAAATGGAGGAGGAGACGGTGCTTCGAGAAGAGTGAGTCATACTTGCTCTTTTGGGCTGTGGAGTCCCTGGTTCTGTTCCATCTCATCGATAAGGAGACGCATGCTGCCGTGCTATTCGCCCATAGGCTGATGGAATAGGGTTGCTGGCAGAAAGTGGGACTCGACACCGCTACCTGTGGATAATTCCTGGATCCCAGTGCTGAAGTGGATGTAGGACGCTTCATGTTCCTCTCAAATGCTCCCTAAGAGGCTAGGATTTAAGAGCGACTTGATTTCGGGGCGTTTTCGCCAAGCCCTTCCTAGATCAGTCTCATCTGTGGTATACCAGATCCGATTAGACATTCTATCACAGTGCCAGTCGACGGCTTATAGACGTATGCACAGGACTTGTCTTCTTGAGAAGCCAAACTGCCAGTAAAGAGCTCATGAAACGGACTAAATAGTGCCATGAGCCACGACGTATTGCAGGTCCCGAGTTCCGATCACCAGTTGCAGGCGGGATCTGCAGGACATACAGTAAGGGCATATTTGCGATCCATAACGGAGTAGAGACTGTCCTTATCAGAGATTTTGCGACATATTATTAGGATTGACATGAACAAACCGATGATTCGCTTTTCGGCCCCTCGTCTACAGTCAGGTCAGCCAAGTGGTTCGAGAGAACGGACGAGGAAATACACTTCGACCCAAAGCTCGCCTTATTTCTGCATGAGAACCAGATTGACGGAACTTGTGATAGTTCAGAGAGACCCCTCCTTATGGCATTGTGACGTGAATTTCCTGAATCCGGCGCAGCAAAGCAACGGTGCCTTATTCACGTTAGATTTCAGCCGGACAAAGTATGTTCAATCGTCAGTCTGGCCCATTTTTTTTAAACTAATCCTCATTCGTGATAATGTGGACGTGGACAGACTCAGGAAACGAGTCAGCTGCTACGAGGTAAGTAAACTCTGAAGGGCCGTTCGTGTAGGCCTTCGGCGGCCAGGCAGACTAATAAGATACGAGGTAAGAAAAGTAATCATACAGAATCACATATTATGAGCTTGCTTATGCAAGATGCACAAGAGCAGTGCCTGGGATTGAGCATGATCATAGGTAGGTAATAGCAATGACAAAGTCTGTGCGCCAATAGAGAAAGGATCGAATCCGATCTGTCTGTGCATTCCTGCATCCGCTCTGCTTCCACGGGTGGCCATCTTTCAGTGGAAGAAGCACGGGCAGGTTGCAGTGACACACAGACAGACAAGGTCCATCATCTTTGACTAACCAGAAAGGAACAAAAGAGCCTTTGGGTGGATCGTGGAATGAAATTGGGATCAATGGAACCTACCTGCGGGCCGGCCCTACTTACTGTTCCAGAATTGGGAAGGTCACCGTCTGTGTAACTACCATGGTATCAAGTATGGCCTTCATGAGTGTAAGGCGTGTAAATAGCACCATTTCAATAATAACTCAACCCCGAATTGATTCCCGAAGTGAAGTTGGTGAAGCGAGCAATGGGCTCAACGGATTAGACAGCTGAAAGAGGGTCAATCGAGGAATAGCTCAAAGTGTACTTTTGACACGGAGCTGACAGGTTACCCAAATCCTTGGGAAACAGGAACCGAGGGAGCTGTAAACAAGGCTGTATCAATAATATTCACTTCCTCAAGGTCCGGGAGAACGTCACACTGCTTGTTGAACGATTGGCCCTGCCTTTCTGAAATGAGGAAATCATGATACTGTCTGGTATGACATTTTGTTCATCTGATCAGTGCCTCGTCCCAGGATTCCTTTCCTACCTTGGCATAGATCCGAGTCTAGAACGGTACGGTAATGTATAATTACTGGACCGGATTGATCGTGATTCATCGTCTCGGAGTACGATAGGTAACTACCAGGTATCCACATACTTTGATGCTTCCAGAGTAGCCGATCATGGTAGCGGTGGACAATCCAAACAATCGCAGGTTAGTAAACGGTGAGCGCACAGACAATCAACTGTCTTTGGGCATCATCCAAGATTCAGGGCCAGGGCCGATGGGCCCAAGACGGCAATATTCTCTGCATCCGTTTGGTGACTCGCGACGTACCAATGAGTTTTCTCCTCTAACTTGTGTCCAAAGAACGACCATTTTGGTTGTTATGATGGAACCTATGAAAAGGTCACCATAGCAGACAGTCCCTGAATTGTTTGAGTGACGGAGATGAGAGTGGGGGTGGAGATCATCAGCTGTTTTCGCTAGACGCGATAATGTAATGTTGATAGGCTATCGATAAGCAAGAACTAAAAAGCATTGACCCCACTCCGTGGTAAGCAGATTCATGTAGTTAGTGACTACTTCAGATGAGATACACTCAAGAGTATACATGGGACCGGGTACATGTCAAGAGTTTATGGCTTCTGGGATCTAGACAACATTCCAAGACAAGTCTCATCATGCCTTATATTTGTTACTGCAGTAAAGTACGTAGGCTGTCTGTCAAATTGTAGAGATACATTACCTTACGGAGTACTGCTTGGTCATTTGGTGGGGTGATCATCAGTATTGATACCTACCATTTTCCACTCAACCATGGTCCTCATAGTAAGGTACTAAGGTATCTACCTAGGTACCGTAGTGTTAATCTAAAGTACAGTACAGTCCTCTAACTGAACGACGATCCATAGGCCACCCTCAAGGAGAAGAATAAGTATCGTTACCCATCTTGTATGATATCTGATAAACAGTAGTGAGCAAAAAAAAAGCAAAAGCACATTCTCAGAAACTAGAACAAATTGGGAGTCCTCTTTCTCAAGCTGGAATAGTCCCAAGGATCTGATTATTCATCTCATACCGATGCCGGATTTTCCCCCTGCCATCTGCACGTCTGCCCAAACGCGCACGAAGCATCCAATGGCCGAAGCTCGTTAAACTCGGGAACGGTCAGAATTCGTTGTGCTTGTCTTAGACTTTTTCCCGCTGACCGCCGGATTTCTCTGGTGCTTGGTTCCTATGGATTAGGATCATTCCGTAGGAGTCTTTGGTTTGAATCTGGTGCAAGTAGTACTGAACTCCGTAGTTAGGTAGGAGTGGGATCTATTCAGCAGTGGTCGATGCCCCGTAACTCATATTATTATTCAACTATTAGTTTAACGACTGTTTTTACTTGCCTTTGTTTATGTCTGATATATATATTTCTTTTTTCATGATACTATACTATTCTAGTAATTATCTGGGTTTGGTTTATTCATGATACTCTGATCCCAATCTACCATCACCATCGGCCATCACAGGGTTACTCATCGTATCAGCTCAACAACCAGGGAAAGATATATGGACTTCTCCCCTCCCTCGTCACTTGCCCTTGTCCCATCATACAACATCAATTAGCCTCAAAGTCTGCTCTCGAAAGAGGTTCTTCTTGTGATCACAAGAGTCCTCTTATCCTCATCATTCTTCTTCTTCCTCATCTTTATCTTCTCCTTCTCCTTCTTTATCTCTGAACGATTATCCTTTACTTCCTTTCCTATCCACTCATACATCTTTTCAGATCATCACGACTTCTCTTCGACTATCCTCCTTACCTTCAACAACTTTACCCTTCTTCTCACTGTCGTCATCGGTTACACTTGGATCCTCTTGTCGACCCTTCGTCTCTTCTCTTCGTCCTCTCATCTACCACCAAAGCCCCGCACCTCGACTTGTTTTATTTTCCGTACATCCAGTTTACACACCGCCTCTTGATTGCCCTCAAATCTACGAACTGCTATCACTGCTCTGACGACCTTTTGCATATACTTTCTTTGCAGAATTTGAGCATACGCACAGTTATCTGCAGTCATGGCGAGATATTCTCAACCACCTTTCGACTTTTACCACCAGTCCACATCAACTATGGGGACAAAACCCTCATATCCAGAAGAGGACGAGATGAGTGTATTAGATGACAAGATCCTGGACTCTACTTCCCCCGAACTGTCTACCGTTCCCGACCACCGACGTTCTTCATATGATCATGCGCCAGATGCGTATTCGCATCGGGATTCAGTCTGGTCAGACTTTTCGCAACCAGTCTCCAGCGCCCAGTCGCGCCACAATTCTCAAGTTGGCCATGGTCTTTATGATGCCAACCCCAATCCTTTCATGCGGGTCGATGGTGCTCACCCTGCCTCCGCCTATGGTCAGCAGACATCCTGGTCCTTGTCCAGGGATTCCGGCTCATGTACTCCGACTGCCATGTACGAGCACTTCCACCCGGACCTGGAGAACAATTCCTCTGCCCCCTTCTCCGGTGGCGCCGTGGGGCCAGTGAGTGCCATCAACATTGCGTCCATGTCGTACCGACCAGGCATGGGCTTTGCGCCTCCCGGCGCTATTGCTATGTCCCCACAGTCCAGTCAGGGCTGGATGCCTGCATCGACGGATATGCCCGATGCAATTTCGCGCCCCACAAAGAGCCCGACCTATCGCAACAGCTCGCCGTTGAGTGTTCGGCGGGATGGCATTCGGAAGAAGAACGCCCGCTTCGAGATCCCTGCTGAACGGACATTGAGCAATATCGACCAGCTGATCAATCAATCGACGAACGAGGAAGAGATCAAGGAACTGAAGCAGCAGAAGCGTCTGCTCCGAAACCGTCAAGCTGCGTAAGTACTCCCAATTGTCTCATTGGACATATCCCCATCCCTGTTTCGTTTTGTGTGGTTCTGCTAACACCGCACGGTATTCTAGATTGGATTCGCGTCAACGGAAAAAGCTCCACACTGAAAAGCTTGAGGAGGAAAAGAAACATTTCACTCAGGTTATCAGTGAACTCGAAGAAGCGTTGCAGAACATGAAGTTGCGTGAGGCTGAGCTTCTCCGTGAAAAGAGCGAGTGGATGGCTGCCCAGCAGCAGATCAACCAGTACATCGAAGGCTTGCACATGGATAAGGATGAGATGCTTCGCGTGCACACTCTGGAGACGGCTGAACTTCGAAAGAAGAACAATATTCTCAAAGAGACAGTGGAGAAGCTTGAGAGACAGATGAGATCATCGGCTACCACTAATCTCAACACTGACTTCTCTGACTTTGAGAATTTGACCATGGACAATGCGCCTTGGGAAGACTTTACCATGTCCAACGGTCTTCCTCTCGAGGCGGAGTCGACTCCTGCCACCACCACGATGCAGTCATCAGCAATGGTGATGTCTACGAACGATAGGGTCACCGAAAAGAGTACAAACACAGCCAGTGACTACCCTTTCAGCTGGAATGCCTTCTACATGTGTCTGCTCTTTGGCGCGTTCCTGGCCTCGAACGGCCCGTCGCTCTCCTCACGTTCTATTCCGCAATTGTCGGAGGAGTACCGCGCAGAGTCTGCCAACGTCCTGAAGGCTGTTCTCGCCGCCTCTCCACCAGAGCTCGCACAGACGAACACTCAGCAAGCGGTGGCCTCTTCCGCCTCCGCTGCTCCAATGCCAACGACCATCAGCGGAGCGGAGATGGCTCATATGACTACGGGTACTGCTCACTCCAACCTCGACGAGCTTCACAACAACCTCGCGATGCCTACCAAGGAGCAGGAGCGACAACAGGTCTTCTCCCTCAATGCTGAACAATACAATGCCTTGACCACATTTGACGAGTCTCATGTCGACTACAAGTCTCAGCCTTCTAATCTGCAGCAGGCTTTGGCCGCGATGCGGAACAATGCCGCTCTAAATAAACTGCCGAACAAGGCTACATCCGACGTGTACACCAGATCTTTGATGTGGGATCGCGTTCCCGAGAAGGTGATTCGCGATTTTCAACGCATGGTTCAGGAATATGGCGCTTCCCCTATCAAAGAGGAGCAGTCCGGCTTCAGCCAGACGTGAATAGTACAACCGACAGATTGTTCGTCACAGCGTACTTTAGTCATCTCGTCTCGTTTTCCAGCGGCATTTCCAGCCAGAGTCACCTTAACCAACTTGCCTACCCTTCACCAAAGCAATTTACACAAACGTTTCGTTCTGCGGCTTCTTTCTCGCCTTCATCCACGATTTTCCTTTTTCAGCCAAACATCTTCTAGCACCTTATGCTGTCGAGCTACGCGACTCTCCTTTGGCCAGATTTAGCCAGACTTAGCCGTATGCATGCATAGACAGCACCATCAAATCTTCTTTCTACTCGATCTACTCTACAAACCAGCCATTTTTCGGCTTGGCCTGACGAATTAGCGATGTTTTCTTTTCGGTTGCGTCGGCGTACATTTGGTTCTCCTTTGTCGTGCATCGGGCCTGGGAATGGCTTTCTACGCGCATTCAAGACACTTGCATCTGTACTTTCCTGTTTTTTCTCTGTCTCTTTTTCCTTGGGTTTGGCATGTTAATTTTGGGTGGGCCTCGCGGTTTTGAAAACAGACACAGGCACAACAGGACAGAGTGTGTTTGTCGAGCGATCGACAGGAACTTTCCATTCTCATTTTGTATTCGGGCTTGCGTTTCTATGTTTTTCATCTTGCTTGGGATTCTATTGCATTTGATTGTGGACGTGACTGAGCGACGGCGGCCATCCTGTTACGACTATTATGATACGATGTATATGACTCTTTATTATCATCTTGATGTTTCTGTTTACCTGGTTTTCATCTGGACAGCCGGGCTGCCATTGCAGGTGGTCATTTGAGCGTTTTCTCTGCCTTTCTGCTGCAGGCACCTTTCCAACTAGAAGTGGCCTGATTTTCTTCTTTCATATACTCTGATGACCCGGTCATTCCACCTGGTCCTGATATTGTACATGGAAGATTGCATGACTGACGTTGATGCACTTTCTTTTCTTGGGCTTGTCATTCGTGCCTGGCCACTCTTTTCTGACGAATTTACTTTGTTGGACATGAAAATTATACGATGTCATGTTACTGTATATATTAATGTTACGGGCAGACGCCCTCGAATCTCTGTCATGAAACGACTTGATGATATGAATGGTTTACTTATGCTATCCTCAACGTAGACATCTAGTCCCTCGGTGACAAGGGTATAACAGTTTTATACTTCAAATTGTCGGCTCGAGACATGGGCAGCAGCAGCAGCCAATGCTCGGCTACTGCTCATCCTCGACTAAAATTAAAAATAGCGAATGTAACAGGCTACCATATTAAAAAAGTACAATATGAAAGACCTGACATCAACCTTCTTACCCATAGGCATAGCATCCAGAAGGACCAATTCCGTGGCTTCTAATGAAAGCCACCAGGGCACAGCTGATGTGAATACTATGGAAGAAGTACGGTCGTGAAAACAAAGTACATGTGCAGCGATCGGGCTGCAGTGCAAAGATGAGGCTGCATTGGGCCATCTATGCATCATCCACTGAAGGATCATAGATCATGTTTTGTTCGTATTACCAGATATACAATAATAAATGCAAGTACGCGGGTTATGCGTCTCATCTGGCAGCCCTATACATGGATACCAAGGTGACACTGACGTAAATATTTCCAAGGACAACAGGCGAGAGACGCCGAAGAGTAGATGAGAGGCATCTGAGGATTTCTGCTGGCCACAGCCTGCAAAGGGGCGGGGGGTATCATTCGGCGGGCGTCGGGATTGTACGTGCGAAGTACGTCCTCGCTGTACTGTGCGGGTCTCGTTCATTTGGGGTTGTATTTCTCCTTCCAGATCCTGTCATGAGAAGCATGTGAGTGTCAGCTGTCGGCCTGATGATCGATGGGGTCTAGATGGTTGATTGGAGTTGGTGTGGGCGAGGTTGTGGTTGGCTGCGACTGTGACGGCGGCTCGCATGGCGCAGCTTGCCAAAGACACCACGAGAGCCTATCGCTCCAACCAAATCCCCGACCTCTCGGACATCATGACCCTGAGTGGTAGCGAAGTCGCAGGCTTTTTGGCTAAAACAATTGACTCCGTCACACTCGGTGGAAGCGATTCAATAGAATAGCAGGAAATGGGAGGGAGGTAAGAGGTGCCTGATGCGAGAAAGGGGGTTCGAAGATAATTGGCAAGAAGCAATACACGTACCAGGAATTTCCTACTATTTTGTTCCCTTTTTCTTCGGCCAGTCGATAATATTTGGCCGCCTTGAACTAAGCGTTGAGCGATCGTCGTGAGTCAGCAGAGCCTTAACGAGAGATCAAAAGTCCATGAGCCCGAGTGATGATTTTCAAGCCCCAAAAAAAGGCATGAATGCCCGAGGAGAACAAGATGAGCAAGGCTTCAGGGCTGAAATCACGGGGCTCTGCCGGTACGGGCAGTTGGAGGTCCAGTAATGGCGTACCTTGTCCTTCTTCCCCCCAAAGCCTTCAAGATAGCACCATGCGACTTCGTTCATCGCATCTGTATCGCCTAGATTGGCCGCTGTTTCAAAGTACTGTCGGGCAGCTACCGGGTCTTTTTTGACGCCCCAGCCATTCCGATAGCAATTTCCCAGTTCGAAAATTGCCAGTACGAGCTCTCCTTTGGCAGCGCCTCCCTTTTTCATACCTGCCTGGAGTGCTTGAGACTCAATTGATGCGGAATTCGCCGCTGCGGCTGAGAGATATGTAACGGCCTTGTCGGGATCTTGAGGGCAGCCCCAACCATGTCTAGGAGAGCGCTCCAAAGTTAGACACTCTTCTAAAGCAAGCAGACAAGGTAGATCTTTGTAACCCTCCATACTAAGGGAGGCATTGCAAAAAAGATATGGACAAGAGGGGTAGGGTAGTCGAGCTGTACCTCAGCGCAAGTCCATAGAGCACTTGACTCAAAGCGTTGTTCGCACCTTCCGGATCTGCCAGTTGGCGGAACATTTCCGTGGACCTTTCAAGCTCTGTATGATGCGATCATTAGCATGGATCCAAACGATGTGCGAGAACAGGAACTCACCGCCAGCCTCGTGTAGACGAATCGCCTCTTGAATATTGACCTAAGCCCACCATTAGACACTGGCTAGTGCACTAAATGGCTTCAACCAAGTACAGAGACTTACATCGCCTTCTGGATCATTGATCCGACTATGACTGGAACTTCTTGACCGCGCTCCTCCGGCGCTATTTGTCTCTAGCCTATTCGGCGAAGAGCGAAGTGATGCTGCTGGCGATCCAGCAAGCGGGCTCTGTTGCGCCAGAATCGTCGCTCGCTTCTCCCATTGTGCTTCCCTTTCTTGCTCGTCGACTTTATCGTCCGAAATCTGCGGAAGATCCGACGGGACATTGACTGAGCTCGAGCTAGCACGCCGCGAGCCCCGATCGCGATGCAGCAATTGCGATAACCGGTGTTCCCCTCGCGGTCGACTCGGCGAAGCTGGCTCTGAAGAATCAGACGGGGACCTCGAGCGGCTGAATATGTTCAATGATCTTCGATGCGTCGAGGAAGATGGTCGTGATGGTTCTAGGAGATCCGATTGACCATGGTCGCCTCGGTGCTCACTGACGTCACCGCCAGTGCTCGATGGGTCAGTAACCTCATGCGAAATTGTATCGGATCGAATGAATTTAATCTCGGGAACAGCATTTGAGGGTACATCCGGCGGATACTGACTCCCTGAGTCGTTGATCTTGTCCTTCTTGTGAAGGATATCGCGCAGCGGCATCTTGCGGCGGGCTTATCGCGGAGAGGTGGTTTGCGGGGTGGATACCCGGCAATTTACCGAGGGGTCGTTTGTGTGTCTGTCGGACGAAGAAAGGAGCGATTTGTATGAAATAGTGTATATCGGAATTATCGAGCTTCATATATCCTCAAGGTAAATTATATTCCAGCCTTGTGTTCTGTACGTGGCACGAGGCTGGGGATGTGGCTGTGTTAGTTGTGCTTTGTATTTTTAAATATCATCACGGATCACTTGGGATAATTCCAATGGTGTCCCTGAGTCGTTCCGTGGTTAGTAGTGTCGGTTGTCTTGGCTCCTGAACCACTTCATGGGCATATTATATTATGTTTTATATTCATTGCATCCGGATTGTTTCCCAACCCCTGCCGTGCGAATTTATGACGGACTGTTTGTATTGTTTAATAGTGATTCTCGGTAGGTTTTGACCTTATGATAAGTGCCTTCTAAAGATGGTACGCTGAAGCCGAACAAGGGACGAGACGTATCTACCAGTAATTGAAAAGTGTCTTACAAGAGGAAGTGCATAATTATGACTGTAAGCGACATACACTTCAGAATATTGCAGTTTGCAGATGATCAGCCGAGTCCACTGGAAGATAGTACAACTGGGTACAGGTATGAGACACAGGGCAATTACCCGGAGACCTAGGGATTTGGGTAGAATGACTACACATTATGGGGTACAGTATCTGAGCAGATGCACCGACTGATCAGTGATCAGACGGAAATGGAACGCGTTTAGACAGGCGGGGCCGCGCGTGGATAGGGCAAAAACTGGTATTGATATGTCTAATCGAGCACAAGAGTAAAATGGTAAATGATTTTATACATGATGCTAATAACGAGGCTATTCATGTAGAGTCCATTTACTGGGCCTTGGCGGACATGATGCCTGGTTTATATGGTAAGCTTGCGATGGACCAGAAGGTTTCGGGGCGAATGAGACTTACGCTCGACATCAGCAACGCTCTGCTGAAGGATCTGCTGGAGGACCTTGGGGTTCTCAAGCTCCTTCTGGATCTTGCCAATGACGGACTCGGCGAGTTCACGCTGCTGGCGCTGCTTGACCTGGCTTTCGTAGCGAACCCACGAGTCAAGGACGGACTTGGCCTCGGCGGCCAGAGCGGTGCGCTGCTCGAGCTCATAAGCCTGAGCCTCAAGTTGGGCGGTTTCCTTCAACAACGTATCAGCGCAAACCATTCTGGCTAGATATCGGATCATAGGACCGAATTTACCCGGGAAACAGCGAAGAGCTGCTTGGTGATATCGACAACGCTGGACAGCTCCTTGACGTTGTCCATGCGGGCCTTAACAGCGTTGGTGTGGTCGGCACGGGCAGCATTCAAGATGTTCTTGTGCTTCTGGACCTGGCCCTGAGCCCACTCACTGTAGACAGGACCACCGTACTTGGCAACGGCAGTGAAGACACTCAGAAGGCAGAAGGCGGCAACGGTTTCCTCGTTCATAACATAGAGCTCGTTGCTGATGGCGGCGACGGAAAGACCGGCGGCGGCGGACAGGATAGCGGTCTTAGATACAAGGGAGTTGCCGGGAAGAGAGTCGATGATCGACTGAGCCTTCTTCTTGGGGTCTTCGGCAGGGACGTTGGAGGCCGAACGAGAGGCAGTCAGGTTGGCAGCGACACTGCGCACGGGAAGAGTCGGCCGGAGCCGGGTAGCACCTAGCTGGGGTTAGCGACTGTGATGAGGTGATTCATGGCCTTGCAAAAAATCGTGTGCGGCATACCAATGGCGCTCTTAGCCAGACGCGAAGCCATTGTGACGATGTGAAGTCCTTGAAAGATGTGATGGATGAACGGAACTGACGAGAATGAGGTCGGAATGGGGCTTTGGACGGTGCGGCAGACGCTAACCATATTTGGTTTGGTGCGGCTGACGGAAAAACTGGTAGCCGAGGAATTATCAAAAAATTAATGGCACCAGGAAGAAGAGCCTTGATTGCAGAAGCACGATTCGAGCTCAAATACTAATATTCAAATTTCTGCGAACAAAATGCCGCTGCCTACGGACGGAGCTACAGGCTCCAAGAAGCGAAAGAACGTCAAAGAAGGCGGAGTTCCTTCGTCCAAGCGCCGTGCAGTCGCTGAGACTCATAGCGATGGAGAGATGGCCAAGATCCAAGAGCTGGAAGACCAGATCTCTGAATCGCGAAAGTACTATAACAACATTGTGACACTGATTTCGATTCTCAATGCGGATGGGAATGAGGGAAGGCCTAATTTGGCCGTGGCGGTGTCACTCTGTCGAGTCTTTAGCAGATTGATGGCCCTGGGGAATCTGACCGAGACGAGTCGCGCAGCAGAGAACGAGAAGATCATCGTTGCTTGGCTGAAGGAACGTTGTCGGGAATACCAAAAGGCACTGGTATCGATACTTCGTGAAGCAGATCCTTCCTCTCAGGTTTGTCATGAAGGCTTCCCTACACTCAGTTGGCATTTTCTGATAGCGTGGCAGGTTACTGCCTTGACTCTATGCATGCGCATTATCAACGAACGTGCGACACATCTACCGGGCGATGATACCCAGGTCTGGCTTTCTGGCCTCTTCAAGAATGTATTCGAGGCTGTCGTCGAAGCAAAGAACGGGCAGGCGTTGAGGTCGGAATTTTTAGATCAATTCGCGAAGGCATACGAGGATGTGAGATACTACACCTTCGTGCAAGTCTCGTACGTCTCCGCTTCCTCTTTTCCGAGAAACCTTGTTGTATACTGACTTTGGATACTAGTGACTATGCAGAGACAAAAAGAAGCTCCGAAATTCTCGACGTCCTCATCTCAATGCTATCGGAATGCGACAATGTCCCTGGTCCTGAACACAAGTTTGAAAACTTCCACGCCAAAACGAGCAAGCAGAACAAGAAGCTCCTCTCAGTGAACTCGCACAAGAAACAGGCACAGAATGCCTGGCTGGCTATACTTCAGAACGACCTCTCCCACACTCAACGCAAAACGCTGCTGCGCAACATGGTCTACACGATAGAGCCTTGGTTCAACCGCCCTGAACTGCTCATGGACTTCCTGACCGATTCATACAATGTCGGCGGCGCGACATCCCTCCTCGCCCTCTCTGGTCTCTTCTACTTGATCCAGGAGAAGAACCTGGACTATCCCCAATTCTACCACAAACTATATTCCCTCCTCGACGCCGATCTCCTGCACTCGAAACACCGCTCTCGGTTCTTCCGACTGATGAACACCTTCCTCTCCTCCACCCACCTTCCCGCTGCGCTTATCGCCAGCTTTATCAAGCGTCTTTCTCGTCTCGCGCTTAATGCACCCCCCACCGCTATCGTGGTAATCGTCCCCTTCATCTACAATCTACTCAAGAATCACCCGACGTGCACCTTCATGCTCCATCGCGTCGTCCGCGACGAGCAAACAAAGGCCACGCTCGAAGCCGAGGGCATGGATGACCCGTTCGACGTGAACGAGGGAGACCCAACCCGCACAAAAGCGATTGAAAGCAGTCTATGGGAGATCGAGACACTCCAGTCGCATTACCACCCCAATGTCGCTGCGATTGCCCGGATTATCTCGGAACAATTCACAAAACAGGCTTACAACCTTGAAGATTTCCTGGACTATACCTACCAAGGAATGCTGCAGGCAGAACTCGGTACGGAAGACAAGCCGTTCAAGAGAATCCCAGTCGTTGAATATCATATCCCCAAGCGAATATTCACCGACAGATTACTCGAGGAAGATGGAGGCCAGGACAATGCGCCTGGTAACTTCATGAGAGGCTTATGGAATTTTGCATGACGGGTCAAAAAATCGCGAAATCTGCATGGCTATGCAGGTAATTTTTCTCCTCTAGCGTATATCATTTGGTGTTACCAAATCCGTTTGATTGTCTATAGACTTCTTTGCTAAAAAGCTGTTTCGAAAAGCAATCCATACTATCTAATGATTGTCATTACTCCTTCCTTGCCTTGACTCGGCAGGAGGTCGTACCAAAATCCCAAGTTATACTTCAACTATACCAAATCATCAGTCAAGAATGTGATCTCCTTCGAACAAAACCCTGCCAATCTCACCAACTGTCCGTTGAAAAACCTTCTGTCGCTGTCCAACCTGAAAAGCTGTCGTCCTGATTTATCAATCTCTCGACATAACGATAGTACGAATTACCGGGGTGGGTCGCCAAAGGCATGAAGGCGTCGATGTCGAGCGTTGCAGATTGTTGCGACTCTTGCATTCGGCGATAGTCGTATGGTCCAATCGTTCCCAACGATGGATGTGGAGGGTATTCGAGGTTGTTTCCGCACAACATCTCATTTGCCTCCGCAACAGGGTCTCCGGGATGATAGTCACAAAAGACGTCCAGGGCAAACACTCCACGCTTTAGATCGTTGAAAAGCGTGTCTGTGACTCTGACCGGTGTTGCTTCTATTTTGGCGCGCATCTTCTCCGTGATGCTTTGGGCTTTTTGACGCCTCCGTCTTTGGCGCACACTCACTTCCTCCTCCATTCGTTCGAGCAGATACAGAATCTCCTTCTCCGAGGAAGCCACGGCGACCGCGTGTTCCATTCTCGACGTAAGTTGTTGAAGCTCTTGAGAGACAGCGCGAAACAGCGCATCGACCTTATTCAACGCTTTCGCGACATGAGAACAAAGACTTCGAGCGAGCGGTCTCTGATATACCCGCGCCCAAAATGACATCCAATAGGAAAATCCAGTCCGGGACTTGCGCAGGCGTGTCAATTCGAGGGTTATGATGACATTGCGACACAAAGCGAGCGTATGCAAAGCCCCATCGCGCGTCTCTTCCAATGTGACCAGACGTCCAGAGTGGGCCGATTGGGGCCTCTCATGACCGACCTCCTGGCTTTCATCCTGTCTGTCCAAAGAGCGATAGAATCGTTGTGACCCCTCGATACTCTGTGATGCTGCAGCAAATGACACCGGCTCGGATTCTTGGCAAGTCTGCTGATGTCGATCACTATGCCCGAGGCTGACGATTAGATCACTTCGCTGATCAGTTTGCGACATTCCAGTGCCGGAAGCTGTGTCATGCCCCAAAAATGCTTGGAAGCTAAAAGGAGACCCGGTGCTAAAGATGATGAACGAGGGGGAATACGAAGAACCTTTTAACGAGTGTGTCTCTAAACGAATGACTGTAACCAACTATGCCAGTGAAAAAGATAAAAAGTATGATATCGGAAAAAGTGACTGAACGAGCGTATATGGGCGAACGAGTGTAGTTGATGAAGCAAAGTTCCATCCTGAGGAACGGACATCTAAGCTACCTGTGACATCCTGACTACCTGGGATGGAGTATGGAACTCAAGTGTGGAAGGAACATGGAAGGGTTTCCCCTGATGCAGGTGGCGTTTAAGCAATTGTAAATGGGATGGAGGACAGACCGATGCATCCGGGGCCTTCTTGCATTACAGTAAGCAATAGAGCTTACATCTTTACCTATCCAGTCAGGCGGGTCCCTCCTGTCGGGTTGTATTATTTTCGATACTACGGGCTAGTTTTATCCAACATTGATATTGTTTCCGGTTTCGGTAACCATCGTGCATGCACCGTCACCATTGTCATAGTACCTAAGTGCCTCCACACGGCATATGAATCGATCATAGTCTAAGAAACAAAACTAGGGGTTCTGAGAACACGAATGAGCTCCGTCGAGAAGAGTACATCACTGGCAATTGACTTTGCCTTGGCACTTGAGATTAGATGGTAGAAGGAGAACAGGGCGTGGTAGAAGTACAAATTGCATCATTTCATCTTTCGCAAGGATGATCACGATCGGATCAGGTAGATCAAGCAGTGACTGGTAGATAGATTCAAGCTTCGTTAGTGGCATGGCTATTACTTGCGATTAGGTTGATCTCCCCTGAGCTCTGGCCTCTCAGCCTCCAATGCAGGCTCACCGACCCCTTGCAGGAAAACACACCTGACTCGAGAATGTCAACCAACAAGAGGGTCGAACAGTTACCTAGTTACCCAAGATATTGTTTACTCATCATTAGAGTGCACAAATGATCGCAGGAGCGGAAAGCTGGTAGTTGGGTGCTTTTTCCAAGTTGCATATCAGAGGGGAGCGGTTTTACGCTGCTCTTTTACCATGTAGCTTGAGACTGTGAGAGATAATCAAGCTAGGCATATCGGTTGATGGAGATCCTTCTTCGTTGCTAATGCACATGCCGCAGGCAAGATTGTCTTTCCAAGTATGTCTCATGGCTTCTTAAGACATCCAACTCTGAAAGATGAAAGAGAGTTGAGATAGTCGTCTAGGAACGCCTGGGGCAAACACCGATCATCTCAGCGGCGTACGGAGACTGCCTTAAGGCACCTTACAGTCGGCCAGACCCTTCAAGCCTTGCCCAAGGGCTCAGCTTGTTGATCACTGTCACGAGTAAATGCACATTCAAATCCCATTCCGCAAGTTTAGTTGAGTTTGCGCTGTCGAAGCACATTCCTTAGAGCACGACCTAAGTGATACACGCCATTTTGTTGATTGGAATGCGTTCAGAATGTAGGACGCGAGTGACAAATACCTTTTGTTGTTTTTCCATAAATGAAGGGATTCAGCAGCTCGCAATGGTCGCATGGTCATCACTTCGAAGTTCGATCCTTCAATCGTTCTTTCCGCGGGATCCATAGTCGCCACGTCCTTGCTACCTCGTTCATCAGTGAGATCTCACCGCCGGTATAAAGAAGGAATCATTGGATTTGAAGTCTGGCTTTGACGACTCGAACGTCAATCGTGCCTGCCGCTCGTCTTTCAGGTGGCGCCCTTATACCATCTACAACCCGCCACGCTGCTGCTCTGAATACCCGGCCCATCTCCAAAGATCAGCATTTCAGGTACATCGGCATCTTTATGTGCATCAGACTCCATTCAACTGTTTAGCTGTGCTCTTGCTCTTGCTTTGATGTTGGTGCCTCTCCTGCCCGAGCGATCAACTACTGGCGTCTAATTCTGATAGCGTTCCAAATCACGATGTTTTGGTCAAGGACCTTTCTGGCAACATGGGTCTGCCTGGCTCAGCTGGGCGCCGCTCAGATGTTGGCCTTTACAACATGGCCAACCCACATCGACCATGGTCAGCCAGCTACGGTGACTTGGTTGGGAGCTCCTGACGTTGTGCGTAAACGCGAATGCCCTTCTCTTTCCGTCAGATGATCATCCCTTACTCACCATAGCTGTGCTCAGCCTGTCACCATTTATCTGCGTAAAGGCGATGCAACCAACCTCGACCACGTCCAAGTCCTGACTACCAATGCGAAAGGCGGATCCTTCACTTTTGTTCCCGACGATTCCTTGCCCGATGGTTCAGACTATGCCCTGCAAATCCAGCAAGGCGCCGAGGAGAACTATTCAGGACTGATGACACTTGGGAACCCTGCCAGCAAGCCACCAAGTCCTCCGAAGCCCCCAAAGCCCACAGAAGACGTTAAGCCGCAGAACATCTCCACACCCGCCCCTCAGGATGACGCCTCACCCCATCACAGCACCGACACCTCACCTGACGACGAGTGGGAAACGGAGGTCGCCAAGGGTAACAATGCCCAATTCACCAATGTTGAAGATATGTCCAAGGGATCTGACTCAAACTTCACTCACGGCAAAAGCGCAATGGCGGCTAAGTTAGAAACCAGCGGTGCTTCTATGGAAAACGTGTACCTTGGCTGGATCCTGGCCACAGCAGGCGTCTTGTTCTATGTCGCCGAATAGGATGGGATTTAGGTGACCAAATTCGGGGCCAGGCATCCTGAGATCATTTGCCAATGCTTGAACACATTGGCTTCGGAGTACTTCTGCTTTAGTTCGTTGTACATAGTCCCCATTGTATTCAAAAAGTCCTGTGACAGTCGGGTTGTCTCAAGAGATCGGGCCATGATTGTTGTTGAACTCTGCTGTACCTTTCAGGGCAGCTCAAGCATCGACCTGTTTGCTCGACCCTGCAAGCCTCATCCGCAGTATATCCATCACTGCTTTACTGAAGAAATGGAGTTAGGGATAAATGAATAATTTGATCATGAGCACAAATGGACGTCAAGTACATGTTTCACAATCGATGTGGGCTGTTGGACAGAAAGCTGTTAGTGTCCGCTGTTAGCGGCTGGCTCTCCTCCATGGATGTTCCCACTGCTCATGCGTACCTGACCGGATAATTATAAAACCTCATCACTCATCAATTCTTGATGATAATGGTCGCTACTGCTGTTTCTTGACAGTAGTGTCTTCAGTTATATATCTCTTTGGAAACTGTATACCCTTCATTTACACTCGTTAAGCTGTATTCAATCTCGCTCTTTGATTACTCTACTGTGCGCAGTTTGTGACAGTAAGTTATCCACCTTCAGCTGCTAGTTTTGAACTATTCCAGCCCAATCTCTATCTGTCGCACTGCAGCTTTGTTATGTGTCTCGGCGATGACAAAGCATAGAACTCATCGTGTCAATAGTTCAGCTGGAGCTCTTTGCATCCCATCCTTGATCTTCACAAGGGTATGTCTCTTTGTCTTTATTCCCGTCGTCTCCATCCTCAATTCCCATGCATTCCGGAGCTTCGAGATCCCCGACTTGCACCTTCGCTTCGCACCTTCCTTGAGCATTGGGGATAGCTCCGGCGTTGCAGGCAATTGCCATTGACATCGCCCGTCTGTTTCCCTGCTGGTATTGCTGTGGTCCGATCGCTACTGCTTCGAGCTTGCCATTCCTTATTAACACTCAGCCTGCATTCCAATTTGCCCCGTCCCCTATAATGGCCAGGCTGGTGCGATCAAAGAAGAATGCTGCCAGGGCAGAAAGTGACAATGCTGACCCGGAGACGCTTGCGTCACCTACGTTAGATTCTCCGAGACCCCCCCGTGTCAGCCTACCTCATGTGGAAACCCAGTTGAATATGCATCAGTACAATGGTTTATTCGATGTCAACTCCCCTGAAAGCCAAAAGGCAACTATAGCCGTAGAAACTTCTCCGGGTAGGCCCTTCCATCTTATATCAACGTGGCAATACCTGAAACTAGCTGCTCGCTTCGAATTCTGAATGCTGATTTGTCTTTGCGCATCTTGTTAGATTCCACATCCGCGTCCCCACGTACTACTTCCAATCCTCCGAACGGCGATGCTGCTACCGCCGAATGGTCATCGGCCGTTGGCCATGCGACCACAGGCAAATCTGGCCGTGTCATACATAATCTTCAAGAAGAAATCGCACGTTTGACGCGCGAATGCAGTGTATATCGCTCACGGGCGGAAGAAACCCAGCGGATGAACGATGCTTTTAAGATGCAGGTACAGAACATGACCGAGCGCCTTCGAAATCTTGAGCAGGCCAACGAAACGAATCTACAATCGATCCGGCGCAAGGACAAGAAAATTGAGGAGTTACGGGCCGAAGTACAGAGCGAGAAAGAAAGACGACGTCGAGCAGAGGGAGAGACCGAT
This sequence comes from Aspergillus lentulus, assembly GCF_001445615.1. NCBI lineage: Eukaryota > Fungi > Ascomycota > Eurotiomycetes > Eurotiales > Aspergillaceae > Aspergillus > Aspergillus lentulus. Next base: position 602,593 of record NW_028322112.1, read on the forward strand.
AAGTTCCAGCAATTGATGAACGAGGCTCGGGACGAATTCAATCGAAAATGCGCGGAGCTACAGGAGATTGCCAATCACTCTCGGACACAGTACGACGTGCTTGCGAAAGCCGGACAACGTGAACGCGCAGATCAGCAAAGGAAACTTAAAGCGATACGGGATGATTTCCTCGCCTTGAAAGCAAAACATGAAAAAAGAGACGTACAGCTAGAACGCCTGGACGCGGTCATGGCGCAGAAAAATCGTGAAATCGAACTAGGTAGAGAGAGATTCGATCAGCTCTTCGAGGACTACGAAGCATACAAAAAGGCTCACGATGAGGAAGTGCGGGCCTTGATCGAGAGGAACTATCAGGGCGCAGCCAACATTGATAGTGCTCTCGCCTCTCTCAAGGAGACTGAAGAAAAAATGAAATGGGCTATCCAAGTCAAAAACGAGATTAAAGACGCCCAATGAACTTGCGATCCATTTGACCTATAATCAATCCTGCAGAAGTGGCACCAAACAAGCAACAGATTCGCCTTCGAGTGATGCAGTCCGCCGGCAAACGTCTTCGTCGATTATGGACTCAGCAAAGTAAGATCGATGCTCTAAATCATTCCGTGCTGTGCCATTCTCCACCCATACCCCAGTCTACGATTCACGTCCATAGCAGACTCATTCAACCGCAATGTCACTCGTCGACTTACGACGGTATGTTGGAATTGTGCTTTATACTGCTCGCAGTGAGCTCTTGGCCTACTCATCTGACTTGGTGTCTCAGTTGCTTAATACTTCCCGGAGTTTAGGAGCGCTTGATACCCTAGGACATACGCTTTTTCCTCTGCTTGACGGTCTTTGATTAGAGTTCCGTTTTGTTTGCAAATAGACCATATTAAATACGGATACCAGAATAATGCATAGAATAGTCGGCCAAATGTCCTTGAAGAATGCGGTTCAAGGGAGACTTCTACTCTTTTTCTGGATCGAGCCCAAGGAGGAACCTACATATAATCCACTACATTCACAGGGAAGCAATCACGAATTCTACCATATCATAGCAAGCCTTGCAATTCCTCCTTATCCTTTAAGATGTGCAATGGGAAAGTGAATAGGTTCGCCCTTGGGAGACTGTCCATGCCTTGGCTCTTCTCTGCATCTATCCGCCTACTGATGAACTATACATTCACTTAGTGGCTGCATCTACCCTCCTGATTTACTGATTGTTGTATTAAACAAATCAATCACCCTACGGAATATCCATTTTCATTCACCTGTTTCCCTATGATTCTGGTGACTAAGGAGAATGTTCCTCGTTTGGTTTTCATGCAGTGTTGCGTTCCTCTTCCTCCTTCTTCTTTGGGAAATCAGGAGCACCGCCTCATTATCCTACGAGCTTCGCAATACCTCTCAATTGAGTATCACTCTTCATCCCTCAATTCTTTCTTTATTACCATCGGCTTAATCTTGCTTCCTTCGACCACGTTTCCTCCCTTTCTGGACCGACCTCAGCTAGTGCGGGCACTGCTAGTTCTGACGTATCGACACAATGGCGACCAAGCAAAGACTGACGCTCGCCTCCATGTGGGCTTTCGAAGCTATCGGGGTGAGCTGATGATTGTAATGACAGGATGCCGATGATTCCTCTGCTGACCAAAGTATGAACAGGTTAAGGAGATAGAGGTAGAGGTCAAGTGTGTATCGACCATAGCACGCATGCTTGTTATTCAACTAACGCAACAAAACCAGAAACACAATCCCTCAGGTTGATTCGCTCGAATATTTCCAGACAGACGATGTTGGTTCCCATGTCCTTGCACACCTTCGTACCTAACCGGGATTTCCTATAGGTACTTGTCACCAAAGGCAATGTTGAGAGCTTCATCTCAAAGGTTGCATCTGCATTTGCCGGCTTCATCGAAGAGCAGAAAGACAAAGATCTCCTAGACGTAAACCATTTCTTTTTTTCTTTGCCAATCAGACTGTGGAAAGGTCAAGTAGCTGTTTATACTGATTATCGTTTTGATTCAGATGCCACGAGTGCGTCAACTGGATGTCCCTGCAGTGCTTTCTGACGAGAGTCTCCCCGCCATGAGCTCACCTGAGAAGCATCAAGGGCCAAGTCTGTTAGCTCTGGACGATGATTCCGACGAAAATATTGTTCCTTACTCGAGAAATCATGCCACCAAGTTCTGGAAATCTCCTAACGGTGGTTTGGGTTGCTTTTCCAGCAACTTCCACGATGTCCTAGCAGGTGTTGCCATTGCCACCGGCACCAAAATCGCAATAGTGGGTGAATTACAAGGCATACGGGTTTCCGGGACCACCGAGGATGTGGACGATGCTCTGACGAAGCTGAGTCAAATTGAGAAGCCCTTGGTCAGTAGGCGTGCTGCTCAAATCCCGTTCTTATGGTTGACAACTGACCAGTCTCTACTAGTCCTTCTCTCTCGCTCCCAACGTCACAAACATTATGATTGTCCCACACAAGGACGATAGCCGCTTCCGTATCCAGAACTACAGGAGTGTGAATCCTGATGCTCCCCGTCGTGTTCTGGAGGATCCAAAAATGTGTTCCACCATTGACTTTGGTCGAATGTGCGTCACCGTGGGTCTGTCCTTCAACAATGATTCTCAAGCGTGGACTATACCCGATAATCGACTCAATCCACCACCTATCAGCGAGGAAGCTGGGCCATCTCGCATCTGGAATGATTTTACCTTCCAGGGAATTGGGAAGGCGGACGAGTTTGCTGACATCGAATCGATCATCGAGAATGACCCCTCAAACCCCCAGACCTTGTTCTCTGGCATTGCACCTCCCCATCCTTTCCTCACTGCAGACAAGGCCAAGCAAGTCAACCAGTGGGTTGTGGAAAGGGCTGAGATGCAGCCAACCGAGCATGGACCCGAGCCCGAGCCTGAGTTTGAGCTTGAGTCTGATTTCGAGCCTCAGCCCGAATGTGATGGCCGCGACGTTCACCAGCCTAAACACAAGGGCGAAACAGCAATTGCCCCCCAAAGCAAAAGACCGCCTGGAATGAAGACGCGAAAGGCCGCAACAACGGCCAAAGTTGCTCCACCGTCCGAGCAACCTCAGGCTAATGAGGCTAAGCCTGTGGCCATCGATCTCAAGGAGACTACTGCCACCCCCCGTAAGCGTTGGACTATGCTGTACAGTTCCGGCGCCGAGGATGCAAGTCCGGATGACAGTGACGCGCTTAACTCTGAAACTTCTAATTTGAACGATATTCTCGAGCTTCCTGGTGATCTGCTCGAATTCGCGAAGCCCCAAACTCCGGAAAACAAAGTACGTCTTCCCTACAACTTCGACGCTGGCAAGTATGGTCTCAACCAATCTTTACGCCAAACTCCCAAAGAGAAAAAGCATAGTCCAAGCTTCAAGAGGATTATGCATGTCAAGTCAAAGAAGAATTCAAGCAACCCTGACGAGCTTATCGACGTTTTTGAGCCCGCAAATAATGCTGTCGTTGGCACTCTCTCTCGAGTCGCGTTCAATCAGCCTCCATTAATCCCCGACAGCCCGGTCAATGCGTTTACCTCGAACACCCAAAATATGTGTCTGCAGGAGATGTCTGATGAGAATTCCAAGAATACCAAGATTGGACTTCCGAGCTGCAGGATGGACGTTCTTAGCATTCCTTCTTGCTCCGGCAGCACCGAGTCTGTTTTTGGCCGTGCAGCAACAGGTGACGAAAATCACCAGGAGCAGGAAAACAGATTATCATTTCTGAAAAAGTTCCTTCAAGACCGGACAGACAAGATACCCTATCCCGGCGGTCATGGTCAAACAGACACCTCCAGGTATGAATTCAACAAGCTGCTGGTGAAGGAAAGCCTGGCAAAGCTTGAAACTGCCCATCGAGACCAAGATAGACAAGGGTCTGATGAAACAAGCACCAGAGAGTTCTATCGTACCATGGGTCACAAGATGGCAAAGCCGACAAATAAAGCTAAGAGCAAATCTGAGATTAAAGCGAAAAGACAGGCCACGCTTGAGGATGCTTGGGGATTCTTCAAACAGACGGTGAAGAAACCCTCGACAGATGCGCAGACTTTGACACCAATACCGAAAAGTCCCCCGAAGAGCGAAAGAGAGACCGTCAATATGGCTGGGAGCAGAAAGAACGAGCTGGGTATAGAGTCAGCAGAAAATAGCATGACTCGAGATGTTGAGAATTTATTTGAAGCCTTGAAGCAAACATTGGAAGCTGCTGAATACTTTCAAGGATCTCTGAACATGGAAGTCCAGCTCGGACTGATTCTGATACCGCTTCTGCCAAAGACTTGTACTGAAGGCTCGACCGTCTCTTTGACCGAATGGACGAAGATCTTCCAGTCGCAAACTGGCATTCCCTCCCCGACAACCAAATTTATTAGGCGACTTACGACCTCTGGCATTGATATTGATTATCTGGTTGATCTGAAGACATCCGCACCTGAAGGGAAAAGGCGCATTTTTGAACAGGACTACAGCGAATACAGCGTGTCCTACGAGTTCCACTGTCGCACTCGAACCGGTCAGATGCTCGTCCTATCTGTGGATGAGCAAGGAAAATTCAACATCAAAAAGCCCAACGTTGCGCTTGGTGCTGTCAATTTGCACTTTCCGCGCCAAGTCTGGGATGCAAGTGTCGTTCTTAGTGGTACCCCAAACGATGCAGCTGTTGACCGAGAGTGTGAGGAGGCGGCGAAGTACCTCATTGAGCACCTGTGGGTCCAACCAGATACCTCACTTGTTCAGATCTTCACACGGCTACCTCCAGACGACAAGATCACGATTGAGAAAGTATACATGAAACGTTGGACGCGTCATCGCTTCATCCGTCCCCCGAAGAGCATCATTGCCGCCAAGCGCGCCAGTCATATCAGGAGCAATAGTGCTACGACAGCGGAGACTGACTTGAATAGCAATTCCACTGATAAGAGCCAATCATCCGCGGAAAACGAAGCAGAGGCCATGGAGAATCAAGGTATCTTTCTTCAAGTCATGGAAGTGCAAGATCTTTTTATTAAATCCAGTTCGTCCGACGTTCGGGCGGTGGCAGCCTGCTGTGCTTCGCTACCTGAAATGACAGGAAACGGCCGCCAATGGTATGAAGCGTCTCTTGTAAGCTCGGCTATTGAAGCCATCCTAAAAACGAATGCAAATCTTGAAATTGGAGAACGAACTGACGAATGGCGGAGCTCTGACCTGCTGGGAAGAGACGCCTCCCTTCTTCACGGTAATGCGGAGGAGACCTATGCTCCGTATACGATGCTCAGCCCTGTGGCCAAGGCCATTGGCATTACTGGCCTCGGAGATATTCTGCGGTTGACAAAAACTGTTGTCGAGAAAATGGACGGTGTCGGATTCTGGAACCACGGTTTGGACCATGATTCAGTCCAGGCGCCGTCGATCGCCGGCTCGGTTGGCTCTCTAGATCAGACGGTCCGACTTGAGCCCAGAAGCTTGGAATTCGATGATTTCGAAAGCATCAAGGAGTTCGGAAGCATCATGGTCACTGCAATGACTAAGAAGTCATCCGGTGGGTCTTCCGTGAAAGACAAGGAGCAACTCGAGATCGACTATTGGTAATTGCTGGTGCTGCTACTTCCGTGAGGCCGATCATCATTGTTCTGGGTCATTCTACAAGATAGCGATAATTGAAAATGAGGCCGCTGGGAATGAGGAAGACCATTGACAAGAGACCTAGAGAAGGGACAACTGACTATAATCAGAAAACGAAACAACAGTATGGGAGAAAAAGGAAAAGGAAACGATCCGCAGATAGGCGCTTAGCAGTCTTCTTCTATCTAAACACAACATGATGCAATCCCTTTTAGAACAAGTTCAGCGTCCTCCTTCAGATCAAGGTCTATAGTCCTTTCGACCGAGCCGATGTAACTCATAGAATGTTCGATTGTTGCGAATCCAACGGTCTATATTTTTATGAGATGAATCTACAACCAAATAATCACATAAAACAGCACTGTCATGCTGACGACGGGCATCAGAACGAGCGTCACAATCCCTCAGTCCTCTTCATCAGGAGCATCGTCGACGTTTCGAAGCCAGGCGCCCCGAGCATCAACTGCAGCTTTCCGTACATCCCGTTTTGGATCATCTAGAATCATACGCAGAGAACGCACCACTTGGTTCTTCACCGGTAGAAGCGGGGACAGTTTACCGGCTTTCGCAACAGCTGGGGCGTCTGTCTTAGGGGTTTGAGCCAACAAGTTCAGACATCTGAGTGCTTCAACCCGTAGTCGCGGTCCGTTTACAGTGCCGGCACCGACAGCTTGTTGGTCCAACCTAGTAGGCACGGGATTGTATGCAGCTGTCTTCAGAAGCCGGGTGACCAAGCTTTGGACATGGCCGCATTCCTCGATTACGCCGACGCCATTTTCGCGGATGATTACGGCGAGAGTCTCAAGCGTTGCAGCTCGGACAGCCTGTGAGTCTGCAGTCTGCAGATCCAAGCTCTGCAGGAGAAGAGGAAGCAGTGTCGGGAGCTCCGGCATTACCAATGAAGGCGAGATGGTAGAGAGTATTCCAGATAAGGCAGTGAGATGTGCTGGCTTTATGTGTGCGGGCGTAGACGAGTCATCGCCTGCGACGTTGACCTCGCGAATGCGGTTTGAGATGAGGGGGATCAATGTCGTGAAGACACGTTGTTTCGCTAAAAGTCTGATGTTTGCACCGTTGTCAGCTGAAAGAACGTCATCGTCCTTAAGGAGGATGGCGAAGCCGCGAGCAGCAGTGGTACTTGTCATCTCATCGGGTGACGAAAGTAGTGACAAAAGAGAGGTCAGTATTTCCGTGGTCGTTGGCGTAAGGCGGAGGATGAGAGCCTTCGAGAGCCAAAATATCGTCTTGATTGTTCCAGAAGGTACCTTTTTCTCCTCAGCACCAGCAGAGAACAGGTTGCTCAATATCTCCGTAGCGATGCTAAGGTCGGATTTTGGAAGGAATTTGTTGACAAGCAAGGCAGAATGACGAAGAAAGGCGAGATGGGTTGGTGGCTCGCTCTCTGTCAAGGATCGAGTCACAAGGTCCGAAAGGAGAGGTGACAAGTCGCGGCCGGTATACGGGAGGTGTGCGCAGGCTGCTGGTAGCCCTGCAAGAAGATACGTTGAGATAATCATCGTGCGCTGTTGATCCTCATTTGCTGCTTGCGAGAATGGCACCGGTGTAAATGTACTCGAGCTAGCAAACAGAGTGTAGACGTTCTGCGCAACTTCATCTTGTTTTTGCTTCGATAGACACCTGACAATGACATTGCAAAGTCTTCCAAGAATATCAATGACAACTGCGTCATTCAAGATCCGATTCGTAGACCTTCCTGTGGCCGCGTCTGCAACGCCACGGCAGAGGCCTATTACGATCTTGTCATAGTAGAGTTCCAGGTTTGGATCTTTATCCAGATTCCTCTGCTTCATCACATATAGAATGGTCATGAGAATTGCGCGAGGATATGCTATAGATCCAGCGCGTTCCTTTTGAAGCAATATGGTCAGTTTGCTGAGTAGACGTCGGACTAATGTCTCGAAAATGTCCCTTTCAACACTGATTTGCGCGAGGTTCTCAAGCGTCGTTATATACTCCGTGTTTGGCCCTTCGTCAGAGTCAGGCAGCGTTGCAACAAAGGCAGGAAATGTTATATCCATGATCAATCGTGGCTTGTGCTTCGATATTTCAGCCAAAGCTGCGATGGCTTTCTTCTTTAAGTCGTCCCGGCCAGCAGATTCCTCTTTTAACAGAATTTCATCCAAGTATTGCACAAACAAGCCAATCTCGTTGTCTTGGAAGTAATCTCTCAGGATGGACAGACGCAGAAACCCTTCAAGAGCGGTGACTCGGAAGGAGACTTCCTCCTTCGCTGCTCCCATCAATGCTTGACCAAAGACATCCGAGAACTGATCTTTAAATTCGACCAGAGTGTTTTCAGCGGCTGGTTCAGGCTCATGCGAGTCCCATTTCCCAAAAACTTTGATGGCTGAATCAAAGAGACCCCCAAGGGTTTCCAGTAGCGCTCTCTGTTTGGCAAGCCCATCAGCCTCCTGATAAACCGTCAACAGCGGCGGGACAACAGTCTGCACAATCACTGTGAACGATGCTATAGAAGCACATGATGTTGAGTTCAGAATCTGTTGCGCAGGCTTGGCCTGCTTTTGCTGGGGTTCTCGCAGTTGCTCATTGCATTCTTTCGTGATTGGCCGTAGAAACTGTGCGAGCGGTGACTGTTCGGATATTGCTGCAATGCCCTCGGATAACCGTTTAGCAACGCTGTTCAGAGCCTGAAGGGAAAGCTCTGAGAGGAATTCCTCTTGTGCATTAAGGATCTCAAATTTCAATACGTCCCATATTTGGATGGAATATTTAGTCACAGTATCCGGGTCATACGATCTGATGCACGCAATTAATGCGTTAAGAGCATCTTTCTAGGGGCTTCTTAGTCCGATCCTAGATAGAAAGGGCTCATTAGGGTCGTGAAAAAGCATACCTTGACATTTGGTGACGTGGAATCCAGTTTATCAAGAAGGGCGGGAATAGCGTAGGGAGCGAAAAGACTACTTGAGGAAATACAGTCCTGTAGACGGTCCTTCAGGTCTTGCGCCGTAATCCCGTATGGATCGTTTGGAGGAGGTCTGAAGGTAATCGGAAAGTAATTATAAACGGCTTCAAAAAGAGTCTTCGGACGTTAGCTGTCAAACTGGGAAATTGAAGAGAGGAAACGGCATACCTCGGCGTGGTTTGAGATATCCCATTCAATCATGACCACCTTCAAGATGGAAAAGACAAGCATAAGATTCCGAGGATCTTTCTCTCCAGTCATGAGATCAACGATTCCGACGAGAGATATATCTCCCATCTTGTGAAGGGCTAGTATAACTCAGTATGGGCAATCATTGAAGTTCAAGTGGTGCAATGCGTACCGGCCCGATGATTCGACATCAACTCATTCAACAATTGGTATACCTGAAACCTTTGCGATTGAGATCGAGACTGTAAGTCCTGTAGGCGCTCGAAGATACTAGAGAATAGTCAGTTGCTTCTGCGACTAAACCACTGCATTGATAATGGTTTAAAGGCCGGGCGATGCATGGTCTATAGGTCAAGGCTCCGCGAAGCACTTACGCCTGTGCTACTTCCTCAGCTAACGCATCGTTAAAGCGATCCAATTTCTGCAGTGTATCCAGTCCAGCGACAGCCCCTCCATCTTCAATGCGGTCACAGAAGAACGTTGTGAGGACTTGGATCTGTTGTCTTGATAGATACTTCGGAGGAAGTGCTCTGATCACAGCAGTGAGGTACGAGACAGCTTTGCCTCGCAATATACGATCTTCATCGTTGATATACTCTCCGAGTGACTGTACAACTTCAATAAGTGTCGTCCTTTTGTGCTCCACATCTAAGAGCAGCCCATTAGTATCCAGGTATATTGATTTGGGGCCGCGGGGAAGCAATACCCTGAGCAACCCGCTCAGCAATCTGCTTAGCCTCTGCTTTATCGTGGTCTACAACCAACATAAACGTCTGCAGAGCCGACATTGTGTCAATGGATTGGCACCCGCAACTAGAATGAGGGGCAGACAATTCCCCTCCTCCGCAATCGGGACATGACGCTTTTTGTGGTTGACACCGAACGACTGCCCTTATCGATAGTCGTCACGTGCGTTAAGCTGTGCATCACGTGTTGGCCCCTTCCAGAAAAGGAAGAGTGGCATTGGTTGCGTCATGGGCCACAGCCTTGGACTCGCAGGCATGCTATGTCTTATCTATCGTGCTACGTCTAAACCGAGACACTCTTTCTCGTCAAGATGCGGCGGACACCCTTAGTGTTATCTGTCATTGCATTTTGCTTCATCGCCTCAGTAATTGCAAATCTGAGTCTGCCTCCGAGGTTCAGCCTGCGCAAGCGTCTCCCACGTTCACTTGTAGACATCCTTCACTTACGGCACGAACAAGGCCTGCAGGACGATACTGAACTAAGAAATTGGCTTTCCAAACAACAGCCGGTAATGAACAAGTTGTTCTCTTCCTCGTCGAGAGAGGACGACAGTGAGAAGCCTGTCGTCTCTGATGTTCTTCCCAAGAACCGTGCCATCAATATATTTGCTTCTCTCACCCGGCAGTTTGAGCCTATTGAATCACGCCTTAACGATCCATCCAAAAATATCACTGTCCTAGCTCCTCGCAATAGTGCTATTCAAAGCTTGCCTCGCAAGCCCTGGGAGAACCCAGAAGACTACGAGAAGTTTGGTGGGGTGAGCGCCTATGAAGGACAGGAAGGTGAAGATAGAGCGAAGCAGAATTTACAGCGTTTCGTGGAGGCTCATATAATTCCAACAAGTCCATGGAGGGAGGGTGAAGAGATGGAGACGCTTGGAGGGGAGAAACTGAAGTGGAACAAAAATGGTGATAGGATATATGTGTGTATTTCTTCACTCATCAGCTATCGCGCATCTCTACTGACGCTACTTAGATCCAACCGGGTAATGTTGAGGTTGACAATATCGCCGAGACAGTGACAAATGGTGAGCTTTGGATTTTGAACGGTGTCATCAACTACCGTTGAAATCCTCTGTTTGCGAAGTACTGCAACATTCGAGCTAATACCACACGAAACCCTCGATGTATCCGGACGGATGGATGAATTATGCATGAACGACTTCCTTTATATACTATAATTTACGTTCACATCTTTGTTGTGCACAAAAGGCTTGCCATGTCCAACAGTCCGTTGAAGTATTCAACTTCTCATTTGCCTGTTACGAAGAATAGCCAGAAAATTAGATAGCAAACACATCATTTGGAGAAATCAAAAAACACTCCGTTTGACTCTCTTCTATACGAATATAAAACAGTGTAAGGGAAAACTGTTTCCGCGCACCCAACATCAATCAGCGAATCTCCTTTGAGGCATAGTTATGTAGGACTCTCTCCTCGATACCGTCCAGAATACTAAAGAACTCCGTGACTTCCAAGTTCTCCGCTTCACTCTGGTACAGTTTGTCTGGATCCTGGCCAGGTTGGAATGGGTTGACTCCTGCGCCCGGGTTCATAGTAGCCATCTGTTGAGCCATGTGATTGGCAGCTGCATCATCAAGAGAGTCAGCATGTGTTCATTTGAGGGAGAGTAACGGGAAGTCTGGTAAAGTTGAAAAGGCAAGATGGGGACGTCACTCACCGTTATCGCTGCCAAGGATGAAGCCAAAGACTGACTGAAGGCCGAACAGATTTAAGAAGTACCAAGAAAGACTAGACACCCATCTGACATCCAGGTCACGGGTCATGACACCAGATTGGAGCATTGATTTGAATCGGATCGTGAGCGGGAAGGGCAGTTTCACTGTGCCGACTCTGTTAGCGTACAGGCGAGCTTGACTCCGTTGCAAACGGTAACATACGAATAACAAATCCAGAAAAGAATGCGTTGATCCAGCTCATAATCAAGGTCTGTGGGATCATCATCATCATATTTCCTTTCATCATTCCCATCATGGCCTCCATGCCCGCAGGATCGGTCATTGGATTCGCAGGTGGCTGACCGCGGCTGGAAGGGTCTTTAAGGAAGGCACCGCTTTTGTATGCAGAGATCAGGTAGTTCTTTCGCATGTCGAAGCCTTCCCGCGATAGCACTGCGGGAGCATTGTTACGCAGGTTGACTCCTCGCAGAAGCGAAAGACGCTCTTTAGATTCGGCAAGTGTCGCCGGAGGTTTCGGGGGGGTGTTCATCAGAACCGTCGCATAATGGCGAAGAATACCTGTCAATATCTTCACAGAGCATCAGTATCAGCCAGCATCACAAGACTATATGGTCCACGAGACTTACCATGACAATGGTGATGGGGAACAGGATCCAATAGCTTTGATAATGTATGTCAGTCCGTCGTCCACGACACGTCAACGAGGATACCACTCACAACAGAGCCGGATCCCGTAGGATGGTCTGCTCAACCCCTTGTAAAGCCATTGTGACCCAGACCTCTAGAGCAGACGTTTGGCCACCGGTTCAATGAGAATTGAGGTTGGAAAGAAAGTCGCCAGTGATGATGCGGGTGTCCCCGCGAGCTCAGACAAAGCGGGTTTACTAGCGTTGGCTGGCATGCCGCTTTAGCTCAGCTCTCCGCGAAAGGGCCAGCTCGCCGCAACTCCTCGCTGCCAGATAAACATCACTGCTTGAGTTGGCGCGCCACATCTAAATTATAAAGTACCCGGACTGTCCTGTGGCTTCTAGCGGTGCTCTATCTTATTTAAAATTGATTTTAGTCGAAATCTATAGCTCACAATGGCAACCTCCTCGGCGCCGAAGGTGCCTGTTTATTCTGTCAATGGTTAGCCCTCTATACTCCAGACAGCTACATCGAGCTCTATTTTGGTTCCTCATACAGGATATGGTATGCAAAACTCTTGATAACCGTCACTAACAGCCTAATTTAGATCTGAAATCCACCACAGATGATGCCCTTGTCCCGTACCTGTGTACCCTTCCTCAACCGTATACCTTCAAACAAGACCACTCTAAATCCAATGTCCGATTCCTTCTTGGCTACAGCGCAGTTGCCATCGCTTCATTTACTTTCTACGCTGATCGCAAACTTGGTTGGGAAGCAACTACCTCCCCGTGGGTTATAGCAGCAGTGTGTTCATACTTCATCCTGAACGCGGGCCTCACATACTGGATATGGGCTGTTGAAGCTGGCGAGGTTTTTCTCGGCAAGCGAAAGTCGGGTGAAACGGTATAGTCTACAGCGTCCTTTTCTGTAATCACAAGCCAAGCTCACTGTTTCTCCAACTAGATTTCAATTCGGTCTTCTGTGAAGAAAAACTCCCCTCTCTACAAGCTCCGCGTACAGTACACGTCGCCCTCCAACAAGATTCTCCAAGAAAAGGAGATCGAAGCCCCATTTATGAACTGGTTTTCCGCGGACGGAACTTTCCACCCCGAACCACTGCGACGCTGGCTTTCTACCGAGATTGAGGTGCTACGACTTGCGGCTAAGGAAACAGAGAGGAAAACTGGCGGGGTTGGAAGCGTTGTAGGTGTGCAGGATACCAATAACAAGAAGTAAATGGCATGGCTTTCTTTCTTGAGAACGTGTCTCGGACTCAATGAATTTGAACTGTTTCTAGCTGGGATCGCCGACAATATCAAATGCCATCCGGCTCGAACTGAATAACTGCCTTGCGCACGAAATATTCTATGGCGTCTTTTTGCACACTATCCCAGTCCATACTCTTGAGTACTTTCTATGCAGCAAATCCCTCGCACAAGGAGACACTTTATAAGAGCAAGTCACTTCCATATGTTTCAGAGGCTTGACACGAAGACCTTTTCATAGAACAGGCTCATATCACGGGTCATATACACGAGAAAACAACCATTGTTGAGTCTCTTTTGGGGAACAGATTGATACAGAACACAAGAAAGGAAATCTATGATTGTCATGTGGCTTTGTTAGTTGTCGTCTCCCGTTGCATGCCGCATTTGTTGAATAATGTAATTACGAAGCGGCCTCCAGAGTTCCAGGACGCTCGGTGGCTTCAGCCGGTTTAACGTCGTCCAATCTCCGGTTTTGAATCAATCTCTGTAACGCATTGTCAGCCCAATTATCCATAAATACGCTTCGCCAGATGTCACTCACCAAGAGGTTCCGGAGCAGAACCACGATAGTCACCTTGCCGATCGAAGGAACGAAGATGGATGCCTTCTCTTTTACTTCTGGGCCGAAGTTCTGTGCGGCACATTAACTTGCCTGAATCCCAGTTGGCATTTAGACAATATCGAAAGCTTACCTTCTCGCTAGAAAAGTTGACACAGACGGCGCCTTCTCTGAGGAGGCTTGTGTCGAACTTATATGATTCACTGGGAACACCCGTGATGACAACATCGCACAGAGGGGCTACATCCTTGATTGTCTTTCCTTCCAGGTCCACGACTTCGTGCCTGCGCTTTTTGAGACCCTCACGAGTGAACTTCTGGACACCGGTGATGTCCACGCTGTAGACACAAGCTCCGTCATTCGCCAACAGAGCCGCAAGTGGCCGGCCAACAACTTCTGAGCGATTCACAACGCAGATAGTGTGTCCAAACAGCCGGTTTCCGTACGGTAGGATCGTATTGTAGATGTTGAGGTACTCGAGGATCTTGATGATGGCCAGGGGGGTGCAAGGAAGAAGGCACTTCTGCCGCTTGGTTTCAGGGTCAAGGAAACGGATATTCTGGTACATGTTGAAGATGTAACGATGGCTGAGACCTTCTACATCCTTGGATACGTCGACGATCTGCTGAAGATACTGGTCTTGGCGATTATTGAAGATGGGGTAGTATACGATGATGCCGTCAACGTCTGAGTCGGCATTGGCAGCCAGAATAGCATCTTCGATATCGTCGCGGGACACTTGGCGCAAAGAGTAACGGAATCCACTGTATCAAGGAACTTCTACGTTAGCTACGATAAGGTGACTCAGAACGATGCTATGCCATGCTCCGAGATCGCAATTGACGGTGTCGGAACACAAGAGACAGAACGGCGCAATTGACGCATAAAATGCAGGAATGGATAGACGCTCACTTTTCTTGACATGTCTTCTCAGTCCACTGGGCATACATCAATGCCGCAGGATCATCGTTGGCCAGAAATCCGACAAGATGAGGCGGCTTCTCCAAGGTCTTAACACCTTCCTGGACCTCCGCAACGAGGCTATTTGCAACGTTCTTAGAAAGCACGACCTTGCAAGCTGGATGCACTGGTGGATGCACAGAGTCTGCGTGAGTAGCCATATGCGCGGTTACTGTGATATAATCTGGAGATAGGCGAGAACTAGTCGGTATTCTGCGGAGATCAAACTACGGAGGAGGGGCATTGACAAATTTTGGGGACGGAAAAGATTGCTCGCTTATCGATAAAGCAGACGCCGCATTCGGCCCACGGCCAGAGGGAACAGGAGACCAGCCCCATTGAAGATATAGCTGTGGGCCAAAAGAAAATAATATATTCCTTGTATCGCTGAGGTTCAAAATGAGAAACAGTTATCAATATCATTCGTTCGTCCAAGTGGCTTACCTCGCCTTTGTGAATCAGCAACATATGCTCCGCAAATCATACATAGTTCCATTCAGTCAGCGTCGGGTATAACTCGACAGAATTGTAAGTAGTCCGAGATCCCGATAAACCCATTTCTGTCAATAGGCACCTATGGTAGTTATGTGCTCTTACGGCTGCTTGTGGTTGGTCGATCTGCATGTGGCTCAAATGTGAAAACTCAAAGAGAGCTTGCCTGATTCACGCGGATACAGGATTTAGGTAGAAACAAAGGAAATCATATTTCTGGCTGCATAATGGTAAACGAAGAAGCTGCGCTATGAGAGATTAATTGGACGGTACCTTCTTTTATGAAGGATAGGCTGACAATCCAATCATCCCCTCATGTCCCACTCCCTTGTCGCCCAAAAAGATCTAAACGTACAGGATATTAATCGTATCTTTTTGATTTTTGTCTCCGCACCGTCATCCTAGAGTTTCATCGCTACAGGAAAGGCGAGAGTGCAATGACCGAGCCGAGAATACACTTGCTCTGGGGCGAACCCGTTTCGGAAGCTTTGAAAACAAGAGAAAAACAGTGGAATCAAATTGTACAAGCTATCTTGTCTATACACATAGCGTCAGGAAAAAACAGTACACGGTGGATCAATCACCCAATTGCCTTTTGCTCACCTATGCGTTGAAAGACTTGTTGAAGTTCTCAATGACTTCACGGAGCTGAGCCTCGAGTTCCTTGCTGACCTGGCCCTCCTTGTCGATGGTCTCAAGGAGCTCGGGCTGGTTGCTCTTGACGCTGGCAAGGAAGTCAGACTCCCAAGTGAGGATCCTGTTGACGGGGATACCGTCGAGGTAACCGTTGACACCGGCGAAGATGAGAGGAACCATTTCTGAGACAGCCATGGGAGAGTACTGCTTCTGCTTGAGGAGCTCGGTCAGACGCTCACCACGAGCGAGGGTCTGCTTGGTGGAGGCATCGAGATCGGAACCGAACTGAGCGAAAGCAGCGACTTCACGGTACTGAGCCAAGAACAGCTTCAGGGAACCAGCGACCTGCTTCATGGCCTTGACCTGGGCAGCGGAACCGACACGGGACACGGAAAGACCGACGTTAATGGCGGGACGGATACCCTTGTAGAAGAGTTCGGCTTCCAGGAAAATCTGGCCGTCGGTGATGGAAATAACGTTGGTGGGAATGTAGGCGGAGACATCACCACCCTGGGTCTCGATGACGGGCAGAGCAGTAAGGGAACCACCACCGTGCTTATCGTTCATCTTGGCAGCACGCTCGAGCAGACGGGAGTGCAGGTAGAAAACGTCACCGGGGTAGGCCTCACGACCAGGGGGACGACGGAGCAGCAGAGACATTTGACGGTAAGCGACGGCCTGCTTGGAAAGATCGTCGTAGACGATGACAGCGTGGCGGCCGTTGTCACGGAACCACTCACCCATGGCACAGCCAGTGAAGGGAGCGAGGTACTGCAGAGGAGCGGCCTCGGAAGCAGTGGCAGCAACGACAATGGAGTACTTCATGGCGTCGTTCTCCTCAAGGGTCTTGACGAGCTGAGCGACAGTGGAACGCTTCTGACCGACGGCAACATAGATACAGTACAGCTTCTTGCTCTCGTCGGAAGAGTTGTTCCATCTCTTCTGGTTAAGCATGGCATCGAGAGCAACAGCGGTCTTACCAGTCTGACGGTCACCAATGATCAACTCACGCTGACCACGGCCGATGGGGACCATGGAGTCGACACACTTCAGACCAGTCTGGACGGGCTGGTTGACGGAACGACGGGGCAGGATACCAGGGGCCTTGAGCTGAGCACGGCTCTTGGCCTTGGTGTTGATGGGGCCCTTGCCATCAATGGGGTTACCAAGGGCGTCAACGACACGGCCAAGGAGTTCGGGACCGACAGGAACGTCGACCTGTGCGCGTTGTAAGTATATCGTAAGGGTAATGCCACGATACCAGGAAACTTAACGTACAATCTCTCCAGTACGCTTGACGGTCTCACCCTCCTTGACGAGACGGTCGGAACCGAAAAGCACAACACCGACCTGGCCGGCTTCCAAGTTCATGCACATACCCTTGACACCAGAGGCGAACCTGATCATTTGTCAGTTGTCTGAGGTACGCAACACTTCATCAAAAGTTGATACATACTCGACCAGCTCCTCAGCCTGGACATTGGTCATACCATGGACACGAGCGATACCGTCACTATAAGGCCAAAGCAGATCAGTCAACTGTCACAATTGAACAGACAGCGGAATATCTGTTGTATTCGATGATTTCGATGAAAATGCGGCGGGGTGCGAATTTTTCAGCCAGCATTAATCTAGCACATACCCGACGGAAAGGACACGTCCAGTCTCAGCAAGGCCAGCCTCTTCCTGAACACCACGAATTCTCTGCTCAAGGATGGAGGAAACCTCTGTGGGCGAAGCCTTGGCCTCAGCAGCGTAGGAACGGACCTGCTTGGAGGCACCGGCGAGGGGGCCGGGAACAGCCGCGCGAACCTGTCGAGACGCAAAATTTGTCAACGCCAGCACAATCCAACCACAATGCGTGAAACCAATTTAAAAAGTATGTCGACGTATGGTGAAGCGATTCGAGCACCGATTGAGATATTTTCTCGAGATGGAAACGACCATATTGATGCGATGAGGTCGACCTGAGCAGGGATGAGACTCACCGAGGCGATTCTGCCAGTGGCAGTGGCAGCCGCAACGGTGCGGCTAGACTGCCGCAAAGCGTTCCTGAACATTGTGATGGAGGTTCAGAGGTGTGGGAGAGTGGTTTCTCTGAAGGAGAGATATAATTGGGGAGAAGGTGGCAGAGGAGAAAGGATTGTGGATGGATAGAAGGAGAGCTTTGTCGTCCGGGTTGGGAGGATTCTCAGGACTGCCACTAAGCCTAGTTTGCCGAGCCTCACCAACGGGCTCCGAAGCCGCCCTAGTGCGTTCACGGGACACCAACCCCCAGAGAAATACAGGTCAATGATGTCGTTTTCCCACGGCACTCTCGCTCCATAAATTATTCTACACTACAATCTTGCTTTTTCTTATGTCTCTATATTGTACTTTAAAAAAAAGCCTATCTTATAAAGCTCCGTATTGTTGATGAAATTGGCAATCCCTCTAACTTGGCCATCGGGACAGCTGGCAATTCCATTTTTCGTTTTCTCGGATCTGCGGATATTAGGGGCTTAGTCATCCACGTCTTTTCGTCACAGCAACCAAACACAAGGGCACTACCAACGGTAACATCTAATCTACGAAGTAACTACACCAAAAAAAGCTTGTTGTGCTTTTCAAGAGAGTACTCTTGTATGATACTCTCCATGTCGCCCATGCAAAAGGTCAAACTGCTTACATCGGGTAAACACATGTATCATCCGCTACCATAACGGATACAACATGAGCTGTACATAGAGTCGGGTTGAGTAATATGCAGTCGCAAATGATTCCGAGTTGTCTTACCATTGTGACGTACCCGAGCTCTGATACAAAGAAGGATAAGGCAACCACAGCTACGGCCATAAGCCACTTACCATGTCCACACTGATACAGTCAAGCCATGGTCACCAGTCAGGTCAAAAGCAAGCTATACCAGCACACTATTTCGCGGCGTCACCCTTCTTGTTCCGGAAGGCAGCAATTTCCTTCTTCACGCTCTCCTCATATCTAGCTCTCAGCTCAGGACGATATCCGAGGAAGAACAGAATCTCCAACCAGACGAAGAGAGGAGCAAGAAGCAAGGCTTGAACGAGATTGTCGAGTAATGCTGGAGCTCTTCCCTCGAAGATGCCGTGGCCGACGAACTGCAGCAACCACGAGACAACGTGAATTCCAGCGGCCCAGTAATTGA
Organism: Aspergillus lentulus; assembly: GCF_001445615.1. Lineage (NCBI taxonomy): Eukaryota > Fungi > Ascomycota > Eurotiomycetes > Eurotiales > Aspergillaceae > Aspergillus > Aspergillus lentulus. The sequence goes on from NW_028322112.1 coordinate 621,494, forward strand.
CAGGTATGCCGTAGGTGCTCAGCAGATAGTTGGCGTAAGCTGCACCAGCGATCAGGAGCGGAGCGATCAGTCCCCCGGCCACAGGTTCTAGGAGGATGTAAAAAGTGGCATATATAAAGGCTGCGATCGTGCCGAGGTTGGCTGGAAGATATTCAAAGCTTAGAGCTTCAGGAAGGTTGAACAGGGCCGGCGAATTCGAAGCCTGAGGTTCCGCGTGTCAGTGCTGTCGAGGTCAGCGTTTGGAATTAATGAACGTACCAAAGCTATACCTGTGAACAAGAGTATCGGTACACAGGTGATGTGAATGGCCACATTCACCTAAGAACGAATAAGCTTAAACGTCGATTGCGGGGATGGAGAGTGTTGCGAGCCTACCGGGTTATTGTGATAGGCACCATACTGTAGGTAGATATAAGCACTAGTTCATCAATCATGGAAGCTGAAGAGACTCACAAAAAGGAGTTGCTTCTCGAGGTTCAACGCCATTTTACTTTGGGTTGTGTTCTTCTCTGAGCCTGTCAGACGACTTTATTGAACCAAAGGCGATAGCATGGAGAGACTTGTCTGCCAGCTTCAAAGCGACGGGGATGCTACGATCAGGCCAGCTACGTGGTGGAGAAATAAGCCATTTTAAGTAATGTCCTAAGTATGCCATCTTAGGCAATTTATGGTGGGACGTCAGGTGGGAGGGGGGTAATGCCGAGGATGCAACCTAGGTAATTGGGTTGTATCCGATTTGTTTACTACAGAAACTATGAGAGTACTTAAGTAAGATAACTGTACTGTACTGTAATATGGCATTCTTCTTGTTACCTTATTCTCAGGTATTGTACAGATCATCCAGGTCAGGTGACTTCGTCCAGCTCTAATGTTGATCAGGCAGTCACTTCAAACGATTGCTTTTTGACGAATCTTCATAACCCAGAGCATCTGTGTCTGGCGTTGCCCATCAGAAAATTGACGATACTTGATACAAGTCTGTTCTTGATGTCTCGTTTCTATACCCTCTATTAGCGTCTTTTTGGGCCCTCCTGCCAAAGCAAAATTGCATGTCGCTGCCTCTTACCATGAGCGACTGATCTCACTATCGTTAACTGCCGCTTCCCAAGACATTCACGCCTCTCTCTCTTGACCACCCACAGTCGCTACGATTCCTTGAGTTCTCCTTGCGCCCGATAATACCGCTGCCTGCTCAACATCGCCAGTAACGAGACCTGGGACGTTGGTCGAAGCGCGAACGTTCATACCACTACATAAACGCTCAATCGGAGATTTGTATCGTATAGGGCTGAGAAAGGAGTGTTCTCGTTGGAATAATTACCTTGTGCGACTTGAAAAGAGACTTGCGCCATGTTTTTTTTAAAGGAAGAGACCAAGGTGATATCACTGCACCCGTCGTACTTCGGGCCGAATATGCGGGAGTATTTGATCAATAGGCTTAACGAGGAAGAGGAAGGCCGGTGTACTGGTGATCATTTCGTCATTTGCGTCATGGACATGGTAGATATTGGAGAGGGTCGGGTCCTTCCAGGAAGCGGGCAAGCCGAATACACAATCAAATATCGTGCGATCATCTGGAAGCCGTTCAGGGGGGAGACGGTATGCTGGCACGAACATATATGCAAATGTCCTCTTAATTCTGACTCTGAATATCAGGTCGATGCAATCGTTACTTCCGTCAAGCCTACTGGTATTTTCACCTTGGCCGGTCCGCTATCCGTTTTCATTGCGCGAAAAGTATGTCGCCTATACTTGATTTCAGGATGAAATGTCGATGCTAACCAGTTGGCAAGAACATTCCTTCGGATATTAAGTGGGAGCCGAATACAGTACCTCCTCAGTACACGGATCATGCCGACCAGGTCATCGAAAAGGGGACCAGCTTACGGCTCAAAATCCTCGGTGTCAAGCCGGACGTAGCTGCTATCAATGCCATTGGGACGATTAAAGAGGATTATCTTGGGTGAGTGCATTATCTGCGTGGCCTAATCATAAGAGCATCGTCACTAATCTGTTCACTTGCTTTAGACCATTATAAAGACACCTCGAGGAGCCCCAAAACTCGTCTTTCCCACTTGACAAACACTTGCGATAATATCAACACCCACATCACAATATTCACCATGAGACATTCTATGATTTTGGGTACATGGGCGATTGGAATTAGGGATCAATCGTCTCAGGTATCATGCTTGTGAAGTGGACAATATGATGCCTCAAACATCACCGCAGCCTGAGTACTCTTCTCCACTGGAGGAGCGGTTGCGTTCAACTTATACTTTTAAAGAAAGGATCCGAAAAAGCACCCGTATGGTCTTCGTTTTGAAGGCTGCATGCTAGCGTATGACGAGAACGTCGGAGCCTTTGGACTATTGAGTACACATCTGGAGATCTGCTTCCGAAATGAGAGCTTCGAAGTATATCTCAACCCCTGTACTCAGTTGGGATAATAACTAACCGGGAATGGAAGATCGTGGCTCCTATTGACCATGGTAAATACCCTTTGTCCATTGACATATGAGCGTTAGAGCCTAATATACAACCATTTGAGTCGCAATCCTATCCAGCCTTAGGTGCAGGGCCTCCAATGCTCTCCATATCTCCGAGCACAGCTGAGTACTTAGCCATAAAACACCAACCAGGAGAGACGGAAGGCCCCCGTAGTTGCCCCGAGAGACGACGCTTCAGTAGTGTGGCTTTGTAGCCGAAGTGGTGAAACACTGGTGCGGTCCTTCTTGGAAGATGGAGCCGTGCGCGAGAACTATTCAACCTTCTGCTTGGCCGCCAAACACACCGTTTGATTGTCCAGATGCTGATGGAACCCCGGTCTCGTCAGATTCATCATTCCAGACTGGCAAGTCAGCGTACCTAGGCTACCCAGAGGTACTCCATAATAATAACGGAACATTGGAGAGTATGAGCCATCCCGTTATTTTTATTGTGATTGTCCTGTGAAAGATGCCTCCCGGGCCATGATTTCCCTGTGTAGTTTTGCTCCTCTTAGTTTTATTATTCACTTCTCAGGCCGACAGCTAATAATAAAGCGGCTTGCTACGGGCGCGTCGCATTTCCAGTCCATCAAATACTACTTGTCTGCCATTAATGTTTTTGTTCGATTGTAATTGTTGTCCTTTCACTATCTAGTCTACATAATTCTTGAGAGACACAGTTTCCTTGGTCATTAGTGTTTGACTGGCATATTCCGTTGGTGGTTCTCTGCCACATTCTCAAATACCAGAGTTCATTCCCTTCTACATAACTCCAAGGTAAAACGACTTCTCCGTCTCCTGGGTTTCTATTATTGTTGTTAAATGTGCAAGTGAACCATTGATTGACAGACTCTGGAAAGGCTCGAGCAAAACTGTGGTTCGTGTCCTCCATCATAAACAGTTCCGCGTCCTGCCCACTGTTGCGAACGACCGCGATCCAATCATCTCTGGACGACCTCTTCCATACTTTTACTCATCAATTCGTTTCGATCCTCCACGCTCGTTGAATTTTGAATCTTATCCAGAATCAAATTATGTCTCTTAAGGACCTGTACCAAAGGTTCCTTGCGAATCCGAAGTCCGTTCCCTTGGCCGCCAATGCCTCCCTGATCTATATCACCACGGCTACCCAATTCGACGGTGCCGATGCGGTCGTCAGCCATTTAACGAAGCAAGAGACCGTCGTGAAGAAGAAAGCCGCAGATATCATTGGCGCAATCGAAGGTTCAGATTCTCTATGCTTGGATGTAGAGGTTACGTTGGAGTTTGTGTCTGGAGGCGGGGCCTATCTCCCCTCTCTTGACGATAACTTCCTGGCCGATCGAGTCGCAGCTTTCCCCACGGTATGTTCTTAATTCCCGACGCTCCTTGCATTGTCCACTCAGCTAAACCTCCTGGTGTGCTTCGATAGGTCCACATCGTGCGCTTCGATTCGGAGAACCAAATTCAGAATGTCAGAATATACTGGGACCAAGCCTCACTTTTGAAACAGGTCGACGTTATCGGCGCTCGCGGACGGGGCTGGCCCATTCGTGATGCAAAGGACCAGACACGTCTGATCAAAGCTGCCGTCGCTTCTGTCCCCGCAAGTGAGGGTCCTGCACCGTCTCAGCCCCCCACAAAGGAAAACAGTGAAGAATTCCGCTCGAAGTCCGCCTCTCCTTCGAAGAGACGTATCAAGGATCCCTACGCGGCAGAGTCTCTGGAGGAACTCTTGTCGCCTGGAAAGGATCGCACTCAGCCGGTGCGTGCTCCTCGTGCTCCTGCATCCGCAAAGCCCCCACCACGCGATTACAGCGAACTCTTTGTCGGCGAAGACGAAAACGATGCGCCGGAGCCTACGCCGTCTAAGTCCCGGGCCATTGCTCCCAAAGCGGGCGCAGGCAAGAACTATCGCGCTTCTCGTATCTTCGAGGATGATGAAGCAGAGGCTAAGCAGCAAATCGCCTACAAGACAAACCCGAAACGGTTTGATCATTTTGAGCTCGGCGCCGATAACAGCGAACGCGAAGTGAAGTCGAAACCCGGTCGCCCCATGTCGCGCCATGTCCCTCACTGGGATTTCGAGGATTTTGCAACACCAGAGAAGCCTAAACGCCAGCCCCGTCCTCAGGAGGCACGACACTTTGGATGGAGCGATGACGAGGTTCAGCCAACTCCTCCCGTGAAACCTTTCGTAGTGCAACCCAGACGCGACGCGGAAACGCATTTCGACCTCATGGATAATGACGACGAGCAGCACAAGTCACGCATTATTAGCTCTTTCCAGAACAAGGGTCTTAATCTCTACAAAACCCACATGTACAATGAAGAAGAGTCTCCTGGAAAGAATGCGGCGGAGAAGGCACCACTTGGTGTCGTCCCAAACGGCGGCAATCGGAAGAAGGACTTTGAGACTCACTGGAGCATGACCGGGTCCTCTCCCGCGGATGGAAAGGTCAGTCACGAGAACCAGAAGCCAATGGGGACAGATCGCCTGAAGGCCGTCAAGATGATGGAGTCTTCCTGGGAAGCATACGATGAGTCTCCGCAGCCCAGTAAAACTGCACCTCCGCCTCAGCGTCGTGCGCTGCGCCACGTCAATGAGAAGCACTGGGGCTTCGGCGATGAGGAATAAAATACTCATATGATTTGGGAAGCCGGACTTCTCAGCGCGGCTTGTTCTATCAGCTCGAACCCGAGCGCACGTGCGACTATTGTCGAGGTCCAGTAACAGAAGTGATACCATGTCTCCATGAATGACCAATATGAGTCCGCAACATCGATTAACGGGTGATGCCTGCACGGATCCATGATTATATTCCATTCTCAAGCTGTTCGTTCCGTTTCTCTGTCTGTGTACTCTGCTTCCATTCTTCTCGGGCATTTTCTACTGTCCTTTTTCTTTTATTTCTTTACAGATTCTTCAATGTATTAAGCTAGTGCAGGTATCAGGATTGTGTATGAATTGCTACCCTGAATATAGAATAGTACCAAAGAGTGAACCCAAACGTGGTAACTAGCAGATAAACCAAGACTCGCAGTCTGATTCGCTTCGAAATAACTAACTGGAAGACAATTTGGCGCGTAACGAACAACAGTGCGGACTTGGACGAGTCCATTCGCTCCCTGAAACCTGACAATGGAGCAGGCAACAGATAACCACATCAACGCATCAGATGTAGAACATTGTATCACGCACGTTCTCATGGATCTGAACATCACTACCCTTCACAAGCCCACCACGTCCGCTCCCCCCAATCTCACTTGCAGACGGGGTAGCCGCCGGCGTCGGATCAAAGACCCTGCTCAGGTAGCAGCGGGCTCGAGTGCAGACCAGGTCGGCGTAGTACGCAGGCGGACAGATACTCACAGCCTTGGTGGCACGGCCGAACAGGTAGCACAGGCGATGGGTGAGATCCTCGAGGATATCCGCGGCGTTCTGGAAGGGGGCGACGGGTTTCTGGCGAGCGAAGACCTCGTCCCAGACGGTGAAGTAGTGGGCGGGGCGGGCGGTGCCCTTGATGGCGGTGTGAGCCTGGAGGTAGAAGTCCCAGTTACGGGCCTCTGTGACGCCGCGGTCGACGACAGTGCCGTTCTTAGGGTTGGCGGAGCGGTCGGCGTCCTCGTCGCGGGTGGGGTAGAAGCGTGTATGGTGGCGTTTGCCGACGATGACGATGGAGATGCGAGGGAGGTTCTTCTTGGTGTCTGCGGGTGGGTAGGTCTCTGCGCAGGCTTTCTTCAGCAAAGGCAGTTCTTGCTCGATGACGACGTCGTATTGGCCTTCGGAGACGCCGTCGCGGTAGACGATGATGTTCTCTGGGAGGGCGTTCTTGTTGGCGCGCGCCCAGCGCTGCAGCCGGGCCTTGAGCATCTCGTCGAGGTCGGAGACCATTTCCTGGCGGGAGGTCTGGATGCGGATGTCGGCGGGCCATTGGCTTAGGGACGCATCGACAGAGGCGACCATGCCGGCGACGCTGGGGGCTTCGGCGGAGGAGCCAGGGGACGGGTGGGTGACGTCGATGCCGACCAGCATTGTTTTGCCCTCGGCGACGAGGCCCAGTTCCCTCGCTCTGAGGGTTTGGTTGGCTCCGCCGAGCTTCAGGTTGAACTTGAGGCCAACGTTGGCGTAGTACTGGTCGTTGGCGCCTCTCAGCTTCTCGGCGAGGACGTTGATATTGCGCACGCCGCGGCGGACGTCACAGATCTGCTTGATGCAGTTGTAAGCCTCTGCGTCACTGTTGTAGAGAATTGTGAGGATGAGAGTGGGATTATGGCGACCCATTAGCGCGCCCACTGCTCTGTCAATCTCTCCTTCGTGGTCATTTCCAGTCAACCTGATCATCATTCCAGGCTTGGGAGCGGCGGCAGCGACACCAATCTCGTTCAGCTTGGCCGTGAAGGCCTGAAGAGAAGTGTTCAGTTGACCCGGGTTCTCAAAGTGAGGCCTGCCCCTTTCGCTGTCAATATAGAGCCAAGTCCAAGAAGGCAGCTTTGTAGGTGTGGAGAACTTGATTGCCTTCATGTTCCAGCTGCCACCCATGGTATCGATGTGTCTCTGGTTCGACTTGGCGTCTTTGTAGTATACCTGCGGCGCAGAGAGAACGCGGCCGGCCACAGTGATGAGCTGGAGATCTGGTTGCATACCAAAATTGACCTATTATGATTAATCAGTCAACATGACCTATCTGTGACACTGATTAAGAGGAAGCTTACAAGGGTGGGGTTAAGGGGATTTTTGAGGCCGAGGACGGCGGTGCCCTGGGAGACAATCGAAGTTGCGTTTGAAGCAGGACCCCGGACGGCGAAGCTCAGCATATTGCGCGTTTGCATTGGAGTAAGTTTGGATTTTGCGGGCTGTCCAGGTTCTACCAGACAGACTTCAACAGGCAGGTAGGACGGGTTGTCCCTGGTGCCAACATTGACCACCGGCATGTTGGGATCCAGAGTCTTGTTGTACTCTGCCAGTCTAATTAGTCTTGTTCCTCTTCAATATCTGTTCTTCAGACTAGGGAAATTTACCTTGCAAGAAGAAATCCGAGACGCTGATGTACCGACCGGCTGGCGCTGGGCCAGCTTTCGCAGGCTTCTTGCCTTTCTTGCCCTTGGAGTCCCCAGGCTCGCTCTTCTGTCCAGGCGCATCGAGGAAGAACTGAACGTCTTTTGGGCCGGCCCCATGTCTTGCGACTTTGGGGGGATGAGGAAGCGACGCGCCATCAGCCCGAGTTGCGAGTCCGGCAACGGTCTTGATTCTTGGTACCACTTGTCCCTTTTTATTCTTCCTAACGATATGGGTTGCTTGAATGCGCAGCTTCTTCAGGAAAGCCTCCAGTTTGTAAATATCTCGACTGTTACCACGTTGGTACTCGTTGATCACATTTGCCAACGGCCCTTCCTGATAACAGGCGGCGTATTTGACCTGGACATTGATCAAGATACGAGCAGTTGCGGCGCGAACGCTCACGAAAAAGCCTCGCAAGACTTCAAGGCCTGCGCCGAGGTCGTATCTCTCTGCTGCATCTGGATGGATTGCAAAGTGCTTATTTGCACCGACGGATGCAACGGCCCTGTCCGTCTTCGGATGATGGCCCACGACGATGTTCAACGCCTGAATGATCTCCGCCTTGGACTCGAACATGGCGGAGGCATTCGCCGAAGTCAAATAGTCAAGGAGATCGCCAGGGTTCAGTCTACCGGTGAACTGGCAGTTGACACGGTAGACCCTAGGCCGCTCGGGGTAGTCATCTTCGTGCTCGTCACGGTAACGGACGTCGTACTGCCCTTGACTGGGAAGCTCAACCCTAGAGACAAGGGTGGACTTGTAATCCGTGGCAATACTGCTCTGGTATTGCAAGAAATGCTCGTCCAGTAAGAGCCGGATGATTTGACGGGCTTTCTTTCCAGTAGGCTTAGTTCTAGCTGACTCGGCGACGATATCGACATTGTAACGGAACAATTCCTTTCCCGCAGACTTCAACTCGAAGTAATTCGCGTAGAGTGTCACTGGAGAGCCCTGAGTTCCATAACCTGGACGCTCTGGGTAACGAGCCTGGCCGACAGTTTTCTGTCGCTTTGCTACCAGAGCCTTGGCTATGGCGGCCTCAGTCTGCTGAACTTTTGGGCTAGGAGCAACAACCCGGTCACCCTGGCTAAAACAAGGGAAAAGAATTAACAAATGCACTGTTGGAGAGAAAAAGAGAGTATATTGGTAGCCACATACGAGAATATCCTGGGCCCTTGGTCGCCGCGACCACCTCTAAAGCCCCCGCCTCTACCCCCTCTACCTCCAGAGTCCCCTCTGCCGCTGCCTCTGAATTCGCCTCTTCCGCGACCTCTAGATGCATCTCCACGACCTCTTGAGTCTCCTCGATAAGAACCGCCTCTTGACTCGCTTGGACGGAATGGAAGCTCCATGGCCCCTCCTCGGCCGCCTCCACGTCCACCGGCGCCGCGGTCTCCACCGCGCCCCCGTCCGCGGTCGCCTCCTCTACCCCGTCCAGGGTGGGAATCCCCAGCGCCTCTGGAGGACATGGTAGAATCGAACCTGAAGGGGAACTAGTGATGATCTTCACCAGTTGTATGTAAGAAAATAAAATTGATGAGAAAGAATGGTCTAAGAAAGATTGGGTTAAGCGCTGGGGATATTTTAGAGCTCTCTCCAGCTCCCCCACTTGGCCAGCGCTTTATATATTGCACGTCAGGCGGTTACTACGGCGATATGCAACCAGCGAGAAAGAGACTGAGTTGGCAAAGGGATTGCACATTGCCTATGGCAATTCAGACCAATCGAAACGCGGAGGGTGCATCACGAAATGTAGGAAGGTGGCTAATGACAGACAGGTCTTTGTTGGCTGGACCATTACCTTGCCTTGTACCTTAGGAGATATATCGACAGTACACAAAACAGACTGAGAAATTGTCTTGCTTCAAATAGGTACAATGTCTGAAGATTACGCCGGTGTTCGCGTAATAAGATAGAATCCATCTACTGAACAGGTGGAAAGAATGCACAGAATGACGTCCGTTTCCCCAGCTGTTCCGGACACCACTGAACAGAGCATCAAGGTATGATGTCGCTCTTTGATACATCTGTGCCTTGACAAGATAAGTAGGTATGCAGTACCCTGCAGAGATTTCTGGATAGAAAGAGACATGGATCCCTCGATACATCTGCTAAAGTTCTCGAAAGTACTACTATCTACACCATAACTAGGTTTTGTAAGACTGCAGAGGATCTTTCCTGCTGTTGGCCACTGAGACCACCAACAACCTAACAAGCCTTTCTTGGACAGATACTCCCTACTTCAAAGGTTAATTGGTAGCTAGATGCTGACTGGATCACTAGCAAGTGGGAACGGCAGAATACAGGCGTTGCGGCTGTGCTATGTTGTTAGTTAACTAGTTCGTTGGTGGCTTTTTCGATGACTCAATTCCAATATGAAGCTAGAGAGGTACCTTGGGACATATCTACCTAGCGTTAGCCGATCGACAAATTAGATTCCTTCCTTCTCCTTTTCAGAACAAAGAAACTGGCGGAAAAGGATGCAAATGGCCTAGTCTGGTCTAGTCTACCTTGATCCTGGATGGTCTCTGCCATAATCCGTACACTTTTGCTGCGAAGTCTTGACTTGGGCCCCCGTAACTCAGTAGCTGCCTGGAGCCCTGTATCTAGTCTGTTTCAAGCCTGACCTGCTTGTATTGCACATGCTGAAGACCATGATCAATATTCGGTTAAGCTCACTGGACACAGTACCAATTCTGACAGTATGTATGCCTTCTTCCTCGTAAAGTTAGGTGATAATAAAGATCATTTGTTATTATCAGGCATGAAGTACTCTGTAGAAGCCTCCCTTAAGGTAGTAAGAACCGCGTCTAGGCCTCAGGCAGCAAGACGTGGTGATAACGGAGATAAATGCGCAGGTAATCTTGATCCTCATCATTGGCACTCTACCACAGTTGACGGTCCTTTTATTATTCCTTCCTCGCCCATAGCCTTAATTTCTAGTTCTCGAGAACTGGCGCATCTTGTTGAATGAATGTCCATCTCTTCCGCGGGTCGCCATTATCGCAGAAGAATGAAGGATTGGTCCGTCGCCCCCCTGTTTCGACGACATCACTCCATAGTTCTCGACCGCTTGCGCCCGTCCGTCCATCCATCCACACTATCGTTTCCCTGCCTTCGGTCGCCTTCTACGATTCTTATTATTAACGCACACTAAGTTAGGCACTTGATATCTGTGATGTTTGCGCATGCTTTCAACAGCAGGAAAGCAGTATCGCATAAATCACCAACGACCTCGACTTGAGGAAACGCCGCCGCAACTTATCAACCCCACTAAAGCTAAGCAATTCAGGCTCATTGTTTGCTGCTGAACCGTCCGCCGAAACGCTGCCAGAAACTCAGCCGTATCTGAACCTGCGCCCTCTTCTCGGTACCTCAAGAATTTAATCTGCCCAAGTCGAAGAAACCGCGCGAACGCCTCTGGTCAGGCACTTCTTGAATCGAGCGCGCCACGCACCCGACGGACATTTCACAGCTGGATTGAGACACGCCAGTGTCAGATAAGCACTTGGTGCCAGGTTTCTCTCAGCACTTGCTGTTGCGCCGTGCTCGTTTGGATTTCCGCTCGAAGTGAAGCTAGTCGGCCTACGGGTGAATACATACCAACAAGTCTAGTACAACCGTTCACCAAGGTCTCATCTCCGAAATGTCACCTACTCCACCATCAACCTCCTCAAGCATTGGCGCCGTGTCGCCGGATGGCCAGTTTAGGGTCGTCCGAAAGCGAAACAGGGTGCCACTTTCTTGCGGCCCCTGTCGGCACAGAAAGTGAGTATTCGCGTTTTTCCTCTGTCTGAAGAAGAGCATACTTTAACACCGTATTATCAAAGACTGAAATGCAACCGCGCCCACCCATGCGAGAACTGCGTAAAGCGAGGCGATGCTTCTTCCTGTACGTATGCTCAAGTAAGCGCGCGAAGGAAGAATGCAACACAGAACTCTGCCTCAAGTTCACCGGACGATATGCAGAACAGAATAGACCGACTCGAGAGCTTGGTACTGTCCCTGATGACCAACGGGTCACAGTCCGCAGGCCCGGCAGCGGCAATGGCAGCAATTTCCGGAACCAGCAGCAGTGGCGGCTCCCTCAATCAGAGTCACGACATCGATCTGGACGAGGAGACATCAAATGCTCCGGAGGAGAGCGATACGGAGCAAGTTACCAAGTCATTTGGTATCATGAAAGTCGACAACAATAAATCATACTATATCAGCGATGCGCACTGGGCTTCCCTCCTCAACGATGTGAGTCAGCACTTGACCATGCGCTCATGAGTTCTCTTTATTTACACGAATCCACAGATCTCCGAAGTTCGTAATTACTTCCAGACGTACAAGAAGCAGTACGAGGAGCAAGCCGAGAAGTTCAAGACAACCAAGCTGCCAAGCGATGTCCCGGGCTCCACGCTGCTTCTTGGGGCCATGAAGCCTGCCAGCCGCGCAGAGATTATGTCTTCTTTTCCCTCGAGATATACAACAGATATGCTTATTGCTCGCTATTTCAATAGCTATGATCCAGCGACTCGTAAGTACCGACAGAACTAGAGAACCTGCATGTAAATGCATCTATGACTAACAATGAACAGATATTCTTCACGGTCCGACGTTTCAAGCTCAGGTAAGCATAGTTGTTCTCCTGCAGACCGTTATTCCTTCTGACTTCCGCCCCAGTATAATAAACATTGGGAAGATCCTTCTCAAACCTGCATTGTCTGGGTGGGCATGCTGTTCGCCATGATGCGACTTGCTATGCTGTCATATAACCATGAAGGAGATGAGCCGCCCGAGTTTCGAGGGAAATCCCTGGACATGGCTGGAACTTTCCGAAATCTTGTCGCTCAATGTCTGACTCTGGCCGATTATACCAAACCTTATCCCTACCTGATCGAGACATTCATCTTCCATCTTCATGGCGACTTTCGTCAAACGAAGGAAGCAGATATTTCGGTCTGGGTGCTCGTCGGTGTCGTCGCAAGGCTAGCGATGAGAATGGGATACCACCGGGACTCAAAAGTTTTCCCCAACATTACCCCCTTCCAAGGTGAGATGCGCCGACGCGTATGGACTTTCGTGCGGCAGTCGGACTTGCTCTTTTCATTTCAGGTTGGGCTGCCCAGCATGATTCGCACTGTGGATAGTGATACAGAGCTTCCGCGGAATCTATATGATGATGATTTCGACGAAAACTGCAAGGAACTTCCTCCCTCACGGCCGGCGAATGAACCGACACCAATCTCGTACCTCATTGCCAAAGCCCGTCTGGCGTACGCATTTGGCCGCGTTACCGAGCTCACCTCGAGTGTGCAAAGTGAATCTTACGACAAGGTGATGGAGTTGGATGCTGAGCTTCGCCGAGCTCGGGACCTGATTCCGGAGCATCTTGTCATTCGCCCTTTCGAGGAGTGTCAGTTGGACCCGTCCAATCTGATTATGTCGCGCTTCGGTGTACGTAATCACTTGCCAGTTATACCTCGACTTTAAGTACTGATCGTTGGCAGATAATGAGCGTCTACCATAAAGCACAGTGTGTTCTCCACCGGCCTTATATCGTTCTAGCACGTGGAAATCCCCGATTCACCTACTCACGCAAAACTTGCATCGATTCAGCCATGGAGCTGCTGCGGTTTCAGTCAATGCTACACGCAGAGACAAGGCCAACGGGACGTCTGCGGACAAAACAGAATCGCATAAATTCCCTCAGCTCCACTGATTACTTGCTGGCTGCAACTATTGTCTGCTTCGACATGTATCATGGGCTCAAATTTCAAGCCGGCGGAAGAGATTCCGGCGACACCTTTACGTGGGGCAGGGAGCGACGACAGGAGATGATCGTGGCATTACAGCGTTCTCGAGAGATTTGGGAGGAACTTCGTGAGGAGTCGCTTGAGGCTTGGAAAGCCGCTGGCATTCTCGGCGTGATGCTTGCCAAACTGAATTTAGGGTTTCCAGACAGTAATGCCACGGCACCGGCCTTCGAACCTCAGGACGAGAAGCAAAGCGCCGCAATGACCTTGGGATTATTGAGCAGTGGAATGAACGCCGCGAACTCAGGACCCCCAGCATTCAATGAAACTGGTTTCAAAGTGTCAGAAACGCCTTCTGCCCCGGGGGCATTTGGGTCCACGGCAGAGGTGCCCGGAGCTCTGTCCCCGTTCAGCACAATGTTTGGACAAATGCCTGATATGCAGCTGAACTTGGATTGGGTACGCTTGCCCCCTTTTTCATGCCTTGACACTACTGGACATGACTAACCCCCGCGAACAGGATTCTTGGGACACTTATATTCAGAGTTCGAATCTCGACATACCGAACCAATGGTGGCCAACGTTCGATGGACAGCAGCAGCAACCATCACCACAACCGCCGCTTCACCCATCGTTACAAGCTCAGGGGTCCTTGTCATCCCCCCAATTACCTTCCATGCAGCAAGGCAACACTGCGGATAATATGCGGTCTTTGCCTCGCTTTTCCAATGTCTTCTCTCCAGACCCGGTGAAGTATGAGAGTCCGGGCATTAACGGGCCTTACGACAACAACTCTCCTCAAAAAGGCAACAACGCTTCAGGCGAGGCCATCTTATAAGTACTCATGTCGACCGCAAAAGCGCATTGTTTGGACGTTCACTTGTCCAGTAATTCACTTCTTTTCAGCAATATTATCTTTTCCACCCCGGTGTATGGTTTTGGAGGTGTGGAGTTTCCTCAAGGACTCAAATCACCCTCTTGTTGGGATGCCTGGGAAATGCACAAATCTGGACGACTGTATATACCCTGTTTCTCCACTCGATTCCCACAATTTACTGTGAATTCCCACCTCAGTGATTGACAATACATTGGTTTCATTCTACTTCATTTGCGCGAGACAAGAGCTGGTGAGAAGCTCAAGCTTTCATTCTCCCATTCGTAAAATCCATCAGTTTCATAATGGCAGCATGGCCTGATACAGTCACGTGATCTTTATCGTTTCCGATAAGGCGAACTTTTCTGCAGAACGCATTCTGTATTTCTGCCCTTGGTCATCTATCACCAACTCAATTCACGAGGACACAGAAAATGTAAGGAAATAACCTATTCGTTCTACTGGATGCTGTGATAGCTTTTCTTCCACCAAGGACGCCGTGACTGATTGCATCTCTTTACAGGTATTGCTTTCGGCGAGCAGCCAGTCGACTCCTGTCTTTGCCGGTCACCGCGCCGGCATGGTCAGCCAGGGCTCTTGCACCTCGCGTCCCTCTACCCGTATTATCCCCTCTGCAATCTCAATTACCATTACATACCAGATGGTTCAGCGACAACTCCGCCCGCCAGGAGCCGACGAGCTCATCAGAGCACGAGAATGATGACTTTTCCGAGATCATTGAGACGGAGTCCGATCCTCGCGATGCGCGGCCTCAGAAACCCAAGAAGCGGCTCCGGATCCTGGAAGAGGATCCCCGGCCTAAAGAGACTGTCTACATTGGTAATCTGTTCTACGACGTGACGGCGGAAGATCTGAAGAACCACATGCAGCAGTTTGGCGTTGTGGAGAGAGTCGATCTCATTACTGACAACCGCGGAATGAGCAGAGGGTGAGCCCCGTTCCTACTGTTCTCTGCGGGAAAAGAGAAATCTAACAATCTGTCTTGTTTTATCGAATAGGTTTGCATACGTGCACTTTGACTCTATTGATGCCGCCAAAGATTGCGTCGAGGCTATGCATTTGCAAATCTATGAGGGCCGCCGTATAACCGCGCAATATGCGAGCAGCGGCGGCGGATCCAGGCCCTTGCAGCCCGTTTCGAAGACGCTGTACCTCGGCAACCTGTCGTTTGAGATGACCGACCGGGATCTGAGCGAGCTCTTCAGAGATATCAACAATGTTATTGATGTTCGCGTATCGGTGGATCGACGGACAGGGCAACCTCGCGGCTTCGCTCATGCAGAATTCCTCGATGTCGAGAGCGCTCAGAAGGCTTTCGAGATTCTCAGCGGGAAGGCACCTTTCGGTCGACGGATTCGCGTGGACTACAGTAATACCAACAGGAGGGCGAGTCGTATCGAGGAGGTTACGGATAGAGAGTAATCAGTAGTATTATTCAATCAGTTGGGCTCTGTCTCTTTTTATGCGCTTGGGTGTTGCAAGAATTCGACAAATGAAGTACCATTTTGCATACGATGTATACTATAGCCGACATTCAGAGTGTAATCTATATAGCATAGAGCTTTGGTACCTCAATCTAACAACATCTATGTAACCGCCTACACCTGATGAAACGACTTGGAGCATAATACTAGAGAGGAAAAAAATGGGCAGGCGTCTCCTGATATCGAAACACGTGACCTCTGGCGGACCTCGGCATCAGCAGGTCTCCGATCGGTTTCAAACCCCACGTTTTGGCGGAGATACCGTTGTCATCTACCTCTCCATCCTCCTCCTCCTCCTTTTTTCCTAGACTCTGTTGAAGCTGATCGTTGACCGTTCAGATCACTTTCTTAACAATTGATGTTATTTTTTCAGACGGGTTTCTGGTGAATTTGTCAACATGTCGTTCCTTGGTGGCGCCGAGTGCTCTACCGCGGGAAACCCGCTCTCACAGTTCACCAAGCATGTGCAGGACGACAAGTCACTCCAACGGGACCGCCTTGTTGGCAGGGGCCCCGGGGGCATGCAAGAGAGCATGCGGTCGAGGAGTATGATGGGTGGTCAAGATCAGGTACGAAATCTCACTTTCTTTGAAGCCCGCTGCTAGTTACTGTAGCTAACAATGGATTGGTAATCTAAGTAGATGATGGACGAGTTTGCCGCACAACAACCAGGCCAGATCCCCGGGGCAGCACCGCAACCATTTGCGATGGAACAATTAAGGCGCGAGTTAGATCACTTCCAGACCACTCCGCCACGGACGGGGTCTCCCGGGTGGGCGGCTGAATTTGATACTGGCGAGCATGCCCGGATGGAGGCTGCGTTTGCCGGCCCTACAGGACCTCTAATGAACAACGGGTCCGCATTCACACCTGCTGAGTTTGCTCGCTTCCAACAACAGAGTCGGGTCGGCATGCCGCAAACGTCGAGTCCAGCCACGTCCGCGTCGCCGATGATGGCCGGTTATCAGCGTCCTATGGGCATGGGGTACATGGGGATGGGAGGAATGGGCATGATGCGTCCGTCCTATACACCTATGGGCATGCAACAGCAGCCAGCGGAGGCCGCTACTCAGGACAAGGGCAAGGGCCGCATGGTCGAGCTTGACGATGAGAACTGGGAGGCACAGTTTGCCGAGATGGAGACCGCGGGTAACCAGACCCTGGACGATGAGGCCAACGCGGCTATGGAGGCGGAGCTGAATGATCTCGATAGGTCAGTCCCCACTACTGACACCGGTAATGCTCAAGATTACGGTGCTTTTGAGAGCGTATGGCAAAGAATCCAAGCTGAATCGGCGACAAGCAGGAAACTGGCGGAGGAAGATGCCTCTTTCGATATCAACGACAACCTGCACATGGGAGACCTCGGCGAGTGGGACGGCTTTGACAATCTCCACACGCGTTTCCGAGATCCTCAGCTGGGCGATTACATGTTCGAAGAGGAAAACGTGTTCCGGAATGTGGCCAACCCATTTGAAGAAGGCGTCAAGATCATGCGCGAAGGCGGCAATCTTTCCTTGGCCGCGTTGGCGTTCGAGGCGGCTGTTCAGAAGGACCCTCAGCACGTTCAAGCCTGGACAATGCTGGGATCCGCACAGGCGCAAAATGAGAAGGAGCTTCCTGCTATTCGTGCCCTGGAACAGGCGCTGAAGATCGATCCCAACAATCTGGACGCACTCATGGGGTTGGCTGTTTCGTATACAAACGAAGGTTATGACTCGACGGCTTACCGTACCCTCGAGCGTTGGCTTTCTGTCAAGTATCCTCAGATCATCGATCCTAAGGATCTGTCATCCGATGCAGACTTGGGCTTCACAGATCGCCAGATTCTACATGACCGGGTCACCGATCTGTTCATCAAGGCGGCGCAGCTGTCACCTTCCGGAGAGCAGATGGACCCAGACGTTCAAGTCGGATTGGGTGTTCTCTTCTACTGTGCAGAGGAATACGACAAGGCTGTCGACTGCTTCTCCGCCGCACTGGCATCTACCGAGTCGGGCACGGTGAATCAGAAGGAGCAACTTCACCTTCTTTGGAACCGTCTCGGAGCTACACTTGCCAACTCCGGTCGCTCAGAGGAGGCTATTCAGGCATACGAGCAAGCTCTTACAATCAACCCCAACTTTGTCCGTGCCCGGTACAACCTTGGCGTATCCTGCATCAACATCGGTTGCTACCCTGAGGCTGCACAGCACCTCCTAGGCGCTTTGTCTATGCACCGTGTCGTCGAACAGGAAGGTCGGGAGCGAGCTCGCGAGATCGTTGGTGGTGGTGAGGGTGGTATTGATGATGAGCAACTTGAGCGGATGCTCCATATCAGCCAGAACCAGAGCACCAACCTGTACGATACGCTGCGGCGTGTATTCAGCCAGATGGGCCGTCGGGATCTGGCTGATATGGTAGTGGCAGGGATGGATGTGAATGTGTTCAGGAAAGAATTCGATTTCTAAGAATGATACCTCCTGCGCTTTCTGTCTATAGAACGGACGGGCAAGAATTTGGCATGATCGGGCATATTTTATTTATTGTCTCAGTTGATGTGTTGGATACCATATGTCTTTACCTCGTACCTCGAGGTCAACATGTAGCGAATTTGATTCGTACCTTGAGAGATTGCTATCGGCAAATAGATTCTTAGTACTACATACTCTCTATCACTCTTCCGGCAGTCTTATATATCTCACTGCGCGGTCTACCAACGCTGATTGACTAGATGATCAGTGTTGGTAAGCCATCTGGTATTAAATTTCCATGTTTAAAGTCAAAGAACTTACAGATTTTTATATGTCGCTGTTCATAACGAACGACGTGACTTCTCGGGAATCATTCCGGGCTTGCGTCATTTGTAACCTCGGAAGTGCCCCAGAGCATCTCCTCATCCATCACCATTCTCCGAAGCTTCAATTTCGCAGAGATGGCCTTCCATCACTCACCTAATACCTGATACATACATACATACATACATACATATATATATATATATATACATTGCTAGGGTTAGCTAATCTGCTTGATTTTGGATTGATTCACTAACCTGGCACCAGGATGGCTGTCGTTACTGGTGCTCAGCTGATTGCCCGGACGCTGCGCGATCTAGGCGTCACTGTGATATTTGGTATCGTCGGCATTCCAGTAATTGAGATTGGCGAACAGGCCATCGACTTGGGTATTCGCTTCATTGCGTTCCGCAACGAGCAGGCATGCAGCTATGCAGCGAGTGTGTACGGGTATCTGACAGGACAACCTGGTGTTTGTCTAGTCGTCGGAGGACCAGGAGTCCTCCATGCTTTAGCTGGGGTGAGTGAGCGCGGCCAGTCCAAACCATCCAG
This sequence comes from Aspergillus lentulus, assembly GCF_001445615.1. NCBI lineage: Eukaryota > Fungi > Ascomycota > Eurotiomycetes > Eurotiales > Aspergillaceae > Aspergillus > Aspergillus lentulus. The sequence goes on from NW_028322112.1 coordinate 640,476, forward strand.
CCATAGCTGACGATTTGTCCTGCAACGCACAGATTGGCAATGCTTCCGCGAATAACTTCCCGCTTCTTGTACTCGCCGGATCGGCAGAGACATCAGGCGTCACCAAGGGCGCCTTCCAGGAGATGGACGCCATCTCGTTCCTCACGCCGCACACCAAGTTCGCGGTGCGGCCGCCGTCTCTCGATTTCGTCGCCGGCGCCGTCAAAAACGCCTACCGGACATGCTGGTACGGGCGTCCCGGACCGACCTTCGTCGACCTGCCCGCCGATCTGATCCAGGGCAAATCAGCGCCTGGGTTCCGCTTACCGGAGCCAGAGGAAATCCTCGTCCCGCCGCCTCCCAAGGCGAGCGGGGACCCCGCAATGATCCTTAAGGCGGCGCAGATGCTCAAGGCGGCTCGTGCGCCGTTACTGATTATCGGCAAGGGGGCGGCGTATGCAAGGGCTGAGGACGGGATCCGCAAGCTAGTCGAGCAGACGCAGATTCCGTTCCTCCCGACCCCGATGGGGAAGGGTGTAGTGCCCGACTCGCATCCACTCAATGTGTCGAGCGCGCGGAGCGCGGCGCTGAAGCACGCTGACGTGGTGCTGGTGCTTGGGGCGCGGCTGAACTGGATTCTGCATTTTGGCGAGCCGCCGAAGTGGTCTGCCCGGGCGAAGATCATCCAGGTTGATATCTGCGCCGAGGAGATCGGTCGCAACGCGGGCGCTGCGGAGCTGGGGATCGTCGGGGATATTGATCTGGTTGTTGAGCAGCTACTGGTTTCTCTTTCGAACTGGCGGTATGCCTCCTCGGCTGTTCCGAGTCAGTTCCTGTCATTGTTGGCGGAGTCGGCGAAGAAGAATGAGACCAAGGCGCAAAAGGCTGCGTTTACGCCTACGCCGAAGAACTCCCCCTTGACGTACCAGCGGGCCTTCCAGATCATCAAGACGACGCTGAATTCGCTGGCGCCGTTTGAAGATGGGAATGTCGTGTATGTATCCGAAGGCGCGAACACTATGGATATCTCCCGTTCGGTCTTCCCGCTGAATCATCCCCGTCAGCGTCTGGACGCTGGCACATATGCTACGATGGGCGTGGGAATGGGGTATATCATCGCCGCTCACGAGGCGTACAACACCTTTCCGGCATCCACGGGCAAACCGAAGAAGATCGTGGCGCTTGAAGGCGACAGTGCGTTTGGCTTCAGTGCGATGGAAATCGAGACCATGGCTCGCTACAGGATCCCCGCTCTTATCTTTGTGGTGAACAACTCAGGCATATACCACGGCGACAGTGCTTCCGAGAGCTCCTGGAAAGAGCTACAGGCCCAGACAGCGGCCAACGACACCAAATCTGACGGCGGGGATGATGGCAAGAAGGGGCTGAGGTCGACTAGTCTCCTTTACGAGACCCGTTACGAGCAATTCGGTCCCATGTGTGGCGGGAAGGGATATTTTGTCCGCTCTGAAGAGGAGCTGGAGACTGCTACGCGGGAGGGATTCCTGAGTGATACGGTCACCGTCGTCAATGTCATCGTGGAGCCGGGCATTGGGAAGAAGATAGGGTTTGCCTGGCAGGGGAATGCTCATGAGGGACAGGCGAAATTGTGATGACTCTTATCTCGATTCGATACCGTTACTGTAATGTTCATAGTCTGCAACAGTGATGTAGTTGGCAAATCAATATGTTAGCCCTTAATAACATTGCTCATGCCACTCCTGTCACGAATGTATAAGCTCATCAAGCACTTTCGCGACAGCAACAGCCTTTTCCTCCCCGAATCGACCTCCTACAATCTGTATGCAGATTGGCATATTCTTGACCAATTCGATATCATCTATCACAACTATTAGCATGGCGAGTCTCGCATGTACAGCGGAATCACTTACACTGGTCATGATTGAACTCATCAGACTGGTTCCGAGGGGTATGAGCCAACCAATCTTGACCAGGCTGATCCAGAGCCGGATCTGCGTTCGTCACGGGCACCGTTACTGCTGCATAGTTTAGGAGATTTAAGAGAGCCGTATAACCCAGCCATTGATGGCTCGTCACCCATTTTTTTGGCCGGTAACCCACCCAGGGCGTTACGGGCATGAGGAGCGCATCGATGCCGCTGTCTTTCCACTGCTTTAGATAACGTTCTTGGAAGAGCCACTTTTCTTCCTCGAGCTGTAAAGCGTCAGCTGGTGGGCTTTGAGGGTCCTGATTTAGTGGTCTATGAGCTACCTTTTCCCGTTCCAGAATGGAAAGCTCATCCGCTGGAGTCCCGACTAGCATCCCTTCGATCAGCGGCTCATCGACAATGTCACAGAGCTGTTTGCAGTGCGAGCCCCCGTCTGATAGGATAGCTTTCTTCCAAAGATTTGTCCCTGTGATGTGGAGGGAAGTATTCCATTCGATGACTGTACGATGATTTAGCCTGAGACTTCCTTTGACACTAACAGAGAAAATACCTTCATGGCCAGCTGCTGCAAGCTTCGTTACGACTTCGCGTAGAGCACGAGTTATAGGCGGCTGTGGCTTGACCACCCCGTCGTCGAAGACGACTCCCAACTTGAGCTTGCGGCCGGGCAAGGCCGCTAACTCCTTCCTCCAGGGAATGGGTAGGCAACCTGGGTCGATGTCCCAGGGGTTTGAATCGAGAAGTGACTGCATAAAGTACTCGATTGTCGCGATGCTTCGAGCCATGGGCCCTGCGACTGGGGGAACGAGGTAGTGCTGATGCATACTGTAAGGCGCGTCAGTAAGCGCTTCTTTTTCCAGGACGAATGATTTTGATAAATCTCACAAAGAACAGTCCCAGGGGACACGGCCCGTCGTCGGACAGATAGAGTAGAGACCCTGCAAGGCAGCCGGGATGCGGATCGAGCCCCCGATATCCGTCCCGATACCTAGAATACTGCCTCGCGCACCGATCAGAGCGCCTTCGCCTCCAGAGCTGCCGCCGGAGATGAGCTCGTGGTTGAACGCGTTGACGGATTGGCCGAAGATATGGTTGTACGAGTCAGACATCTGAGTCCTGTCAGCAGAAGTAGACAGACTGAAGCAACACGCATACCATCAGAGACTGTGGTATATTCGTCTTGACGTAGAGCACTGCGCCCATGGATTCTAGCAATCTGGCGATGGAACTGGACCGCTGCGCTGGCTTGCCAATCAAGCCAACCCATCCTGTTCACTCCAGTCAAATTTAAGAACCAAGGCTCACACAAGTTGCAACAACATACCAACCGTAGTATCCATCCCCTCGACATCAAACCGGTCCTTGATGGAGACTGGTAACCCATGCAGAGGACCTGTCAGGATACCAGTCTTCTCATACTGCTCATCCAGCTCCTTCGCTCTCGCTAACGCTCGGTCGAAAAAGATCTCCGTCAGACACTTGGTCATCTGCTGCGCGATTGCCGCCCGCTTGCAGAATGCCGTGGTCAACTGCACGGAGCTAACCTCTCTGGAAATCAGGAGGGAAAGGAGATTTGTCACATCGTTAGTCTCGGTCCATTCAAGCTCTTCCGCAGAAAGCAGACCGCATGTTCGGATAGTTTCGAGGGTATTGGGTAGGGGAGGAGTGAGGATTGTGGAAGGGAGACGCCAGGAGGGAGGGATGGCGTTGAGTTGGGCTGTGCGTTTTTGCTGCACCGCTGATTTCCAATGTGGAATTGGTGAGAGTGTCATGATGTTTATCAGTTAGTGTGATTAGAGGTGATGGGATCAGGTGTTGCGATATGGAAGTTGACAGGACTGCTGTATATAGATGTCCTTGATTGCTGATAATGGGGTAGCTGCATGATGATCATCCTAATCGGTGAAAGATATACGAGGAGTGTAACCTTGATTCCTGCGCCGAGGATATTCTGTCCAATCCAGACAGTGAGCTCTATCTCAGATCTAGGTGATATCTGAGAGTCTGTTTGCGGGGGACAAAGAGGGGCAGAAGGTTGAATTGCCGAATACCCAGAGCAGGCCGGATGAGAATGCTTATCCGGGACCAAGTTGTACAAGCTCATCCATTGGACTCACAAGAACTGTGGGGATACGAGATCGACGTCCGTTAAATCTCTGAATCAAAAGGACTGATACAGGAGCAATGATTTCATGAGTATGCTTATGATTCAATATCATTTACAGTACTGATACATTCGTCTAAACCGTCATCAGCATGCTGGCATTCTTATACCAGGTCAGCAGCGGATTCTCGCCGCTCCTTGTCTCGGTGTCCTCTATATACGCCCAGCGTCGGACAAAGTCCTCGTGGCTCATCACCTGTGTCAGTTTCCCGGTAATGGCGCGGTAGAGATCCTCAATGACGTTGAAGTCGGTGGGGAAGAATATATCGAAGTAGCCTTGATGAACCTGTCATTGCACGATTAGAATGCGTCCGTACCATCAAAAACAAGAGAGTACTTACAAAGGGGGTAGACACTGGGACTGTTCGTCTCTTGTAACGTGTCTGCACCACTGGCGCATTGATACCAGGAACAGCATCCGGGAGACTACTAAAGTCACTCGCCACCAGCCGATGTGCAGGAAAGTAGCTATCCAAGATGTCAAAGAATTGCATGAGCCGAGTGGGAATGTACTCTGGAAGGGTATAAGGGCTCTGAAAGGGCAAGGAACCACGCAATTGGCGCATAGCTTTGGGGCCTAGAGGGGTCGGGAACGGCCGACGCGCCGCAGCCTGTCTGACACGCAAGAACCGAGATGCCGCAGGGTCGAGTTGCGCATTATAATATTCGTGAAATTCGCCGTCCGCATCAATCAGTACGCCACCTTGTTGGGGAAGTTCCGTCTTGAGGTCATATCGAATCGCGTCGTGAGAGAAATTATCGAACACCTCCAACGCGAGAAAGAAGCAAGGCGAATGTACATAGGTATCCCAGTCAAAGATGGATCGGTTGATGATTTCAACATGGTCCATATGTCCAGCTGCATTCACCGAATCGGTCAGATTCTTCATCTGCAGGCTCGCGAGCGCGGGCGAGATCTCAATGATCTTGAACTTGGTTCGCTGGTATACTTCGTAATCTGTATCGCGGATGAAATCAAGAATGTTGATCATCATTGTACCGTTTCCGGCTCCCATCTCGTATATGATCAGGTCATGATAGGGGTACAATGTCAATTTATAGTTTGACACCAAGTATCGAGCGACTGTCTCCCCGTAATAAGGGCGGAACAGTTCGGTGGGAGTATGCCACAATTGACGGGCCACGTCCGGCTGTGTTTCATCTAATTTATCTTCGAATTCTGTATACCGCTCTCCAAGCATGCGATGGAATGCCGGCCCGTCTTCGATGTTATTGAAATCAAACGGCTCGCCGGGGCTGAAGATGGTCGCGTGTTTCGAGAAATAACCGTAATGAGGATTATACAAACTATCTATAGACACAGCAGATCTGGTCAGCATTCCATGTACATTTGCCATTGACAGATATGCCTGCAGAGTAAGCAAAAAAGTCACGTACCGTCAATAAATTCTCTCGTCAACATCTTCACTTGCCGCGGGCGCTCGCGACGGTTACGCAGATCTTTCGCCGTGACAAGCGGATATGTCTTTAATTCCTCCTCAATATCCCTGGGATAATCCCCCCGTTTGAGCCAATGCATTCCATCATCGGTACTCCTGCGCTTGATCGGCGACCGTCGCGTGAGAAAAGGACGACATTGTTGACGAACTGGCGCTTGCAACCGGACGGAATTTGCTCTGCGGGTTATTGGTGACGACGTTCTAAATGATTGGCAAGCAGGATGTCGGAACAGCTGTCGAAACAGCTGACTGAGGATCGGGCTGTCCATAGGACGATGGAACAGCGGGTATTCGGGGAGATATGATTCAGCCGTAGTAGACAATTGACAGAAATGACGATAATGATGGATGATGGATGGAGGCCGGCGGCGGAGTTCCTCAAGTGGCCCGAGCTTTTCTCCGACTTCCTCACTGACCTCACTCGCTCGAATGTGATCTAGATAGTCGCTCTTTTGATTTTGGGCGTGCTTTTATGTTTTGACCGGCCTCAGACCAGAATTTCTCAGTATGTCTGACCATTCTAGGGTCTGTATAGGGACCGCCTTTGTGGCTGGAATCCTCCTCGCGGTGGGGTTTACTGAGCTTCTGTATCCGGAGTTGAAGAATCGTCTCCGAGGAACTCATTCTCAGTCGACAAAGGGCCTGCAGGATAGCTCCGCAGACTCGTTGACGGCCAGGCCAGGGCCTCCTGCAATTGTTGACGGCATTGAAGGCTGCATTGGGAATACTCCTCTGTTACGTATTAAATCCTTGTCAGATGCGACTGGATGCGAGATTCTTGGGAAAGCAGAGGTATGGTTGTTGTCTATTCGCCTACAGTTGAGCAGATCGCATCTCTAATGCTGTTGTAGTTTTTGAACGGAGCAGGTCAGAGCTCCAAGGACCGAGTAGCCTTAAGCATGATTGAGATTGTATGTGATACGCGCCCCGGTCCCTTCTCATGCCAATTATTAACCTGCAAAGGCCGAGCAAAAAGGTATCTTGAAACCTCACTCCGGGGATACCATCTACGAGGGCACGTCCGGTTCGACCGGCATTTCACTGGCCACGCTCGCCAGAGCAAAAGGCTACCTCGCTCACATGTGAGTCTCGACTCGCGCGCTTACATGAAGTGTTCCTGCCGCAACTGACGCTCAATAGCTGCATGCCATCTGACCAAGCAATCGAAAAGTCAAATTTGCTCCTGAAATTAGGCGCAATAGTAGATCGTGTACCTCCCGCACCGATCGTTGAAAAGGACAACTTTGTCAATCGCGCGCGCGCCCTCGCTCAAGCTCAGACACTGTCTCCCACGGGTGGGACAGGCTTCTTCGCAGACCAGTTTGAAAACGAAGCCAATTGGAGAGCTCATTACAACGGTACGGGGCCGGAGATTTATGCTCAGTGCAACGGTAAACTTGACGCGTTCGTCGCCGGCGCCGGTACTGGGGGCACAATCTCTGGCGTCGCTCTCTTCTTGAAGCCCCGGATTCCAAATTTGACTGTAGTGCTGGCCGATCCTCAGGGAAGTGGACTCTACAATCGAGTACGGTTCGGCGTCATGTTTGATCTTAAGGAAAGAGAAGGCACGAGGAGGCGAAGACAGATTGACACGATTGTTGAAGGCATTGGGATTAACCGCGTCACTGCCAACTTCGAAGCAGGAAAGGAGCTCGTGGACGATGCTGTGCGAGTGACGGATGCGCAGGCGTTGGCCATGGCTAGATGGTTAGTCGAAAAGGATGGTATCTTCGTTGGAAGTAGCAGTGCTGTTAATTGTGTGTATATTCTTGGTACCTAGTCTGCTACCTTGCTAATCACTATGATACAGGTTTTGCGGCAGTCAAGACAGCGATGAAGCTTGGTCCTGGCCATAGGATCGTCACAGTCCTGTCTGACTCTGGCTCAAGGCACCTATCTCGATTCTGGGCCAAGGCTGGAGATGTCGGAGGTGCGGTGGATACCAAGCTTGAGGACGTTCTGAACGCCAAAGATGACGAGTAGCTGTTCGGTACGAAGAACAGCAATTCTTGGATTCGCGTTTGATGAAGTTGCAGGGCTTTGCAGTCAAAGCGTACCGCAATCGAACTCCTGGGAGCACGTCTCACACGCTCTCCTTCTCCTTCTCGCGATCGTCCTGTTCCCGTGTCTCTCTGGGGTTGGCCTGAGAGACACGATCGAGAGTTGACTGCTCTGGGACGTGAGCTCCGTCGCCTGTCGGCTTCGCTTCGCCCACGAGCTTTGCAAATCCGTACTTTGAACCGTCATCCAGCTCAGCCCAGAGTCTCAACAGTGCGAACTCTATTTCCGCGTGTGAACGGCCGGGAAGGGCGGCACGAATATGGGGCCAAGTTAAACCTTGTTGGTCCTTGAAAGTCTGCAATTTGTCTGCCTCCTCCTTCGACCAAGGTTTGGAGATTCGAGGCGGTTTGTCATGCCGTTCAGTCCAATGCGTCTGGTTCCACTGGATGAGTGAAATTAGTTTTCGCTGCGGAAGATGTTCTTGGACTTCCTTCCATTTCTTTCCTTCAATCTGCCTCATGCGGATGATCACTTTTGCCTCGTCTGGCGTCATCAGTGTCCTTTTTGCTCTAGTAGGAGTGGACGCCTGCGCTATGACCGGGTCTGCGTGTTGTTCGGCTGCAGAAATAGGTGTATCTACGGAAAGGCACTGATCTGCATGTTTTTCAATGGTCTCAGGCTGTAACTGTGAAGCTGCGCCGTTGGCGATTTTGGGCTCTGTTGCCCCACGAAGAGCATTCATGGTGGGCTGGCAACCGTGATTCAGCTGAGGGAGAAGCGGTCTGCGCTCGTCCTTCGTGCGACTCGGAGTGATTTCGACATGATTTTTGCCCCTGACATGAATGGGATTCTTCGACGTTGGCGATGGTTGATAGTCTTCCTGCAGAGGATCGTCCGATTCGCTTCCGTCAGGGGTTTCTGCAAACGACCAGTCGTGTAAGACAGGGCTTGATTGGTGCTTGTGTTTTCGTTGGCTGACTCCAAATTTCTTTCTACTTTTTTCTTTTCTGCCGTCTGTGTTGCGCCTAGATTGTCCAGGAAGTGCCCACAGAGACCCCGCTCTTGGGGGAGACGCAGACCGGACAGCAGTCAAAGGAAGCTTGGGGCGTGATCGGTAAGAAATGGGCGTCGAGAACTCGGCTTTAATCTCGGGGACGCGCCAGATAGACTCCAGTGGCTCATCCGCTTTGTCTCCAGGGGTCTCTTGGGATTGGATGGGCGTATCAGCCGTAGTATTTGCTTTTGCTGGAATAGCCTCACTTTCAAGCGGCAGGGCTTGACTATTAGGTTTATCTGAGTCACTGGGGACGATCAATGCACAGTCCAACAAGGAATCCACACTTTTCGAATCGTCATCCGAATCCGCCTCGGCTGTCTCAGGTGGCTGCTTTTCATCATATGCCCGGTCTAACCGAAGCGCTGGCGGTTGCGGCGAAGTAAGCGGACACTGTAGCTGCTCTCCGTCTTTCGCATCGTCACCGCCAGTCTCTGTATCTATCTCCAAGTCATGTACAGATCCCGCCAGCGTAGCTTTGGAGATCTGAACCGTAGACGTGGGCAGGTCTTCCCTGAACAACCACCCAGCCTCGTCCTTTTCCCCAGTATCATCTTCGCCGGACATTCTCTGCAAGTGACCATTATTGACCACAATTTTCCCTGTCTGTAAATCGATTTCATCCCCAATATCTGTGAAATCTTTTCCGTATTTTTCGAAGATGCGTTCAAAGATCGATTTGAGGCGTAAGTCATTTTGGGCTCTGGCTTCCTGCAGGTCTATATCGTCCGAGCCTTCGCTGTGACCACCCAAGGATAAGCGGGGTCTTTTCTGAGGCCTTTCCATGGTGGTTGAGGTTCAAGTGAGCTGTAGAATTCGTAGGCATAGGCAGACACCGAAGGTGAAAGAATTGTGCTCGAGCTTTCGAGATACGGTTGGGTTGGGGAATTGACAGACTTCCTGTTCGAGGGATGTTGGAACGGTCACGAGAGTCATTGAAGGCTATGTGCTGGGAGCGTCCATAAAAGGTAGAGGTCGCAAAGTTGTGCTGCAGTAATGTAGGCAGACATGTGTTATTGCCGTCTGAATGGCAGCAAACGAAGCTCGAATATGATTCACATAATATGGATGACTGAGAGGACAAAGTAGTTGGCAATCCCATTCATGAGCAAGACCCTATTGTTATAGCCATACTTTCTCTATAGAGTGAACTGTCCTTCAATAAGGGTGCGAATTCAAGCCCTTGAATCTGCTCCCTCCATGGCTCGGACAGCGGACAAAAACACGCGACGCCGGGCATGGGTTGCTGCATGACGTCTCCCTGCGGAACACCGTGCATGTCTCCCCCCATGCGCTTTTCCGTCTAGTCAGAACAACACTCATCTTATCCGTACCTGACGGGTTCTTCTCTCGCGCATAATGCATGGAACGACATATTCAACAACCTACAAACATGTATTGTCAAAAATGTCGGACGCCGCTGAAGCTGGATGGCTCCCTTGAGGCACTCAATCCGGCGGCCTTTGACTTACTCGTGGGTAAGCTTCCAGCTGCATTCCCTAGGGACGAATCGTACACGTTCGCTAACTCTTGTCCTTTCCATCGATAAATAGGCTCAACAGGCAGAACTCTTCCGGAAAATAACACCACATCCTCTACACTACCTTCCTATCCCCCCGAAAGGCGAGAACTCTACGATCGAGTCTCCAACCATGCTACGGCGCCAGTATATAGAAGATCGATCCCAGCGCCCCGGCCTACGGGCAGCGGCCAAAGCAACCCTCCCAGGCTGGGCCGAGGAGACAGCGGCAACATGTCGTTCGTCATGCTCACGGAGTCACAGGTCGGCCCACCCCACACCAGCTCCAGCAACAATGGAGAAGGTCAGTCGTGGGCGAACAAAAGGCCGTCTGGCGCCCCGAACAACGAACGGGAACCAGAAGACGGGTCTTTCTCGAATCAAGTAGAGAGAACAAACCTGTTATTTGAAATCATATCAGCCCGCTCTGATATAGACCATCCGATTTGTGTTGAGTGCACGGAGATGCTCGTGGATGGGCTACAGAAACGGCTCGTGTCTGCCACCAAGGAGCGGGATGCTTACATATCATTCCTAAGGGACTTGAACTCTTCAGCGCCCACCGCGGAGGAAATTGAAGCGGCTGAAAAGTCGCTCAAGGAGACTCTCGCGGCGGAAGAGGCGGCATTTGAGGAGCTTGTCGCATTGGAGAAGGAAAAGGCCGCCCTGGACGAGGAAATCGCAGCCCTGGAGGAAGAGTCGCGACAGCTGGATCTCGAGGAGGAGACGTTCTGGCGAGACCGGAACGCATTTGCTTTGACACTGTCCGAATTTCAAAACGAACGCGATGCCCTGAATATGCGGTACGATCATGATTCACGCCAACTGGAACGACTACAACGCACTAACGTTTACAATGATGCCTTCTGCATTGGGCACGACGGCTACTTTGGGACCATCAACGGGCTGCGACTGGGCCGTCTGACCAATCCTTCGGTGGAGTGGCCGGAAATCAACGCAGCTTGGGGTCAGACGACACTACTGTTGGCTACTATCGCTGATAAATTGGGATTCCAGTTTCAGGGGTATCGACTGAAGCCCATGGGATCCATGTCACGGATTGAGAAAATCGAATATCCTCGAACGTCACCAGCTCAGTCCGCGCTCGGTGGGGGTAGCGCAGAGACCTCCCCGGCGGCAAAGATCACCACTCTCGATCTCTTCTCTTCTGGGGATCTCCCGCTCAATCTCCCTTGGCTTCACCGCCGGTTTGATGCAGGTATGGTCGCTTTCCTAGAATGTTTACGTCAGCTGGGAGAATTTGTGGAGACGACGCCAGCTCCTGTCTCGTCGACTCGTCGAGGTCACGGTAGTGCTCCCGTAGCAGGGTTGAAACTCCCGTATGAGATCAAGCGGGACAAAATCGGCGATGCGAGCATCAAACTTGGTTTCAACCAAAACGACGAGACCTGGACGCGTGCGTGCAAGTACACGCTGACCTGTTGCAAATTCTTGCTAGCTCATGCAAGCAATGTTGCCAGTGCTGGATCCAGTAATTCTGCAGCTGTGGCGGCTGCAGCCGTCGCAGCGGGCGAACAGGCCCGACTAGCAACGGCCAGTCCGACTCGAAAGTAGGACCAGCGTCATACAGGGCAACATGGGTGCATCGCATGCTGTGTAGCCTCAGGCAGCACTTCCTACTTGATTCGCCTTCGCTCCAGCCAGCATCAAGCTGGTGTCAAGGATCTCGCTAGTAGATCCACCACGCAGCGCCGCGAATGGCCAGTTACATGGGAGTTGCACTTGTGACATCCCCTTCCAGCGCTCTGGCGCCAATCGGGAAGGGCAAAAGCGTATCCGGACACAACCTGGTTGGTCAAGATTTGGCACGCAAGTAGTCTCATGGTTGCCTCGGTCCACCCCCTTAGGATCTGAATTCCAGCTGAGGTCTCGACTGGCTCGACTTGGAGTTGTCTCGCTATGTGAGAGTTGCGGATGGCAGTCTGTCGCCCTTGCGTTGTGCCTTGTAGCACGACCATGGTGGTCTGTATCTCATAGGAAAGGCATAGATCGGCAGTACTCCGCGGTTTTAATGGCATTCCAGGCGGTCTCTATGCGGTAAAGAGGACAGCGTCCTTGGCTTTTCTTCTTGCTCAACCATCAAGTGGTTCTGGTGCAGGACGGTGGTCCTCGGACATACCTTCCTATGAACCATGGGAAACTAGATGACGATCCGAGATCTGCCATAGCGGTAGCCGGACACTTGCTGACAGGACGGCTTGTACGGTCCACGACGGCGTGTTGGAAGTTGATCCTTGTTGTATCATGGCAACCAGACCCCGTCGTATCTACTCGTCGTTAGTTGTTACAACTTACAAGCGAATGCCATATGAGGGAAACGGGAGATCGTCCATTAGCCCGGCGGCCGTGATGATGACACATCCCCGTAACAACCTGGGAAGTGGAGGCGGCGCGACGCAATCTTATTCCGACCATTATAGGTGACAGGTGTCAGGGAGTCTTGCATCGGCCTAGTAACAATATTACTGTACGGTCTACGAAACCGCTTATCAATTAGTCTAGCCAGACGACGGTCAAATCCCAGCGCATTGTTTCTTCTTTTCTTTGTCCCTCTTGCGTCTGTCTGTCTCCAATCACATCCTATGTAACCCACCAAACGCCGCTGAGCCAATCGACGACGGTCGAAGCAGCAACATCGAGAACAAAGAAACCAGACGGTCCGAGAAACCGTCATTCATTCTACTGATCCATGCTGCTGGGACCGTCAACCTTTTACTTATTATTGATGATTGATCATTAATGATCCTACACGTCAACGAGGAATGGGTTGTTTCGGGCCGCTCCCGACACACGAGGTTATTTTCTCTTTCTTTGTCAACCATCAAAAGTCAAGTGTGTGTCCACCTTGCATATTGGGGTTTGCGAGGCCGATCTAGGCAAAGTATCATTCTCACACGAAACGGCGGCGTTGGGAACTGGACTTTTGGCATGCAGTTCACCACAGTCTATCGCATTTGCCACCAGTTCGTTTTTAAGACCACCCTTGGCGAAAGGATGGATGATTCCCCCACGAATCAGCGTACGGAGCAGATATACTGAAAACAACAAGGCAGTGGATGTCGATGAAAAGGGTCCTTGCTCCTTCAGCTTGGTCGCCATTGACGTTGTGGCTAAGTACTGCTCCAGCCCAGGAGGGATATGTCAACTCAAGATTAAACCGTCGAAGTAAGGGAGTGCCTCCCACCCAATTTTGGAGTAGTGCCGAGCTTGATGGATGCGAAATAACTGGGTCATGAGTGAACTCCATACCCTAGTCTCCTGTACTCGGTGACCGTTTTCTGTCTTGTGGCCAGTGTTGGCGCCGCCTCTTTGGATGTCTGTAACTCACTACGGAGCAGTCTATGCCTTGGCCAGATCCCCGTTTTACCAGGGAGTGTGCTGGAAGATGGAGAAGTGGGCAGCTTTGTCAACAATATTCTCTAGATCTAACCAATGGAAGCACATCAGTAACCGTTCGTTTAAAGGTGATAATCTCCGGGTTTTGTGCGACGATGGTCTCATGGGTGGGTGTATATGTATGTATGTATGTATCAGTGTCGAGATATTGTGGGTAGTGCAAAGTACGAGTAGATATCGCTTCATAGTAGGAAGTACCTTACGGTAGGTCGATGGAACCGGACGGACACATCCGATCTGGTCCACCAGCATAATGCACCGCCGATTCTTTCCTAAAGAGTGGACAATCCAGCCGAGCAAGGGTGCCTTACAGTCTTCAGGGCTTACTTCTTCAGGATAAGTAGCAGGACTCGACTATGAGGCAGCTGTAAGTATTACTTCTACTTGGGAGCAGATAGAAACGTGACGATGTTAACATAGTATTGCATCATCATCTCAGGCAAACTATCAGCTGAGAATCAGAGCTCTGGAGTCTTAGCTGGAGAATCGTTGACTCAATCCGGAGTCGCGAGGATTGAACTGGAGCTTAGACCTCTTCGCCATCATGTCATCAACCATGACTCGAGACAACTAGGCCGTGCCACCCCGATTTCAAATAATAGCTTGGAAGCTGAACAGACGACGTGAGGTCTCTAATCCTAGATGAGCGCTTACTGTCCACTATCCTGTTATTTCTCGCTGCTTTGCCCCATACCGAACTTTGTAGCCTACCATTCCCCAGATACCTACATAATTCGCTGTGTCCTCATACATATGCTGGGGGTCATGGTACCCTCCATCCCAAGTCTCCGTCACCAGGTGATGGGGGCCAGGGTTTCAGAGGCAAAACTTGGGTCGCGATTTTGCATTATTGACAAAATTCCGTCTAGTCCGTTACCCCGTGAATGATTTTTCTCTTTTCGGTCATTTAATGAAGTCAAGTCGATCCCTGATCATATCCTACACCCACAGGAATCACGTTAGTCCTGATGAAGTAGTAGCTGCATCGGATGGCATGTAAGCAATGGTACACCTGCAGGATTAGCGCAGGCAAACACAAAGTACATAAAGAAGGTACGTAACTCATTCTTTACGGACGACAGAGGTACGGAGGATGAAGCACGAAGCACGAAGCGCGATCAGGCGATCAGGATGACACTTTTACCTCTACTCCGTACCTATATTGACAGTTATCACTACATACCTAGTAGCATGGCAGTATGAAGACCGAGGATATGGTACATTGTGCGCTTGTGAAAGAGGTCAAGCCCCTGGGACTTGACTTCACTTGACAAAGAACTATGTCCCTATTATTATTGAAAAGTCTTGCTTGAGGAGGGCTAGACTACTTAGTGCTTTGTAGCTACGTGTGGACTGGAGAAGAGTGGGTATTATCCATTTATCCCCGTGTTCATCGTTATGAGCTGGTTTTTACTATTTCCATAGTACTACAAGCTTGCCTCCCCACTTCTCTAGACTACAGTTAGGTAGACATACTTAACGCAGAGTTTAACTAACTGTTACGGAGTAGACTCACATTGAGAATAGTCTTGTTAAGGGAGTAAATTCATGAAATAATAGATAGTACTAGATTACCATGTAATATAAGGTATGATGTTTCCGTATTCCGTACCTCTGTCGACAACACCGGGGGATCAAAACAAAAGTACACGGACCATCAGTACTATGAGCTACAGGCCCACCGATTGGCCGACGGGAGCAAGGATCGGGATATCCGCGGGCGTTCCAGCAGCAAGTGGCCGCAAAGGGCAAGCAGAGGTCCTTGCTAGTCGTCCTCTGCCTGTCAGCGATCTATCGTCATTTCTCCCCTTGGGAAAAAAAAAGAAGTCACAAGCATTTCATCACTTATATATTATATTGATGTTGGTCTCATTTTGATTATGAATATTCTTTTTTCGATTCCGAACCCTACCTATTGATCTATAATCTCTAGCATTTTGCCCTTTGCTGTTCTTCCTCTGTCTGCTGTCGCTGTCTGGTGACTCTGGTCCTCATTATTCAAGCCAAAGTACCACGACCAGCTAGGAAGTGCTAGCCCCGTACTTAGGCCGCCGGGTGGACACCCTTAGCCTCCTTTTGGCCCCGGGTTGTATCCTTCGTTTCGAACCTTTTTTTCTGTAGCCTCGTTGTATTTTTGTTTCTATTTTCTAAATTTTCTCTCTCCCTTTTTTTCTACAGCTGATCTACAGTCACTGTCAGACAGTTCTTCTCTGATTTCCATGTTTTCTTTTTCCTCTTGGGTTCAGTAGTAAGGAATCCTATATCTAATTTGAAATGTTCTGTCTAGCATCAATAAGTATTCAAATATTTATTATTATTTTCATTATTATCCCAGATAGTTCAGTTCTTCGAATTTTATAGAAGGATTTGCTGGCAGTTTTCTGTTGGAAGAGAAGCAGGAACGACAATGGCCCATAAGAAAACAGCTCGAAAATTCATTTCTTTTATCATTATTGGATGCTAGCGAGGCTGCTAGCTACCACGTACTTACAGAAAGACACAGACCACATGCTTTTACTTGCCTCTTACCTTGACTGCTATTCTTTCTCTTGCAGTCGACCTGAAGCAATTGCCTGCCTACTACATACCTCCCTTCTACTACTGACTGACTGTCCACTCGTTGCTGTCTGAGTAATAGAACGTGTGTCACGACGATATCTACTGGCTCTTCTTGGGCTACTTCCACCCAACTGCGACTAGTGACTTCTGCATCTGAACCGGATTCAAGTGACAACTACCTACAACTCCATACGACTGTCTGGAATCTACCTCATTGCCACTTGTGCTGCCACAGGCAACTGACAAACCGTTGATATTGTCGACCCTGCAAGCTATACTACTCTACTACATAAGAGTCTTTTTTGTAATTCTATTGTGCCTCATTGCCGTTCTCTTCTCTATTTGGTCCGCTATTTCCCCAACGTTCGTTTTCTTTTCACCCTTCTATAACTCATCGCCGTCTGCGCCGATCCTCGTCCCCGGCTATCTCGCCCTCGTGAGCTCTAGAGTATGCCTACCAGACAAGTTCTGGTGATTCGTTAATGATGGATGGTTCCATCGCCTCGTCGTCCAATTTCTCTGCTTCCTCATCGTCTTCGTCCTCAGCAATCTTTCGCCCCCGCAGATCTGACGACTGGAATGAGTACCGTACGGTTATTGAGCGTCTATATCGCGACCATCAGCTGAAACTAAGAGATGTGAAACGAATCATGGAACATGATTATAACTTCGTTGCATCGTACTGTCTTCCTTTCCCTCGTGTTCTTTCCCTTTTTCCCTCTCCTTCCCTTGGTTTCCAGTTTTGGTCGACGGTGGTCAACATCACATGAGCATCTCATGGAGTTGATCATGCCTGTTTTACCCTCAAAATGAAAGGTTTTCTAAATCCCGTTGAACGGAGCAAGAACAGGAAAATATTTTTCTCCTCTTCTCGCGTTTGCCTCGCTTTTATTTCTGTTTCTGGATTATCTTATGGTGAACTGCATCCGATGGTTGAACTTCTTGCCTAACTTGGACTTCCCAGAGAAAAGCAATTCAAGGACCGTTTGGCGGCATGGCATGTCCGAAAGAACATAAAGGCCAAAGAAGTCCATGTGATGATCCGAAAGCAGCAAAAGCGAGCTGCTCGAGGCAAGCAAACCGCGTTTCGAGTCGGTGGCCAGGAAGTCGACTCCAAGCGCATCGCTCGCTTTGTCCGTAGGTACGGTGCGTCCTGGGACAACACTCGCAACGACTCCCATCAGACGAGTCCTGAGCCAGGTGTGTCGCCTTACGAAAGTATTTGGACAGACCCCACGTTGCTAATTCAACTAGCAGATACCCCATCCGACATGAGTTGTTACACTCCCGAACCGGACGATCGATCTGCGGCCTTGTCCCCTCTACCGGAATCTCAATCGATGCACCGTGAGTAGCCCATTTCTCCTTGTTCGATCAACCATCTGTCACCTCCGATTTCTCCTCGCAATCGATCTCAAACTTTTGATATAGCACATGTTACCATCTTGAACCAAGTTGACAAGAAGAAACAGGTGAAAACAAAATTGATCCTCTTCAAAGTCCCGAACTGGATGACAATCAATCTTTGTCGTTGGCTACTCTCAGTCCTACCTCAACGCACCCTACCCCAAAACCAATGGAAGACCTGACGACGACTGAAGATGTATGGGAGGCTCTGGATTCATTTCAAGATCGTCTTTTAGCCCTCGACAAGAAGCTCGAGGAGAGCATGTCGAACTTCATTACACCCGGAGAAGAATGCTGAAAAAGCTGCTGGCAGTCGCCTCGAACTCGGAAACCCGCAAGGACTTGATGATCCGGTCTAGAATATGGTCTCACAGGATTTTCTGCGGGGTTTGGCACCAAGCGATCATGGTGATCACTTTTTTCCTTTTTGACTATTAACCACCGTATAGCATGTTACCCATCACTGCGTTTGCCCTTCCGTGTACTACTCAATTCTGTCTCGTTCATTGTCATTTCTGCAGTATGATTTCATAGACAACTATGGTTTGACTTGAGCGGAAGATGATGCAGAGTAGGAGAGAAGTGAACCATTAAAGCTAGCGGCAACCGGAGCGGCTGGGTAACTCAGCGACCATTTGTCTGCTGCCTTTTGCATCGTCGTCGCATCCAGTTCGCAGCCAACTCTACAGGACCCATCCCTTACAGAGCGCTCTGGGTCCGTCGAGATCCATGCTCCACTTATCGCTCCACCCTGCTACATATCAGGCGCGCTACATTCGAGAAGACGTCCCTGAGTTATTTGCTCCGCAAACAGCAGGTCCAGACAACTCCGACGGGAATCACTTGCACGGTGCCTCGCTTCCACGGATAGTGTCAAAGCCTAATCGTTCCTGGTCTGTCATATCGTCAGAGTCGTTCTTCACTACAACCATTGGAGGTCTGGGAACGACTGAGGCTCAGGATGGAAGCGGACCCTGCGTGGTGCACGGGTATACGAGTGTTTGAAAGATACGCCAGGGTCACCGAAGATGATTAGGTAGACGCACTCTGCAGAGACACTGCGGCTGCGGCTGGCCAGGGCATTCCGGCTGGGGTCAAAGGAACGAAATGCGGGAACTGCAGGAACCCATGATGCTGCTGCTCCACACAAGACAGACATTACAGAGGTACGAGGCAACCCTGAGCATCTGTACAACAAGCCTGGTGTGTGTTTATGGGCGAAGCTCAGGCGGAGTAACCAATATTGAGACTGCTTTGGGGAATTATGTGCAACCACCACAGTGTATTACGAGAGCCATCTATAGAGTGCTAGAGATGATCATCTCATCTGGCGTCAGTCAGAATATAATCGGTAGACAAATACCTCTCTACTCTATCATATAAACAGCTCCTAATCACAACACAGAAGTAGAAGCACTGTACTACAAATGCACCTGCATTTTCATCCATGGTGGTGACCAAAGCCGCAGACCCCAATCACAACAAAGAAACCAGTCTTCCAAACTCACACAAGCAGTAACACTACACCAAACACAATACACCATCTCACTAGCCCCATCCCAGCACAAAGAGAAAGGGAAACACCACCAACCAAACACACCCCCCGGAAAAAGATTCCGTCTTTAACCCGGCCCGAATCATACGCCCAGGCACTGCATAGCACACTGCAGACAAAGACCCTCCTAGCCCCCGGACAACTTACCAGGATGGGCGACTATCACTTAACGCCCGCCAAGAACAATAGGGCCGAACCAGGGATTGGTAGGGTAGGTTAGCTGTTAGCCTTTGACGGAGGCCGGAGCTGCAGAAGCTAGATACTACGAATCTACGAGCCCAACGTTTTGAGTTGACTGTTTTAAGTTGATGAAAATAATTTTAACGGATATAAAGTACAGACTATCCGGGTTCTAGGTTCCCGTTTGGAGTCGTGGCCCTGGCGTACAATGTCAAGTCAATCAGACGAGACGAGACGAGGGCGGGCGGTGGCTGGCTCTCAGACACTGATGCGGGATCCTTCGCCTATCAAGATATTGAGTACTTCCTACTCCGTACGAGGTAAGCACATACTTACCAGGTTCTTGTCTAGTTCTACGTAGAAGGTTATCTACTCCAGCGGCTGAGATAGACGGGTTCAGGTTCCGGATCTTCGCCGATGGGTCTTGGACTTACTCCCGAGTGCGGACGACGGAACTGCGGACGGGATGGTGCGTACGTTACGACGATTCCCGTTGTTAGTGTGCGGACACACGACACTCTCCAGTCTCTTCCTAGACTCTTAGAAGGGACGCGTGGTAAAGTGGATCTGGTTTCTTTGATGGATTTAGTTGGTCTGGAGTCTGGACTGGAGTCTACCTGTCAGGTTTGCGATAGGTCGAGTGCCAGCTCATAGGTCGGGCGATGGGCCAAGGATTTCATTCAAACACGTTCATTCATAATCATGGTTATTAGCGGCGTGTCAGCTGGATCGGTTACTATTTGAGATATCTAATACTTCGGTGTCCCGGATTTATATCACAGTCAGTTCCATATTGCGACCAGGCCCTACAGTATGGATGAGGGATGGAGGACTTGATTAACAAAAGTACCTTTCGTTACAAAGTGTGCGCAAAATGTACTTTTGCAACACCAAGTGTGTGATGAGACAGTCGAACTGCATGTCGGTGTATTGAGTAAATTGTCATTGGGTAAAGTATACACGGCATAAGAAGTAGATGATATAGATAGGGACCCCTCGCTCAAACGTAACAAGAACAGATAAAACGCAGAGAAAGAAAACATTCATGTCCAGATGTACCCAAAAAACGACAGTATCCTGGCGTCGTCGTTCAATACCCCCAGAGCTCGTAATCCGCCACAAACACTGATGTATCGACAAGCACGGAGAGAAAGAGTGGGATAAGTAAAGCCAGAACCGGATATACCGCCATATCGTTTGGTCGTGGTTTATCGTGATAGTAATAAAAGGTGACGAGGTGACGACGACCTGTCATGGCATGGCTTATGAGTAGAATGCACTCTTCTGAAAGCTCTCCGGCGAGATGTCACCCATTTTCCCCTTCAAGACTGGTTTCTTCTCATCGCTAACCTGAGCCTTTTCAATGACGGATGTCATAGTATTGCTACGGCTGCCCGCTTCGCTGCCGGAGGTGATGGCCTGCTGCACGGGTCTTCGTTGAATGGTTTCGAGGTAGGGCCCTGGGAGGTAGCCAACACGGCCGTCCCGAGCGCGGCAGCGCCACCACTCAGATGCGTTGCCCATGGGGTCAGTCTTGCTGAGAACGGCGACAATATCACCCTTCTTAACGGCCAGATCGATACCGGCGCTTTCCTGAGACTCTGGAGTGTAATCATACAAAACTCGGCAGAAATCAAGCTTCGATGGATCTAATGGCGCTTGCATGGGCTCCCCATTTGGTCCCAGCATCATCTGCTTACGCTGCTCTTCCTGCGAGCGCGCGAGGGCTTTGATGAGCTTGCCCATCAAGTAGGGAAGACCGAAAACGGCGATAAGGAACATGAAGAAGGGCTTCTTCGAAGGCTTGGGGGGAGCAGGAGAGCCGTCTGGGAGCGTTGCAGGCGCCGAGCGCCCGTGCATAAAGGCCGCAAACGCAGAGGGGGTGAGAGAGGCAGCATCAGCCGGCGGGGGGCGCCCCGTAATCTTCGCAATCAACGTCCTGAACCATCTGATTATTGTGAAAATTCCCAAGGCGGACCCAAGAGTATTTCGCAAATTGCCGAACTGCTCTGCAACAGAGACCATGGCTTTGAAGAAGTTAGCAATATCCAAAAAAGAAGGCACTGATGACAGGAACATACCAAAAAAGGAGCTATGAGTCGCCATATATGTGCTTTCCAGCATCTGAGCAAATCCACCAAATGCACCCACAATACTCTCAATCATCTGAAAGGTAGCCTGCGTGCTCTGGCTGAACGAATTCGTCAAGCTGTTGGGATCATTGGGGTCGCCAGGCATGCCACCACCGTACATGCCCCCCATGCCCCCCATGCCACCGTACATACCCCCGTAGCCACCATAGCCTCCATACATGGAGCCCATCGTACCGAAGCGAGAGTATGGCGATGAATATGCGCCGTAGCCGCCATAGCCGGTTCCATAGGGCGTGGTACCGAACCGTGATGCGCCATAGGGGGAGTAGTTCGACGCTGTCCGGTTTACAACGGAGTTCAATGTGTCAGGGCGAGAAGGTAAGGAGGGAACGGTAGAGGATGATATTGTCGAGGTGGATGTGGGTATGGACGAGGTAGCGGTCGGCGCTGTCGCAGCGGCGGCTGTTGGAGTCATCGTCGAACTACCGGCGGGGGACGCTGATAACACAGTGCCTGATGAAGCGAAGCAACAACGTTAGCGATCAAGCTCTCGATGATAGAGACAGCACAGAATAAGTATTCAACAGCAGCGGGTCACCTACCACCGCCAGCAGTGCCTGCTCTCTCCCACGGTTTAGGTGGCGAAACCGACGCCATGGAGTTGCGGAGGGGATAATTCTCACCAGCCTCTCATTTGAGCCCAGCCAATAATCAGGTAACGAGTTGGACCTCGATGGCAAGTCGCTAAATTGATATGAGGATGATGCTGGAAACGTGGATGCGCAGAAGAGAGGGGACGCAGGAGATGGTCAAGAGGAGATGGGGGTGGAGCCGTTTGGTTTGGAGGACAAAATTACATAGCGCATGTGGCCGCAGATGCCGAGGCTGTCTGCTTTTGCCGACAGACACTGTTCTGAGCCGGAGAACGCCGTGGCTATTTTCATCATCATCCATGAGGTTGGTTATACTTAAGATCGACAGGTATATTTTGTATCATCGGTTGCACAGTAAATATTACCATATTTCATCACGTTCTTCCAGTGACTTGACATTGATATATGACAATGTTCTTGAGCCTCAAGTACAGCTATTCTCCATACGGAATACGCTCCTACATTATCACCACCAAACCACAGCTGACGCTTTTAATGCAATTGAGACTTTTCTCGTCAATTTGATAGATATACCCATATTATATATGCGCTCCCGAACTCCCAAGATGCAACGCCGACTCTAGACGCCGCGAAACAAAATCAAACCCCCGTTGTCTATACAGTTCGGCAGGCGCCGATGGTCATGAAATATATGATCTAGTACGCTGGAATCGATTATAACTCGTCACGACTGCTCATCTGGGGTCGTTGAGGAAGCCGAATTCTCCATGACCGCGGCGGCACAGGGAGACCCAGCCAGTAACTCCAGGCCCGGTTGGCTTCCAGGACGAAGATTTCCCATCTGCAAGACAGAAATCAGCGGTCAGTCACTGTGCAGACGGACAAGGGATTAGGAGGAGCTTACAAAGTTTTCGGCATATTCCACCAACTCTTCAGGACGTAGACGAATGTGTTCCACACCACCTCGAATTCGGCCGTAAAACTGTCCCACGCAGTATCCGATTCCTTATGCGGCCTTCTCTCCCATGGTAATCTCTCCGTGGCGTACTTGAAGTCGTCTTCGTCGTCTTCGTAATAGAACGTTGACCCTCCATCCTTGTAGAGGACCTTCGCTTTCCGACCGCCAGGGTGTTCCTTCAACATGGGCGTTCCGGCCATGATAGCGAAAGTCTGGCCCTGTCCAAGATCCATGGCACGATGGAAGCTTCGTACAGCAGCCAAACTATGGGAAATGCGGCCCAGAGTGTTGATCAACGCAACCAGCTCAGTTCGCCGTAGTGGTGGATTTTCGCCATTCTTGGTCTCGTCGTAGTCGAACAGCACCTTCAGAGCCGTTCCATATCCATTGACCTGGAGCTTGCCCCACAGTCGGCACTTATCACAGCCAACACAGTCCATCAATCTGCTCACGTTTCTGAAGCGGTTGCGGAACTCTTCCTTCAAGCCGGGTGCGCTCGGGTCCTGGAACATGATATTTTCATCAAAGATTTGCGGCCGATCAGCGAGGATCGCAGTCAGCTGGGACACCTTCTCCTTGGTTTCGCTGTCCTGAAGAGGATCGCTTGTGCAAAAGGTGTAATTCTGAAGGTGCTTCCGCAGCTTCGCCACGGCCCGTGAGACGAGCGCATAGTTGAAGTACAAGTTAGAAATGCGCTCTGGGTGATCATGCAGACGCTCTTTGAAGCATTGCAAATTGGGGTGCCATTGTCCTGTGGTCTTGTTGAGATAATCCCAGCAGAGATGGGTCGAGATGGATGCATGCATGCCGCTAATGAGGCGATGAAAGACCCGCTTCTCAAGGCACTCATTGTCAAACGGCAATCCTTCGGACCGTTTCATCTCCTTTTGCAATACGTTTCGGAAGTCGTTGACGGCCTGCAAGCCTCCGAGAGATGGATGTGGGGACAGTTCCATCTCCGGAGGCGACTTCAGAAAACAATTCTCACGGTAAATGGCGTCCCAGACCATATGGGCTCCCGGTCCTGCGTAGCCCGTGAACCGTTCCGGATTGTCTACCAAACTGACGTAGTCGCCTTTACCACTGGCCCCTTCGTCTTCCGGCACGCAGTAATCGCGCTCATCGCACTCGTCGTCGTATTCGACCACACAGCTTTCCCCGACATCTGCACCGAGTTCGCCTTGAAGCGGTTTGTCACTGGGCCGTTCTTTTTGAAGTTTGCGGCCGGGATGGCCTGCTTTGGGACCTTCCAGTTTGCTAAGCTCCTCCGCGCGCCACGTCAACGGGATATCCTCCTCCGACTCTATTGTATTGACGGAACAGGCGATATTGCCGCACATGCTGTTGGCATCGTCCCAGAACGGGCATTGTTTGTTGAATAAGTTTAGGCGGTAGTATGAAAAGAAATCTGTCTCCTGCGTGATCGATTGGAGAAGGCTGTAGATCTGATCGTTGAGAGAATCAATGGTGACGTAGGAAACACAGGCATCGGAGACGGTGGCGGAAGGGTCAATCTGGACAACGGCATAGTCAGAATCAGTCATAGAAGTATGCTTGGTAGTAGAGGCCACCTACTGCGCAAACAGAGTGGTCATATCGCTGATTGTCTCCATCATCGTCAGCATTGGTAAACCTCAAAAAGGCGAACACTGCCAGGTAGAAGACCCTGGCTGCGGAGCGCATTTTGCGATCAAGTTTTCACAAATGCATGTACTAGTATGTGTTTTAGATGAAGAGGAGTGATGAAGTTGATCAGTCGCCTTGTTGTCCTTCACATGAAAACAGACAAGTGGGCCTGTCAAGGATTATCAATCAAAGCAAAGACAAAGCCAAGGAAACTGGAAGACCATGCAATAGCGAAGGTACAAGAGGATATTGGTACTATGCAAAGTGTATGGAAGAAGAGCAAAAGCGAGAAATGCAAATCTATACTGTAGGATTGATTGATTACAGCGTGGTATGTTGAAGTCCTCTATAAGACTATTCAGAAGGACAAGGTGGCCTTCGTCCCAGTAGTAATCGGATGATGATCGCCAAGACGGCTATGGAATGCACGCCGCATTTGCCCAGTGCATTCCAAGACTTGGTGATTTCATTGGACACTACCGATTTTTCCATTGGTCGAGCCCGTTCTTAATTACCTATTAAAGGCGTCCAGATCATGCCATTCTGGAACCTCGCTATTCATCAAATGTCAACAAGAACAAAGAGGACAGCTGTGCAATTTAACCTATCTGGCTTATCCTATGGACAGACACTACTACATGCATGCACTCAAGAGGAAACGACAATGAACACATCATCTACTGCAACCTCTCGTCCCCCTCGAGGTCGTGCCCTTCTACCATCTCTCTAATCCTCTCATCCCGACTCTCAACCAGATCCTCTCCCGCCTGATCCAACGTCTGATCCAACAGCTTCTCAAAGCCAAGCGTCTTAGCAGCAAACTCAAAGATCATCTTCTCCACTTCAGTCGAATGTTTCGTGAGTCCATGATCGTCCCCGGCAAGCAGTCTAATTTCTCGAGGGCCTGTATTTCCATACTCCCTATACAGCGTCTCCGAGCACGTCGGCGAGAGCACCTTATCATCAGTCCCGTGCAGCAAGAGCACCGGCCGCGGACTCAATTTCTTGATCCCCACCGTATTGGCGGTCTGGCTAGCAACGGTAGCCACGCCGCGGACGCGGTCGTCCTGGGCTGCGACGGTGAAGCAGGGACTCCCGCCAAAGGACCAGCCGACGAGGACGAAGGCCGATGAATTGAAGTGCTCGCGCAGGTAGGTGAAAGAGGCTACGATGTCGACGGAACAGTACTCTGTCCTCGCAGGTCTCCTATAATCAAGTCTGATAGACGGGATACCGAGTAGGAGGGCTAGTTTGTCTGCGAGCGATGGGTAGATGCCTAGGTACACAGTACACTGCAGTTAATTGCCGATCTTCCGTAGATTGAAGGATCAAACAGCGTGGCAAAGATAAGATAGTCCATACTGCCAGGGCCGCTTACCCCCCCTCCTAAAATTGGTGTCAGTTCTTGGCGCGATATCGAATCAAATTCGCGAAATTCTACACAGACATACCTGCACCACTGACCATTACGACGGCTGATCCCTTGGATTCGTTGAAGTTGTAGCTGCGAGGTTCATGTAGAATGGCGGGTGCGTCATGATCGAGCGGATCGTTGACGCGGATGTTGACATGTCTCGCGATCGAGGGTTTGATGGCCCTTTTCTCGACTTTGGGGGGGTGAACAGGGCCAAGGGTAGCAAGAGCATGTGGCCGAACTTCAGCCATGGCTTTGTTAGAAAGTCCTAGGTGTCGTCGTAGATTCGGTAGTAAAGAATGCAAATGATATTGAAGGTGGGACCTCATGCAGCAAAACATACTTTTATCTTATCTGCCTATGAGGCAAACAAAGACCGTATCATTTATGTAAGAATTGCTCTGCTGCTAGTATTGGGGCGATTTTGATCTCAGAATGATGGACATGACGCAAGAACTATATAAGCTGCTTACCAGGAGGCAACAGACACTGGTGGCAAGTTATAGGCTTATAGCACGCCGTGGCCGTGCATTACCAATCTTGGATAGTCAGTATTTGACCAAATCTACATGTCTAGGCTAAGCACATGGCTGCAAATTGAATTCTAGGCTGGTCAGGAAGAGCGGGAGAAGAGGGACTTCAGTCCATTAGTTTGATTTGGCTAGAAGAATGAAGTTGAGCCTGCCTTTTCATTGTAGTAGTACAGGCGTAATCCGTTACTCGAAAATTATATCCCAAAGAACCTTCAACTCCTGGTGTGACCGCCTCCAGTAATGCGGTCACATATAGCAAGACATACATACGTGAAGGAAGAAGGGAAAAAAGCTCATGCGGCATAAAAAAACCCTTGTTACATGATTCCAAATTGCGCCGAAAAGTCCGGGTATCTCTTCCAAAAGTGCCGCTCCTAAAAGCCCTCGTCTCGCGATTTTGTCCGTTTCCTCAGACTGTTGGAGGACTGAGACATCGGCGAGGGGAAAAAGCTCAAATCGGCATAAAAAACCCCTCGTCTCATGAAAATTGCACCAATCTATAGGGTATATAGTCGTAATAGCGTAGGTGTCGTGCCGTATATATTCCGAGTCGTGAATTCATAAAGCAGGTCGAGTGGTCATTCAGGCATATTCTTGACTGGCGTCACCAAGCATATAGCTCTGCATTTGCAACGGTGAAGACCGAGACAGTTAGGTGACAATAATGGTACACCGCTGGCAGGTTGATGATTGTTGCGAAGCGAAGAAGTGGTTCGTTCAATGATAGTGGTAGCGATCTGCAGGCAGGCTGTATTGCTCAACGCTCAGCTGGTCTTATTGCGCTTCCAACTGCGGCAATGACGATTGAATGCTCTGCGGATAATTTCGAATGGCTTTGGAAGCGGACTGTTGTAGAAAGGGTCCTTTCTGAAGTCTTCTTCGGTGAATTTCTAATAGATCGATCAGTAAATTTGAATTTGATACTAATAAGCACCCAGGTGACTTACCAAGCCTGGGAAACGAACGAAATTGCCATAGTCGTTCATCATGTTGGTGCCCTCCTCGTACTCGTAGGTTCGTCCTTCCTTGTCTGTAGTTCCAGGAGGATAGAATGCGACTCCATCCAACGGGCGATGGCTGTTGAGACAATCGGCGATCTTGTCCTCTGGGGTCGCCTTGAGAGCCTCCTTGGTGGAGTCTTCGAGAGCTGCAATCGGGCTAGTTTTGGCATCATGATTTCTTTCCGCATAGACGGCGTCATATGGGCTCTCATGGTGGTAATGGAAGACACCTGCATTGTCCAGGCGATCAATGACATCTGGAGTGACAAGAAGCGAACCGCGTCGGTATCTGGTGCGATGGCGGCTGCCTTGAGTGCTCTGCTGAGCGTACGTAGGGTGATATGTGTTCCGTCTTCTCCTTGGCTCTATTGGCTGGTGCTCAAGTTGACCAGACCAGTAGATAGAAGGCACAGAAGGCGAGCGTTCTAAACCGAGGGTGTTGAGAGTCGAAGTAGATGAAGAGGGAGAAGGTGTAGGAGAAGGAGAGATGTAGCGATGGTAGGGGTTGTTGCTCCCCAACTCCATGGCCATACCGACGTTTACAGGATAATGATTAGGCTGATTCCAAGAAGAAGGATACGAGGCCATATACATGGAGTCTCCGGAAGACATCATGACTGCTCGACTTTGAGGAGATGATGGAGGAGTGCTCAGGGAAAAGAAATTCCTCTGGCTATTAATCTCTGAGATCCCCTCCCTTGGACAGAGACGCAGGTGTCTAATAGTAACTCTGCGCTATTGAATGCAAGCTTACCGATACTTTCTGATGATGTGGGGCTGACTGTCCGATTTGGGGTCTGAAAATGTGATGAAGCGAAATAGCGGTGTTTCTAAGGAAAGAAAAGATGATTGTCGCCGATTATAAGCTTCAAAAGATGAGGCACAAGAAGCAAGTTCGAGGAAGGAATCCGAGAAGGAGACATATCTCTCAGAAACAGTAGAGAAAGGTCTGTCTACAAAGTGTACGACCAAAGAGTGACGTGACTGACTTGCGTATACATAGGTTATACCCAAGGGTCCTGGGGCTTATCGATAAGTGGCCCACCCCTCCCTCTTGGGCTTAGTGATCAGAATTCATACCTTATTTAGTTTAGTGCATGGGTCTTGCCGAATGACTAGACCCATTCGGTTACATCGGCCACGGGACTCGATGATGAAACTGATGGATCAAGCACAAGAACCCGTGGAAAACTCGCCTCAAACGGCTTCCGACGATCCCGTCGATCCATGGATTTTGAAGGAAATTACGTTCGAGTGCCTGAATATGACTCAATGATCTCCTGTCGAAGATCGTCAGAATCTCACAGAACAAGCCCTGTGACGTTGTTTGGTCAGCATGAGAACCTGTCAGGTTTGTTCTGTATGTTCTTCCTATTTAGCTAAACCCAAATTATCTAAGCAGTCCATTGCTAACTAAGAGTAATATCTCATGGGCTTCCTTTACATTAATGTTGCAAAGGTTAAACTCATCATTAGTCCAAGCGTGGCGTCAACCGTTAAGACTTAGGAGCGCACTACCAACTACTAAGGCCCATTGTAGTCTAGGCAAATTGCAGATAAAACTAGGTCGAAGCACAGAAATGGAGCAGCCTCCCATCACTGTTGCAATTACCTGCGTTTTACTCCCTAGATGAAAGTTTGTCATCAGACCTACTTACAAGGTCGGTCTAGGCTTCAGAGACTCGCGGCCATAAGAGCGTCATGGATTGTGGAAAAATCTGCAATGCTTCAATGTCAGTGCTACCATAACGGCACTACCCCACACCTGTATGACACCGGCCTCCCTCGTTCTAGAACAACTTTCGTCGCATCAGGTCACTCAAATATGAATACTGATCAAGAAGTTTTATAGCCGCTTGCTCGCCGTATTTTCTGGGGACAACTGCAGGTCTAACTATAGTCTCGTAGCATGTATTCTCTTACTCCAAATGCGATGCCTCTTATATCTCCTCTCTATATGTAACCATTGGGCTCATGGTTCTTCCGCACTTCGACCTCCAGACGTCTGATCCATCGCCTTTGATAAAATCTACTCCGTAACTCAAATAAGCATAGAGACGATTGTGATAACAAATTGACACTTTTGATGGGAGAATAAAGCAACCAGCCAACGAGTAACTCTGCTAGTGACGGGAGCGCCCTAGGTTACCCGTAATAAACAGATTAATACCATGACAGTAAGTTTATCGCTTATTTCTATTCAACGCGCTTCTTGACTCAACCTATACCCATTGCCGCGATGGCTTTGGTGCAATACTCTGATACAGAGTCAGATACAGAAGAGAGTGAGGAGAAATCACCCAGACCAGCAAAGAAACCCCGTCACAACAGTTCGTCCGTCGATGATCAAGTATCATCTCTACCCCCACTACCAAGTGCATTTCGTGATCTGTATGCCTCGAGCACTCGCGTGAGTGTACGAGACGACCCGAGCCTTCATGGAGGCCGTAAGCGTGTCATTCCCCATGTTGAAGGGAACTGGCCCACCCATATATACCTAGAGTGTGAGTTTCATGCCTAGAATTTATGAATAGGGACTGAAGTCGACAGGGTATCCGTCGAAAGCAGAACTCGCTGTCTTGGATGGTATATTATCACAGGTCGAAGTCAAGTTGGGAGGTTATGCAGGAGAGATCCATAGCTTATTAAGAAGCGATCTGGGTGTCCAACTCCCGCTTCATATCAGTCTCTCTAGACCAGTGGTTCTTCGCACTGAACAGCGACAGCCTTTCATGGATATGTTTCAAACGGCTCTTCAAGAGTCTACAGTCCCAGTGTGAGTATTTCACGCTTCTCTCGTGGACTGTCAGGTTGCTAACGGACCGCCCAGATTCTCTGTCAGCCCTTACAGCCTCGACTGGGTCTCTAATTACGAAAGGACGCGGTGGTTCCTCGTCCTACGGCTAACAAAGCCCGCTAAGGATAACTTGAACCGTCTCCTCGGCCTGTCAAATCGCTCCTTAGCTCACTTTGGCCAACCACCGCTGTATGCGGGTAGCTCGGCTGGCCCAATTCACAGACATGGACGACATGAAAGTGTCAAACCAGATACACAGCCCGAAGACGTTTCTCACTGTTTCCATATCTCCCTCGCCTGGACCTTGACAGAACCAATGCCGGAGCAGAAAAAGGAAATTGAGGCTATAGATCTTCGCCGCTTGCAAAGTCTGAGCATTCACTTTGACTGTGTGAAGGTCAAGATTGGGAACAATATCTCGAGCATACCCCTTTTGACTGTATGAATTTTTCCTGAGATATAACCGAAGCGTAAATTGGTGAGAACCGAATGATACTTGCTTAGCCCCCTTTCTAGAGACTGTATTACGGCTCCTCAATTAGTATTCCATTGGTCTTTCAAGATTATTCTACCTTGCGAGCCCTGAGCTGCATATAGTGGTCCTAAATGCACCTAAGCTAGGTGCCTGTTGAGCAAAAAGCTACGGGCACCAAGACTGCTACCTTTCTCGTGTTAGCAGTGAGCAGTACTGCGCCGAGGTCGCGCGACCTGTGTCCCAAGATGAGCTTCTCCACCCACCCCTACCCCCTTTTTCATACTTCGCGGAGGCTATGACGCTGGCCTCTCCTTAAGAGCTGCTAGAGAGGTACGCGGACTTGGAACTGGCTCATCACATTGTATCCTCGCCGCCGTGCGCGTTTCCCTCGCGGGTATACAACCTCTTCTCGGGTTTCATAGCCAAGCGTTATGAGCCTTCAGAACTTGAAGATGTTTTGAAGGCTACCGAAGTCGCCAGCCAGCTTGGGATCCGCTGTCCTTTCGTACGAAGATAATCAAAAACCGAGGGAATGCTTACATTATTATGGATCGGGTCGAGGGAACTACATTGGACGTGGCCTGGAAGGAACTGGGCTGGTTCATGACAGTTAGCCTTGGTCTACAGCTTCGCCGCTTCGTGAAAACTCTCAGATCTATCACCTCACCAACTGCCGGATCGCTCGTGACAGGCGAATGTAGGTCTTTCTAGCTAGAAGATCGCTACAGTCTTCCGGCGAATTCTGGCTCAGCCGAATTTGCCCACTTCTTCCGATTCTGGGCGAGCTTTACGTCTATGCGGCGAGCGATGCAAGCATCAAAGCAAGCTCAAGTACCAGACTCATCAGATTTCACTGATGGAGTGCCAATGACTATCGAGCCATTCGTCTTGACTCATCATGACCTTGCGCCACGCAACATTATAGTGTCTCCTTCTGGTCAGCTTTGGCTCCTTGACTGGGATTTGGCTGGCTTTTATCCTGTTTCCTTCGAGTACGCAGCCATGTACAATTTCAACGTCCCTCAAGACTGGGGTTTGATGGCCCGTTTACGGTGGCATCTATTTGTGTGGATCGCGGCTGGGTATCATGAGGCTGACGCTCGCCTGCTACGAATTATGCGTTCTAAATTCACACGATTCGCCAACGGAAGGAGATTCGAACTCTTGGAAAAAAGTGGTCCCTTAAGATACCGTGTACACTGATTTGTGAACTCCGTGCAGTTTAATTATGTTCTCAATGATCCTAGATACCTTACCTAGGTAAGGCACTAGGCTGTGTACTGCGCAATACGATACCGTATTATACTAAGACTGCTGGGCCCGAGCCGCGCTAACGCGTCACCCTCACTTATCCTCCTTTCACACTCAAAACACTCGACTTCTGAAAACCAAGAGGTCTGCTTGTGGCGCATTCCCGCAGCCATAATGTCGAGTCTGCAGATACCATCCGTCACAATAGTGAGTTTGCCCTAAGTTGATATATGCATACGACAAAGCTAATGATCTCCCTAATTCTAGGAAGATTTGCAGACCTTTCAAGCGAAACATTTTCCCAGTAGCCAACAAGTCACGTCGCTTGACTACACCTATAGCGAGACTGTAGATGAAGATATTGATGATGATGACGGCCTTGGCTACTACCCAGATGGCGTGAAACGTACTCTCACGGACGAGCAGATCCGCATTTTCAGGCATAGTGAAATCCACTCATTACTTCGCCAGAAGCAACTACGAGAAGAGGAGCTGGCTGAGGAGGCCCGTGGATTAACGCCTGTGAGACAACTTGCTGGGGATGCTGTTGAAGGGCAAAATGACACGCTCTCTAATATTCCGGATGGTCAACCGGAGAAGATACCTGAGGCGGAAGAGGGCACTGGCTTGGAGCCAAATGAGGCGCAGGCTTTGTCGAAAAGGAAGCGGTCGGATGGGGCAGGCTTACGAGAGAGACTCGATTATGATGACAGTGCTACAGTGCAGCGGGAAGCACATGTGCGTGGTTCAAACTTTGCTGGACGCAGAATCATATCCTACGAAGATTGACAACGTTTTGCGTCGACAAACAGTCGTATGACATTCTGCAACGGCTGGCTTTCGGCCTTGACATCCCTCATGCCAGATTTTCTTCGTCGTCACCGTTCTGACAATAGAATTGGAGACTGGCACCCAATGCCTCGTGAGTGCCCCTTTTTGTGCATACTCGCTTTCTTTTCTGTGATGAAATTTATGTATCAGTCATCCTTAGTCGGACTGTCATACCATCTTCGGGTGTGTAAGACTCTGACGACTTTAATCTTCTCTCTGACATTACTATTCCGCACCAAGTTCTATTTTTGTCGTTGTTCAAACCATCACACTAATTCTCGAAGTCATTTAGAATTTGCCGATCGTTTGGGGAGCGAAAAAGGAATATCGGCAAGCAATTTCTTCCTCGAATCTACTCGATGAGTGGGATCGTTTTGGAAAGCTACAAAGAGCTTGCAATGATCCTGACCGTTCAGCCGACAGGCAGCTATACAGTAGTACCTGGGCAACCACTGAGTTAGCGGTCAACGCTGTTAATGAGTTGACGTCGCATGCAACACCGCGGCCTTTCAAGACGCGATAATTGGCGAGACCAGAATAGCAGCCATTTCATCTCTGAATGTGGTTGGACCCGACGCCACACGGGTCCCCCTTCTGAGGTTTGCGTAGGGCCGGCGCGGTTCGATATACATTTTATGGACCTGATGTTTGACACAGTCCGGTGAATTGTAGTATCAGATGAGTGGCGGTGTGGGCGATCTGTGAGTATTCAGTCTCTTGCGGTCGTGGGCTGTATTGGAAGGTTGGATGATGGTGATATATGTAACAGCCAATAGCACTAGAAACACTGCTGAACTTGCCGCGGTCTGAACCTGGCTCAGATACTGCCTACACACTGATCTAGTCATGATCAAGTTGGTGAGCATATATATATGTCAACGTAACTACGAAGGTGAAATGTCAACTGGGTCGTTTTTTTTGCACTTCCTCTCGGTATATTTTGACATCCGGGAGCAAATTCTAGCACTCATCTCACTATTACTGCCTCCTGCCGGAAAGCGTGGCTGTTAGGATAAAGGGTACTGTGTAGATCAATGCAAAACGCCACTGTTGTGCTACATCGTTATTATGCAGCATATTATGCCAGCTGCACGATGTGTTTCTCAGTGATGTGTTGTTTCTTTAGCAACTATTGCTAAGGCCACTTTTGTCTGTTGATTGTTGATCTGGGAGTCAGGCGAGAGATTGATCAGCCATGATTACTGACTGCATTGCATCATGGACGGAGTTTCCCTATCCCAACATGAAGAGTGAATGTAAGATTTCCCAACTTCGATTCTAAACTCAATTCCTCCTTGCCGTGAGGGCATCGGACTGTCCGTCCGGCTTGGTTGAGCGCTGTCTCGGGAGCAGAGCCCAGAATATGCCGATCCCGACCAACAAGCCAACCATAATCGGCTGCATAACCTGTACCCCTGTCTTTGAAGCGATTGCTCCAGTCATGAAGGGGAATGCAGCTGATCCAGCTTGTCCCAAGCTCGCTGTGAAGCCTATCGGCGTGAAAATCAGCACAAGGATCAAAAGCAGGGAGGAGGAACCAGATGACCTACCTAAAGCACCGATGTGAAGTTCCTGTGGGATGACTTTCGTCAGGACGTATAGTCCGACAGGGTAGAATGGGCCGATGAAAAAGCCTATTGATCATGTCAGCCGCCGTCTTGGGAGACGATTGCAAGCAGTCGAGTTCAAAGAGCTACCCACCCAGAAAACAAACGGTGACTGCATTGGCGATGATGTTCGGTATCAGCCAGAACATGACCTGCAGCGCTATGGCGAGAGCGATATAGAAAAACACCATCCGACGCTCACCGAGCTTGTGCGTGATGTCTGCGAGGAGGACCCGTCCGAGGGTGAACCCGGACCAGAACCCAGAGGCCACATAGCCTACTTTCTTGGGGTCTCCGTGCCTGACGGAGACGAGGAATTGGACCAGCCAGCCTGGGTGCTCCGATATTAGCTCTTCTGCAAGCAGACCGTGATGGCAAATTTCCTACATACCTCCCGACGCTACTTCAGCACCGACATATAGGAAGAAGAAGCCGTTGAAGATCCAGACCACTTTATTGGTTAGTGTGGCCTTCATTTCGGCATTGGCCGTGTCTTTGGCATTGGAGACGTTTGGCTTAAATAGACCCCTCCGGAATGTCCAAGCCAGGAGGACAATGTTAAGTACTCCCAGGACAAACGTCGCGAGATAGTAATAGTGCCAGTACGGTGTTCGAGAGGCGATAGTATTCGCGATCAGCGGCGCGATAATCGTGCCGACTCCGTAAACAGCATGGAGAATGCCGAGCCATCGATGCGCGTGCTTGACCGTGACCGTGAAAATATTCGCTTGTGCGTCTTGGAAAGCAACCCCCATGCCGGTGAAGAAGAAGGCAGTCATGAAAAGAGGATATGGAGGTTTCCAGCACATGAGCAAGTACCCGAAGCACTGGATCGTGGCTCCGACAACCAGGGTCCCGCCGCTTCCCAGCCTCGAACAGACGTGAATGTTGGCGAAAGATGCCACTAGCCATCCGGCGAAATTGATCAGATAGACCATGGACACTTTCAGCAAGCCAATATCATATGCGGGCTGAAGATATGGAATGAGCACACCGGTGGCAGCGTCTGAACATATTGATCAGTTTGGGTCCTTCTCACACCCCAGCCTTGAGCAACGACATACCGTTCAAACCGGCCATCATCACCGCATAATTGGTGCTGATCAGTCTGCCGACGACCTGGCTCGCATCTTTCTGAGTGAAGAAAGATGAGTCCTTCGAGGACGAGTTTTCCACGTCCTCTACGCTGCCGTCATTCTGGTTCTCCGTGTCCATGGTCTACTGAAGGTTCTAGCCTGCAATGGATTCGCGAGAGGGTTACCGGCCATTGCTGGCAGTGCTGACGATTAAATATGCATGATCACTCGGTATCGCTCCTCGTGCCCCTCTCACCTGAGTCATTGCGGTCACTATTACTGTTAGTTAGGTTATCGCGGCTACATCGCGTAAGCGAGTTCAGCAGGTCGGACATGTAGCCGGCGCTCCGCGTACCGATTTTTGGAAGCAGTGCAGGTTGCCCGAACTCTGCATAGAAATTATGCCGCATCACGAAGAGTTCTTTTTTCAATTTCTCTTCAAATGATTGTGTGGACATGCTCTTCATTGACTAAAAAACTGCCGCTGCCTGTCACAGGGGTGTATGGAGGCAAGATGACAAGTGACAACCCCGCAAATTGATGTGTGGGGGTCACGCACCAGCCAAGTGTGCATTGGCAGTCGATGCATCAAATCTGACATTCCACTTCGGCAAAAGCAAGAAGCAGAGGGAGTCATTACTGTCGCATGCTCACTTTTGTGGAGACGTAAGCACTTGAAAGCAGCTGGATAATTCTTGATTCTGATATTGGTTGATTAACATCCTTACTGCGTCTGACGACGGAAACATAGACAAGTATTGACTGTACGGTCAGTTTGCAACTGTTTTGGGGTTGTCTCTCTTTGACAAGGCGTGTTCAGAATATAATGGCTCTAGATGGTGCTTCGTGAGCAGTAAAAGATGATGCCAGACTACTCTATATCGGCATCGCTGGACCAAGGACGTCGCGAAATATTAAGCAACTCGTAAATGGAATTTAGGTCTGTCAGTGTCGTCGATTTGTGAGTCTCAGCATGCAAATGCTCCAGAGCCAATGATTCGAGAATAAGAGATGATCAAGATCAAGATTCTGAGTCAGTGTGAGGCCACGTTGGCAGAGAAAACTGTAGTCCCTCTGAAAGAAGTTGAGGTGCTTCGTCTGCCACCAGTTTCCACAAGAGATCGAGGACTGGATTTGTCAATGTTCAGTTTTAAGAATGAAAGGGGCCAACATCTTGCTTGGTTAAGTTTCTCAAAGGCCGACCTCGTTCACAAGTATCCGGTCATATCGATATCCCTATGTATCAGGCACAGCAGTAGGTGTGCAAATCCCAACTTGATCGAGATAGTCCAGCCGAACGCAGATGATCATCGTCAAAACGTAAAGAGCCGTGGTCAACCGAACCCGAGCTGTCCAGATTCTCGTCCGAGGCTTGTCTCGCCCACCTCCTATGCGAAATAACGGTTGTTCGCCGAATAGACTGCACTCTCCGAACTACCTCGTCGAGGATAGTCCGGCAAAACTCCTATCTTCCCCACTCGAGGATCTGGGTCAATATGCCGTAACTGAGGGAGAATCTCCACACCCATGCTTCGAGATGCTGACGGCAATAATCTTACACGGTTCGGCCAGGCGGGGGCCGATATCTAATGAGTAATGACCATTACAATATCCACTCGAAATGCTCCTGCGCGGTCACCACAGAGTGGATTGACTCCATTCTCCCCAAGTTCCCCCCTCGCACTATCAGAAAGTGGAAGCAGTGGGACCATCGAAGTCGGGAAATGATACCTGGGCTCTGGACACCGGACAAGACTGGGGTTCTGTCCGGGGTCCGGGGTGATATCCGCATTTAGACACGGGGTTAGGGGTAAGCATGTCGCTTCCGACCAGAATATCCGGCTGTAGCCATAATTTTGATCGAAGCAATGCATGATTATGCGGTAGTTCGTAGCCGAAATGCTGGGAATCGTGTACACCGCCCGATTTGACAGGCCGATTCTACTTGTCGAGTTCGGTATTCGAGCATTGTGACTTCAGAGCAATTAAGTCCGTTTGAAGCCGCCCGGCTGTACCCGTACTTTGTCTCCATAGTGGATAGCTCCTCATCATAAGCAGCACAGTCGTACTCGTATGTGCGTTTGACCCCGTGTTTCAAAGCCCGGTTTCTTCGGCTCGGGGATGACGATTGTCGACTTTGGCTTGATAAACAGCTCCATGTAACCCTACAGGTAAAGCCTCTCATTGGCTCAATTAACTGACTTCTTCTTGGTGGAAGAAGTACGCAGTAGACAGTGGAGTTTTCCGACACAGAAAATACCTTAAGAGGAAAGTCTCACTGGAAATTGAAAGTACTGGGGCAGAGGCTAGATTAGAGCGTCCGCTCAAACAGCCTGTGGTTAGGTTTGAATTACGAGATCATCCCTCTAGACTCGGACCATCCGACTGCACTAGTGCAGTAGCTATGTCAGTAGTAAGCCCAACGAGTAATCTGTACGAAGTAGAGAAATACGGAGTAGATGGAATGATAAGGTCGGCTTGATAGCAGGTAAGGTACGTACTCCGTAGGTAAGGGAAGATATGAATGACGAGGGATAATGGATGACTAAGGCATCCATAACCTAAATCTGCTAGCGCTACGGCAGATCTGCATTGGGTGGCATAAATCCAAGGGACCATTAATTCATTCATTCTGCAGGAATAATACTGTTCTGGCAGATCCCAACTCATTATTGATGCTAATTACTCGGATGTTGAGCATTATAACACAGAGGCAGACTTTAGTAATTATGATTCGATCTAGGAGAATTCGACTGAACAGTAGTGAGTAGTGACTAAGGCTTCGGTGTGTCGGTCTGTCGGAAGAGGAAGCGTTACCGGAAAAGGCTTAAGTAATCTAGTTCCCTGGGAACAATTTCCTGGATCCGATCGGCGATGGCTGCAGTGAGACTAAGACCCTGATAGAGACAGACAAGATGCGGCCAGTTTATTCGACTGCTGATTCTTCTAGTGTCATTCTTATTTCCAAGCTAGACGCTATCTCTCAGTAGCCCATGTCTGACTTCATCATTTCTCTTCCCTCTTTTCCCAGTGTGCAAACCTCTCGCGAATCCCCATCACCTACCTCTTAAGCTGGCATTCTGCAAAAGTCCAACAGCAGACCGACATCGGATAGCCTCGTGTTTTACATTTCTTCTTCCCCAGGTCCACAGCGGATCTTTTTTTGCGGTCTTTCGGGATGGACACCGCCGTTGCGAACAGTTTTTGTTACGTGCGAAATGGATGATTCGTTGTGCCGGCCCACTGCAACCACGCGATCATCGCCGGTGGCGG